>NC_139027.1:139974352-140574352 GCF_964662115.1 Mustela nivalis | reverse complement strand
TCAGTGTGAAACTGCTGGTTCAGTGATGCAGATATTTCCGTTGAGTACCTACTGATGAATAACAGAGCCATACGAAATGGGCAGTGGGGTGGACTTGGTTTGTGGGCCCTAATTTGCCAACTTTTAACCTTAATGGGACAGAATTTTCAGTATGTGGAACACATGACTACTCATTCTCACTTGCAGATGACCGTTGCTTTTTGCCAGGGCAGCAGTCCAGCAAATTATTTTATCTCTGTTGGTTGAAGAATTACCTAGGGTTGGTCACTGAGGGTGGAGAATTGTTTATAAATAAAAGGACAGTTTGCCTTCAAAGCCAAAAATTTTTAAAAGCTCAATTGCTATTTACTTTGATGTAGTTAATGCTACCTTTTCATTTATTGCTTTACAGCTGACATATAATCTAGCCTAAACTTTTAAGTTTTTAGGGAAGAAAACAGTCCTACAGCATCAGTGAATATGAAGTAATCCATGTGCTTTTATAAGTAAATAATTATATCTCTTTACCTAATTAAGTGGTTTTTATTCTTTTTTTACCTTCAGTGTAGTTACCTGGAAACTTGTGTATTTTCTGTTGTATCGCCAGTATTTAAAATTATTTTTTAAATTTGCATTATGAAATAGCATGTGGCAAATTCCTCTGAATATATTTAGTATTGATAAAACCTTGTCTTTTGCGACTAGGCTTAACTTTAGGAAAAAAGCTCAAGATACCTAGATCTTTATATCAAGGAGTGATTATGGCCATTATGGAGCTTTTGATATATGGTTAAATTAATGAGGCCAGTTTTCATAAGAACTTCATGATAGAAATTTCACTTTTGAACTATATTTATTTCATCTGAAAAAAGCCCTACTACCTTAAAACTGAAAGGAGAAGCTGAATCTGAAGTTATGCCTTTCCCAGCTCAACATGAGTCAAATCTGTTGAGAAGTGTTTTTTTCAAAGCCACAGAGCTAGTTAGTAGGACGACTAGGACTGGATTTCATGTTTCCTGTTGCCCAAGACTGTCAGCAGGCCTTTTCTGAACTAGTACATTCTTTCATTAATTCATAGAAGAAAAGATTGCCATTACTTAAAAGAATTTAAAATACACATTTATTAATGATTTAACATTTTCAGGTAAAAGGCAAGTACTGGAAAGTTTCGTGCCTCGAATCTGTGTCCTGGTTATTGACTCAAGAGTGAATATTTGTATTCAGCAGGAGGTAAAACCATTTGTTAGAGTTTTTTAAAAAACTAAAAATGAGAGAGTGAAGTAAATTTAGTAGCAATTCATCAAAATGAATAATTTTTTCTTGGTACTGAATTAATTATGTAGTATATTTCTGTTGTCTTAAATTCATTGTCTGACATGATGAATAAATATGTTACCCAAATATTTATTGAAAATTCATAGCTATCTGTGTTTATATGCATATAGCTTGTATGAAAATAAATTATAGCATCTAGATATTAGGAGTTCTCAGTTTAAATGTTAAAAATAAACTATATTAATATGTGTATGTGTGTACATATATATAACCATAAGAACAAATATTAAGTAATAGTTTTTGTTCCTTTAGTTCTTATAACAGAGTAATAATAAACATATGTCTTATTGCAAAGAGTATAACTGGAATCATGGTATATTTTATTCTTGATATCCTTCGTTTCATGTTTTTTGTATTCACTATTTTATACTTTATATTCTTTTCTCTACCCTTCTCCATTCCCTACTTAAAATGCTTTACTAAAGGGGAAAAAAAATAGGCTTCTAAGTTTGTCTACCTAGAATATTTCTCTAAATACTTAATGTTTCACTGAGTATATAAAGTTAATGAATTATCTTTTTTTCTTTTCTAGACTCTAAAAAAAATGAATGCTATGCTTGACAAAATGCCTCAAGATGCCAGGAAAATACTCTCTAACCAAGAAATGTTAATTCTCATGTAATAATTTGTACCATATTGCTTTAATTAGTGGTTCAGGTTAAGAATTTAAAGGATATTTTATAAGGCTGTAAGACAACCATGAGTTGCATTAATAATTAAAACTGATAAACTACTGTATATTTCTAATATAATTCATGGTTATATTTTCTGCAAAAGTCTATGATACTCGCCAATTGTAAATTTTAGTGAAGTTTTTGCCCCCTAAATATGTGGGTTTTTTATTTAATTGGTACTAGTTTGGTATGTAATCTGTTATTTTGATTTACAGGAGTAGTATGGGAGAAAGGATTTTAGATGCTGGAGGTAAGTTTGCTTTTTCAAAATGTTCATATTTGGAAGTATTCCAAATTTATTAGTAAAATATAATATCTCTTTAGTCAAAATAATATTAACATTGTAATGTAGTGAGATTATGTGAGGGAATTATAAACTATGTACAATCAAGCGATTTTTAATTATTAATAGGTGATTAAATAATCTATATCTTGAGGCTAAAATAATAATTAAACATGACAGTAGGAGTCTTCAGATATAAATTGTGCCTAATGGTAGACTTAATGAATAATAATTTAATTTTCTAACATATTTGAATTACTTTTCCTAAGAAATTCCTCAAATGGTGTTTTGTGAAATTATTAATATTTTGGGGATTTAAAGATTTGTTTTTAAAAAATGAGTTTTTTAAAAGAACTCAATCTTTTCTAAGTTCAGTATGAGAAAATTTTGATATAGTGGTTTTCATATCAAACAAACCACTGGTTAAAATACTTTGGAATGACTGTAACCATCATACAAAAGTAAAAGCTTCTGTGATTTATAGGCTATCCTATGAGTTATTTTGCAATTCACAACTCTAATAATGGAATGGCAGAGTCTTTGAATATTTAGGAGTTTCTTTCAAATATCCTTTTAAAAAAAAAAAAGTTTTACTCTTTTCTTCTATTAGTAAACTTGTTATTTGCACCAAACTTCTTATTTGGGCTGTATTCATTTCTGAATCTGTCTAATCCATATAAACAAAATAGCAAAAGATGAGTGAATGACACCAGTATTTTCCTTCTTTCTCTTGCTTGTTCTAATTGCTTGTAACCAATGACTTTTATAAACTTATTTTTCATACTTTCTAATAATACATTAACAATTTTTTTTTTAAGATTATGACTTACAAGTAGGTATCGTAGAAGCACTATGTAGAATGACTACAGAAAAACAAAGACAAGACTTGGCATGTCAGTGGTTTTCAATGGATTTTATTGCTAATGCATTTAAAGGAATTAAAGATTCTGAATTTGAAACAGTAAGTAGTATAAAAACAGTAAATTAACAATAGGGGTTTTTATTACTATGCTTTTTTAAAGTCTCTTTTTTAAAAATTAGGATTGCAGAGTATTTCTCAACCTTGTAAATGGCATGCTTGGAGACAAGAGAAGGTAAGCCTAGTATAGTGTTCAACCGTTTACTGATTAAAAAAAAAAAAAAAAAAAAACTAGCCCAGGAGCCAGCACACAGTGTTGTTGAACCTTTAAAATGTACTTGGTCATTTGGGATGTAAAATGCACAGGGATATTTAAAACAATTTTTTTTTGGTAATACCATTTATAAGTTATGGCATGGTCGACTGATAAAATCTCCTGCGGGTCTTATTTTACTTTGTACTTTTTAGCAGAAACATATATTTGTATTTAGTAGTTAAAAATTGTTTTATTTAGAATTACATATACCTTATTGTAAATTTAGTGTTTGAGGAATAATGAAAACCTAGTATTAATATCGCCTCCTTCATCCACATACTGGAGTAAAAATACATAGCAAACAAATCGTCTTTTTTTAATAATGAACACACTGTAACACTAAGCTCTTTCTGAGGTTCTTTCATCTCAGGAATGGGCATGAATGAAAAGTAATTAACACTTTCGATACTAACAGAGCAGTATTTGCATTTTATTCCTTGGCATCATATTATAGATGCTCAGGACATCTTTATTGAACATTTACTTTACTTACTAAGGAAACAAGGACAGGGTGAAGGTTGAGCACAGGGACTCAGGCTCTTTGGATTTGAATCATAGGTTCCCCTCTTCCTATTCTAATGTGGGCAAATTATTAAACTTACTTGCTTCAGTTTCCTTAGATGTAAAATGAGAATACAGTAATATTTACCTCATATGTTTGTTGTAGGAATTAGATGAGATGATTATGTTAAGTGCTTATAATAAAAAGTGTTTGACCAAGAAAGTGTTTGGTAAATTTAGTCATTTTTATTAGCTGTATTATTCATTTCTACTCTTCTTTTCCTGTGTAAAACCTATGGGAGCTTCCACTATCTTAATAGTATAAGCCAAATTAGGAATTTCTACTTATACTCTATAGCATAAATAGTAAATTGGTATTGGGGTGCCTGGGTGGCTTAGTGGGTTAAGCCTCTGCCTTCAGCTCAGGTCATGATCTCAGGGTCCTGGGATCAAGCCCCGCATCGGGCTCTCTGCTCATTGGGGAGCCTACTTCCTTCTCTCTCTCTGCCTGCCTCTCTGCCTACTTGTGATCTCTGTCTGTCAAATAAAAAATTAAAAAATCTTTAAAAAAAAAAAAAGAGTAAATTGGTATAGTCACAATAGTTAAAAGGGGAGGCTGGGTAGTATCCTCAAAATAATATACTTTTTCTACAGAAACAAATTTCCATTAAACTCTTATTTTAGTTTAGAAAGAGATACGATTTTATTTAAATCCTTAGAACCACAGCCTGATTACCTTTTGATCCTAGACATGGTTTCTATGGCTAGTCAAGATTACAGTGTGAAGGCTTATTAATATTTTTTTAACATGAACTGCTTTTTATTTCAGGGTCTTTACATTTCCTTGTTTATCAGCATTTCTTGATAAATATGAGGTAAGTTTTAAATTTAACATGTTGGGGTACCTGAGTGGCTCAGATGGTTAAGCGATTACCCTCAGCTCGGGTCATGATCCCAGAGTCCTGGGATCAAGCCCCACTCTGGGCTCCTTGATCAGCGGGAGTCTGCTTCTCCTTCTCCTTCTGTCTCTCTCCCTGCTCATGCTCTCTGTCTGTATCTCTCTGTATCAGAAGAGTTAAAATGAATAAATAAATGAAACATGTTTTAGGTATTAGATGAACTTTGACACATGATCTAGTGAATTATAGGTTAAAAGTTGACAAGAATGTTAAAAATAGTCATAACTTGATCACAAGTACAGCTGGGCTAGTATTCTGTGTCTAAGAGCCATTTTATGAAGTGACGTATTGTGGCCAAGGATAACTGAAATATAAAGATTTGCTTCTTTTCCCTTTAAGTCAAGCCCATTATTGATTTAGCATTCAATAATATAGTCAAACTAATATTTTCAACCTTTATTTGTACTTGGAATATTTGTGATTTCTTGAAGCTTAGCTAATTTCTGTGTAAGGTATTAAAGCAGCATTTCTTTTTATTGTTTCTGATTAAATGTTGTGCTTGGCTGCTCTTTCTATTACCTCATCTTTTGGCTGTCCTCTCTTTATTTTTTTTTTTTAAAGATTTTATTTATTTATTTGACAGACAGAGATCACAAGTGGGCAGAGAGGCAGGCAGAGAGAGAGGGGGAAGCAGGCTCCCTGCTGAGCAGAGAGCCTGAAGCAGGGCTTGATATCAGGACCCTGGGGCTTGATCCCAGGACCCTGAAATCATGGCCTGAGCCGAAGGCAGAGGCGTTAACCCAGTGAGCCACCCAGGTGCCCTTCCTCTTTTCTTTAAAAAACAAAACAAAACAAACTCAACCAGGAATATAACATAGTCATAATATTCTATTGCCCTTTTTAAAATCATTGTATATAATAATTTTTTATTTTTTTATTAGTTGCAAATACCTTCAGATGAAAAACTTGAGGAATTTTGGATAGATTTTAATCTTGGGAGCCAGACTCTATCATTCTACATTGCTGGAGATAATGATGTAAGCTTTATTCTATCTATCATTTTATGTTTGTGTGTGTGTGTGTGTGTGTGTATATCTATCTATCTATATATATGTTATAAAATGTTTTAATTTAAGAATGTGGATTTTTGTTCATTTGTTTTTCTGGCTTTTTTAATAGATTTCAGTATTAACCCTATAGTTCTGATTAGCATGGTAGCCCATTCCATTAATTAGAAATGAAGATTATTTCTGATGTCTAACTGCAAAAGAAAAATTAATGCTAGATTTTCATACTAGTTTTTTAACATAAGATTTTTCAGAAATAAATTACATGTTAATTACCTAACATTTAACACTCATATGAACATATGAACTGGAATCTAGAAAAGATGCCAGTTACTCAAATGTAGAGGCACTCACTTAAAAATAATTTAACAAATACTGGTAAGTGATCTTATCCATTCATAAACTCTTCTATTTGAAAATAGTGAGGTATTGATTCTTATGGTAGTGTTTGGAAATGCTTTAGTTCTTTATGTGCTGTATTGTAGCTATATTTAATTTTAACCTTCCAACCAGATGGTGTATTTTCTGACTTCTTTTTAACATGAAGAGAATTCTCGAGCCATTGTTTTCAAATATCTACCACTTAATATTTAGTCCAGGGGCATACTTCTAGTCTGGACTATATAGTTGCTTTATAAAAGTCCAACTAAGAGTTGATCTGCATTTACTAATCTAATTGCAGTTGCTAAATTTTAATGAGGCGCTAGTCTTTTTGCTCTGTCTCTTGTAAAATCCTGCGTTTTGTTCCAGGTAAACTATAGATAGACATTAAGCAAATGCCCCTGAGGTTTTCCACATACTCTTATTTCTTTTTATTTTAGAGCATCTTCATAGAATACTTAATTAAAATTGAGTTCCAAATATTAGCACAGCTTTTCAGGGTCACTCACAGTTTTAACTGGTATATTTATTCCAGTAGAGTTTGTAGGAATATTTTTTTACTGGTTTATCTTTAGAAATGAGCTTCAGGTTTGGGAGAGGAGGATGGAATAGGATCGATGTAGTCCCTGCCAGCACTCGGTGTGCTCTAGTGGACTATTCCAACAAGAAAATAGCAATTATAGTATCATATCCGGTAGGTATGGTATAAAAAGCATTTATAAATGTTAAATGCCTGCCATGTGCCAGAACCTAGAAAGGCAGGGAGAGTCCTCCAAAATGCATATTTAGAATTCTCTCTTTCTTGGATTTCTCTGGCAGTAGTATGTTCACCTTGTATTCTCTGACTTTCCTAAAAGCCATTCTCCATGTAGTGGCTGCTTAAAATCCTCCTTCTGTCTCTTTAACATTGTGTATGAGGGTCATTGTGATCTGGTCCTTAGCTATTTCTCTGACCCCTCAGACCATTCTCTATGCTTACTGTGTTCCAGCCACGTTTATTTTTTTTCTTTTTTTAACAAAGATTGTGCCCATTTCAGATCTTTCTACTTGTTTGTTCTTCTGCCCAGAAACTTCCAGATCTTTGCATCTCAGTTTCTTCCCATTTAGATTTCAGTATAAGTGTTGCTTCTTTATAGAGATACTCTCTGGTAACTCAGTCTAATGTTTAAAGTTGCTTCCCACCCATATGATCCCCTGAATAGATGCAGAAAAAAATATTTGACAAAATACAACATCCTTTCTTGATTAAAAGTCTCCACAGTGTAGGGATAGAGGGAACATACCTCAGTATCATAAAAGCCATTTACAAAAAGCCCACTGTGAATATCATTCTCCATGGGATAAACTGGAAAGCTTTCCCTCTAAGGTCAGGAACAGGACAGGGACATCCACTCTCACCACTGTTATTCAACATAGTACTAGAAGTCCTCACCTCAACAGACAAAAAAAGGAAATAAAAGGCATCTGAATTGGCAAAGAAGTCAAACTCTCACTCTTCACAGATGACATGATATTTTATGTGGAAAAGACTCCACCCCAGAATTGCTAGAACTCATACAGGAATTCAGCAAAGTGGCAGAATATAAAATCAATGTACAGATATCAGTTGCATTTTTATATACTGAAACAGAAGAAACAGAAATTAAGGAATCAATCCCATTTACAATTGCACCCCAAACTGTAGGATACTAGGAATAAGCCTAACCAAAGAGGGGAAGGATCTATACTCTGAAAACTATAGAACACTCATAAAATAAATTGAGGAAGACACAAAGAAATGGAAAACACTCCATGCTCATGGATTAGAAGAACAAATATTTTAAAAATGTCTTTGCTACCTGGATCAGTTCGTACAGTCAATGCAATCCCTATGAAAATACCATCAACACTTTTCACAGAACTGGAACAATTAATCCTAAAATTTGTATGGAACGAGAAAAGACCCTGAATAACCAAAAGAATTTTGAAAAAAGAAAACTAAAGCTGGTGGCATAACAGTTCCAGACTTTAAGCTCTATTACAAAGCTGTAATCATCAAGACAGTATGGTACTGGCACAAAAACAGACACATAGATCAGTGGCACAGAATAGAGAGCCCAGAAATGAACCCTCAACTCTATGGCCTGATAATCTTCAACAAAATAGGAAAGAAATATCCAATAGGAAAAAATTCTCTTCAACAAATGATGTTGGGAAAATTGAAAAGCCACATGCAAAAGAATGAAACTGGATCATTTCCTACACCATACACAAAAATAAACTCAAAATGGATGAAAGATCTCAATGTAGACAGGAATTCATCAAAATCCTAGAGGAGAACATAGGCACATGTGGCACATTTGACCTTGGCCACAGCAACTTCTTGCTAGACACGTCTCCAAAGGCAAGGGAAACAGGCAAAAATGAATTATTGGGACTTCATAAGGATAAAAAGCTTTTGCACAGCAAAGGAGAAGTAGACAGAACCAAAAGAAAACCTACAGAATGGGAGAAGATGTTTGTAAATGTCTTATCTGAAAAAGGGCTAGAATCCAAAATCTATAAAGGACTTATCAAATTTAATACCCAAAGAACAGATAATCCAGATATGAAATGGCGGAAGAAATGAACAGACATTTCTCCGAAGAAAACTTACAAATGGCCAACAGACATGTGAAAAAAAAAATGCTCCACATCATTTGGCGTCAGGGAAATACAAATCAAAACCACAATGAGATACCACCTCACACCAGTCAGAATGGCTAAAATTTAACAAGTCAGGAAACCACAGATGCTGGCGAGGATGCGGAGAAAGGGGAACCCTCTTACACTATGGGTAGGAATGCAAGCTGGTGCAGCCACTCTGGAAAACAGCGTGGAGGGTCCTCAAAAAGGTAAAAATAAAGCTACCCTATGACCCAGCAATTGCACTACTGGGTATACACCCCAGAGTTAGAAAGGTAGTGATTCTCAGGGGCCCCTGCACCCTGATGTTCATAGCAGCAATGTCCACAATAGCCAAACTATGGAAAGATCCCAGGTGTCCCATCAACAGATGAGTGGATAAAGAAGATGTGGTATGTATATATAGATATATACATCTATATATACACAGTGGAATTGTATTACACACACACACAGTGGAATTGTATTACGTGTGTATAAATACAATGCCATTGTATATATTCCATTGGGGTGTGTGTGTGTGTGTGTGTATAAAATGGTAAGATATATGTAAATGGCAAGATTTCATTTTTTATGATGGTTGAGCAGTATTCCATTGTGTGTGTGTGTGTGTGTGTGTGTGTGTGTGTGTGTGTGTGTATACTACTCAACCATCAGAAAAATGAAATCTTGCCATTTACAATGATGCAGATAGAACTAGAAGGTATTATGCTAAGCGAAATAAGTCAATCAGAGGAAGAAAATTATCATATGATCTCCACATGTATGTGGAGTTTAAGAAACAAAACAGACGATCATAGGGGAAGAGAGGAAAAAATAAAACAAGATGAAATAAGAGAGGGAGACAAACCGTAAGAGACTCTTGATAGGAAACACACTGAGGGTGACTAGAGGGGAGGTGCGTGGAGGGATGGGGTACCTGGGTGATGGGCATTAAGGAGGGCACCTGATGTAACAAGCACTGGGTGTTATGTCAGACTGATGAATCACTGACCTCTACCTCTGCAAGTAATGATACACTGTTAATTGCATTTAAGTTAAAAAATAAAAATAAATAAAAATCATGAACATTTCCATAATATAAAAATTTCTTAGAAGGGGAGGCAGTGAACCAGGAAGCATCGCTTTGAAGTTAACAACCATTTTGCATGTGCTTCAAAGGAGCAAGTGTTTTTACCCATAGAAAATAAGAAGTTGCTCAAAGCTTTGTGGCAGAGAAGAGGGTAGCAACCCTTTCCTCCTGACCTGGAGGCTTTGAGGTATGGGAGAATTAGCACCTTACCTGGAGATGCCATGACGGTGGTGGTGCCCTCAGCATCTGGACATGTTTCAGTTAAGGAAAAGAAGTGGAGGGACTTAGTGAAGAGACTGAGGGTTCAGCGTGAATTTCTATAAAATGCCCTTAAGTAACAAAAGAAGGGAATCTATTTTCCTTACAAGATTAGTGGAAGGTTTTAGGATCTCATGTTTTAGGAATGATAACCTAATTTTTCCTGTAGCTTTTTTTTTGTGAATTCAGTATTATTAAGTTATACAAATTCTCAGTGAAATCACATGGAAGGGGGAGGGGCAAATATGGTGATTATTCATGTGCATTCAGTGTTTGAATCTAAGTCGGTCAATCAGTGAGTGGGAATTGAGGACTACATAGGATTTCATACTCTTTCAAAGGCATAAATGACAGGATTTGGTAACTTTTTTAAAAAGATATCCTCTAATAAATATTAATGGTAGTGATTGCTTTTTTGGTCAAAATCAAGAAATTATAGCATTATACTATGAAATCATACCAGCATTTCCTTTTAAAAGTGAGCAAATAGATTAAATATGATGCTTTATAATGTATTACACAATCAATTGATGTATCAAGAAATGTGTTACTTAGTGATAATAAAAATAACTTTATTGTTTGAATAACTTTTATATTTTTAAATTGGTATTTACAGAAGATTTAAAGCGGAAATAAATTATTTATTTATAGTCAAACTTGTTTTTATTTAAGGATCATCAGTGGGAAGCAGTGACTGTCCCTGAGGATAAAGTACAAATATACAGCATTGAAGGTATTAAACTTGTTTTCTCTAACTCTCCCCTTGACTCCAATCGTGTGGGGTAGCAACTGCATGCTCTCTGCAAAAAAAAGTAGACTAATGAAAACAAAGTCAGAATTTTCATATATTCACATTCATAAATTTGATGCCAGTATTACCTGAACCTGTATTTCCTCTACCCCAATTTTTCAACTCCTTCCTGAACTTGTTTTCTGTATCTAGTCTAAAACCCATGACTACTTTCTTGTCAATATGTTCAAGGCTCTTGCCTTTCGTCCTATTAGTTTGATTGGATCCAAACATCTAGTTGCTACACAAATATAACTGGAATTGTATAACACTGCTGGCTAAGTCCTACAACTTGCAGAGTGGTACCACTACATATTCAGGTATCAAGATATATTTTAGTCATTTTGCATTTGCTTGGTGACCATTGATATATATTCCTTTGTGAAGTATCTATTTAAATATTTCATCCTTTTATACTAGGCTGTCTTTTTTTAATTAAGTTTTTGAGTTGTTACGTATGCAGGTACCAGTCTTCTGATAGATAGATGTTCTGTGTAATAGTACTTTCTCCCCATCTGCATCTTGCTTAATTATTTTCTTAGGGATATCTTTCATGAGCAGAAGTCTTTAAGTTTCAAGTTCACTTGATCACATTTTCCCATGGTACTTGTTGCTTTGTGTGCCTTAAGTCATTTTTGCCTATTACCAAGTCGCAAAGATGTTCTTTTGTTTGTCTATAAAAAACTTTGTGGTTTTAGCTTTTATGTTTGGGATTTTGATCCATCTCAAATTAACATTTGGTTATGGTATGATACAGGAGTTGAGGTTCATTTTTTCATATGGACATGCAGTTATTACAGGACTGTTTGATGAAAGGCTTTCCTTTCCCCACTGGATTTCATTGGTTCCCTATTTGAAAATCAAATGGCCGATAGAAGTGCACATTTTGCTTCTTGAAGCTCTACTCCGCCCCATGGATCTGCTTGCCATTCCTTATGCAGAAGTATCACACTGTTTTAATTTTTGTAGATTTATAGTCAGTCTTGAAATCAGATAGTGTAAGTCTTCCAACGTTGTGGTTTTTTTCAAGGCTATTTTAGAAATTCTAGACCTTCTGTATTTCCATATATCTTTTAGAGTTGACTTATCAGTTGCTATAAAAAGCCTGCTAGATTTGTGGTTGCAACTGTAGTTTGATAGAGAGAGAAACAACCTTGTAACAGTAGCTAAGTATTTGAGTCCACAAGCATGGTGTAGCTTTACATTTGTTCAGGTCTTTAATTTCACTTAACAGTGCCTTGTAGTTTTCAGTGTAGAAATCGTATGCATCCTTTGATGAACTTACTTCCACATCTTCAATCTTAATCTTACATGATTATAAATAGAATTGATCTTTAATTTCGTTTTCCAGGTATTTTCTGCTGGTATGTAAAAATACAATTGATTTCTAAATACTTACCTTGTATCCTACAAACTTGCCAAGTCACTATCTAGTTCTAGTAGTTGTAGTGTGGATTCCTGGGGATATTCTAGGCAGTCGGTCATGGTATCTGCAAGTAGAGATATGGTTTCACTTTTTCCTTTCTGATCCGTATGCCCTTCCTTAATGAGCTTCCTTCCGTTATCCCTCTCCCCCACCTCTCCTCCCTCCCTCCACTTTTCCCTCCCTTTATTCTCCCCCACTCCTTTATTCCTACCTTTGCCTTACTGCAATAGCTAGAGCTTCTAGTACAGCATTGAATAGAAGTGGTAAAAGAGGTCATCTTTGCCTTCTTCATGATCTTTGCTTTGGGAAGAACATGTAGTATTTGAGCCTCAAACATGATGTTAGCTGAAGGTTTTTTGTAGATGACCTTCCATCAGATTCAGGAAGTTGGTGAGTCTTCATGTGTGTAAACACATGTGAAGCTCTTATGCAGTTCAAGGTAATAAATATATCCAGTACCCCTAGGTGTTCTTTATGCTCTTTTTGATCTATACTCAGGAAGATTTAGCCCCAGGAGGTCACTGATGTTTTCTCTACCACGGACAAGTTTACATTTTCTGCAATTCCTTTAAATAGAGTCTTACAGCATATAGCAGTTTTTTTTCTGGGTACTTCTTTTCAACAATACCTATGTATATGCATATTTATGTTAGTATATGTAATATAAATAAGTTTCCACGTATTTAAATTGGGGTTAAAAAATACAACATAAAATTTACTACCTTAACTATTTTTAAGTGTATAGTTCAGTAGTGTTAAGTATATTCACATTGTTGTGTAACAGATCTCCAGAACTTTTGTCATCTTGCCAGATTATAAGTCTATCCCTGTTCAAACAACTTCCCTTTAACCCCCATCCTCTCAGCCTCTGGCAGCCACCCTTCTACATTTTTCTTCTGTGAATTTGACTATTTTAAGTGAAATCATACAGTATATATCTTTTCATGACTGGCATTTTTCATTTAGCATAATGTTTTCTCCCATACTTTTTTTTTTAAAGATTTTTTTTTTTAGGGGCGCCTGGGTGGCTCAATGGATTAAGCCACAGCCTTCGACTCTGGTCATGATCTCAGGGTCCTGGGATCGAGTCCCGCATTGGGCTCTCTGCTCAGCGGGGAGCTTGCTTCCTCCTCTCTTTTTCTGCCTGCCTCTCGCCGACTTGTGATCTCTGTCAAATAAATAAATAAAATAAATCTTTAAAAAAAAATTTTTTTTTTTTTAGAGATCACAAGTAGGCAAAGAGGCAGGCAGAGAGAGAGAGGAGGAAGCAGGCTCCCCGCTGAGCAGAGAGCCCCATGCGGGACTCGATTCCAGGACCCTGAGAACATGACCCAAGCCAAAGGCAGCAGCTTAACCCACTGAGCCACCCAGGTGCCCCAATTTTATTATTAATATCAGTATGCACACTTTCAGTCTTTATAATGACCCTTCCCCCACATTTGACACTGTTGACTACAATTTTATTTTTGAATCTTTTTTCCTAATTTCCCAGCTAAGTTCTATATACTTCTCCTTTATTTCCTATTTTGACAAAATGTATGATAACCTTCCAGGTCCCCCAGAAGGAGGCATTCTTGATTGTTTCTTCTCTCTCAACTAACCATTTTTCATGTTCATTTATTTCTCTTAACATTTTTTGAATTTCTTTTTTCCTCTATATTATCATGCTAATCACTGCTACCACTTCCTAATAAAGTTCTGTCTTTTGCATCATGCAGACATAGTTGCACATAATTGGGCCAAAAAAAGTTATTTTCGTTGTTTTAATAGCAAAACTTGATTTTTTAGATTTATTTTCCAACATATAACTCTTCCTAATTATATGAGGACACTTTTATAAAAAATTAAGTTCTTTATGTATGGATTAAAAGGGGTTTTTTGGAGCTTCCTGGCTGGTGAATAAGAATAAACCTTCATGCCTGGAGGGCGGGGCACCCTAAGCTTCTCAGGGACAGGTGCTCCTGTGCTCCAGACCCTTCCAGACCTCACACTGTGTATCTCTTCACCCAGCTGTTCATGTGTATCCTTTGGTGTCCTTCGTAGCAGAGTAGTAGTCTGGTGTAACCTGTATGGAACGGACAGTATGTGAATTTTTACATGAAGGGCACACATGGAAGTAAGAAACAAAAGTAGAATCTGGAACTCAATATTTACAGTGAAAAAGAATTTAATTAGTTGCCGACTGAGGTGATGGGGAAGCAGTAGCGATGATGGATTGCAGGCAGTTAGACCCCTTCATATATAAAATTAAGAATTTATTAAATAAAGGCTCCATGGGTAATCCTAAAAATTTTCTAAATGCCTTCATAGGAGAAAATATTATATTCATATAGTGCATTTGAATCTCATATAAATATGTTTTATCTATAAGTACTTAGACTAATTTAAAGATTTATTTATTTGAGAGAGAGTGAGAGCACGCGCATGCATGCCCATGTGCAGTGGGGGGAGAGGCAGAGGGAGAGAGAATCACAAGTAGACTCTGAGCTGAGTGCAGAACCCATTACAGGGCTCGATCTCACAACCCTGAGATCATGACCTGAGCAAAAAAACCAAGAGTCAGATGCTCAATTGACTGTGCCTCCCAGGTGCCCACAAATACTTGGTTATTTAGCAGGCAGCAAAATAAATTTTTTGGTATCTCAGAAATATTACAGGAGATACCAAAAATTTCAACAAAGCCCAAAATAAATTATAACAAATATCAATAGATTCTATATAGAGTGTCACAGTATATGTGGAGAATATTTGTACAAAAAAGTGCAAAACATTCAGCAATATTAGAAGTAATTCTAATACCATGTTTAGGTAAGCAGTAAAAAAAATATTGTATTTACTACAATTTCATGGCAAGCTGTAGAAAAAAATCATCTGAACAAAATAATAATCAAAATATCCATAAGGATTATAAGTTTTCTAATATTCATCAGAATTCAAGACATTGTTGTTTCCAAAGCCACCCAAACTTTCATCTCTAAAGCCTGAAAACTTGTTACTGTTGAAACACATGACTTTTTTTTTTCCAAAATGAAACCACCAGCACTCTTTGAGTTAGAAACTGTCACCACTGTCTTCAAGCAATTAGTAATTCCGAAAGCCATCAAAGGACATTACTGCAGAAGTTTTTCATGACCACATAGTTGCAAAAACATAGAACACATATTCTGCTTGAGTAAGCCTCTCAGGAATCAGAATTTTATAGCCAGTGGGGACATTTGTCCTATAGGTTAGGTCCTGAAGTAGCCAGTAGAACTTTTCTCGAAGTAGAGACAAACTTTTCTACTTGGCATGCTCCATCTCCTTCAGGATGGTTTCCTCCTGCCCAAAAGTACACATTAGGGGCCAGCGTGGCCACTTGACAGTCATCAACAGACGCACCATCCGAAGTAGGACAGAGCCACAAGTGGCCTACATACACTAATACAGGCACGCTAATTGGATGCCAGATGATTCTTTGGTGAATACTGGGAGGAAGGGTGGTGAATACCTCTTAAAAACTGGCACTTCCAGTATTTTCAGTGTATCAGTCAAATTAATGGAGGAGTCGCACTGACTCTTCTTCAGTTTCCTGGCCCTAAAGGTTTTTGACTGTTGTTTACTGTCAACTTGTTTGTAACAGCTGGATTTAAGAGAAGTGCTTAAATATATGTTTATGCCTAGAAAAACAGTTATGTACGGAACTAAAGTTATTTTCTTTGTTTGCCTCTTTTAAATTTAGCAAATAGTTTTCTTAGATGTGTTCTAGGAATATTTATTAGGAACCTGTTAGTGTCCAGAACCTATTTGGGCTTTAGCTCATTAATTATTGTATTAGCTTATAATTTATAGGTCAGGAAACTGAGATTCTGAATAATAAATTGATTTGTTTGCATACGTAGTTAACACTGAAATTGATTGTTAAATCCTAAAAGTTAATGTTATTTCACTTCAATTTAATTAATACGCTATGTGACTTTCTTACTTATAGTATACCTAGAGAGTGGTATCATAGAAATGAATATAAACTAATCAATGTGATCTGTTTGTATGCAGTGAGAGAATCGAAGAAGCTACTGACCATAATTTTGAAAAACATAGTAAAAATTAGTAAAAGAGAAGGGAAAGAATTGCTTTTGTATTTTGACGCATCATTAGAAATCACTAATGTGACACAAAAAATTTTTGGTGCAAATAAATATAAGGTAAGTGTTTAAATTCCTTTTAATATCTATTTTCATAAAATTCTTTTTAATATTTTCATAACTCTGGAAAATTGCAGTTACGTGGGGCTATAAATTTCATTGATTTTTTTCCCTTAGAATTCTTAAAATGACATATTGATTTTTAGTTCTTTGAATTTTTATTATGGAATAGCCATCAGATTGTTAGCCATATCCTTGAGACAGCTGTTAGAATCTCAGAAGACAAAATAAGCTGCAGTATTCAAAATGGTTAATGAATTCCTGCTAGGTGTTTACAAAGTGAATTGAGGCAAGACCATGTTTTTAAGATATTAAACATTTTTTTGTGAGAAATACAGAATCTACCTCAGAAGAAGTAAATAAGGGGCAGGTATAGAAGTTGAGAAAAGAGATTGCTCATTAAGATTCAGATTTGAAGGAAAGGCTGTTCATTCAGATGGGGCCTGAAATGGCCTTGGAAGTTGATGGGTGAAATTTAGGGAAGATGTGTTCTAGGACTGTGGAAGACATCATGAATCAGTAAGGTGACAATTGATGTTCTGTTTCAGGGAGCTACTCTGTTGACGAGCTTAGTCTGTTCAGGCTGCTGTAACAAAAATACCGTAGACTGGGAGGCTTAAAATGACGGACCTACTTTCTTTTCTTTCCTTTCTTTTCTTTCTTTCCTTTCTTCTCCCCCTCCTTCCTTCCTTCCCATTTATTTCCATTTATTTCTCATAGTTCTAGAGTCTAGAAGTCCAAGATCAAGGTACCAGCAGACTTATTTTCTGGTGAGGGCCCACTGCTTGGTTCACAGTAGCTGTCTTTTCACTGTGTCTTCATGTGGCAGAAAGGGTGAGGGAGTTCTTGGGGTCTCATTTTATAGGGACATAGATCCCATTCACGAGGGCGCTGTCCTGATGATCCAATCACCTGCCAGAGGCCCCACTTCCTAATACCATCACCTTGGGGATTAGGTTTCAATATATGAATTTAGGGGGACACATTCAGTTCATAGCAGTGCAGAAGATTTATGGTGAAGAAAAATAGAGACTGTGTGGAGAAGGGTATTTACATACAAAAGAAAGGGCATACAAAAGAAAGATTTGAGAGGATTTGGGAGTTTAGAAAGGAAACAGGAAACAATTGTATTAACATGGAAGGAGCTGGGAGAAAATAACATTACGATGAATTAATTTAATTTTAGGAATTTACCAGAAAACAAGGTATTTCCATTGCCAAAACATCTGTGCATATACTTTTCGATGCAAGTGGATCACAGGTATGTGTCTGACTTACTTGGTTTTCATCACTGGACAAGGTTGAACCCTAAATAATTGCACAGTATGATGTTGGAGGGTGAATATCTAAAAAACAAATTGTCTCAACATATAGAGCTCCAATAAGGTATATGATTTTTTAAACATGTTATTAAAGATCACTTATTTTAGAACAGAAGATAGTTATTTTGGTAACTTTAAAAATTAGGTATGTATGTCCTGCCACTAATGCCAAAGCTTGTTTTATGTCTGTTGACATTCGAAAATGTGGGTGCTTTTTGTTGGGACACTATGTGGGACTAAGTACATAGAAAACAGGAAGAATTGACTTTTGTAAGTGTGGGACGAATGGATGCTTTATTAAGATACCCAGTGATTTTTGAGAACTTCTTGTGGTTTGCAGTTTGAAATACTTTTCTCCACATTCTCCAACAGATTCTAGTGCCAGAAAGTCAAACCTCACCCATTGAAGAGGAACTCATTGCTTTGAAAGAAAAACCCAATTCCCAAAAGGAATTTGCTAAACCTTCAAAATACATCAAAAACAGTAATCAAGGGGACAAAAAGAATAGTCAGCTTGAGGTAAATATGGTCTCAAATAGCTGCTTATAAAACAGCACAGGTCAAATCATTGTGACATACAATATAGAAAGAAGCATCTAGAATTCACCTTAATGGCCTTCATCAGTAACATTCAGAATATTTCCTCTGCCTTTTACACATGCAAACAAAAGATAGTGTTTTAGCAATTGTGTTTATGTGCAGGGTAAGAGGGTCAAGACAAGGTATACTATACACTTGCAAATTCCAAGTTAGAAATGTGTAAGAAAGTACCCTTGTTACATTTATCCTGTCTGTATTTGCTTTTGGCTGTTACGAGAATACGAATCTGTAAGTAATGGTCTCTCTATTTGCACAAGGAAAGAAAACTAAGTATTAAGTTCTTTTTCCTCCTGCTGCTGCTGGTGGAGGCTCTCCTCTAGGCCACATTCAGCCGAACCAGTTCTCAGACTTCCTGTCTCGGTGTGACACTTGACAAAGCGAACAGCGCTTTCTTAATGTCCTTTTCTTCTTTGATTTCTGTTAGCCTTTTAGTTTTCTTCCTGCTTCTGTGACTACATCAGAGATATTTTGCTCCGAAAGCTCAACTCAGCTTCCTGAACGTCTCTATGCCCTATCCCTTAAAGAGCTTCCTTCGTGTGCATAGTTTCAGCTCTTACACCAGACCACTCTTCCAAGTGCTGCAGTGAAATCTCTACTTACTCTTTGAATGTTTCCTTTGGTATGTCTCTTCTTTTCCTGAAGTCTAACCTCAAACTCTTTCATTTTTTGCTTCAAATGTGCATCTGCCTCCACCCTTCAATAATGCCACCATTAATTTTCCGATAGTATCCCGAATCCCGCCTCCTCTCCCCCAACACCAAGGTACTCGGGATGGTTCTTTCATAGTACCTCACGCATTCTTTCCTCCTCGTTCCTTTAGCCCTTACTCATTTGAGCACACCCAGCCCAGCCCAGCAGCCTCCTCATTGGCCTTTGACTCTGTGACCTGCCCCATGTGGTATTCCTTCCCCGGCTTTTCTTTTTCTTTTTTTTTTTTTTTAAGATTTTATTTATTTATTTGACAGAGAGAGATCACAAGTAGGCATAGAGGCAGGCAGAGAGAGAGAGAGGGGGAAGCAGGCTCCCTATTGAGCAGAGAGCCCGATGCGGGACTCGATCCCAACACCCTGAGATCATGACCTGAGCCGAAGGCAGCGGCTTAACCCACTGAGCCACCCAGGCGCCCCTTCCCCGGCTTTTCTTAATCCCACAGTCCGTGTTGTATTCCGCCCAGAGTTGTGGCATCTCTGTGTTTATCTCCCTGCATCTAAATATTGACTCAGTTCTGAGTCCTTCTACGAATTCCTTTTACTCTGCACAGCCACCACGTTAGTAAGGTTAACTGCTTTCCTGCCTCTTTTTAAGATTTTATTTATTTGAGAGAGAGAGAGTATGAGGGAGAGCGAGCCTGAGAGGGGGAAGGTCTGAGGACGAAGCAGACCCCCCGCTGAGCCAGGGCCTCCAGGATCCTGACCGAGCTGAAAGCAGTCGCTCAACCAGCTGAGAGAGCCAGGCGCCCTTTCCTGCCCCTTTTAACGTGACACTAATTCTTGCCTCTATACCTCATTCATGCTGTTTGTCCTTTTGTTTACCTTCCCTCGTTTAATGTGCTGTTACGTTTGCAAGTCTTGATTTTCGCTTTTCTTCATGGACATTTTCCTGTTTTAGTTTTTACTAATTTCTCACCCTTAGGCAACTTTAACTCTCAGAGGTTCTTCCATACATTTTTTCCTGTTGGTGTTATTCACTGTTTTTTTTCCCATTAGTCTTATATCCGTCCTTAAATGAAAAATTCCATCTTCTGTATTTCTTGGACAATTAAATTATAAAAGCCATTTTCTGTGTTTTTATATCAAAGTCATAACACAAGTACTTATTTAAAATGCTGATTCCTAGGGCACCTTACCTTAAACTTATGGAGTCATAAACTCTAGAACTCAAGATCTCTGAGAAACAGTACCCTGTTATTAAATACCACCATGTTTTTGTTAAGGATTGACTGTTTGAAGCATTTATATGAATAGGTAACTTCCCGGTCCCATTCACTATGCTGCTAGGAATTGTCTTTTCTTGAGGAATGCATTGTTTCAGTAGTTTGTTTTCTGACTAATCACAGAATTCCCAGGTTTTCTTTCCTTTCACCCCTCCTCCACACCCCGTTTACAGACCTGTTAAAAAGTCCTGCAGTATTTTTTTTCTTAGTCTTAGGGGCAGGTGCCTTTTGAAAAAGAGCTCTCCTCTGCACCTTAATAGTTTGTCTGTTTATTCCCTGTCATGGCGTCCTCTGAGACTCCTCTCCACTTCTGTTCAGTGACTCTAGGATGAAGTTAGAAAATGAACATCTTTACTTGAACCGCCAGCTACGGTGCTGTTGAGTCTCTGAATTCCTATAGCAACTTTTTACTCCAAAGTCACTTTAGTCCTCACAGAATGTTAATACAGTTTTTAAAAATGTGTGAAAAGTTTTGAAGAATGCTAAATATTATGAAAGCATTTGCAAATTTACATAAATTTACATAAATACATATCCAAACATACACTGAAATAGAATAAGAAACTGAGCCATTGGTTATAGATACACTCAGTATCAATAAAATATTTTCAGCTAGCATATAAAGGTGCTGTATTTCACATGTCTGGGATATTCTATAAATATTTGTTAAAATAACATTCCTTGTTTGGGCTACCTATTCAATACCAAATATTAGGGTAAAACCTTCTAAGTCAATCTAAAACACAGATACTTATGGATATTATGTTGTTTATAAAATACCACAGATCGGGGAACCTGGGTGGTGCAGTCGGTTGAATGTCCAGCTCTTGGTTTCAGTCGTGCGCTCAGCACAGAATCTCCTTGTTCCTCCCTCTCTGCTCTTCCCCCTGCTTGTGCTTTCTCTCTCGCTCTCTCCATCTGTCTCTGAAGTGCATAAATAAAATCTTTTTAAAAAGTACCATATAGGGCACTTGGGTTGCTCAGTGGGTTAAAACCCCTGCCTTTGGCTCAGGTCATGATCTCAGGGTCCTGGGATGGAGTCCCGCATCAGGCCCTGTTTCCTTCTCTCTCTCTCTGCCTGCCTCTCCGCCTACTTGTGATCTCTCTCTCTCTCTCTCTCTCTGTCAAATAAATAAATAAATAAATAAATAAATAAATAAATAAAATCTTTAAAAAAAGGGTACCATATATATTTTGTGTGTAGTCAAGTAAAATATTACAGATAAAATCATAGAGTAATTTCAAAAGAGAGTGTGTTTTTACTCTCGCTGCTTCTCGTGATTTCAGAGAACTACTCCTAGCAAAAGAAAAATGTCTGAAGCATCAATGATTGTTCCTGGTGCGGACAGATACACTGTGAGAAGTCCAGTACTTTTAATCAACACATGTAAGTTGTTTAGTCTTAAAAGACTTCTAATAAACATATTTTTTAAACAAGCATTTTTAAATTCAGAGATATTCTGGGCATAATTTACATAGAGGATAAGTTGGGGATACAGAAATTGTTAATTTACGAACTACAAATGTCTTCTAATTGTCAAGAAATTTCAAATTTCTAACAAAGGCATATTGGTTATTATCATATAACATTTTTAACATATTAATAGCCAGCATCAATAATTTATTGCTATTTAAGTGGGAGTCAGCTGTAACATAGTGGACAAAACATCGAATTAATCAGGATGCTTGTGCTTATTTCCCTTCCCCCCAGTTGTGTGCTTTGTACAGATTGTCCGCCAGGTAAGTTTAGAACCAGTTTTCTCTTTATAAAATGGAACTAAAGTGTCTATCTTATCAGGTTGTTTAGAAGACTAAATGAAAATCATTCACTCAATGAGAAATATTGTGAAACATTTAGACAGTGCCTGCTACACACTAAGGACTAAATACAAATCGAAAAATAATACTATATACTAGCTTCTATAAGTCACAGTCTTCTTTAATCTATATGACAATTTAATAGTGACCTCTGTTCCCAAAATCCAGTTGCCTACTGGGCAAGTATCTGATGTCCAGTAGGCTCCACAGTAATTCCTCTTTCCACCCTCCCTACCAAGTTTTTTGTCTATTTCTTACCTTGGTAAAGGGCATCTGTATCCATTTATTCATCTAAACCAGAAACGTGGGACCTATCCTAGCACCTTCCTTCTTTACCTTCCTCATCTGAAAAGTACCTCAGCAATAGCAATATGTAATTTTAGAAGCCCTATAAATGTAGCCGCCCTTTGTTCCCCCTTTTAGCAACACCTCGAAGAGGAAGAATTAAACCACCATTGCAAGTGATGGGTTCTGCAGAAAAACCCGATGTACCTAAAACCTCACAAAGTGGAGTGGACAATGCTGTATCTCTTGTATCTAGACCATCTGAAGGAAGAAATACTGGAGCTAATACAGACAAAGTAATTTTACTTTGAAAACATTTTTTAAAATATATCAAGTCATTGTAGAAATACATATTGAGCTAATTTCTTTTGCAAGCAGAAAGGGCTTCACTTTGTTTAAAGCATCATCACGTTGTGTATATATATGCACACACACATACACATATATATATATATACACATGTATATGTGTGTGTGTGTGTGTGTGTGTGATTTATTGTTCTTGAAAGTCAGTTCCTTCTGACAGGATCCACTTATTAGGCTAACAGTAAAATTGAGGAATATCCATTCAGTATAACTCTGATTAATGTATTCAGTAGGAGAAATGAACTTGGCATCATTCTTTAGTTTATTATACAAGTTAGTGGCTGCTAGAAATATAAGATACAAGTGGACTCTGTCCTTAGGTATCTCAAAGTCTAGTGTGGAAATCAGACAAATTAATAAGATAATTATAATATTGTGTAAATGTTCTCATATTGTACACATAGGATGCAGTAGGAAACTAGTGGAGGGGCAGTTACCTAACTCCATAGCTGGAGGGGAGGGTGAAGATCAGGAGATGCTCTTTAAGGAGAGGGAGAGTGAGTTGGGTTTTGAACGGTCAATAACGATTGGTGAAGCGGACATGAAGGAGAAGGGCATTCATTCCAGCTAGTGGAAAGGACAAAACAGAGAGTAACTAACAGAAAGTTATTTCTTGGAGAGATAAAGGAGGTTTGGAGATACAGATAAGTAAGTTTGTAGATGACAAATGCCTAATAGTTTTGTTTCATCTGAAGTGTGAGGTGAACACGGTGAATATGTCTTGGCCGGAAGCTCAAGTAGTGGGCTCAGGGACATGTAAAGACGTGAAGCCGTTACGAAGAGATAATGGGGAGGGCGAGTGAAGGATAATGAAGAATAAGTAAAGGTGTTAGGTTGAAGGCCCTTTCAGTTTAAGACTGAATTTTATCATGGCATCAGATCAGAAATATGTGTCATTTTCTCCAACAGAGCGCCGTAAGAAAGGATAGGTAGTAGATTTAAAAAAAAAAAAAAAAAAAGGTCATGTGGCCAAAGGATGAATGGCGGTTGAAGATACTCAAGGAAAAAAGTCAAAACTAATTGTTCAAATTAATTGGCTAAATGTTCCATTCTTAGGGTGCTGTTGTTCAGTGCTGTGGCGTGGTCCAGAGTGTGGTAGGATTGTGGGCATCCAAGGCCTGTACTTGCTTGTACCAGTCAGGGGAGCCCTTCTGTCATTAGAACAGCAGCATGTGCCTTCATGCTCGCCCAACTGCTCCTGTCCTGGGGTGGAGAAGTGCCCGCTAGACCACGTAGGGAGGACAGCCGGCATGAGGCACCACATCTTAGCCTGGAGGGCATGTATTTCCGAGTGTGATGGCAGATTATCATCAGATCTGTGGCTATGAAAAGAGGGAAGCTTGGTGGAGACAAGAAGTTACCTGTTCAGTGGCCACAACTTTACAGAATCCTTTAATAGTCTAGAATTGCCAAACCTTGTGTATATGTTAGTGAAAAGACAGTAGATACAGGTTGTGAGATCAACTGCAGTAGATGTGCCATGGTGATTCTAGAAATTGTCAGTTACAGATGAGAATGGAATTACTGTACTAGCTGTGGATGAGGTCAGAAAGTTTGTAGGCTCTTCTGCCCTGTCTGTAATGAAAATTATTTTCTTGTGTTTTAAGGTAAACAGTATTCTGGAATGGGCATAACCTTCATGAAACCATAGAAGTACTATCCAACTTTTAGTAACAAGGCAAATTATTTTAAATGTTAAACTTTGATACTCTGACTTCTAAGAGTTGTTTTCATGTAATCCCTTGATTTAAATTTACATTACTGTGTTTTCTATGTGTTATAGCACATCGAAACTGCTAAAGTTGTAGGGAAGAAAGAGAATAAGAACATTGAATTCCCAAACCAAAATATTAGTAAGTACTTTCTTGGTTTAATTTCACTTTCTCTTTAAAAAAATGTAATCATTTCATATTTCCCTTTAACTCCATTGGCTTCATTGATTTGAAAAAGATTTATAATGAATGCATTTGGATTTATGAAAGGGGCTTAGAGTTACAAGGAAATATAATACAGTCTCTATTTCTAAGAAAATCGATCTCTGTATCCTAATAGGTGAATCTTGATCAACTTTTATACCAACTCCCATTTTACCCTGCCAACTGCACAAAAAATTGAAAATGCCGTAATTTTTGTTTTGTTTAATTTAGATGACCTGCAGGATGTTGCTCCAGATTCCCAGGCAGTGGAGAAAATAGATAAGCCTATGTAAGTATGAAGAAAACCATCAAATAAGTTAGTATATATTAATGTTGTTTTTACATAAATGTAATTAATATAAAAGAAAAGGCATTTATATTCTTAGAATGTAGTATTGGCTCTAGCACTAATCAGCTCAAGTGTTACTGTGCTGATTAGTCTGTGTTTTTTCATAGCCACCAACAACTCTTTCCCAAATTGAGACTTAAAATGAATGAGATTTTTTAAATAATTATGAATGTGAAGAAATTTAACCTAGTTTAAATACACAGTAGAACATGTAAGATATGTGAGATATATTTGAGATACCTTTAAGTAGATACCAAATAATAGCAATAATGGAACTTTTTTATAGTTTTTAATCTGATCAATTACATAGTAAGTTTTAAATTTCATAATGACTTAGCAAAATGTTTTCATACTTCACTAATAAATTGCTATCGGTAAACACTGACTAAACAAAAAATCACAGTCTCATGTCAGAGTCATAGGCTAATGTTTTGTAATACATTAAGCAAGTTATTTTATTTTCCAGGTTACCTGGTGTTTCGGGCAACATCTGTGGAAATAAAATGCCCTCCAAATGGTCATGCTGGACTCCTGTAACAAATATTAATTTGTGTAACAACCAAAGGGCAGGCACTTCATCAGGAGACACATTCAGTCAAGGTGAAACAGCATTTTCTCTGTATACAATAGTAGCTCAGAGAAATACTAATTTCTTGGAATGTCTAATATTTTTTATTTTAACCAATTTATGTATTACCAGTTTATTAATTTAATAAGGATTGGTTTTTATTTTTCCACTAGGTGTAACTGTCAACAAAAAACTTAAGAAACAAAAATCATCCTCTTCCATATCTGAGGATAATTCTGAAGAAACAGGAAAGGTGCGATATAAGAAAAAAAAAATGCAGCATAACAAAATAGAGAAAGCAGAAGTAGGAGTTTGCAAAAGAGACACTCAGCAACGACTAAATCATCCTAAACATTCGGAGCAGAAAAGCACTGAAAATACCAAGCAAAGTGATTGGCATATTGAATCTGAAACTACTTTTAAGTCTGTTCTCCTAAATAAGACAGTCGAAGAATCTCTGATCTATAGGAAGAAATACATACTGTCAAAAGATGTGAATCCTGCTGTTTGTGATAAGAGCCCTTCTCCTAGAAAAAATGTGAAAAGTCATAGAAAATCAGGGAAAAAATTAACGTCAGAACTTAATTCCTGGGATCTGAGACCAAAAAAAATGGTGAGTTTTCAGTGTGTTTGGTTTCTGCACCCCTATAATATGCCCAGCTAATAACATAAGACAGCGAAGGAAGCTTGATGGGTTGCTGCAGATTTAACATTTGTAAGACCAGGATCTTTAAGTCTCCAGTCTGAGAATGAGTGCCTCCTGAACTCCCTCTCCTCATCCTTGTCCCTGGCCCCCCTCCCAACCGCTGTGCCCACAGGTGCAGGGCAGGTGTGCAAATAGGTGTGGCATGAAGGCACCCTGCAGCTCCTTGTGTCCTCCTGATGGTTTTCTTCCTCTCTGTCCTGCAGATGCTTTGAGTATATAGAACTGTCTGTGTTTCTCTTGTGGTGCTTACCTTTTTTTAATTTTTTTTATTTTTTAAAAAATATTTTATTTATTTATTTGACAGACAGAGATCACAAGTAGGTAGAGAGGCAGGCAGAGAGAGAGAGGAGGGGAGGCAGGCTCCCTGCTGAGCAGAGAGCCCGATGCGGGGCTTGATTCCAGGACCTTGGGATCATGACCTAAGCTGAAGGCAGAGGCTTTAACCCACTGAGCTACCCAGGCGCCCCTTACCTTTCTTTTAAAAAGTGATTATTTGTATCTATTTTTCTCCTTGTTTTAACCTATTAGAGTGTAAAGACTATGTTTATTCGTCATTCATTTTCTTGCATGGCCCCGTTCAGTTTTGCACATAGTAGTAGCATCTGAAACCATTTCTTGGATTATTGCATTAGAGTTTGACAGGTTTTGTCAAATGAGAAGAAAAAATGTAGGTGGAGTGTAGGAGACTGTCTTCCACTGTCCTGTTGCTCATCCCCACTGGAGTCTTTACCTTCTCCTTCAGATTCATCATCTGTGGGATGCTCTAGGACAGTTTAAGCTCATCTTCACCATACTTTAGATCAAAAGTTTACTTTTTGTAGTAGTTACTATAAATATCTTTGGTCATTGCTATTAAGATACATTTTAATAACTTTTTTAAAAGAAAGTATTTTTTTAATTTTTTAAAGATTTTATTTATTTATTTGAGAGAGAGAATGTTATTTAGAGAGAGCATGAGTGGGGTGAGGGCCAGAGAGAGAAGCAGATTCCCTCCTGAGCAGGGATCCTGACGCAGGGCTCAATCCCAGGACTCTAGGATCATGACCTGAGCCGAAGGCAGGTCATAACTGACTGAGCCACCCACGTGCCCCAGAAAACTTTTTAATTAGAATACTTTCCACTGCCAGGGATAGAATCTGTTTTTCACTCTTCTTTAGAAGATCCAGGGGGGGTTTTTGTTTTGTTTTTAACTTACAATGTATTGTTTCAGGGATACAGGTCTGTGATTCATCAGGCTTATACTTTTCACAGCACTCACCATAGCACATGCCCCCCCCAGTGCCCATCACCCCACCACCCCATCCCTCCCGCCCCCTCCATTCCAGCAACCCTCAGTTTGTTTCCTGGGACCAAAAGTCTCTTAAGATTTGTCTCACTCTCTGGTTTGTCTTGTTTCATTTTCCCCCTTCCTTCCCTTATGATCCTGTCTTATTTCTCAAATTCCTCAAATCAGTGAGATCATATGATAATAGTCCCTCTCTGATTGACTTATTTCACTTAACATAATACTCTCTAGTTCTATCCACATTGTTGCAAATGGCAAGATTTCAGGGGGTTTTTGATGGCTGCATAGTATTCCATTATACACACATATATAAATATATGAGGGGGTTTTAATGGCTGCATAATACTCCATATTGGTTTTTTTGATGGCTGCATAATATTCCTGTGTGTGTGTGTGTGTGTGTGTGTGTGTGTGTGTGTGTACCACATCTTCTTTATCCATTCATCTGTTGATGGACATTGGGCTACTGTGGACATTTCTGCTGTGAACGTTGGGGTGCACGTGCCCTTCGGATCACTACATTTGTATCTTTGGAGTAAATACCCAGTAGTGCAATTGCTGGGTCATAGGGTAGCTCTATTTTCAACTTTTTGAGGAATCTCCATGCTGTTTTCCAGAGTGGCCGTACCAGCTTACATTCCCACCAACAGTGTAGGAAGGTTCCCCTTTCTCCACATCCTTGCCAATACCTGTTCTTTCCTGACTTGCTAATTTTAGCCATTATGACTGGGTCAGGTGGTATCTCACTGCAGTTTTGATTTGGATTTCCCTGATGCTGAGTGGTGTTGAGCACTTTTTCATGTGTCTTTTGGCCATTTGTATGTTTTCTTTGGAGAAATATCTGTTCATGTCTTCTGCCCATTTCTTGACTGGATTATTTGTTCTTTGGGTGTTGAGTTTGATAAGTCCTTTATAGAGTTTGGATACTAGCCCTTTATCGGATATGTCATTTACAAACATCTTCTCCCATTCTGTCAGTTGTCTTTTAGTTTTGTTGACTGTTTCATTTGCTGTGCAAAAGCTTTTTATCTTGATGAAGTCCCAATAGTTCATTTTTGCCCTTGATTCCCTTGCCTTTGGCGATGTTTCTAGAAGGAAGCTGCTGCAGCTGAGGGCAAAAGGTTGCTGCCTATGTTTTCCTCAAGGATTTTGATAGATTCCTGTTTCACATTTAGGTCTAGAAGATCCAGGTTTTATAGGCTTCTATTTTCATTTATTTTCCAGAGTGGTATTAATACCTGGAGAGCCAAATTTCTAGAGTTGATATAAAATGTCCATCTATTGGAGCATCTAAATATGCAAATGAAATACTTAATAGATAATTTGCTTTTGTTATTTATAATTAGACATCATTTCCTTTGTCTGGACCAGGCTTTTTATTTTGTCTTTAATCTGCAGTTCACTTTCTGTGCCTTATTTGGCTACTTTATTCTTAAACAAAATCCTTTTGGGTCACTTTCTCTTGTTTCTTAGTATGCTATTCTTCTTTCTAGTTGTAGCTGCTGTTTAGTTCTTCAGATGCAAGGGAAGTAGGTTCTTTTGTCTGAATGCTGAATGTTCTCAGTTTTTATTTTAAATTGTTTCCCTTGGAATTTAGAATTATTCCACAGAATTTCCCTGAGCTAGTCATTGTTGTTTTTTTTTTTTTTTTTTTTTTTTTTCTGGGACCACAGAAACTGATCATTGAAACTGTGTGCTCATTTTTTAAAACCAACTTCCTGTTTCCAGAAGTTCTCTTCAGTCTTTCATAATGTTGCTCCCTGTGTTACGATAGAGGACTTTCTGCCATTCGCAGGCATGATGACTCTCCTCTAAGGTAGTCATCTGGTCCCGCTTCCTGTTCACTGGACTAACCTAGAGAAACAGAACTTCTGCAGCTCGGTGGTACAGGTTTCCCAAGGCAGCTCCAGTCATACTGGAAGTTCCTAAACCATATACTCACTATTCTGGGAGAGGTTCATTTTTGCTACATTTTTATCAAACCAAGTACAGTAATCTCAAGAAGAGATATTAAATAGTAACTTATGATCTATGTTACATATAAAAACATAAACTGAAAAATGATTGAAAATAGGCTTCCTGGTTGGCTCAGTTAAGCATCTGACTCTTGATTTCCTATCAGGTCATGATCTCAGGGTTGTGAGATCAAGCCCTGCACTGGGCTCTGTGATGGGCATAGAGCCTGCATGAGATTTTCTGTCTCCCACTCCCTCTGCCTGAAACTACCTCCCACTCTGGCTCTCCAGCAAAAAAAAAAAAAAAAGTAAATTTTTTGTTTCTATTATATTTTACCATACTTTTAAAAAAATGCCTGATTCCCAGAAAAAAAGAAAACTAATGATTAGAGTCAGGAGAACTCGTACCTTTGAATATTATAGGGAATTTTAGCCAGATTATCTAAAATTATGCAGATGATAGTTGTAGTTCTTCCATTTTTAGAGTAATAGTATATTTTTTCTTTTTTTAAAGTAATTCCTACACCCAACATGGGACTAAAACTTATGGCCCCCAGATCAAGAGTTGCACACTCCACTGACTGAGCCAGGCAGGTACCCTTAAAACAAAGTATTTCTTAAGGCAGTTTCAGGTGTGCAAGTACATCAAGACTTTCCGTTTCCTCTTCGCCCACACCCTAGTTTCCCCATCATTAGCATCTTACATCAGTAGGTACCTGGATTACGAATTATGAACCAGTATCAATACATTACTATTAACTAAAGCCTATAGTTTAGTTTAGAATTCAGCCTTTGTGTTGTATATTCTATATGTTTTGACAGATGTGTGGCAATACGTATTATCATACATAATAGTTTTAGTGCCCTAAAATTCCCTTGTGCTCCCCACCCCCTCATAGTACTGGCAGTCACTGATCTTCTGTCTCCGTAGTTTTGCCTTGTCCAGAATGTCAGAGTTGGAACCATATAGTATGTAGTCTTCAGATTGGCTTCTTTCACTTAGTAATAGCAATGATGTTTTCTCCATGTGTTTTCATGGCTTAACAGCTCATTTCTTTTTACTGCTGAATAATATTCTCTTATATGCTTGTACCAGGATCGTTTAGGTGTTCACCTATGGAAGGACATTTTAGCTGGTTTCTATGGTGTGACAGTTACGAATAAAGCTTCTGTAAATGTTCATTGTGCAGGTTTCATGTGGACATAAGCTTCCAGTTCATTTGGGAAAATAGAAAGGAGCATGATTGCTGGATCATATGGTCCGAATGTGTTCAGTTTCATAAGAAACTGCCCGTCTTCTGAAAATGGAAAAGATGGCTGTACCATTTTTGCATTCTGAGCAACAGATGAGAAAATTCCTGTTGATCTAATCCTTGCCAATATCGGGTGTTGTCAGTGTCTTGGAGCTTAGCTACTGTTATATGTGCTTGGTGGTATCTCATTTTAATTTGCAGCTCCCTAATGACATACACATCTGAGCAGCCTTCTATATTTTTATTTACCATCTGTATGTCTTTGGTGAGTTGTCTCTTCCGATCTTTTGCTCACTTTTTAACTGGGTTCTTTGTTATTGTTGAATATTAACAGTTCTTTGTCTAACTTAGATACAGGCATGCCATGCTTTATTGCCCTTCACAGATACAGCATTTTTTTTAAAGATTTTATTTATTTATTTGACTGAGATCACAAGTAGGCAGAGAGGCAGGCAGAGAGAAAGGAAGGGAAGCAGGCTTGTTGCCGAGCAGAGAGCCCGATTCAGGGCTCGATCCCAGGACCCTGGGATCATGACCTAGGCCAAAGGCAGAGGCTTTAACCCACTGAGCCACCCAGGCACCCCAGATACTGCATTTTTTATGAATTGACGGTTTTGGGCAGCCCTGTGTTGGGCAAGTGGATTGGTGCTATTTTTCCTCCAACATTTGCTGACTTTATGTCTCTGCCACATTTTGGTAATTTTCATAATATTTCAAAGTTTTTCATTATTATTATATTACTTATGGTGACCAGTAATCAGTGTTCTTTGATTTTATTCTCGTAATTGTTTTGAGGCACTATGACCGCACCCGGATAGGATGGCGAACTTAATAAATGTGTGTTTTCTGACTGTTCCACCACCCCGCAGTTCCCCCATCTCTCTCCCTGTCATCAGGCCTCCTGGTTCTCAGGGATGTAACAACATTGAGATTAGGCCAGTTAATAACTTTACAGGGGCCTCTAAGTGTTCAAGTGAAGGGAAGAGTCACACATCTCTCACTTTAGGTCAAAGGCTAAAAATGATTAAGCTTAATGAGGCAGGCATGTAGAAAGCTGATATAAGCAAAAAGCTTGTCCTCTTGTGAAACACCTTTATGAGATCTGGAGTGATCTCATAAGTTTGAGTGGCCTGGGTAGAAGCTCAAACCAGCCACAAAATTCTCTTAAGCCAAAGCCCACTTAAGAGCAAGGCCCTAACTCTCTTCAATTTTATGAAGGCTGAGAGAGGTAAAGAAGCTTCGGAAGAAAAAGTTTGAGGCTAGCGGGGAATGGTTCATGTAGTTTAGGGAAAGAAGCCGTCTCTGTAATGTAAAAATGCAAGGTGAAGTAGCAAGTTATCCAGAAGATCTCGCTAAGATCATAAATGAAGGTGGCTACACTGAGGAATTTTCAGTGTAGGCAAGATAGCCGTATGTTGGGGAAAGATGCCATCCATGACTTTCATAGCTAGAGATAAGTCCGTGCCTGGCATCAGAGCTTCAAAGGACAGGCTGACTCTCTTGTTAGGCTAATGCATCCAGTGACTAAGTTAGAGCCAGTGCTCCTAGGGCCCTTAACAGTTATGTTCAATCTACTCTGCCTGTGCTTTGTAAATGAAACTGCAATGCCTGTGTGACAGCACATCTGCTTACAACATGGTTTGCTGAATATTTTAAGCCCACTGTTGAGGCCTGCTCAGAAAAGAAGATTCCTTTTAAAATAGTACTTCTCATTGACAGTACACCTGGTCATTCAAGAGCTTTGATGAAGATATACAATGAAATTAATGTTTTGTTTTTCTTTTTTAAAAGATTTTTTATTTATTTGTTTGACAGAGATCACAAGCAGGCAGAGAGGTTTGTAAAGAGAGAGATAGAAGGGGAAGCAGGCTCCCCGCTGAGTAGAGAGCCCAACTTGGGGCTCGATCCCAGGACCCTGGGATCATGACCTGAGCCAAAGGCAGAGGCCTTAAACCACTGAGCCACTCAGGTGCCCCAAGTTAATGTTTTCATACCTCCTAAACATAACATCCATTCTGCAGCCCAAGGATCAAAGGGTAATTTCTACTTTTAGGTCTTACTATTAAAGAAATACATTTCATAAGACTCTAGTTGCCACAGATAGTGATCCCTCTGATATATCTAGGCAAACCAAGGATTTAGTTTGGATTCACCATTCTAGATGCCATTAAGAACATTTGTGAATGGGACACCCTGGTGACTCAGTTGGTTAAGCATCCGACTCTTTGATTTTGGCTCAGGTATGATCTGAGGGTCTTGAGGTCGAGCCCCGTGTTGTTTCACAGTGGGTGTGGAGCCTTACTTAGGATTCTCTTTCCCTTCCCCCACCCCCCAAAAAACATCAGTGATTCATGGAAAGAGGTCAAAATATCAACATTAGCAGGAGTGTGGAAGAGTTGGTTCCAACCCTCATGGATGACTTTGATGGGTTCAAGACTTTAGTAGAGGAAGTAACTGGAGATGTTGTGGAAATAGCAGGTGATCTAGAATTATAAGTGGAGCCTGAAGATGGGACTGAATTGCTGCGATCTCATGATGAAACTTTAATGGATGAGGAGTTGCTTCTTATGGATGAGTAAAGACCATGGTTTGTTGAGATAGAATCTACTCATGGTTTGTTGAGATAGAATCTACTCATGGACTATGGACTCTGAAACACAATCTGAGGGTTTTGAAGGGGTGGGGGTGGGAGGTTGGGGGAACCAGGTGATGGGTATTACGGAGGGCACAGATTGCATGGAGCACTGGGTGTGGTGCAAAAACAATGAATACACTGAAAAGAAATAAAAAATAAAAAAAAAAAGAATCTACTCATGGTAGAGATGCTGTGAAGATTGACAAAAAAGAATTTAGGCTATTAATTGAATTTAGTTTATAAAGCATAGGCAGGGTTTGAGAGACCTGACTTCAGTTTTAAAAGAAGTTCTGCTGTGGGTAAAGTGTTATCAAACAGCATTGCATGCTGTGCAGAAATCGTTCATGAAAGGAAGAGGCAGTCAATGTGGCAAATTTCATTGTTTTCTTATTGTTAGACGTTGCCACAGCCACCCTGGCCTTCAACAATCACAACCCTAATCAGTCAGCAGGCATCAACTTTGAGGCAAAACCCTCTGCCAGCAAAAAGAGTGCTATTGGCTGAAAACTCAGATGATTAGCATTTTTTAACATTAAAGTATTTTTTAATTAAGATATGTACTTTTTTTAAAGGCATAATGCCATTATGTATTTAATAGACTACGGTGTAGAGTACGCGTAACTTTCATATGCGCTGGGAAACCAAGTTCGTTTGACTCACTTTAATGCATTTGCTTTGTCACTGTGTTCTAGAACCAGACCCGCCGTATTTCTGCAGTAGGCCTATACAAGGCCTTTATCAGATATGTGTTTTACAAATAGTTTCTTTCTGTCTGTGGCTTGTCTCTTTACTTTTGAAACAGTGTCTTTTACAGATCACAAGTTTTTAATTTTAATGAAATTCTGCATCTCAGTTTTGTCTTTCGTAGATTGTGCTTTTGGTTCATACCTAAAAAGGCATTGCCGAACCCAAGGTCAATCTAGATTTTCTCCTCTGTTATCTTCTAGGAGTTTTATAGTTTGCATATTACTTTTAGGCTTATGATCCCCTTTGAGTTAATTTTTGTGAAGGGTGTAAGTTCTGGGTCTAGATTCATTTTTGGTTTTTGTCTTTTGGTTTTTGGTTTTTAGCATGTGGATGTCCAGTTATTCCATCATCGTTTGTTGGAAAGACAAATTTATCCATTGCATTGTCTTTGCTTCTTTGCCAAAGATCAGTTGACTGTGTATATGAGGGTATTTCTGGGCTTTCAGTTTGCTCTCTGTTTGGTTCTATTACTTGATTTGTCTATTTCACCAATAGCATTCTACACTGATCATTGTATCTTTATAGTAAGTCTTAAAGTATGCTAGTGTCAAGCTTCCAGCTTTGTTCTTCAATACTATATTGGCCATTCTTGGTGTCTTGCTTCCACTGTAGAATCATTTTGTTGATATTCACAAAATAACTTGCTGGGATTTTGATTAGGATTACATTGAATCTCTAGATCAAGCTGGGAAGAACTGACATCTTGGCAATATTGAGCTTCTTACCCATGAACATGGAATTTCCTTCCATTTATTGAGACCCTGATTTTCTTCATTTGTCATGTGTAGATCTTGTACATGTTTTGTTAGATTTATACCTAAGTATATAAATCATTTTAAGGAGTACTAATGTAAATGGAATGTAATTTTAAACTCTCGTTTTTCATTACTAGCTTATGAGGAAGCAGCCAACTTTTGGATATTAACCTCGTATCCTTCAGCAGTGCTATCACAATTACTTTTTAGGGGGTGGCTGGGTGGCTCAGTGGGTTAAAGCCTCTGCCTTCAGCTCAGGTCATGATCCTAGGGTCCTGGGATCAAGCCCCACATCAGGCTCTCTGCTCAGCAGGGAGCCTGCTTCCCTTCCTCTCTCTCTACCTGCCTCTCTGCCTACTTGTGATCTCTGTCAAATAAATAATAACTAAAATCTTTTTTTAAATTGCTTTTTAGTTCCAGGAGTATTTTTGTTAATTTTTTGAGATTTTTTTTCTACATAGACAATGATGTTATCTGCAAACAAAGATAGTTTTATTTCTTCCCATTCTGGATACCATTTATTTCCTTCTCTTGTCTTACTGCATTCATAGGACTTCCAGTTTGATGTGGAATAGAAGTGGTGAGAGCAGGCATCTTTCCCTTATTTCAGATCTTGGTGGGAAAACATGTAGCTTTTCTCCATTAAGTATGATGTTAGCTCTAATTTTGTTTTTTTTGGTTTTTTTGGAAGATATTCTTTATCAAGTGGAAGACATCCCCCTCTATTCCTAGTTTTCTGAGAATTATTATCATGAAAAGATACTGGGTTTTTTCAAATGCTTCTCTTATATCTATTGATAAGATTATATGATTTTTCTTAAGGCTATTGGTATGATACATTATAATTGATTTTCAAATGTTGAATCAGACTTGCATATCTTGAATAAATACCATTTAATTGTATATAATTCTTTTTATACATTATTGAATACAATTTGCTAATATTTTGTTGGTTTTTGTATCTATGTTCTTGAGAGACAGTGTAAGGTCTGTTTCCTTTCTTGTATTGTCTTTGATTTTGCATGAAGATGATACCAGCTTCATTTAATGAGTTAGGAAGTATTCCCTCTGCTTCTATCTCTTGGGTGATTGTAGAAAATTGGTATGATTCCTCCTTAAGTATTTGGTAGAACTCACCAGGAAACCCATCTGGGGCCTGGTGCTTGCTGTTTTAGAAGGTTATTAATTATTGATTCATTTTCTTTAATAGATAATAAGCCTATTCAGATGATCTATTTCTCCTTGTATGACATCTGGTAGATTTTACCTTTCAAGGAACTGGCCCATCTGATTTAGGTTATCAAATTTGTGGCCAAAGAGTTGTTCATAATATTCCTTTATTATCCTTTTAATGTCCTTAAGAGTGACAGCCTCTATTTCATTTCTAATAGTAGTAATTTCTATCCTTTTTTCCCCTCTCGCTTTTTTTTTTCCTTAGCTAACTTGGCAAGAGATGTATTGATTTTATTGATCTTTTCAAAGAACCCGATTTTAGTTTTCTTCAGTTTTTAATAAAATTTATTTTTCCATGGATAGAAACTAATTTGAATCTGTACAGAACATTCTGCCCATGTGTAAACTGTTAAGTCTTTTTTTTTTAAACTGTTAAGTCTTATCCTGTGTTTTTGAATGCCTAACAGACTTACTAAATAATTTCTTACCTCTTTTATTTCTCTTTGTAGTTATATATAGAACCAGATTTTTCTTAAATGTTCCTTTATTTTCCTTTGAAGGATTACTGGTAGAGTTTTAAAGTAACTTATAAATTGTTTCAGAGAGAAAAGTCAAAAGAGAAAGGCTTTACTGATGCAGCAGAATCCTTGATAAAACAAATTAATAAGAGGTATAAACCAAAGGAAGATATAAAGTCTACAAGAAAATTCAAGGAGTCTTTGATTGACAGGTATGGTCTTATATTTTAGAAATAAACATTTTTCTGCCTGATACAACTAAATTATTTTACTCAATTTTAAGAAGGTAAGTTTTGAGCATGTTCAAGTAATACAATTTTCCAGCAGAAAACACCTAGTTATTTGCGCTTTTTTTAATTAATTTTTTTTAAAAGATTTTATTTATTTGCCAGAGAGAGAAAGAGAGTACACACAAGCAGGCAGAGAGGCAGGCAGAAGCAGGCTCCCTGCTGAGCAAGGAGCCCTGTGCGGGACTCGATCCCAGGACCCTGGGATCAAGACCTGAGCTGAACATCGACTTAACCAACTGAGCCACCCAGGTGTCCCTAGTTATTTACTTTTAAAAATAGTAGCTATTTAAATTATACAGGAAGGGAACTAAATTTGAAATTAGTCTTTGTAGTAGGTGATTATTACATTTTATAAAATATCAAAAATACTGTATTGATACAGCATACCATTTCATAAATAAATCTTTGGGATATAAACATTTTAAGATTTTATTTATTGAGCCTAGTGATGAGTAAAACTAAATATATTTAAATATATTGCTTAATGAAACATGAAATTTAAATGAGCTGAGAAGTTATTTTTATATAGTAAATACGTATTTTTTTGTTTACAGTCTTTCTGAAGGTTAGTTGTTATTAGAAATGTTTCTTTACAGGTTGATTGGTGGTTAATTCATATTTAAATTAATTCTGGCCCTATGATAAGACACAAAACAATTACTCTCCTGGCAGAACCATTCATTTCCAATTGCTTGGCACCTCCTACTGCATGAATGATTCAGCTTTTCATTAACAGTCAGTGTTGCTCTTTACTACAAGTAAAGTTGCAAAATTACCTGGCTAGTGCTGCACATTTCAGTTTTTTTATAGCGTATTGAATGTAAACTTAGTGACCCAGAAGTTTTACGTTATATAAAATGACTTTTATGAAGAACATTCTGATACTGAATTTCTTTTTTAATTTTGGCAAAACCTTTCTTATAGTGGCTTTTCAAACAAATCTGATCTACAGCTCAGTAAGGTAGGTTTCATTTATTTAACTACCCCAAGTGTATAGTCAAACTCTAAATGATATTTGACTGTAAACATAAAATGGAATCGCAGGATGGGATGGAATTAGTGTTTGCAGCATGTTGATAAATGAATTAAACAACTGATAAGTTTAATGGCAACTACTCAAAATAGTCCTCTTTCTGTTCAACTTTTCAAAACAAAACAAAAAAATGTTTCTTTTCCATATGTGAGTGTGATGTTTTCATTTTTTGGTACCTGATTCAATAAATCTCTATTTTCATAGCTAATCCCATCTCTTCTGACAATAAGATCCTTCCTAAATTTCTGTTTTTTGTTTAAAAAATTAGCATTTATTCAGGATTAAAATACCAATATCTTTGATTTACTCCTCACAATTACTTTCTGTGCATTTAACTTCAAGTTTTGAGGTTCACCGTCTATACATTCTTCTTAAATATCCCCTTTGCTGCCTATGCAACTCTTGTTTCCTAGTTTGAGTTCTAATTTCCAGTCCCGGGATTATTGCAGTAGCCTTTATGTGATTCTTTTGTGTCTAGCGTTTCTCTTGCCGACCTATCCTTCTGTTCAGAAGGAGCTTTTTTCTTTCTAAAGCACACAGCTTCAGTCACGCCAATCCGTTGTGCAAAATCCCTTCTTTGGTCTCTGTTGCTTATGAAGTGGAGACTCAGGCCAGCTTGTGAAAGTCTGCCTTTATTTCCTAGTATTAGCTCCCTATGCGTGTCTCCTTTAGCTGAAGAAGAAGAACTTGAGCTTACCTCGAGTGTCTTTCCAAGTGTTGATTCTCTTTCTTCCCCTCTTCAGAAAGCACTTTGAACTGAGTCCGCGTGCTTTCGCACTCTTCTGCTCGTCAAGACTTGATTCCTCCTTGCGAGTCTTGCTTCAAAGTCTGCCTTTTTTTTAAAAAAACTTCCAAGGTGTCCTGACTCAAAATCCAAATGGGCAAGAATTCTGAATCTACACACTGATTTCTTTGTACCATTGTTCGAGATTTCACTCGCTGTTGCAGTTTTTATCTCTCCTTTGTCTCTGTTAGCATGGGTTGTTTAGAATCATCTTTGTGTCCTGTATAACGCTTTTGCTTCCTTTCATATCCTTTTTAATATTTTGGCTTATTTTTTGTGTCTTCTCTAATACCTAGCGCAGGCTGGTACACAGTAGTGTATTGAACAGGTGTATATAAATGCTGGTAAAAATCCTACTGGAAAGGATAACTGAGATCAGTGATCAGAGGAGTAATATATTAAGGGATAAACTTTTTGAAAAAATACAAATAGTTATATATAAAACAACCAAAATATGAGTAACAACTAAAATAATATAAGTAACAACTAAAATGAATAGTTTTAGTATTTCCAACTTATTAGACTTCAGAGTATCTCTGTTCACTAATCAATCATTTAGTAATACTAATAGTGATTTTACATAAACCTTAGTCTCCTCCAAAGTTTTTCTGTCTAAGACTTTAAAGCAAATGAGTCCAGGAAAAAAAGAAACATGCTTGTTTTGTGTTTCTAAAATCACTAAGGTTCAGCTTATAGGATAGCGTTTACCGATTTACAGGAGTGTCAGTGCAAATAAAGACGTAAGAACCTTATATTTAATTTACAGTACTTCCAATTATGTTCTTAGTACTTAAAGTCTTCAAAATTTTTATTGGTCTGGATGTTGTAATACTTTTTTCAGTTTACATTAAAGCAATGGTTACAGATGTAAAACATGAATAGAAAAAAGTAGAAAATATAAGAAAATATAATTGATATGTTGTTTGTTTGCCAAGTATACTAGTGTACAAGTTTGAATGTAATATAAACTTCTTTTGTATTTAGGAAAAGGTTCAGAAAAAAAGTTATAGACAACTGAAGACTACTTTTGTTAATGTTACTTCTGAATGCCCGTTGTAAGTAATTTTTCATAGATCTTAGTTTTATTCATATTTGAAGAAAATGTATTAATTATATAACGGAGTTAATATTTCTCTTCATTTTTACAGGAATGATGTTTACAATTTTAATTTGAATGGAGCTGATGAGCCTATTATAAAACTTGGAGTAAGCTAGAAATCAGTATTTTGTATTTAGTATTTATTTTGTATTCACCATATAGTTATTACAGTGTATGTTTTTTGGTTTCCATTCTCTTGTAGATTTGCTTTGAAAGAGTTTAAAATATTTTAAAATTTATTTGGCACAATTTTAGGTATATTTGGTTTCCTTTCAAATCCTCTGGACTAAAGTAGAGGAAAAATTGGTAATTGGGGTATGGGGATGGGACTCACACTACTACACCAAGAGAATCACTTTCCTTCTGGATACAAGGAATTTAAAAATAATTACTCCTATTTATTTTTTTAGTATATTTTATGGTATTAGCTTTCTTCTTAAATATAAAAATATTTTAGTAAACTTAATTTTATGGCTGCATCTTATGAAACTTATAGAAACTATAATTTTAATTTTTATTTACCTTATTTCAACATTAAGAAGAAGTATTTAATGTTTATTCACAATATAGATCCAGGAATTTCAAGCTACAGCTACAGAAGCCTGTGTGGATAATTCAATAAAACTGTAGGTGCTTTTATTATAATTAGATGGATCAAATTAAAATAAACTTCTCAATTGTTCTTTGTCTTCAATATTTCCTCCCACTTTGTCTGAGAGTATTTAACATATGAGAAGAATGAATAAAAAATGCTACTGCCATGATTACCTCCATTATATTTCTAATATTTCAACCTTTGCTTCTAAAATTAATGTGCAGATTCTGTGTACTTTTAATATTAGTTGTGTCTCTTAGATGATAAAGCTGAAAGAACTTAGTCCTTTCATCTGACCTTGTTATTTTTATAATTAACTGAGGTCGGAGAACATAAGCAACTTGACCAGAATTATATAGTGAATTAGTAATGTCTAACTGTCCAGTATATGTTACCTTAATATGTTATATATGTTACTTTATATATGCATATGTTATAATATGTATATGTATGTATGTATATGTATAATATGTATATGTTACTTTAATAACTAAAGTTAATTAAAATTTATGAATATTTTCGTTTAAGGATAGGTTTAAGGAATCATGATGAACTTGAAACTTCTCTCAAAACAAAAGATAAAAGAGTAAGTTATATCCTAATTGCCTATTAACAGCAGTATTTTAAAAATAATTCTGCAATGCCAAAGATGATCACAGATCTAGAAAACAAAATCATTTGGAATCTTTCTCCCTCTGTGGGATTATCCACCTGCCCACTATGACTTTGGTATGGTCTCTGAGCTATTTGTAATCATCTAGGAATAGAAGATATGACAGCTTCACTTTCTTTGATGACATTGGCTTATGTCTCTGTAGGAGTAAGCAGTTTTAACAACAAAATATGAATCCCAGTCTCTGCTCTGGATTTCTGAGTGAATTTCTAGATATGTTTTCCTTAATGCCAGGTAGATTAGTATACCAAAAAATTAAGAAGTTAGTTTTTCTGTTGCTTCAGGTTGGTTTTTGGTTTTGTTTTGTTTTGGCTTAACTTACCTTACATAGCATAATATGAGACACATTTCTTCATCTATTACAAGGATTCTTTTTTTTTTTTTTTTTTTTTTTTGTAGATTGTAACAAATCCTAAAAAGAAAAATCTCTTTAGTGATACTGACACAGAATACAGATGTGATGACAGCAAGACTGATGTCAGCTGGCTAAAGGAACCAAAGTCAAAACCACAACTAATAGACTATAGCAGAAATAAAAACATGAAGAAACCTAAAAGTGGGAAATCAAGTAAGAAATCACTTTTTAGAGAAATGTTGCAAATGATATACCATATCAAGTACATGAAATGCTTTGTTGGTTGTAAGTATATTTGCATATGTAGTTAGTGTTTGCGACTACACAGCCTTGTAAATAGAACAGAGCAAATACTCCACAATACTACAGTCATTTTGCTTTTTGTTTTCTCATTTTTAGTAATATGGTTCTATATAAATTACTTTTTTTACCAGAATCTTAGAGATGCAAAATATAACTGTCATATTTTTTGGTTCATGCATCTTCTCATTTGTCTACTCATGGCCTACTGTTGTTATTCAGTAATTTAGCAATTATTGTGAATGACATATTATTAAGTACTCATAAAACCAACACTCTAAGCAAAAATCAAATCTTGGACATCCCATTCCCTGTCACACCCACACATATCCTTTTTAAGAATCCACATAGAATGCATATAAAGATAGATTGTAAGGAAAACAATTTTCTTGCAGAAATACCTTCCACAGATTTTTCTTTTTAAGATTTTATTTATTTATTTGAGAGAGAGAGTGAGAAAGAGAGAGAGAACATGAGAGGATCATGACCTGAGCTGAAGGCTGTCGCTTAACCAACTGAGCCACCTAGGCGCCCCACAGGTTATCTTCCCAGCATACGGCTTCTGCTTTGTCTAGTGACTCTCTTGAAGTAGTTGGATAAGAGTTTGAGGCATGGATTTTTAGCTAGACCTAATGACCATTTTCCTGGATTGTTTACTAAAACACAAAGATTTCATATAGTCCATTTTTAAAAGAAGACAACATAACTCTGAACTTTTAAATCAATATGTATTTTAAGGAAATCGGCATTTAGTTCAGGATAAAAATAACCAATAGTAACCTTTGTGCATATGTCAGAGGGAGCAGGTGATGACTTAAATAGATTAAAAATAGAAATATGGAAGTGAAATTTGGTATGTGTTCATAAACGAGGTTGAATCTTGAAAACAGATAAGGCCTATCACATACATGTGGGAGAGAAGCAACAGTGTTATCACCTGTAAAAGAGACAAGTGTGAAAGAGCATCATGTTTTAGTGCAGGGATTGTAGTGTTGGGGTAGTTAGAACACAGATCAGACTTGGGGGAAGATGTTGAAAGACGCACTGCGATTGGTCACGTGTCTGGACTTCGAAGCAGCATTTTCTAATAAGCCAAAGGGAAACAGAAGATTCACATGTTCTCAGGGAGTTTACAGTCACTTGTAGAAGAGAGTAGATAATCAGAGATTTTTGAGGAGACCATTCAGGGTGAGAATACTGTCATCAGTAAGTACTTCCAAAATTGAACTTCTGAGTGAAGTTTTGTTTGAATAGCTGAGTAACTGCCAGTCAGTGTGTAGAGGCTGGCTTCTTGCCAGGACTAAAAGACCTTCCTCCCACAACTTCATTGCTTCCTTGGTGTGGGTAGTTTCTTAGGCTTCAGAGAATATTTAGAAAGTTTATTGTCTTTGAAAGGCAAAAAAGGGAATAGAAACTGAAGCTATGCTCAGTAATATGGATGCATCTTAGGAACCATGGTGAAAAATAAAGCAAACGATACAGTATTACATATGAGATGGTACTGTTTTATAGAGCTCACTATATTGTTTAAGGATACATATCTGTGAAGTAAAACTTTCTTTTTTAAGACCAAGTGAATGAGAAACAATTCGATATAATGAAAACTTCCCTTTGGGCAGAGGGGTATTGAGCATCATAGAGATGCTCGTAAGTACACATAAATAAACACATCGCTCTTCATCATCCAGCTCTTAGACTGAGTGGTAGATGCATGTAGGTATTCATTGTAACTGATGTATTCTCTTGCATGTTTAAAAATTTCAGGATGTAAAGGAGGAGAAAGGAAATTGGTGATTCATATCCTACCAAACATTAATAAGTTATCAATGTCAATGTAGCCTCAAATAATCTTGAAATTTAAATTTTTGAATGAGTTTAAAGATATATTCTTGTTATGATTTTAACTTCCATGCAAAAATATTCTAATAAATTTTAATGCCAGTTCATATCTATTTGAAAACTCATTTTCTCGAATTGCAGAACCGTCTTTGGAAAGGGGACAACCAAGATCTAAAGTGGTAAAGCCAAGAAGTTTGTGTTCCAACATCACTTTAATATTATTTTTCTTCTGTCATGTAAAAAACTTCATTTTTCATCTCATAGTTTTATCCTTATTTGTTGCTTGTTTTTCCATAATTGTTCGAGACTTTGCATGCATCCTCCTACCTTCTACCTTTTTGGATCATGTTGGCCTGTTTTAGGTCTATTTTATTCTGGAGTTATAGGAACTTTTTATATCTCTGTTTCTCTTTTTTTCCTCTCCTTCTCTTTTTTATGTAAGTTAGGTAATATATACCAGGCCTCCCAGAGATTTAATGACAGGGATTTAAAAAAGGTAATAGAGAAGATAATTGGATGGAAAGATAAAATCCCATCATTCAAAAATGTTAATCAGGAGTCTTTTTCATTCCTACAAATATTTTATGTATTTCTTGTCACAGTGCCAGTTTTATAGAAAATAGCTTATATTTCTTATATCTCAAATACTGACCTAATAATTGAGAAATTTTTCTCCTAAAGACACCCAACAAAAGCATCACCAAAAAGGTAGAGGAGAAAGTTCCAGATGGGAGAACCAGACTTCCACGAAGAGCAGCAAAAACCAAAAAAAATTATAAAGATCTCTCAAATTCAGAATCAGAGAGTGAACAAGAATTTTCACATTCATTTAAAGAGAAATTGCTAGTAAAGGTAAATAGATACAGATCAGAAAAAAATTTCTGAAAAGCCTGTGAAAATACTAAACAATATATTTTTGCAGAAATGTCAAAATTTGTCACATCTTGAGATTAAACCTTCTATATGAGAAATTTTATAGACTGAAAATTGATGTTCAGGCAATATGTAAATTTGTGAGAAGTTGGCATTAGTGTTATAAAACAGATGTTTGACTCTAGGAAAATGATAACTTGAAGATAATATCTTTGAATTAGAGAGGTGCTTGATCTTTCCAAAATTTTACTTCAAGAAAGTATAGACTGTTGGGAAGCAGTGAATCTTTCTCTTGAGTGGACCTGAGGTTCTTCCTATACGTTGCCCAACCTGTGTCCATGCCTGGTTTCTGTCCTGAAAGTTAATATATGTATGCCTAGCTATCTGTGCTTGAAAGCTTTTTTAACAAAGTAGAAAGCAAAAAAACAAAACAATAACAACAATCCAGTGCTTACAGTGTGCCAGGTGCTATGCCAAGTACCTTAACATCTTAAAATCTCTCAAGTACCATACATGATTAGTACTCGTATTGACATCACATTTTACAAATGAGAAATCAGGGCTCAGAGAGATAAAGGAACTTGCCCAAGGTCACACAAGTAGGAGGTGGTAAAACAAAGTTGTGAACCCAAAGAGTCTAGCACTAAAGGTAGGTCTCTGACTATTCCACTATGCTAACGTCACATCAGTACACTTCCACCTCCCCTTGTTCATAGCCTTGCTGTCCTTTACTTGGAAGACCTTAAGGACTTTGTGACTTATCTCCACATTTTCTATCACTTCTTACTTTAAATTCCTATACATATAGCTGTTTGTTTCCCAAGCCACCTCTCCTTTTATCCCTCTTCAAAGAAAAACCCTGAAAATCTCCATACAGTGAAATAGTGCATCAGAATACCTCTCCACGCTCCTTGTCCCTGTCCCCTGGCGTGTTCCCAGAGCTGAAACGGATGGGATAGCCTGTGACTCCCTAACGGGACCCATGGCGGGCTCGCGGCGCCAGCGCACAGACCCAGGGAGATCCCTGCCTCTCCGCCTCCTGGGCTCTGTCAGGAGTCGCCCCTGGCCTTTGTAGGTCTTCCTTCACCATCTTATTTTACAACTCCCAAGCATGTCAGGTGCCATGAAATCCAGGAACTCTTTCTGATTATAATTTTCTCCTTACAGCATTTTGGTATTTCTTACGCTATTATAGTCCATGTATTTGTTCCTGTGAATTTGCCATAGGTCTTCTAATATATTAGAAAGTCCCATCACTACTCATGTTGAGGCTCCTGTAAATAGTAATAGAAGATATTTGGTATTTTCAGCATAATTTGTTTTATATGCCTAAGTATGACTTATCTGTATTCAAGTATGATTTTAAAGTTACCAATACCTTTAGGAGGAGAATATCCGTTCCAGAAGCAAAACCATGAAGCTGCCAAAGAAACAACAGAACATCTTCTCTGCTGAAACACAAAAGAATATATCAAAAGAATGGAAAAATCCATCTCTCCTAAAAGATGCTTTAAGAGATAATAGCCTTGACTCATCTCCTATATCCCTATCTGGGAGCCCGTCATCGATGGAAGTAATGAGATGTCAGTATCATATTTTTCTTTTAAATATTCAATAAGTTTCTATTATGATTCTAATTGTGTGAAAATACAGTTTAAAGATTAATCTTAAACATGCCCTTCAAAATTATAGGTAGTTAAAACCTCATTTTTTGAGCTAGTTAATGCTGGTAACTTGGTCTTTGCAAAGTAGACATCAGGACAGTGTCCTTGTGACACTCATCTTTCATGATAGGAAGTTAAAGATCAAAAGCTTCAATGTGGAAAATATTTAATGTATATTTACAAATTATAATGTGCTGAATAAACTTTTAGATTTTTAATCCCCAAATATATTTAATAACGTGAAAATAACGATGGGGATTTCTCCTTCCTCTTTTTGACATTTCATTGACCAAAGTCTCTAAAGAATATCATGGTCATTCTGTGGACCCATGGTAGGTTATCTTCATGATTTGAGGTTTGCTTTTATTTAAAAATAACTGACAAATAATTCATATTTTTGGGAGCTCTGGTGTATAGTACACACAAACACATGCATCACACACTTTTCTAGCGCAGAAACTATAAGTTTGTACTTTTATCTTTTTCACTTCCCTTTAAAGATATTTTAAAACATTTCCAAGTATCTATCTTTTCAGTTAAAATATAGGATTTGAATAAGTTAACATATACTTCCTCCAGAGTAGTATTTTGTTCTTTTCTAGAATATTTCCATAGTGCTCAGGACCACTGTCATGTCAGATAACCACACACTGGAAGACAGATGCACATGCCCTTATTCGACCTGAAAACTGTCTGAGAATTCATTTATACCAAGACTTATTTTGGCCATGAATTTGCTCAGCTATATATGAAGGATTGAGATAAGATTATTTCCCAAGCCATCTCCAACCAGAAAATTCTGTGGCTTTACTATGTGACTATTGGCTATGATGTCAAAATACTCAAGACAATACTTAGGTTTATCTTCACAGAGAAGCTCATACCACAGATATTTTTGTTTGAGCTTTTGAAAGTTCTTATGATTACATTTTAATTTGAACTATAGTCTTTTTCAGAGTCTTACAAAATTGGTCTTGATTTATTATCTATTTATATAGATAAGATTTGAGGATTTGGTTAATTATTATATTAGAATGTAATCGTATTATTTCTGAAGCAGTCACCAGTGATAATACTTGCCATCTGCTTTTTGTGTTTTGTGAGGCAACGCAGGTATAGAGAAAATAAGAGAAAGGAACTTTACTCAGGATTATGACCGTATAACAAACTCCCTATCACCTTCTCCAAAAACTTCATCCCCTGAATCCTTAAGCAGTAAATATGGAGTTGGAGGTGCAAAAAAGTCACCTAAAAACAGTGACAAAAATTTATGTGCAAGAGAAAGTTGCTCGCCAATTCCACGATCCTTCTTGTTGGTAAGAATATACATTATTTTTTTCCTTATCAGATATATCTGAAGGAGGTAAATCATTTCCTTCTAATCTTAATCAAATATACACTGATTATTCACCTAACGTAAGGCTCAGGGTTTGGTCTGCGGGAGAGGAGTAACCTACTGATGAGTAAAATAGCCTCCGTGAACCCGAGACTAGTAAGGGGCTGTGCGGGATGAAGGACGTGCCGGTGTGGGAAGCACTGAGTGCTGCTGGTACTGGGGTAGGAGGGCTCGCCTCCCTAGAGGCACTACTTACTTTGTACGTCCAAATCACATAGTGACTGAATGAATATTGACAAATGTAATGATACAGGAAAAATTCCTTATATATGTATATACCATTTTTTCTCAATATGTAGGTGTGCACAGGGTTGTAAAAAGACATTAAAGACAGGAAACAGTTACGGTCCAAGCGAGGGAGGGTGGCTAACACCGGTGCCTACAAAGAAGTTTGCTGTTGTGGAGACTTCGGTGCCACTTTACAGACCCCACCCTGCCTCCACCCCCCGCCCTTTTTCTTGGCTTGGGTTGTATAAATGGCTTAAATTAGAGAATTTTAAAGCAGTAATCAAGTTACAGAACTGACTACCAAGATAATATAGTTTACTGTAACTGGGTAGAGCAGGAGAGTTGTGAGTCAGACAGATTGGCATTCAAATCCTGGCTCCGCTCTTTGCTAACTGTGTCACATTTTACAAGTTAATGAATCCCTCCGCACCTCAGTTTTCTCATCTGCACAGTGGGGCTGTGAAAAATCAGTCTGATTATTTAAGCGTTAATACCTGACACGTAGTAAATACCCAAATACATTCTTCTCTTGATATGTGCTAACTTCTGTGCACAGAGATGGAGTTAGTGAGAGTTCAGTACACCTACAGCCACGATCTAAAACCTCTGATAACACCAAATTTCTGTCCTACCATTTGTAATTGAATGTTTGTATTCCTACCGGGTTTTAAGGGCCTTTTATTCTGGTTAGCCATTAGTCCTCACAGAGCATGTTTCTAACATGATCTCTCATGAAAGCACCAATGCGCCAGCTGATGGGAATGGAGCTCTGCTGTTTAAAGCAGACAGGAGGTCTGCAGCCTAGACTCCTCGGCCTCCCTCCCCAGTCAACCCCAAGGCACCTTTGCAAGACTCAATTTCTACAGCCCACAGTTTGAATACCACTTCCCCACGAGATCACCATCCCAGCATCCTTTGTCAGTAATGCTCTGCCATCCTTGGTTGCCCTGATTCCTTCCTCCCCTCAGTACTCCATCTTGACATCTCAAAACCTAGATAATCCCCTGCCCACTTTCTTTTATGCTGCTCAGTGCTAGTTGGAATTTTAATTGTCACATACTTACTGGCCATTTGTTTCCCATTTACTGTTGACTCTTAGATATCAGAAATTTGTTATCTAAATAGTTCTGTCAGCTTGCACTCTCCAGCACTGGTATGTGACCCTCCCATTTCTCTACAGTTTTAACCGGCTGTTACCAGATGGTTCTCTTTTTGCCAATCTGTAAGTGTAGTGAGGAACTTTACTCTGCATTTTACTGATAAACAGCATCAGAATTTCATGTTTTTTGACAGGTTGGTGAATTGCCTTTTAATTTTTTTTGTATCATCTGATTTTTCTTATAAATTTGTAGGAGTTCTTAAAATATTTTAGATATTAATTCTGTATTGGTTATATACAATGCAAACATTCTTTTTCCAGTATGTTATCTTTTCACTTAAATAAAAAACTTCCATAGGACAAAAAAATGAGACCATAAAATTGACCAGTCTTTGTGCTCAACAAATCCCTCAGCTACTGTCATGTTCCTTCCTGGTTAAAAGTGTTAGTTTTGATTCATTTCAACTTTTAGGTTTTCAATCTTTCTAAGATTTCTCTTTGCACGTGGGTAGTGAGTTAGTGCAAGATCATGCCTGAGTGCCCTGCTGGCTCCGCCGTCTGCAGTGCTTCTCTGGGCCCAGCCCCGGCAGCGGCAGCGGCTGGGTTAGCTCTGTGTGCTGCGGCCCCCGGGCTCTCCTCAGCAGGGCCTCCTGGGAGCTTCACCACCTTCGCCTTGTACTTTCACATGCTCTGGGCCCTGTACTCACTCATGCAAATTTCTCAGTTTGTCTAAGGGGATTGCCATTTCCCAAGATCGATACTAAGCTTTCATGTCCACATATTTTTCTCTCTACATTTTGGTGATATTTCCAAAAAAATTATGCCAAATCTTCCACAGAGAAAATAGATTAATTCTTGTGTTTTATGGACTTCCTTTTTGCTGTATTAAAAAAGATGAATTTTCTGGGTTTTTCTTTTGCTTTTGCATAGAAACACTATTGATTTTTATATTTCCAACTACCTTGACTAATTCTGTCATAATTCCCTGCCTAGGCCCTCTTGGATTTTGCATAGAGACAGTTACTCATGATAACTTTTGCATTTTCCATTCCAGTTCTTATACTTGTTTTTTTTTTTTTTTTTTTTTTTTTTTTTTTTTTTTTTGTTAAGGTGATGATGACCTTGGGGACAATGTTCACTAGAAACTGTACCAATAGGCATGCTTATTCTGTAGTTCTTGGTGGGTACTTTGATCAAATTAATGTTTTAGTTGTCTAAGGATTTTTTTCACCCTTTAATTGTGAATGGGTGTTGAATTTTAGTAGCAAATGAATTATTCCCTCAAAACATAAGTAGTTTTGGTTTCATATTGTTGTGTTTTGGCTTTAAATAATTTTCTAATTTCCTTTGGGTTTGTATATGTCTTGTTCATTCATAGCCCAGGCATACTCCAGTTAATAATACTGTTGTGAATAGAAAAAATATAAATTCCATGATACTTACACAAGATACACATGATTGTAACAGCTACTCAGATGTAAGCATTTATAGTTCAGAAAAAAGTTGATGGAAGTTGAACTTGCAAACAGTAATGAAAATCCTGCATAAAGCAATAGCAGTTTAAAGGGTAGTATAACCATCCAATTTAAACTAAGTTTGTTCTTACAAAAATCAGATAACTGTTCTTTAAGAATAGTTATATTTTAATATTTTTAACCGTTACTGAAAATTTGATGTTTAAAGTATGAAGGATGGTTTGATGTTGGAAAAAAGTTGAAATTTTTAAAATAAGAAGTTGTAAGGTTTTAAGTAGGATAAAGCGGCTGAATCACTGACTTACATAGTTATAACAGGGACTTTAGGGTTTCATGATTATATAGAAATTTGGCTGAGCTTTGTGCCACTGTAGCAGTCCATCAGTCCATCTCAAAAATATTGTAATAGCCTGGAAAACACAGAATGGTAAGACAGAATTTTATAGCCTGGGGAGGGCTTGACCTCCACCTCAATAGACAGGTTTCTGTTCCTTCTCTGCTTGGTCAGTATGTACTGACCCACCTAATAAGTAGAGGAAAGTGACTGGGGTGGGCATGCATTTTCATGGAAGAGGAAAAGGACTCATTTGATTGCAATGGAGAAGCTTGTGTACAGGAAAATGCCAGGTTAGATTAAAAAAAGATGTTGAAAAGTAGGTTGAGAAAAGAGTTTTGACTTCTATTTTGTGTGGCTTCCCATTCCCTGACTCAAAGAAATCGAAATCCTACTAAGGAAGAATGGAAAACTGGGAGAATGTTGAAAAAGCCAGCTGAACATATTGCTATAATGTAGGACTGAGATGGACATAGGCTTTTCATCAGTGTGTGGTTGTGGTGAGATGCAGAGGAAGGGGTAGAAACAGAACTACCTGAAAAAGGAACGGACCACATTTGCAATTCATGGCTTCACGGTTTGAGAAACATGGTCATGGGTGAAACAAGAGCACTTACAGAATTTTCCAATTTCTAATATCTGTTTTAGGGAGGTCATTCCGCATCTCCACTATCCCTGTCTAGTGAAGAAAGAGAGCAGATATGGTGTGACTTGCCTTGTGGCTCTACTCATACGTCAGGTTTGTAGTCCTAGCCCTGCTTTAAAAACAGCATCACTGAAATACTACTGTGGGGGAATTATCAGTTAAGACATAACATTTATCCGTTTAGTTAGTCGAATGGAAAAGAGAACTTAACGCACTATTGCCTAAAAACAAATAATTGAAAGCTTGTGGGTTTTTTTTTTTTATAAATGGAAAAAAATTATTTGGTATTTTTAATCAATATTGTAGCACCATTTTTTTAACTGTATCTAAGGCCCCACACAGCATCTTAGTCGCAAACGAATGTACATAGAAGATGATCTAAGTAATGCTGATGAAATAGAGTTGGAAGAAGAGGAGGAAAGGAGAATATACTTGCTTCCCAAAAAAGTATCTAAAACTGAGGATAGAAATCATCATACTTACAAAGGTAGGTAGAATAAATGACTTTGACAAAATGCAATTATTGTGGAAGGTGGTTTCTTAGATCTCAAATGATACACACACACACACAGACACACACACACACACACACACACACACACACACATGCCCTCTGTAAAGGGAACTCTGGATAAGTCTAATAAGGGTAATGCTTTATCCTAAAGTTCACTTTCTGTGAAAAATACGGTTGTAAGGGTCTGTTTTGTACTTATAAATCTCCTTTATGATTCTATCATTGATTACCACGTATAAGCTTTACTAGAATATAAATTTACTGATCAGTATGTCACCAAACATTGGGTTATTAACATAGAAATAGTTGAAAAATGATCAGTCCAAAAATGTTGCACCCCAGTGTAACCATTGCCAAGAGGATTTTTTAGAAATCAAAATAGTTTTAAATTGAAAAATAGGAGGTCTTTTATGTCATAATTCCTAGATCACACACAGAATCTGAAAATAAGACTTTGTTCTCAGCTTCATGAGACTTCTAAACTTCATGAAGTTTAGATTCAGACTAAATTTGTAATAATGTATATTTTAACTTTACTTGATTATCTTCCTTTTTTAGTATCTGAAAGTGTATCTCCGTTATCAACAAATGACTTTTCTCTCCCTGGGGAGAGCTGGGAAAGTGAGATCGCCGAGCTAGGGGAGATGTGCGAGAGCCTCAACACAGAATTTAGGAAGAAGTTTCATGTGAGTTACCATTCTTTAAATTATGACTTCTACCTGATAGTATGATAAGATACTACCTTTCTACGAGACTGTCAGCTGGATTTGATCCTTTGGCAACAAAACACCCATTTAACTCCCTTGGTCCTCACGGACGGATGAAAAGTGGAGTAATTTATCTTCGGAGCCAGGTTTCTCTTCTAAAACCTGTGCGTTATCCATATTCTTTCTTTTTCTAGACTCCTTTCTCTTTGTCTTATTTCCCTTTTCAGTTTGCTTACCATTTGGACTCTTGGCATGATTTTTCTTCTTTTCTGAACGATTTTCTTTTCGTGCCTCATCTTTTTATTGCACAGAGATGACAAGTAGAGAGGGCGCCCTCACAGTGAGGAAAGGATGCAAGCCCACTTGTTCTCTGTCACCGGGTCTGCACACCTACGGAGCCTTAGCGGCTAAGATTCCCGTGAGGTGATGTTTGCAAAAATTCTTTCTAGAACAATTTTTAATTATTGTTTTCTCCACCTACCTCTTTTTCCTCACATGCCTGTGTTTAGAATAGTTCTTGGCCTGCTGTTAGTTAACCTGTGCAGAAAAATATCTTTTATCGCCAGCCCCATCTCATCTTTTTCTTCTCTCTAAAACTAAGATTCTGTATATTTCATTTTAATTATCAAAGGTCAAACTAATCTCAACAGCAAAGCCCTGATTTATATATTTTGTTCTGCGTCTGGCTGCATCTAGCAAACAGGTTTTCATGGAAGATGGTAACAATTCTGAGTGTGACTTTTGACTTTGTTCCTGAAGAGAATTATAATCAGTAGCATTTTTGTAAATAATGTAGACTTCGGTGTCTTTACAAAACCAGTGATCAGTTAAACCCTTAGTCAAAACCTTCCTGTTGGAACCAGATGCCGCTTCCACTGGATTTATTTATGAACACTGGGTTTAGGTTTTCGTTTGTCACTTTTCTGAATTCTTCATAATCATTTGCATGATCAAGGCTTTGTTTGTAATTTGTAACATAGTCTTGGTTAGATTATTTTGTAAAGAGTTTTCAAGTTAAATATTAGTATTTTTCAGATCCGCCAGAAAGTGATGGATTATTTTACAAAGCAGTCTTGGAAAACAGCTCAACAACATCTGAACACAATGAACCATCAGATTCAGGACTATAGGTCTGTAATAAAAACCTCTTTTGAAAACTTCTGAATGCTACAGTTTACAAAAATAATCTCATTTTGTTTCTTTACTAGGATCAAAAAACTTGACAAGTTCCAATTCATCATCATAGAGGAGCTGGAAAATTTTGAAAAAGATTCACAGTCTTTAAAAGATTTGGAGAAGGAGTTTGTGGTTTGTGCTTTTAAGAGCTACACTTGGGAAAACTGTTAATTTTGTTCTTTAGAAAATAGTTTTAGATTGCATGTACACACATAGACTGAAGCCTATGCTGAGTAATGCCTTTGATAATAAGAGGAAAACCCTGAAAGAGAGTGTGTAATATCTAGAATATGCTTAGCATATAGCCACGTTGTTTAAATTAGGAGTATAGTAATTATCCAAGTGTTAATTTTTGTATTTTAAAATTAAGGATTTCTGGGAGAAGACATTTCAGAAGTTCAACGCCTATCAAAAAAGTGAACAGCAGAGGTTAGTGTGACGTCCTTAATCAAACTATAATCGCTATATTACCGCAATGCCGTGTAAAATGATAACCGCAAAGGTAACTCCTTTCGTTAGGCTTCACCTTTTGAAAGCATCACTGGACAAAAATGTCTTCTACAACACTGATTACGAAGACACTGTTTTTACATCTGAGGTACCAACTTTTACATGTTTATACATAATCTCTCACAATACCTCTTTGCTGTGAAAGTTTTACAGTAAATTTCATAGATGATATGTGTATTTACAGATGTGTTCGATGAAAGAAAACATGAAAATGCTCCAAGACAGGCTCCTGAAGGAAACGGTGAGTCCCCTCTTGGGTCAGGGATTCACGTGGATCGGCCACCAATGAGGGGCAAGTCTTTCACAGGCTTGTCTTTTGTTTTGGTTTGAGAGACAGTTTCAGCCCATTGATTCTTATTGTTTAAATTAGAATAGTGGGAGCAAACTTACTAAAATCACCTCTATTAGTATTTTACTATGAGTCCCTCCTAAGGAAAAAAGGAATATCAGTTTGCAGATTTTAAAATGAGCTCAAAGAATGATTTCTTTGTCCTGTGTCCAAGCACTGAGCCCTGCAGAGGACCTCTGCTGTGCCTTCTGCAGGAGGTGTGTCAGGACAGAGCCACAGGGACAACAGGATTTCCTTTACTTCGATTTGAGGATAGAAGTGTAGTTGCCTTTCCTGCTAGACCGACAGCTGCTCTGTGGGGGAAAAGCAGTCCTGAGGGGGGCGCAGGTCATCTTCAGTGCTGACTCGGAGATGGCAGACCTTCTTAGGACCCTGTAATGTAGCCCGCACACAAAGATGCGTGTGACGTACTTGCCAGTTTCAGTAGACGCTCATGGTGCCGGACTGGCGGAGGCGCTTGCAGCTGAGCCACCTTAGCTTGAAGCAAACCAGCTGACTGACTAGACCGGTCAATGAAATTCTGTCTAGAGAAAAAATTCAACAATTTGGGGTTTTAAAGACTGGCTTTCTCAGTTGATGTAGAATATCAGTGATGATCCCTGAACTCTGTAGCTAGCTAGGAACAGATCCTTGGGGGCAGAGGCATTGGATAGAATGAGCACTGATACAAAATATCTTTACAAAAAGGATCGTTTTAAAAAGAAGCCCAAGCCCAAGTAATAGCCCCCCCCCATTTGGTGGTCTTCCAGTGATAATTTAAAATCTAAGTGTGATTTTTATTCCCACCCCCCACCCCCGGCTCTAGCAAGAAGAGGAGCTTCTTAATGTACGCAGAGGACTGATGTCATTGTTCATGGCTCATGAAAGAAATGTTCGTGTGTGATGTCTAGTTGTTATCAACAGGTTTTATCCACTTATTCCTTTTTGTGTATAACAGGAAATACCAGAGTAGCCCTACAAAAAGAAAAATACACATGTCACCCAGGCCAGAGTGCTTTTGTAGGAGCCTCCAAATCCAAAGAAATGTCACCTTATGGATGCGAAAGAACCACTTTAACATGACTCCAACCTCCAGAGACTTCTGGAGAATACTGCTCTTCTTTGAGAGGGAAATTTTGGGGAAACCAAACAGTAAAAAGAATTTGCTTGTCTTTGTGGTAATATTTACATTGCACAAATCTTACCGAGTTAACTACACTCATAAAACTAGTTTCTTTAATAAACTAAGGTTTATCATATAAAATATTTTTAAAAGAATACAGTTTGGACCAAATAAAAGTATTACTAGTTCAGAATATACTACATGTAATAAAAATTCAGCATGCTGAGAAAGTCTAAAGGCTCAGATTTAAAACCCTTACCTGAGTGGAAGCCAGTGCTCTGAGCGCGCTCGGAGAGCACAGACATTCGGCTCAGTTCGAACCACTTACCGCGCTGTTGAGATGTCGTCGCTGTAGGTAGAAGGCTCAGCTCAAGCAGCTGTTTTTACTGGTTCTTTTTAAGCTCCTAATACTCATTGTAATAGTATCTTGCTAACATAAAAATATACATGTTTTAACTATATATTAAAGTTGAAATAAATACTCTGTGACTTAAATAGTATTATAAATAAAAAGTTATTTGATGAATATTGGCTCAAACAAAACATCCTGCTCCCATCAGACATCTGAGGCAGGATAGAAAGTGGCCTCACTCCCCACTGCTGGCCTGCAGAAGGGTGGCCGAGGGTGGGAATACTACCGGTATTTAAGTCCAGTAGAAAAAGCGGCTTTCCTAGCATAGACAAGCAGAGGGATTCAGTTGGTGGAAGGGCAGCAGGGACTCTGCGTCAGGAGACAGTGACAGTTCTGCTCTGACAGTGACCACCACTCAGGAGCTGAAACCCCATGGAGTCCTGTGCAGCTTTAGGACTCCTGTCTACCTCCTGTCTGGCCACACGTACAAGGAGTCACACACATTCCCACACTGCACTGTGTGTGTGTAGCCCAGCCTAGGTCTCTGCTGTGACCTGCTCAGCAACAGTCAGTGCCACGTGCTGAGTCTCCCTTTCCAACGCCCTTTTCACCCTGACCTTCCTCCCCTGCAGCTTGCTTCCCGGAGGAGCCTGGGCCGCTCGCTCCTCCGCCGTCTGGCTGTCCTGTTACCTTCCTCCTCAGCCCTCTTTCCTTCCCTACCCGTGATCCATCCTCCAGTCCACACTCACACTCTTCTTCCCGCTCACCTCTCTCTGACTCTGCCGACTCACACCCTTCATTCCGGAATCTGAACGTCACTAGAGAAGAGTTAAAATCAGACTTAACTTTATGACCCCATATTTTACAGCAGTCCTACCTCTGCCTGACTTGACCGCATTTCCAGAGTATTACCGACTATCACTGCCGCATTCCCTGATTCTTGGGCCGAGCTTCATACTGTCCTCACCTTTTCTCCCGGCATGTTCCCTGCATCAATACTAGCCTTTTCTGATTTCTCGCATATTCCTGTGGCAGATTTATCTTTTTATGTAAGGACGGTCCCCCTGCTAGTGCTCGGAATCCTGTGGTCTCTGCATCTCTCCCAGTGTGCATAGCCCACACTTACCACACACACACACATGAATGCCCCTGGTTCAAGTTCCCCTCGGACTGCTGCCCATCCGATGTAATTCTGTTCCCCTTCACACAGAACATAGGGCAAGAATTTTCTCTAGTTACTATTTCACTGAACCTACCTTTTATCAAAACCACCAGTGATTAATTTTACCAAGTATACTCTCCCACCTTTTTTTTTTTTTTAAAGATTTTATTTATTCATTAGAGAGCACAAGCCAGGTGGAGGAGCAGAGGGAGAGAGACTCCCAAGCAGGGAGCCCGGTGTGGGTCCGTCCCAGGCCCTTGGGATCACGCCCTGAGCTGAATGAAGGCAGATGCGTAACTGACTGAGCCACCCATATGGCCCAGGCTCCGTCTTCTTAACTCCGCTTCACCCAGACTTCGGCTGGCGTATTTTCCATTTCCTATCGCTTTCCTGTCTTCCCTTTTCCTCTTAATGTAGGGCTCATTCCTGGTCTGTTACTTTTCCTCAATCTACATTTCCTTAGGTAATTTCATATGGTTCCGTGTAATAGACGTCTCCGTGTTGACGGCAGTCCTCAACACATGGTTTGGACAACTGGCTAGCCTCTGCGAAACAACACTGGGCCCTTACTTCACACCATATATACAAAATACATTGATCAAAAAACCTAAGAGTTAGAACTATGAAACTACTAGGAAAAAGCATAGAAGCAAATCTTCATGACCTTGGATTTGGCAGTGGATTCTTAGGTAAGACACCAAAAGCACCACCAACAAGAAAATAAAACCACCACCAAAAACCCAAAAGGTAAAGTGGACTTTAAAAACCAAGAAAACCTTCGTGTAAAGATTACTTTCATCAAAGTGAAAAGACAACCGACGGAAGGGGAGAGAATGCTTGCAAGTCACGCGTCTGCTTAGGATCCAGTATTCAGAATATATCAAGAATTCTTATAGCTAAGCAACAAAATGACAAATGACCCAGGAAGAACAGGGGCAAAGGACCTGTATGAACATTTCTCCAGAGGAGATGTACAATTAGCCAACAAGCACACGAACATCCACGGAGTATCCTGCGTCATTTGGAAACCACAAACCATAGCGAGACGCCGCATCACACCCGCCAAAGGACTGAAAACAAGTATTGGTGAGGTTGTGCAGGACCCGGTGGCTGTGGGCTTCTGGGGGCAGTAAAACACTGCAGTCCCCATGAAAACCAGTTTGGTGGCTCCTCCGAGAGTTAAAGGTGGAATTATCCTATGACTCAGCGGTCCCACCCCCCGGCAATCCACGCGAAGACCTGAAACCAGATATTCAGCAGACGCCAGCCGAATGTCCACAGCAGCACAAGTCCCAGCAGCCGGGCACGGAAGCGACTCGAATGGGCAACAAGCAGACAAACGCAGGTTCCGCAGCCCTAAGAAGGAAGGAGTTCCGCCGATGCATGTGGACAAACACGCTACGTGGAAAACTAAACACAAAAGGTTACACTGTCAGATTGGATGGGTAGGTAACACCCAGAATACGTAAATCCACGGGGACAGGTTGGGGGCTGCCGGGGGCTCGGGGAAGGGGAAGCTGGGCAGTGCCTACTTCGAGGATATGGAGTCTCCTTGGGTTGTGATGAAGCAGACGGAAGCAGCGGCTGAGTGGCTGGTGAGTGGACCAGGTGCCACTAAACGGCAGTCCCAACACGGTTAACTCCGTGCTATCGGCATCTCACCTGAATTGACTTAATAAAACACAAACGCACCAAACCTGTGCAGAGGTGTCTTCTGCATTTAAAACCCAGCCTTTAGATCAGGGCCTGAAAGCCCCTAGGGGAGCCGGCCTCTGCCTCTGTCCTCGCGCGCCTCCTGCCCCTCCCTCGTTCAGCAGACTTCCAGGCCTGGTGCTTGGACGGTCGCATTCCTGTCCTCGAGGCTTTGCTCCTGGGGCTCTGCTTCCCTGAGCACATGCCGTCCTTTGAGTCTCACGTAAACAGTACTTCAGAGGGATCCTCCCGCACAGCCCTATCAATCCTCCTATCACTCCAGAAACTTCTTCCTCCCTCCCATAAACCCCGCTGCTGTAAAGTCTATGACAACGGGTACCGCGTGTGTCTTACTCACTTATGAATAGTAACTTAGGCCACTATTTCCAGAACCTAAACACGTGCCTAGAAGAGTAGGGTGGCAACAGTGTGAATGAATGAGGGAATAAACGGAGTGTTTCTAGGTGGAAATCCACTGAATTCAAAGAGGGCAGATGTGCCTGAAACTCTCAGACCCTCAAATCCCGTATGGTCGCATTTCCATTAAAACGGATCATGAAGTATTAGTCAATCAACCACCGGAGTGTCTGTGTCACATACTGTGCTCAGCTCTACATACAGAGACAAGCAAGAAGGGAGCCCCTTCCAAATGGTTCGGAGGGGAGGGAGTGGGGGCGGGGTGACTGGGGGATGGGCATGAAGAAGGGCACGTGATGGGCCGAGCATGGGGGGGTTGTCCGCAACTGATGAATCCCTAAACTTACCTCTGAAACTAACACTACATATATTAATATATTAGGTTAATTTTTTTTAAGATTTTTATTTATTTGACAGAGATCACAAGTAGATGGAGAGGCAGGCAGAGAGAGAGGAGGAAGCAGGCTCCCCGCTGAGCAGAGAGCCCGATGCGGGACTCGGTCCCAGGACCCTGAGACCATGACCTGAGCCGAAGGCAGAGGCTTTAACCCACTGAGCCACCCAGGCGCCCCTATTAAGTTAATTTAAATAATTTTTTTAAAGTTATTCTAGGAAGACATAAAACGTGTATATCCATGTTTTGTAAAAATGAGGAGTGTTTGAATTTTAAAAACAACAGCACTGGGACACCTGGGTGGCTCAGTGGGTTAAGCAGCTGCCTTCGGCTCAGGTCATGATCCCGGCGTCCTGGGATCGAGTCCCGAATCGGGCTCCTTGCTCAGCAGGGAGCCTGCTTCTCCCTCTGCCTCTGCCTGCCATTCTGTCTGCCTGTGCTCGCTCTCTCCCCCCACCTCTCTGATAAATAAATAAAATCTTAAAAAAAAAAAAAACAGCACCAATGTAGTCCCAAAGAATTCTATGGCTTTCCATTTTATTGGCCCCTTGGAAGAACTGGGTAGGCATGTCAAATGTTAGACTTTATCACCCAAGATACTATATTTTTAATGGTTATATTTGTGATGTTTAGTTTTCGGCTTTTTGAAAAACATACTTGGAGAGACGCCTGGGTGGCTCAGTCAGTTAAGCGTCTGACTCTTGATTTTTTAGCTCAGGGCAGGATCCCAGGGCTGTGCGACTGAGCCCCATGTCAGGCTCTACACTGTGTGGAGCCTGCTTCAGATCCTCCCTCTCCCTCTGCCTCTGCCCTTCTCCCCCAACGCCATGCTCTCTCAAAACAATTCTTTTTTGAAATATGAAAAACATTAGACCAAGAAAAGCTCATGGAAATACTCTAAAATAATATCTAGAGGCTTTCTCCAGGAACACAGATGTTTTGAGTGAGATCTATTTGGTGCAGTGTCTTGAATTTCAGCTTAGATACTATGATTTTGGTTTGTGCTGCTGTGATAGCAACCATGTTAAGTACAAGGAAGCGGGAGGAGTGCGTGTTGTCATACAAGGAAATGCTGGCCTTTAGCGTCAATAAAGCCTTTATTATTTACCTCACAAAATGTGCATTTTATGCAACTCGACTACCGTCAGTATGAGTTTATAATGAATATTGACATTTGGGACAGACGATGTCTGGGACAGATTTGATGTAAAAAAAATTTAAGTGTATTTAAAAAACATGTAGTTGCTTGACTTTGTTCTGTGTGATTCATTTTTAACATTTTCTATATTTATTTACACTTAAGAAAAATTAGAGCCGGAGTTGGCAAATTATCTAAAAGACCAACCATACAGAAAATGTTTTACACTGTGTGGGCCAACAGGTAAATTTGAGAATATATATAGGTATTTGTGTAAACATGTGAGAACCAGTCTTAGCTTGCAAGCCATTAAAAAAAAAAAAAAAAGGCAGGCCAGATTGGGCTGGTGGGCTGTTGTTGGCAAGACAGGTAGCATAGAAGCAAACCTTTAATGATCGGATCTCTCTCTTCTTTACTATACAGTGTGTTTCTCAACTTATCTCACTATTTAACAAAAATGGTGATTTAAATCAATTTTGTCTTAGCAGAGCCTAATGATTATGTGAAGTAACTACAACTTCTTGATTTTCCTATTTAAAGCATATTAAAAATAAATGACCATTCTAGCCAATACTTTGTATTTCTGACCTGGGTGGAATTTAACACATGTTGGTGCAGGCTTCCCACACTTCCTCAACCGAACTGAGCTACAAAGTCCTAACTATTTCAGAAGAACACACGGGGGAGAGAACAAATTTTGCATCATTAGTATAGTCAAGCAGAAACTTAGTCCGGTCTAAGAGAGGTTACTACAGGGACGTAAATGCCACCAAATCCTAATACCATGGACGCCTAGCAGACCCTCCGAGTCCTAGTGGGCTGGTGGTTTTCATTCCGCACTTAACGCCCCAGTGACCTGGCAGTCAACAGCGACAAATTCTGACTCCGACCTCAGCACATGGTGTGAAGCCCTCAGTGGCTCTAGCCAGCTCTTCAGCCACCTGTCACTCCCACCTGTTAACAGCTGACCCACTCACGGTAGCTGTCCCCGAATTCCTACGTAGTTCCCAAACACAGCCGGTGGAGAGTTAGAGCCAGCGCGGGCGGAATCTTGAGTGCTGCGAAGAGACAACAGAAGCAGAATACTGGTCATGAGGACAGGGCAGGGAGTAAGAGCACATGAGTCTGAGCTGGGACGTAAAAATGGAGCAAGGTGTTAGACGTTCCTGAGACCGCTCTGTGTCACACCAGGAGTCCCCGCTGTAACCAAGTTCCCGGGTGGAATGCAGGGAAGGCGCTGTTCGTGTGGGGGCACACCTGTGCATGTGCAGCACCCATACCTTTGAAAAAGGGGAATACATTGCATTCATAAAGCAATAATGTGCAGACAAAAGCATGGTTTTAACTTTAAGAATTATTAGCATGTACACCAGATCCAGAGTTTCTTACCGTGGCTTACTGTCAAGAAAATGTGCTTTTTTAAGAATTTCCCTGCTCACCTTCTTTAAAGGAGATCTAACAGAAGTTACTTTTATTACTTAACATAAAATGCCATTCTGTTCTCATGGAACTGTGGGAACTTGTAACTAGTAGCTTTTCCACTGCTCATTCTAACATTGTCTAAGAGAAATTAACTTATGGTAATTCACTGTTTTGGGATATTTTCATATGTTCAGTTTGAGTCTCAACATGTTCAGTTTCTTACGAGCATCTTGGACGTTTCTTTCACATGAAAAACTCTGTAAAAAACGCTCTGTAAAAGAATGGGTTTGAGATTAGAAGCATGTAAGACTAATAATTTTAATAATGTAATTAGAATTTTACAGTTCTGGACTTGAAGTTGCTGTTAAAGAACTATGGGTACGTAGCTAAAAACTTGGCTTTTCACCTCCAGAATTTAGACTTGTAATTACCATGTATTTCCACAAGATGGACTTCTTGACGTTAGGGTTTGGGGTTTTTTTGGGTTTGGGGTGGTTTTTGTTTGTTTGGGGGTTTTTGTTTTTTTTTTGGGGGGGGGCATCTCAATTGCCTAAGCATTACTTATGTAATATAATTTCAAAGTCCTTTCAACATCCTTAAATTTTTTTTTTTTTTTTACAAAGACTTACAATGTACTATTCCTCCTATCATGCCAGGTTAAAACTTAATACTTCTAGAAGTGATTTAATTTCCTCCCATAAAATAATCAATTATGGTTTTAATCTTTTAATCTCCTTAAAAGCAGAATTCCTTCAGTGACTTAATAGTATTGTTACTATAACTATTAACTGATAGTTAATCACAGTTTGTTTTGTGGAAATTAGAACAAATGATTTGTGAAGTCAATGCACTGACAACGCCCATAGTGAACTGTCGTGATTTGGTTTGTGATTGTTACTGAGCAGGGAGGCAGCAGAAACGGTTTTTTCTAAGACCTCAGGCTCTTAAATATATGTACTTTCTCTTCAAATTTATAGAACAAATGTGCATTTATATACATATACACAAGCTTGCATATCACCCATGAGATTTACAAGCTGCTTCCTAATTTTGCTCCTCCAGCTGGGATGAGGGGCACTGGGGACACCCGTCAGAGCCTTCCTCCGTGTGGGCTTCTTCGGAGTGAACACGCCCGATTCCAACTTCAGTTGGCTCTCTCGACCTCTGTGATACTGGCTAAGAACGTGAACTATGGAAATACAACTTAGAGGAATAGTTTATAATTAATAAAAATACCATAGAGAAGTTAGATACTGTGGCTAAAAGTTTTTGGTTACAATGAAACCGTCTTCTGGTTTTATGATGTCTTAGAACCCTTAAGCCTGAACTAAACCAAACCCTCTGCTGGGTCTCCTGTGCCTTATTTCCATCTTGAGTTTTACTTAACCACTAATTATGGAACTTTGCTTGGGCAAAACACCTGAACACACATCCCATCTGCCAAGTCACCTCTCTGCAGAGGCCCATCTTCCAAGCAGTAGTGATCCTTTCCTTCTTGGTTGCCGGCACGGTTTCCAACAGAAGCACCGTTTCCTTTCTTTGTTTCATAGTAAGTCCATGCATATTTCCATGTTGAGGAGATTGAAATCTCACTTTTACAAAATTTGGACTCCTGCTTAATATTTTAAACTGAATAGAAGAAAATAGGAAGCTGCTTAAATAGTGTAGAATAGGAAAAAAAATTTGAAGTTTTCTGGAGGTTGGCCACAAATATGGGTTATGAATAGAGTATAGGTATATATTACGCATATAATATAGAAACATACACACACGTGCTTGTAAAATTAAAGAACTGACTTCTAGTTAGAAAAGCTTTAGAGCATCTCATTTCATAGACAAATTGAGGCTCAGAGAAGTGAAGCAGTTTAAAGGCGGCACAGCACAGAGAGGCAGAGCTGGGATTTCCGTGCCCCAACGGGGATTTCTTTCAAAGAGTTCAGCTAACTGACACTCCGTTTGCCAGCATCCAGGACGGACCGGACAAAGCGCTGCCACATGGGGCGGGCAGTTTCTAGGGGCATCTGACCCACTTCGGCATTAAAAAAGATGAGCAAGGAAGGTCACAGCAAGCCATGAGGTAGGGTGTGCAGTGACGTCAGAGGACATGCACCTGCCCCCAGGGCTGCCCCTGCCCCGCCAGCAGCTGCCGTCTACAGGAGGCGGAGAATGTGTTGGTGACGGTCATCTCCTTTAGAAGATACAGCAGTATTTCGAGAGAGCGATGGTCTTCCTGGAGAGAAAGTATCTTGGTGAACAGCACAGGGCTGGGGTTTAAGCAACAGGGTTTGCAAGCTTCTGACATTAGGCTCCGAGCGCCCGGGCTTCCTGCCTCACCATGTACCCGGCGGGCGGGCCCCCCTGTGAGGACACGTATTCAAAGGCCAAGTAAAAATACCTTTTGGGAACATTATTTTTTTTTTTTAATTTTCCCTCTTTGTGCCAACATTACGTTTTGCCTTTGTACTAGGGTGAATGTTCTCTTTATAACGTCCACTCCCTCTAAACCTTTGTCTCCTGTAACAGAGTTTTCCATAATGTCTACATACGTGAATCTAAAAATACTCAAAGACGGCCCAATTTCCACCATGGTAGAATTTTCCACCAAGTTGTTGCTTACCTCTGGGATCATTATTTAAAGATGATCTGATTTTCAAGCACAAACCACATGTACTAACAGAATTTACAAAACAAAGCACACAGAAAGTTGAAATTCTATTTTATGTGTTTGGATCTGACGGCTCGACAGTAATAAAACCCGACTTAGTTCACAGACCCCCACTCTCCTCCCGACTCTATGAAAACATAAAACCCGGGTTCGTTTCCTGCAATAAGTAGTCATTTAATTAAAGAACAAAATTAACAGGAATCAAAATGTTGCAGCTGGATTTTTTTGTTAGACATTATATATAAAAAAAAAAAAAGAAAAGTATAATACAGTCAATAATTTTGTGGAACATGAACTTAAAGAGTTCTCAAATTAACTTAGTGACCGGAATAAAAACGTCTTTTACACACAATCCTGCGCGCGGCCGTGCGGCCCGTCCCCGTCCGAGGCCCGGGGCGGGGGCGCCGGCACATGCGCGTCCCCAGCCTCCGTGTCGCTGCAGAACTGAAAAACCGGGTTCAAAGGCAAATGACAGTTTTCTTCTGGGAGAGCGACTCGGGGTCTCCCCCGGGCCCGGCAGCCCCCACTCCGCGGACACCAGAGCGCGAAGGGCGTCCTCTGGGTTCCCCTCCTGCAGGTGAGCACAGCCCCGACTTCACCTGCCTCAGTGGTCCTGCCCCTCTCGCTGACGCGGCAGGGAGTCGAGAGCCGAGCTTCAGGAAAGTTCCCTGATGAATGTTCAGTGTTGGTATCAAAAATTAAACACAAATTCTTCTCAGAAGAAAATCTCTACGGCCTGTGGAATCTAGGAAGTACAAAAAGGCAAACAGCGTAAGGTCACACATTGGAAGTTGAAATGGCCCAAACCTCCCACTAACAAGCGCGTGGCCGTTACAAGCAGCTCGGAGCCCACCCGGGACACGAGGATGGGCCCGCTTCGCTTCCGGTGCTGGAGGACCTCCGAGCACCCCAGTCCCCTGGGCCTGCGCCAGACTCCAGAAAGAATGATTTGCTGAATTCTGCCTAAAACTCAGTCTGAAGGCTGTTGGCTAAGCTCCTGAAGTGTGTGACGCCAAGGTTTGCTACAATCAGAAGTAATAGTCAACCGAGCAAAATTCTGGAAATCAGGGTTATGGTTTGGTTTTGGTTTTGTACGTCAATAACGTGTTTGTGGTAACGTGATACGTTTCACAAAGTCTCAGGTGACTAAACTATTGTGCTTTTCAAAACGGAGACTAAGTGCTAAAATGTGGTATAAAAATCCCATTTCCTGATGTCCAAGTTTGCAGCCAACTCTTAGAATTCCTTGATCTAGGAAAGGCATTAGGGACTTAGAAGTCGTGTATCCTCAGTCAACCACGTTTAATAACGTGTAATGGGAAAACGTACTCGGTATTTTGACATTAACACACGCGATGCTACGTAACAATTCCACCCTTTCTCTTTAACATGGTAAACATTAAAAACAGCTTTGAATATTTTACTGGACAATGTCGATTTCTTCAACGTTTCTGAGTGTTTCGGAAAATCCAAACTAAGATGACACGTTCTTGCTCAAATGTACGCCGGCCATGGGGGGAACCTGAACAAATTTTAAGCCGTTCGTTGGGAGTCATTTTCTCCTGCTCTTGCAACCTCCTCCCCCACCTTAATTCATTTTCCCCGAAACTGTCCTGGGGACAGTTGGAACCCCTCACAGCCGGCTCTGCCCCGCAGCCACACTGACCTACACAGTGAGTGACTCAACAGCAGCCACGGTGGCCACTTGGGGACACACCAGAAAAGGAAAGGCGTCGCTATTTTAGCTGACGGCAGAATCTGCTCTCAGGGCTCCCTTCTCTCCGTCTCTGGGGCGTGAGCCTCTCGAGGCCGCGGGGGATGTGGCAAGGGGACTGCTTCGGGCGGAAGCTTGAGCATCACAAGCACGGTCTCAAGACGGAGGGAACGTGAGACCGTATTGCTTGTCGCGGCAGAGGGAAGAACACACGCACAGCCAGTGAGCACGGGGAGGCCAGTCCTCCCCCTCGGTCCCCCTCTGCAGACCCGCGGCCCCTGTGGGGCAGCACGTCCAGAGCCCGCATTGACCGTGACACAGACAGCCCGGTGCTGGAGGACGGCCGACATGCCCCACCAGGACAGTGGCTCCCTGGCGCGGGGGCCCCTTTACCTAATGCACCACTGCTGTCTCCATACCTGGCATGACACCGGGCACGCCGTAGGGACCCAAATATTGGAGGGTTTGGGGAAGGATCGATACTGTATTAATGATGCAACTGTAAAGGCAGGGAAACAGGCACCAGTAAGTGGAAGGGACCTGGTGGCCTCCGGTTGGCACAGACGGGCCGGGTTTGGTCACCAGAGGTCCAGACACGACGGGAGGGACGGTCGGCCTACAGGTACGTCCTGTTCCCTGCTTTGAGGCCAATTCTCTGGTGCGCACACGAGCTCCTTACACAGCAGACCCAGGAGCGCCGCCCTGCACTGCCCTGCACGCCCCGAAGCCGCCTGTCTCCTCCAGCTCTCCGCAGAGCTCCCGGCCCCGGGGCGCCCAGGCGCGCAGGGCTCTGCCCCTCTCTGCGGCTTCGAGGCAGCCGGGACAGGCACCAGCAGAGGCGCCGCGCAGAAGCCCACCTTGTCAAGTGCTTGCTGGACGCGTGCACCTCCATTTCGTTGCTCTTGTACTCGTTCAGCTCCTTACGGATGGCCGCCTGCGGGTCAGAGACGGGCGTCACGAAAGGCACAGAGGACGCCAGCAGCCTGGGGGACGGACAGTAGTTCCTACTGTCCCCCGAGTTCTGGTGTTCTGGAAGATACTTCCAGAGAAGCAGAATCATCGTTGGGCTGAGCAGTCCGCCTCTGACGCCTGGTCGCCGTTGTCCCCAGCCAGGCCCCGGCCAGCGCATGGCTGCGTCCCAGAGAGGCCGGGGACAGCCCCCAGCTGCCTTGGCACACGGCCACCACGCTGAGCCAGGTGGAGCCACCTGCTGGCATCCGAAGAGCCAGATCACGCGGGGAGTCAGGCTTGGAGTGAACTCGCCCGGAACTGTGCGAGATCATTAGGAAGCTGTTCCAGCCTTGGGCACGCGGTGCCGCTGGGTCACGGGACAGTGTCATCGTCACGTGTGGGTGAGGTGAGCACCACAGCGTGTCGGGCCTGTCCCCAGCCTCGTCCAGCCTCCCCGGCCCCCTGGGACCCTGCGCCCCCAAGCGTGAGCCCCCCAGGGACCAGCTGAGAGCTGGGGAGAGGCTGGGAGTCGTGTGCCCCGGGACAGGACGCTGCCCTCCGAGCTCTTGCAGGCCGGCCGCCCGCAGCGCCTCCACGGGGGAAATGACCACCCGCCTCCCACAGGATTTTCTGGGGCTCGAGGGACGTGTGCTGGTGGACAGGCCGGATTCGGGGTCCAGACCCGGCACAGCGAGGCTGGGGGAGACTTGGGACTCACTCGGTCCCTCCGCTTTCCCCACGGCCTCTGGGTCCCGCTGCTTCCCTGCTCCGTTCCCGTGCTTCCCGCCGGAGGCCCCTGGAGACACCTCGCCCCAGAGCGGTGGGGATGGGGCCAGAGCTGCCTCCGTCTACACTGCCCACGCCTTCCTGCGGGCCTCGGTCTCTCCGCCCCGTGGCGCTGTAGCGGACTCTGCTGAAACCTCCGTCCCCCGCCTCTTTCCCGCCAGCTTCCAGTTTCTCAGCAACCACAGGCTCGACCCTGGGGACCGGGTCACCCTGGGTGGGGCCGTCCTGTGCTTCACGGGGAGCTCAGGGGCATCCCTGGGCTCCAGCCACTGCCCCCCATTTCTGACACCAAAAATGTCTCCAGACATTGATTGCCAAGGACCAAACTGTCGCCTAGCAGCAGACACAGCCACGCCCCGGATCACCTCTGTGAAGCCGACCCCTGGGGCACAGCACAGCCGCCATTTCCACAGCGGGTGGCACCCCTCCCCTCCCCGCCCCTGGCCCAGGAACAGACCTGCCGGCCTGCCTGTCGCGGACTGCCCTCCTCGGGGGGCTGCCGTCCCCCCCACCCCACCCAGCAGGGACAGCGGCCCCGGACCTTGTCGGCCGCGGACAGGCGCGTCCAGGGCTTGTCGGCCCGCCGGTCGTAGTCCTGAGCTTTTGCCACTTCCACATAGTCGCTGAACCGGATCAGAATCTTCCTGTCCCGCAGCTCGTCCACCGTGGGTCTCTGATTCAGCTGAAATCAGAGAAGGCCCGTGAGCCGCCCGCAGCCATGCCCGTGCTCTCGAGCCCTCGGACAGACAGCACGTGTCTGCAGGGACACGGGAAAGTCAGAAACTGGGACATTCAACCCTCACGCCTGTGAGGGCCCGCGGGAAGGCCTGGACTGCGGCCCCGACGGTGACCCCGCGGCTCTGCCAGCGCAGCCCCGGCTCGTGGGAGGCTTGCTGAGGACCGTCAGGTCGCCGCAGCTCACGGCAGCCCCGGCGCGCTGGGCCCTCCGGGCGAGCTTCAAGAAAAGGTCTGGAGGGCGCAGAGGCGGCCACGAGCGGTACCCCCGAGGCAAGCTCAGGGAAGACCCACCTCCCGCGGGGGGGCGGGGGGAGACGGGTGAGGCGTAGACACTGAGTTTAGACATGGCTGGGGCTCGGGAAGGGACCAGGCTGTGGGGCTGCCACCTCGGGCTGGCCAGACCCACCTCCGCCCGGCAAGCCCCACACCCAACCCTCGAGGCTAGTCAAACGGTTCTGCAACCAGCATCTTCCAGACAAGCCGGAGGAACCAAGAAGCCCGGAAGGTCACCGCATGCGGACACCCAGGGAGGCTCTTCCCAGGCTCTGTGTGAAGATCTCCCGTAAACGAAGGTGATGCCCTGTCACTGTCCGGCTCCCCAGAGATCCGCAGAAATGTCATCGGACCTGCCCGTCCCCCGGGCACAGAGGGCCACGCTGGGATGGGCCGGGGCGCTGCCCTCCCAGCATCTGGGGAGTGAATTCGCTGCCGTCCAGGAAGACGTCACTAAGCGACAAGGAGAGGTCCTGCGTCACCTCCCCCCAACCCCACTATCAGTGCACCTGTCACCTGTCCCTCAAGATCCAGGGATAAGACACTCAAATCACTGTACCTTTCTTGTCAATCTTTGCTTGATTTCTCTTCTTTCTTCCTGCTCTGTCTGATCATTCCTCTCTGTGAAAGGTTAAAACAGAAGGAAAAAAAAAAAATAAAGAAAAACGGGCTGAGACTCTCCTTTGGTAAAGAAGTCAGCTCCCAGCCCCTGCGATTCTGGTGGCTGAGGAGGGTCATAGGGACTCCCTGTGTCACGGCTGGTCTCCCTGCACTTGGCCAGCCACGTTCAGACCGTGGTCTCACTGCCCCACAGGGACACCAGCCCCGGGGGACACTCTGCCCGCCTTGCAGTCCTTCTCCTCGACTTTCTCCACGTCCGGGCTCAGCACACACACTCGGCTGCGCAAATTTACTTGCAGGAGAAGCAGGAAGCAGCCCTCCCTCTGCCCTGCCCTGCAACCAAACACCCACCCTCCGTGCATTTACGCCCCGGAGCACAGAGGGCACCTACACGCATTCCAGGAGCGTAACTGTGCACACACGTGACTATTAATACCTGTCGCATGTGACCCTCCAGTAGGGACCGTAACAGAGCTGTCACTGCCGTAGTCCCTTCCGCTTTACAGGAATACACACACTTCCAGCCAACCAGCACGCACAAGGGACACCCCTCCCCGGCTCCGGGCACCATAAGCTTGCCTGGAATCTCACACCCAAAGATACCAGGCAGCCGGCTGACTCCCACCGCGGGAGCGAGCGCAGCGACACAGCCCAGCCTTTGAGGGCAGCCTCCGAGGCTTGCGGCACGGGCTGCGCGGCGGACTGGGACTATTAACATGCAAGCTGCGCTCTTACCTACACGCGGCGGCTAAAAATAGAGCAGAAGTCAGAGCTGGGCGTAAAATGCAGGCTTTGCCCTGGGACTCAGGATAATGGATGTCCTATTTCTGGCGCTCTCTGTTGCTAAATAAAGCCTCGGGTCCCGGGGGGTAGGAAGCTCCATTCCTGGGAAGGGAGGCTCACGGGCCAGCGCTCGCTCCTCGAAACAGGGCTGGTTCAGGGAAGGGGAGCCCTGCTGCTTGCGCTTGACCTCGCCTGCCCTCGCCTGCCTTGGGTGGTGGGTTGACGACATCCCACACACGTGTGCACTTCGGGGCTTGGGGGTTCGACAGATCGTGCTCGTCTCACGTCTGAGAGTTTTAGGAAAGGAAATGAAGCCCTTTTATGTTCTTGGTTCCTAATCCAAGGGACACACCAGGAGAAAGCACATGGAGAAAGAAGCTCTCTCGTCAGGAGGCTGATGACGATCAAGAAAAAAATGTGGAAGTGCCGATCTAAGGCCAGCCCTGGGGGGTTTCTGTGATGCCACGATGCTAATTCTTCAGATTTCTTAAAAAATCGGCCACAGACAAAGGCCAAGTGTAGCCTCTCTGTGAAAAAGGTAAAACAAAACTAGATCTTGGGACGCCTGGGCGGCTCCGTTGGTTGGACGACTGCCTTCGGCTCGGGTCATGATCCTGGAGTCCCGGGATCGAGTCCCGCATCGGACTCCCAGCTCCATGGGGAGTCTGCTTCTCCCTCTGACCTTCTCCTCATTCATGCTCTCTCTCACTGTCTCTCTCTCAAGTAAATAAATAAAATCTTTAAAAAAAAAAAAACTAGATCTTTATCTTTAATCACCAACAACGTCATTACCAAGGTCACGTGAGTGACATACGTGCTTTGGAGAGTGGATGTTTGAAGGTGGCCGGCAGGGACTGGGTCCCTGCCACCCCCAAGAAACCCTTCCTCAAGCCTAAACCCACTGGTTCCCTCTGAGCAACACCTAGTGATAGCTTTGGGGACATTCACGTCCCCGACCCAGAAAGCCCTGTGCCTTCTACAAACCAAGGCATCCATGACCACAGCCTCCACACCGAGATGTTCTAGAAACTGAGCCAGCGGCTGGGAAGCCACACTCGTCCTCTGTAAATCGTCAGAGATGCACTGTTGCTTCTGATGCAGGGGTCCGAATGGCCCGTGGAACCGGCCACTTGGGCTCCATCTCTTTGCCAAGAGTCCTGTTAACAAGCCGTACGACTGACTCCTTCAATTGTCTTCCTGACCAGGAAAATGGGAACGTTGGTGTGAAACCTCATGACTCTGTTGTGACGATTCAACACGGGCACGTAAGCAAGCCCTGAGTCGGCACAGCTCGGGCCGAAGGTCGGCACGTCGGGTCTGGGGTCATCACCTGTAAGGGGGCCCTGTCACGACACCCAAACCGAGTTCTGAGGGTCCTTCAGGTCTGATCGGTTACTCGTGAGCCCCCACGTGCAGGGCAGACACGACGAGGCAGCATTCCAGGGGAAACTACAGGCAGGAAGGGCCCTGGAGCAGGAGGGCCTGCAGCCCGGGGCGGGGGGCGGTGGTGATACTGCTCCACACCGGACCACACGTGCTTCCTCTAGTCTCAGCTCCACGGAACCAAACAGGATAACCCCCACCAGGAGCCAGCAGGGAAGTTCGCAGACACCCCACCCGGGACACCCGGGATGCTCCTGAGCTACACACACACCGGACGGCTTGTGGGTGGAGAAGGGGTGGCCGCGGCTGCCGGGGAGGAAGCCCACTGCTCCTTCCGTGCACCGAAGGGGAGCGCGGCCGGCCTGCTTCCCGCTCAGCAGCCAGGCTCGCCATCAGCTGCGCCTCTCTGGAGGCCCTGGCGCTCATCTGCCAAGACTAATAGACTTGGGGGTGCTTCTTGGCACAAGGACCTGGCACCCCCAGGAGCGGGGCCGAGACGGACGGGGAGCCACTGCCGCTCCAGCCTGTCCACTGACCCCTGGGCTGCTCTTTCCAGGGCCTCTGGGACGAGGTCGCTTTATCAATGAGCGGCAGCATTTTCCAACCTTCTCGTACATGGTCACTGAGAGAGCCCGACTCCCCCTGTCCCCACCCATCCACCGGAGGAAGCAGGAGGAACCCAGGACAAGCTTCTCTTTAAACCCACAGACATGGCCAGAAGAGGGGGGGCCGCATCTTAAGTTTGACGATAAAACCCTGGAATCCCGTCACTTAGGTGAGCTGTGTCCCGCCGCCCGCTCAGGCCGGAGAGGGTGTAGGGGGGAAACGGGGGACCGGGACCAGCCGGGACTCTGCACCCAGACCAGTAGGCTCTGCCGCCCATTGGCTTTCAGGCGTCCGCTCTGGCGCTGCCCTAACTTTGGGGAGAGCTCACAGCTCTCAGAATAAAACGCCAAACTCAGAGCGTATCAGAAGCTTTCATCACAGAAAGAGGAAAAAGAGCAACAATAGTTGAAAAACCCAGGCCCTTCAAGAACACCATCTGCAGAAAACGTTTTGAAAACTAAACTCTGCCGGCCAGAGACAGAACTCTCCGAGAACCACTGCTGAAGGGGTTTTACCCCCAAACCGTCCAGGATGGTCACGAGGCAGAACGGCATCCTCTGTACTGGGGGGGCTATCCGTGGGCACGGTGACCACACACCTGCCAGGGAACCCTGGGGCCACGTGGAGTCAGGACCGACTGGTCCTGGAATGGCAGAGACGGGACCCAGGGCAGTTTCCCAGGGTTTCCGGGTCCCTCAGCCGCTCCGCTGCCGCTCAGGGCCATGTGCTCCTGCCCTCGGGTTTCTGATGCCGTCTGTCCCCGCACCCATCAGGACTCCCTCCCAGACCCCTAGAAAAACCCGCTCCAAACCCCAGAAAGCAAAGAGGATGCGGAGCCATTTCCTCTACATCTACAGGGCTAACTAAATAGCCTTGAAAACAGGGATATCTTTACGCCAGGAGGAGAGCTTTTCTCTCTCGATTTTAAAAGGGCAGATGTCTGAATGCATCAACTTTCCTTTAGGGCTTGCTTCTGTAGCTGGACTTCCCAGGCAGGGGAGCGTCCAGCCTGCAGAGGGGGCCAGCAGGGGGAGAGCCCGGCCCCACCCCCGCACCTGGGGCAGGAGCCAGGGGTCCCTGGCTACTCACGTTTCAAGATGTTTCTTCTCTCCAGCTCCTCCACAGCCGGTCTCTGGCTTAGCCGTCTGCGGAAAAACACCAGAATTACATTTTGCACCATCGTGGCCGCCTGCAGAGTCCACCTGGGCTCAGCCGAGGACAGAGTCCCCCAAAGCTGGAGGAGGGGTGGGGACCTCTGGGGGCAGCCTCTTGCTGCTCAATCCAGGAGGATCCTGCCCAGGAGGGAGGTCGCCTTCTGTCACGGAGCTCCTGGGGTGGACCCCCTGCCCCCTCGCGGTGTGCGGCTCATTTTCAGCCCCGCCGATCGCAGCCCCGCGGCGGGATGCCCCCCACGTGGGAGGAAACCCCTCCTGCCCAGGCCAACCATGGGCGGCCACTGCCACTGCTGCCTCCTGCAGCGGCACCTGTCCCACTCCTGTCCTCAGCAGCCTGGCAGGCAGCCCTGGGCTCGGGGAGTGACAGCAAGCACCGCCCCTCGCCTCTCGTCCACGCCTCCCGGCCCAGCAGAGCAGAGCGGCAGCCGTGGAGGGAGGGGCGCCCCCGCCCGCCTCCCCTCTCCCTCCTCCCCTCCAGCCCCAGCCTGCCTCCACCCCACCCGCGCCCTCCCGGGCAGAGAACGAGCCTTTCCAGCAGCTTCGAGTTGAAAGAGTCAGAGGATCCGGCCAAAAACAAATACATAAAATAAAGAAAAGGCTTGTCAGGAGAAAGAGGCATAATTAGCCACAATTAGTGCCAAGAGCCAATTATTTCTGTAACTCCGACACTGTTGTCCTTGGGTCAGAGCCAGGAGCCGTCCCACTTCCGGACCGTCAGCCGCGGGAGCCAACAGGGCCGAGCCTGGGAACGCCCCGACTCTGGGGCCACCGCATTTGCCCCGAAGAGGATGCAGCCTCCAAACCTGCTCGTCTCTTCGGAACCCCTGTCCCAGCACAAAGCCGAGGGCGTCCCCGGGCACTGCGGCTCCTCCGCCACCGAGCACGCGGCGCCTGGCGGCTTTGTGTGCGGCGGGTCCGTGGGCGGCCGCTTTGACAGCGCGTCTGCAGGTCTGCGGGGACGCGAGCCGCCCCCCGCGAGGCCTGGCTGGGACCCCGGGGTGAAGGCTCCCGACTGGCCCCGGGAGTGGGACGCACAAGATCTGGCTCCCCCACCGCCACTGGCACCGAGAGGTCCCTGATTTCCCAATGCCACTCGCTCGCTCCCTCAGCAAAGGACCAGGGAGGGCTGGCTCTGTGCCAGGCGGTCCCACGCCCCCGGACACGGCGCTCGACCAGCCTCCTCCGCCAGGGAAAGCCCACAGTCTGAGGAGGAAGGCCGACGAACAGTACGAAAGGGACAAGACATTCCAGGATGTTATGCTGCGGAGGACACAGGACAGGGCGTGTGACCAACGAGCGACCAGGCACCGTGGGGGTGGAGGGGTTCGCGTGGACCCCTTTCCTCCGAGACCACATGAAGAGGCAGCCACGGGAAGACCACAACTCTCTAGCCGAAGCGTCTGTCCCCTAACTGCTCGAGACGGGAGAGGGTGCAGGGTGCTGGAGGGGTAGAGAGGGGAGGAGGGATCTCAGCAGGCTTCATGGAAGAAGCGACTCTGGGCCGTTGTGGAGCGTCCGTAGGGAGACAGAGCCTGGGGACTAGTAACTGCTCAGCCAGCTCGCCTGAAGCAACACCTGGGGACTGAGGCCACAGATTTCCTCAAACCTGAAAAGCCCCCAAATGCCCACGAGCAAGGCCTCCCCAGCCCGGGCCTCCTCTTGCTGGAGGCCTGTCTTCTCTTCCGAAATGGGACCCAGCACAGACTTTCCCAGAAGCGGGAGCACGGGATGAGGTAATGCGCTGAGAGTCTGAGAGTGCTAGCTTGGCACACAGTAGTCTCTCAAAAATGTCTCCAGAAAACCCAGCCGTGGAGCTGCCAACCGGCCACGGACGGGGTGCCCAGAAAGGCCTGTCACCCAGTTCCTGCGTCTCTCCAAAGTGCCGACGGCTCATCACCAGGATCTACGCCCCTGGCCCGTGTGCCGAAAGCGGGCCGGGTCCTGCCCCGCACTGCGGGGTCCTCCTGGATGCCACCCGGGCAAGGGAACAGCAGGCCCCCAGGCCAGTTCCGACCCAGGCCTCTGGGTGGACACAGACCCATTAGGGACCCCACCACGAGTGATGTGCGGGCGCCGTCCCTCACCCGACCCTCCCCATAGAGGCGGCTGGGGCTAGAGCAGAGGACCTGAACCCCTCCCTGTGTGGTTCTCCCCGGGGAGAGAGGATCTCACTCACCTCCCGAGGGACAGGGGAGGAGGAGGCCCCGAGGGCAGGGCTGCGTGTCCAGAGGTCCAGTCTAGACTCACTCCTACCCAGGAGGGCCACCCAGTACCCAGGATCCCACTTTATGAGATTCTGAACACCTGCCTTGGCTTCAGCCGACCTTCCTTCACGGCGTGTTCTGGGAGCATTGACGACCCGCGGGGCCCTGGGGACACGGCCTGCAGGTTCCCTTGGGGACAGACGCTCACCCTGTCCCCACACAGCACTAGGATGAAGCCTAGGTAGGGCTGACCTGCTCAGGGCCGGCTCCTGGGAAGGTGCCCTTTTGGGCTTTGACCCTAGGATGAGGAGGGATTCTGCAACTGCTGCTTAGACGGGCTGAGGAGTGTGAGCATCTGTGGGGCAGGACAGCTGGACGGGGCCACAGCCTGGCATCGGGTGAGGGGTCTGTAGCCACCCCAGGAGTCTGAGAAGGCATATGATGGCTTGAAGCAGGCAAGGGTGGGTGGCTTGAGGGGGCACCGAGATTGGATTTGCCTTTGGAAGCCCTGTCTGGGCTCCTTCAGGCTGCTGTCCCAGAAGGGACCGGGCAGAAGTCACCACAAGGAGACACAGGCCTCCCCAGGGCGGGGACCCCGTCAGGAAGCACGGGTGCTCCAGACCCACGAGGGGCCGAGGGCGGGCGGGGGAGGAATCGGCTCAAGAGGACGAACAGGCAAACGCCAGCTCAGTGCCTGTCAGCCTAGCCTGTGAACCACGGCGTGCTGTCCCCTCGAGCAGGGACTCAGCTCTGCTCTCCATGTGGGGGAGGCTTCCGGAAGCGACGACCCCACCCCCTGTCAGAGGTCGATGAGAGAAGACCATGAACGCTCAGAGAACCAAACGTGATCAGGTCTTAGCGCCCAGGTTCACCCCGGGGCCCGGCACAGTGACCCTACGCAGAGACCCGGCGCAGATGAGAGCGTGGAGACCCCTCCCCACGCAGTGCGTCCCAGCGGCCCCAGGGCGGGGGAGGCTCTTCCTTTGGAGCCTCGGTGGCCAGGACCAGCAGACACAGCCCCAGGGCGGCTGGGCCAGGAGCTGGGGGGCCAGGCCTCAGGGCGGGCGTGGCTGTGCTCCAGCCACAGGCTTCCCCAGCTCCTCCAGGAGGCTCCTCCCTCCCCCGATTCAGAAACGCGCCCCAGCCCAGCCCTGGGAGTGACGAGTGACGAGTGAGCAGCAGGTGCCGCCGGGGAAGACACGGTCTATTTCTGACTCTTCCCACGGAGAAAGCTGGAGTGTGGCGGCTAATTACAGAGCCGCGGGCAGAGCGGCAGCGGGAAAAGGCGTGCCAGGGTAGAGAGAGGCTGTGCCCATCTCTGGGCCTGGTCCCCACCTATGCACGCAGGAGAGGCCGGGACGCCAGCGCTGGCCGGGGCAGGGAGCGCGCCGACAGGCCTTGGGGGCCCCAACGGGAGGTGAAGGTCTGGAGCACCCAGCCAAGGACAAGGTGAGGGCGTGGTACCCCAGGGGACAGCGCATGCACATGTGGGTGCGTGTCCCATGAGCACCTGTCGCCAGCTTGGGCTCCTGGTCCCACGGGGCCCTCCCGCTCTATACCAAACAGACGCGCCACACTGGACCCTCTGCTGCGAGCCCGGGAAACCCGGGTCGGAGGAGATGAAGTGTGAGGGTGCGTGGCGGTGAGCAACCATGGCCTCGGGCAGCTGGCTGACCAGATGCCCGTGTGGCCGCACGGGAATAGGGGACGCAGTCGCACCGTCCACGAGGCTCCGGCTCTGCACAAGGCGGTCACATGTCTGCTCCGCCCGCACCAGCGCCGAGGGCCACTGCCGAGGGCCACCGCACATGCACAGGGGCTGAAGTCGAGGCCCAGCTCTGCCTCCTGTTAACACCCTCCCCGACCTGAGCCTCTGGTCCTCAGCTGTCACCTGCCCCAGGGACCCTAAGGGGTACTGAGGGGTGAGGACACTCGGAGACAAGAAGCTGGAACAAACAGGGGCCACCACCGTTACTGGTGTCTACTGTGCCCATCGGGTGTGCTGAGCCCAGGTCTCCTCCAGCCTCAACCGCGGGGGCTGCGATCTCTAACCTGCTGGGAGCCTCCACGCCCATCGGGATCCCCAGGAAACACTCCTCCCTCAGACACACTCCCTCCCTCCCCCGTCAGACACTCACTCAGCCTCTCCTCCATCACTCATTCATACCTTTCTCCATCAGACACACTCCCTCCCTCCCCTGTCAGACACTCACTCACCCCTCCTCCAGCAGACCATTGGTGCCAGGCTCCCACCAGCAGAGGCCCAGGGTGGTGACGGAGGCCCAGCCATCAGCCACCCTCATGGAGGTGACCCAGCTGCACCGTCACACGCACCCACCCTGTCCCACTGCCCAGTGACCGTGGGCTCCAGCAGCTGACCTGGGCCATTGGTGCAGGGACCTCCACAGCTCGCCAGGGTCGGGGCTCCCGACACGTCCCAGCCCCCCGGCAGGGCTGGGTGGCTGGCTTGGAGCAGCAGCTGGAAGCCGGAGAGAGGCTGCAGGAGCGTGCTAGCTTCCGTGGGCTCCCCTCCCCTCCGTGGGTACCTGGGCCTCCACATGATGGCTCAGCCTCCAACCTCAGTGGCTCCAGCCCACCTCCGCATGAGGCCTGTTGCCCCAGTCTCACCTGACCACGAAGGCGCCTGCGTGGGAGAAATGCGCCTGTGCTGGGTGGGGACATCACCATAGGGCTGTCTGACCTTGGGAAGCATAGCTCGGGCCACAGCTGGCCATGACCCTGGCCCTGCCTCCAGGGCACCATGCCATCAGGGCCAGGCCTGCCTACAGCCTGGACCAGCCAAGGGCCTTCTCCAGCATGGGGCCAGCCCCAGGGAGCCCTGCAAGGTCAGGGGGACTGAGGGTGTAGGTGTCCCTCTGCCCCATCCTCCTGGGGTTGGGGACAGCTTGGCCACCAGACCCCATCAATGTTCCACGCTCCAAACACAGCAGGTGGGTGTGTTTTGGGCTCGCCTCGTATTTTAAGAAACAAGAGCATGAAGGGACATTAATTAATTTCACCATCGATCATCAAATATGAAATACCCTATTTCCTGAAATTCCTGGAATATACAGAAAAATTTCCTACTTGGGTGCACTTCCCTGTCCCCCAGGCACAGCGTGGGGCAGAGTGGGCACGCTGGTGGCTGGCAGTCCCCGCGCTCTCCTCCTTCTGGGCCCTCCCCAGGGCTTGGCCAGACCCCGAGACCAGGACCCCAGAGCTGTCCATGGACAAGGGGCTGTGATGTGGGCCCGACCCTGCTCCTCAGCTGGGAGGGAGGCTGGTGGGGGAGGGTTTTATGCACGGGCCCGTCCCCAGTCCCCGTTCCAGGGGGTCCTGTGCACGGACCCATCCCAGCCTGCTGCTGCTGAGCGGTGCATACAGGGACTTGGGGAACAGAGCCCCTCTCTCCAGAGCCACGAAGCCCCAGACTTCCTGAGGTCCGTGAACCCCAACCTTGTGATGTGCTCCTCTGCTCACTACCATCTCGCCACCGCTCATCTGCCAGGGAAACTGAGTCACGGGAGGTGAACTGCAGTCACACCGCCTGGAAGGCGCCACCTTCACCGCAATCACCATAGACCTTCTTGGACCTGCAGCTGCTGGGGGGGGGGGGGGCAGGCTGTCCTGTCCACAGAGGCCAAGGCTCCCCCAGCCCTGCCTGTCCCCGTGGCCCGCTCTCACCCACTGGACTCCCCCAACCCCTCCTGTGCCTCAGACCCTCTCACCCACTGACGAGAACCCTCTGCCAAAACCCACAGAACTCCCAAGCCGAGGTCGTCAGCTCACAAAACCCCAGAAGCCTCTGGAACCACCCCACCCGGCGCTGGCCCGACTCCCTGGGGGAAAGGGCTCCTTCCGCAGAGCACGGAGCCCCCGGGAAAGAGCACCGCTGGGACTCACGCCGGGCCCCGCACAGGTCCCAGGGTGACCCCGAGCCCCCTCCTCATGTGCCCGTCCCCATGGGGCCTGTGGGGGGGACCAGCTGTGCACCCCGCTTGTTCCTGTGCTTCAGCCACGTCTGGCTTGCCCTGCATGCCCTGGCCCCCCACACCCCCCGTGGCCTCGGGCTCCCACTCGCCACACCTGCTGTGCCTTCACCAGGGATTTCCAAGGCTCTCAGTGCCGGCCCCACATCCGACTCTTGTTCACTCGCCTAGAGGAGCGCTTTCGGGGTGCGGCAGCTGCTGTCCAGGTGGTCGGCGTGCATCTTGGCCCAGGCGACTCAGACCTTCAGTCCCCACCCTGTCACCCTCCAGCTCTGCGACGGGGGCAGCCCTGTGTCCTCTGAGCTGCACTTTTTCCCCTGAAAACAGAGGACGATGGTACCCGCCTCCCAGGGCTGTGGCTACTTAAGTGAACCGGCGCAGAAGCCCGGAGCCCAGGGCCCGGCACGCAGCAGGCCCAGCACGGTGGCAGCTCCAGAACTGTCCCCACACGGCGCTCAGGCTGCAGGGAGTTCAGGGCAGCAGAGGGACAGCAGGCCTGGCTCAGGGAGGAGGGACACGGGTCAGAAGCCGCACACCCCAGCCTCCTGCTTGGCCCTACGTCGAAGACCCAAACCCTGGCTTTGTCCCTGCCTGGGGTTCAAACAGGACTAACGCCCCCGTGGTGTCCACAAGAACGGAGAATGATTCCTTCCACGGACGCAGGGTGCAGTTCGGAGGGAGAAGACGCAGCGGCCGGGCAGACAGCCCCACACCCACGGCCACCGGGCTATTCCGGGAGCTCCTGCCCAGGAACCCCGAGCCTGTCACCGCTCCAGCCTGGTGCCAGCCCGGCGTGCTGGCCTCTCTGCCTCGGATGGGTCCCCGGGCAGGGCAGTGTCCCTGCAGTCATTCCGTGGGGTGTCCTCCTGCCACACACGGCCCCGGGCCACGTGCCGGCCTGGGGGAGCTCCCTGGGGGCACTGTCAGGGCGGTGGACCCACAGGAACTTGTGGCCAGCCTGGGAGGGAAGGCCAGGGGACAAGAGGCCTCCCGAGGGAGGGACCCAAAGACCAGGCCCAGGAGACAGAGCAGGGACAGGCTGCGGGCTCTGAGCGGGGAGAGGCTTCCATGTTGGGGAATAGCAGCTCCCGCGACCTGAGCCCCCCGGGCCCTTGCAGTCACCCCACATTGGTGCTGTCCTGTGCTGTGGGGTCTGCGCCCACACCTGGGCCTCCGTGGTTGGAGGGGGGAGGGGAAAAAGAGGTGGGGAGGAGGCGAGAAAGCAGGACTGTGGCGGGGATGTGAGCCTGTGCAGACCCCACCCACGGCCCCACCTGCTGCCCGCCCCTGGGGAGATGGGGGCTGGGCACACGCACAGCCGGGACCATGACTCCGGGAAGTTCAGTGCCGTCCACCAAGATTAGAAACGCCGTGTCCTCTGACCCAGCGGCTCCAGCTCTAGGCGGACAGTTTCTGAAATGCCCTTACGTGACAGCAAAACGCAGGGCAGACGCTTTCTGCCCATTCAGGGCCTGCACGAAGGAAGCAGTGGCCGGCGCTGAGCTCCACCCACGTGGAAAAGGACAGACTTGACTTCACAAGCCTTCCCTGGAAGGCTCGGCCCGCTGGACTCTGGGAAGAATGGGCAGAAGCGTCTGACGGAAAACATAGAATCACGCTGTGGTTAAGGATCTGGGCTCCAGACCTGGCCTGGGCTGGGATTCTAACTTCTGCACAGATCAGCTCTGGGATCTGCAGCCGGCTCATGGACTTCTCTTTTCCTTTTGCTCTGTGATAGTTAGAGGTGTCCACCTGGCAGTGACAGTCCCCAGGTGTCCATTTGGTCCCTCATCCAGGTGCCACAATGGCAGTCTTTTGTAGATGTGATTACAGTCCACAATCAGGTGACTTTATGAAAGGGAGACTATCCTGAATGCTCTGGTGGGCCTGGTCCAATCAGTTGAAAGGCTTTAGGAGTTGGGCTCAGGCTCTCTGGGGAAGACAGAATTCCGCCTGTGGACACTGCCTGACCGCTCCAGCCCTTCCCGACAGCCCGCGTCACCGGTTCAGACCTGCCTCGCCAGCGCCGCACTCACCCACGCCCACACTGTACAATAAATCCCTATTTGTCTCCTACTGGCTTCCCTGCTGTCCATCCGACACCACCTCCCTGTCTATAAGTGAGGATGACGATCCCACAGGAGGGGCTCTCTCCAGCGCCCCCACTCACTGGCTCTGGAAGCACCGAGGCTCCCAGTCCTGGAAGGCCAGATCCCCGGGACCGTGCCTGGCCCGCGGCCGCCGCTCCTCACAGTCTGTTCTCCATGGTAAGCCCCTGCCCGTCGGAACAGCTCCCTGTGTTCCCAAACCGAAGTGTAGCGGGTGTCCTTACTGTTGTGATTAGGTGAACTAATTAAATTTTATGCACATTGATTAAATGACTTAATATGGGTGTCAAAGGAAAACATTTCTGTGAGAACAGGGTGGAAGGCTTGGCGTCAGGAAAGTGAAGATGCTAAAAATACTCTGCTGGCTAGTGGGGGAGAGGGAGTGAAGACTCTGGGGGCTTCTGCTCGCAGCTCCTTCCCGGCGCCTCTCCGCGCTCACTCCTCTCCAGCACTAGAACCCGTACGAAGCACACCCCGCCTCTGCGTCCCTCGGGCGCGCGTCCTCCCTCCGGGGCACGTCCTCGATCGTCACCTGTGTGACTGGGGCTGAAGGAAAGGATTCTGAGCAAGAACAGATCATGTCTATAATTTCTGCTTTTAACCAGATTTCTGAGGCGTCACCGGTGTCTTGCCCTGTCCCGTGTCCCGTGTGGGCCACAGACAGGGGTGCAGACGGGGCCCCAACCTGGACAACACACCACCAAGGCAGACGGAAACCAAATCTGCACTTGAAAGCCTCCTCCACTAGCCGCCGCCCGGAGGACTCCTACGGGACACGCAGCTCCATCGATGCACTCGGGTGCAGCCGGCCCTCAGAGCTCAGAGAGGTGAAGCAGGGGCAGGGACGGGGCAGCAGCACCCCTGTACCCGGCAGGCTGGGAGCACTTCCTGTGTCCCGCCTCCCCGCACTGTGTGTCCCTGCATCTCTCACGCTCGCACAGCTGACCCCTTTCTGTCCTGTCCCCTGGTCCTGAAGGCCCTGCCTCCATCCTTCCCCTGTCCCCGGAGCTCAGAGTGGAGGGTGGGGCACAGAAGTTGCTCAGGAAGCGAGTCCTTGAACTGAGAGGTTGTCAGAGTACGTAATCACTGAGGAAGGGACAACAGCGTCTGTCCACACCGCAGAACACCACCTCCCCCAGCTTCTTGCCACCTCCCAGTACTAGAGTGTACATGGGGCACTCGCCTGAGCCCATGGAGACTCCGTGGGCCAGATTGCTTTAGAAGCTGCTGTTGCCTGCCATGGAATGTTTCCATTCCCTGGTCCATCAGCTTGCTGGCTCCTTCCCCTCGCTCTTCATTCTATCTCCACAACTGAATTAACTCGAACACCCACGGTTAGCATGGTGTGTGCCTCTGGGACTTACATGCGATGTCTGGTGCTCCTGCAGCCATCTCAGACCACGGAGGATAAATGCCAGCGTGAGCATAACCGAGCAGGAAGACAGGAGGAGCCTGGGCTCTCAGTGACTACGGAGCAACCACAACAGACCTCACAGTCTGCAACTATTCCATGAAGCGGAGTGGCTCCAGGCCCGGTGTTCAGAGACAGCCTGCCAGGTCAGATCTCAGCTCTGTGACAGCCTACTCATGCGACTTTGAACACCTACCTAATTTGTCTGAGCCACCATCCCCTTAGCCACAAAATACAACCGATCTAGCACTTACATCTTGGGCTTCCACGAACGCAGGCCAAGCAGAGACCGTGGCACAGAACACACGTTTAATAAATGTTAATAAAGGCCCCGTGGCATCGTCACAGCTACAACCACGACTCACAAGGGTTAAGCCCCGATGGCAGCTAAAGCAGGAGCCGGTGTACTCAGTCCCTAAAAATGTGAGCAGGCAGGAATTTCACACCCATTCCCCAAGCTCGGACAGTGGGAGGCACCCGGGCTCCGTCGCCAATCCCAGCCTGGGGACCTTTAAACCACCAGACCCCCTGCTCCCTGGTTTGGGATTTGTGTTTTATTGATACCGAATTATGTCATTTTGATGTCATTTTGCTTTTTCTTACAAAACACACTGTACTTTCTCTGACAGGTTCCCAAGCAACCAGGAAAAACCAAGAGCAGCTGACCCCAGGGCGACTCAAGGCCACGGGCTCCCTGCACAATGGCCCAAACACGGGAGCCCGAGCCCCACAGCCTGGCGCTCCGTGCAGACCATGAGCTCCACCCAAAGACCAAGATCTACACGTATGTTCTTGGAGGATGCCATGTGTCAAACCCTTCCCGATTTGGAAGTGCTGTTTTCTGTTGCTTAGCTACCTCCGTCTAAACCCAGAATGTGCAAGACCCATACCTTACAGCCAAGGCTCTGACCGGACCCTGCTGGCCTTGCCGGCCGCCCAGGCCTTGTGGGTGCCGGGCACCCTCCCTCTGGGGCAGAGGTCACGTCCTCCCCTCCCCACATGCCACAGGGCCTGCTCACAGCCCTGCCTCTGGTGTTTCTTTTGCATTTTTGCAATCAGTCCTTGACTGCCTCTGTAATGGGAGTGTTCCTCCTGACCTTGGAGGCTGTGTCCTGTTGGCGGCCGGCCCCTCACCACCACGGGGGCTCGGGCAGGTGCTACCACGCTGACAGCCAAGAGGGTTTGGCAGGATAGAGTAGACCCGACCTCCCGGCACCTTGAGCTTTCTAAACGGAAATAGGAGCAAAGCCGCAGGAACATGCCTGAGACCCCGAGAGGGCTGGGAAGACGTCAGGCAAACCGGCTTCCCCGGAAATGGAAAAAGGGCAGAGGAACAGCTAAGCAGAGTCTTTGCTCCTAGGAGCTCAGGATCTAAAGAGGGTCACAGGGAGCTGCCTGCCCCACGTGTCCCAGCAGAGGGCGTCATCCGTCCTGCGACACAGGAGGTGGAGGCATCGCGAAGAGACTGTGGGGTCTGCAACGTCTATCCCCGTCCCCTGCCCCGTCCCCTGCCCCGTCCCCTCGAGTCTCTGCAGACGGGACGCCGTGGGGGGCTCCTGACTGGGCTGCAGGGCCGGGCTCCAGTCCCCTGGAAATTGGACGGGGCTCGTGGGCGTCAAAGGGCGCAGGCCGCTGTTCCCTAATGCTTCCCATGCGTGAGACTGGGCGTGAGAGTGACGCTGCCAGCGGTGACCGTGACGAAAGGGGCGACAGACAGGAGGAGGACGGGTGAGAGGACGATGAAGGTCCTGAAAGATGCTGAAGGTCGGATGGAGGTGACACAGAGATGACAGAGACGCGGGCGCGGAGATGACAGAGACGCGGGCGCGGAGATGACAGAGACGCTGACGCGGAGATGACAGACGCGGGCGCGGAGATGACAGAGACGCGGGCGCGGAGATGACAGAGACACTGGCGCGGAGATGACAGAGACGCTGACGCGGAGATGACAGACGCGGGCGCGGAGATGACAGAGACGCTGACGCGGAGATGACAGATGCGGGAGCGGAGATGACAGAGACGCGGGCGCGGAGATGACAGAGACACTGGCGCGGAGATGACAGACGCGGGCGCGGAGATGACAGAGACGCTGACGCGGAGATGACAGACGCGGGCGCGGAGATGACAGAGACGCTGACGCGGAGATGACAGACGCGGGCGCGGAGATGACAGAGACGCGGGCGCGGAGATGACAGAGACACTGGCGCGGAGATGACAGAGACGCGGGCGCGGAGATGACAGAGACGCGGACGCGGAGATGACAGAGACGCGGGCGCGGAGATGACAGACGCGGGCGCGGAGATGACAGAGACGCGGTCGCGGAGATGACAGAGACGCGGGCGCGGAGATGACAGACGCGGGCGCGGAGATGACAGAGACGCTGGCGCGGAGATGACAGAGACGCGGGCGCGGAGATGACAGAGACGCGGGCGCGGAGATGACAGAGACGCTGGCGCGGAGATGACAGACGCGGGCGCGGAGATGACAGACGCGGGCGCGGAGATGACAGAGACGCGGGCGCGGAGATGACAGAGACGCGGGCGCGGAGATGACAGAGACGCGGGCGCGGAGATGACAGAGACGCTGGCGCGGAGATGACAGAGACGCTGACGCGGAGATGACAGACGCGGGCGCGGAGATGACAGAGACGCTGACGCGGAGATGACAGACGCGGGCGCGGAGATGACAGAGACGCTGGCGCGGAGATGACAGACGCGGGCGCGGAGATGACAGAGACGCGGGCGCGGAGATGACAGAGACGCCGACGCGGAGATGACAGAGACGCGGGCGCGGAGATGACAGAGACGCTGACGCGGAGATGACAGACGCCGGCGCGGAGATGACAGAGACGCCGACGCGGAGATGACAGACGCGGGCGCGGAGATGACAGACGCGGGCGCGGAGATGACAGAGACGCTGGCGCGGAGATGACAGAGACGCGGGCGCGGAGATGACAGAGACGCAGGCGCGGAGATGACAGAGACGCTGACGAGGAGATGACAGACGCGGGCGCGGAGATGACAGAGACGCTGACGCGGAGATGACAGACGCGGGCGCGGAGATGACAGAGACGCGGGCGCGGAGATGACAGAGACACTGGCGCGGAGATGACAGAGACGCGGGCGCGGAGATGACAGAGACGCTGGCGCGGAGATGACAGAGACGCGGGCGCGGAGATGACAGAGACGCGGGCGCGGAGATGACAGAGACGTGGGCGCGGAGATGACAGAGACGCGGGCGCGGAGATGACAGAGACGCGGGCGCGGAGATGACAGAGACGCGGGCGCGGAGATGACAGAGACGCGGGCGCGGAGATGACAGACGCGGACGCGGAGATGACAGACGCAGGCGCGGAGATGACAGAGACGCTGACGCGGAGATGACAGACGCGGACACGGAGATGACAGAGACGCGGGCGCGGAGATGACAGAGACGCGGGCGCGGAGATGACAGAGACGCGGGCGCGGAGATGACAGACGCGGACGCGGAGATGACAGACGCAGGCGCGGAGATGACAGAGACGCGGGCGCGGAGATGACAGAGACGCTGGCGCGGAGATGACAGAGACGCGGGCGCGGAGATGACAGACGCGGGCGCGGAGATGACAGACGCGGGCGCGGAGATGACAGACGCTGGCGCGGAGATGACAGACGCGGACGCGGAGATGACAGAGACGCGGGCGCGGAGATGACAGAGACGCGGTCGCGGAGATGACAGACGCGGGCGCGGAGATGACAGACGCGGGCGCGGAGATGACAGAGACGCGGGCGTGGAGATGACAGACGCGGGCGCGGAGATGACAGAGACGCTGACGCGGACACGGAGATGACAGAGACGCTGACGCTTGCTGACGTCCGGGACCGGCCAGCTTACACCGTCGCCCCCCATCCTTGGGATGATAACGTGAGTACACGTGGCACCCACGGGGCCCCTGGACTGGCCCAGGGATGGGCCACCGGGAGGGGCTGCTGCCCGCGGGAACGGACATGTTCTAGAACCGGCCGTGGGGGCACACGACGGTACACACCCCCAGAAAGCAGTGAACTGTGCCCTTGGGAAAGGTGAACTGATCAGTGCAGAAATCACAGCAACGGAAACTCTACCCCAGCTCTCAGAGCGCAGCTGTGCCCCTGCCAGAGGGAGAGGAAGCTTCCAGGGGGCACCGGCGACTACACTCTGGGCCTCGGGGACGCTGCTGCCGCCGACAGCCGATGAGATGCTGCGCGCTTACAGCAACTCCACGGTTGAAAGTCCCCCACGCGCAGCACCGGCCAAGAATGGGCTTCTCAGAAAACGAGTTCGCAAGGGATTTCATATCACAGGTCCAAAGACGTGACCCTAGGCCAAATGTGGCCCACCAGTGCATTCTGTGGGGTCCACACATTCGTTTTTTAAGAACGTGAATAGGCTGCCAACATTTAACTGAAGGAAATCCGCGACACTGCCAGGTTCCCTTGAGCGATCCCACTGCCCTGGTCCTGCGTGCTGGAGGGGACGTCTACGCTGTGGGCGACGGCAGCTGTCCCTTTCAGCGAGGACACACAGTGTCCACCTGCCACACGTCCTGCCCGGCCCACGAGCTGTGGAGACACAGTCTAACCCCTCCCCCGCCAGAGAGTCACAGGTCAAGAGGCTTTGTTGCTGCAGATAACTCCACTCCCCCTCCTGAAACTGCTCAGGAAGAATTCTGGAGCAGCCCTGACGTCCTGACGTCCGCCAGCCTTCCAGGGACAGTGCGGGGGCACGTGGGGGACTCCGACCCCAGTGCCTGAGCACCTGCAGCCCAGTCTGGTCAGCGGGCTGGAGAGCAGCCGTGCGGCAGGAGACGTGTGCCGTTCCCACCAGGACAGCCCCGGGACGGACCCACGCTCCAAAAGCAGGAGCACCCACTGTGGATCTGAAGAGGCACGTGGCCCACGGATATGCTCCTGAATGTGTCGGTCACACACCAAACCGGGGAGTGGAATCACTGCTTGGAAATATCTGAACGCCCCGCTATGGACAGGATGCCTGTCCGTCCATGTGCACACTTCGTGGAACCGAATTCTTACTGAATTGCAGCCTTCCCCCAGGGGGGGTCCACCTTGATGTCCACCCACCCACCCACCTACACAGCCACCTAGCTGTCCATCTTTCTTCTTCTTTTTTTTTTTTAAAGGTTTTATTTATTTATTTTTATTTTTTAATTTTTTTTTTAAGATTTTTTATTTGTTTATTTGACAGACATAGATTACAAGTAGACAGAGAGGCAGGCAGAGAGAGAGAGAGGGAAGCAGGCTCCCTGCTGAGCAGAGAGCCCGATGCGGGACTCAATCCCAGGACCCTGGGATCATGACCTGAGCCGAAGGCAGCGGCTTAACCCACTGAGCCACCCAGGCGCCCCTAAAGGTTTTATTTATTTATCTGACAGAGATCACAAGCAGGCAGAGAGGCAGGCAGAGAGAGAGGAGGAAGCAGGCTCCCTGCTAAGCAGAGAACCCGATGCAGGACTCGATCCCAGGACCCTGAGATCATGACCTGAGCCAAAGGCAGAGGCTTAACCCACTGAGCCACCCAGGCACCCCTGTCCATCTTTCTATCCATCTCTCTGTCCACTTACCCACTCACATAACCGCACGACTGTCCACAGCCCTCAGCCACGTCCTCCCGCTACCATCCAGTCAAGTGTTGCTGGCCGAGAGCCTGCTTTCTACCAGGCACGGGGCTAAGGCATCAAAAGAGCAGGACCTTCCCTTCTCTGCTTCGGAGGGGCGGGAATCATACGAGCGGATCAGGGGTCTCGGACCAGGGAGGGCCCATGGCGCACTTCAGGGCAGCCAAGGCAGTGCCGAGGACTCGGATCGGATCGGAGCTGAGCGGGGCAGGGGCAAGCTCACGGCCTCAGTCAGCCACTCCCCAGCTACGATCAGCTCCGAGCCTCAGTTCCCTCATGGGCACAACAGAGACGGTGAGATCCGTCACCTAGGGCTCAGCTGTTGTGACATCACGAAGTCCGGAGCCCAGAGAGGCAGCGTGCCCAGCACACGTAAGTCTTTCATTCAATTCCTAAATGCATGACCTCAAAGGCTAATAATCATGGGCGTGATCCCACATTTTATGCATTCGGGATTCACAGTGAAAAGGAAAGCCTGTTATAGCTCCGAATTACATTCCCCACACAACTGTGCTGCTTCTTGCTGAAGATACCAGGCTGTCAGTTTTGTTTCTTTGTTGTTTTTTTGTTTGTTTTTTTGGGGGGGTGTTTTGTCTTTTTGCTCACGAGCGATCTTGGACACAGTGCGTTCTCCATGAATCTCTTCATCTACTATCTTCCCTCCACTTTCTAAAAACCCCTTTGGAAACAGACCCACTGGCCGCTTTGGACACCAAGCCAGTGCTCGGGCTCTCGTGCCCCAGGGAGCCAAGCTTGGGCTCTGAGGGTTCTTGCCAAGGCTCAAGCTGGTGCTGGGAGGGCATTCTGCCACCAAGGGGTGGTCCTCGACCCAAGATCTCTCCCAGCTGAGTCCCACGTCAGCCGCTCAAACTCTACCCCTGATGGATCGGGGAGAGCTCGGGCCCGGCCCTCCTCGGCGTCCGGGAAGATCGTAGCCTTCGCCACAGCCTGCTTCATCTGAGCAGAAACAACTCGCTCCTCCTATGTCAGCCCCGGATCCCAGCTTATGCAGCCGGGCCAACAGCTCAAGCCCTGCCGGCTTTCAGAACACAGAAAGTGGATTCCAAGGCCCCTGCATTTTGCTTTGCTTGCATTTAATGCTGCCCCGTTTCCAGGGGATTGAGGGGTCCCCGGAGGTCAGTGAAAACGTCTGTGAAAGCAGCGAGAAGTCAGAGGGAAGACCCCTGTAGGAAATGAACGGACAGTAACAGGGAACACACAACCGCGCGAGACCCGCAGTGGCCTTGATGCTGAGCTGGTGCTGCTCTTGGCCACAAGCCACCCCTTCAAAGCTGCCAGCAGAGGCTCCGCACAGGGTCCCCCGTGGTCTACACACGCCTTCCGCAAGCTCACCTACACTCTGGGTTAACCACTGCTAAATGTGCCAGGGACCCTACGGTCCAGAGGGACACGGAGCCTCCTGCGCGCAACTCCCTTCCTCCTTCCCGGGTCCCCTCCCCCGGGGCACCGCATCCAGGTCCACCCTGGTGGGCGAGCTCAAGCCCTCACCCCTCCCCAGGCTTGCTCTCTCCTCCCCTGCTCTCAAGTCCACGCCGTCCAGCTCATGGCCCGTGTGACTTGTCCATCTCCTTGACCAGCAGCCCCTGCAGGACCGGTGTCCACTTGCCCCATCCTGCCCTGCACTCGACCCCCCACATGTCAGCAGAGTGGTCTTCCTTAGGTGCCCTCACCCCAACGCACCCCTGCTTGTGACCCCTCAGGGGCCGCTCACTGCCGCTTACAAAGACCAGACATCTCTGTTCACCACTTAGCGCCAACTTATTGAGCACCTACTGAATGCATCAAGGACACACCAGTGACAAGACAGACAGGATCCCGGTGTCCTGGGGGGAAGGGGACCCTGAAGGGGCCAACAAAGAGGTGATTTCAAGCAGCAGCTGATGAGGACAATAGCGGCATGTGATTCGAGCATTGGGGGGGGCAGGGTGTGAGCATTGGGGGAGTCAGGGGGTGGGGCAGTCATGCCAGGGCCCGGGGCTGGGGGGGACACCCGAGCTGGGCCAGGGACAAGCAGAGGCCATTCCTTGTGGCTGGGGAGCATGGAAAGCCCACTCCCGGCCCCCCTGGGCCCTCTGCCCACCACGCCCCTCCACAGCTACGCCATGTCCTCACAGCCACGCTGGTTCAGGACTTGGTACATTTTAGCGGGGTTTTGGGTGTTGTGGGGGGATCTCAGCCTGGGACATCCCTGTGCTCCTGCCTGCAGGTTAACCGATGCCTGCGGGTCCGTCAGAATCGCGGTCCGAGCCGCCCGCTCTCTGAGGCCCGTCCCCATCCCTGCCTGCCTCCGGCCCGGCCCCTCTCTCCCCACTAGACCCTGCAGCTCTGTGGCTGGGTCACACGTCGCTCGCAGCATCTCAGAGCGAGTCTTTCCGTTCCCGTCCCCCAGAACCAGACATCCCGGTACTTGGGGTTGAGCACGCCGCACGCGTCCAGGAGCTGCTGGGAAGACCAGTCCTGTCTCCCTGCAGCCTCAGCGTCTCCCTTCTCTCCGCGTAACATAAACCCTCGCCTTCAAGCACAGCGGCCACAGAAAAACTCAGGGTCGGGGGGCAGAATTTCAAAGAGGTTGTAGGGATGGCAGCAAGTGCCATGGACAGGGGGGCATTCCGTGCGGGCTGAGGCTGGGCCCGGGTCTGGGGGTGGCACGCTGGCTTGCATGGGGCTGGGGATCCCACCGTGCGCCGGAGAGCGGTGTTCCCTGCATTGATGCGGCGACGAGTCCCGGGGCTGCTGCGGCGGAAGCAGGCGGACTCAGCCCAGCCGAGGGGACGTTAACAGGACACACACTGAGGGGACTGCTTCACTAACAGGACACACACCAGAAGCTTCAGCTGCAGTAGGTTTGTACTTTTGCACTCTGTGCGCAAGATGGGGCTGGACGCCTGGGCCTCAGTTGGGGAGGCCCCGTGGCCAGGGGCCGGGCTCTGGATCCTGCTGTTTGCTGCTCACTAACTGGGACGTGGGGACACCACTTTGCCTCTCTGGGCCCAGTTTCCTCTTCTGCAGGGCAGAGACAACAGTTCCGGCCCGGGACGTCGGTCAGGCAGAAAAGCAAATGGCCCAGTGCCCAGCGCGGTTCAACCCGGGTCAGCCTGACTCTGGGGTCGGGCAGGAGCAGAGCCCCACACAGTGGTGGGTCACCGGCACCAAGTCATTAACATGTGCTCTGACTGTGGATCACGGTGCCGACCTGGTCATGATGGGAAGGCAGGGTCAGGAGAGCATCTCCCAGAGAAGCAGCCCAGGTACCGTGGGGAACCCCCGGGAATGCCCATCTCTCGGCACCGCGCTGAAGGCAAAGGCTGGGAAGACTCGGAGAGTCGACAGGTGCATCGTCTCATCCGCAGCGGCCTCGGGGCCACTGTGCACCCCCAGCAAAGCAGAATGTGCTGGCAGATGGGAGGGTGCGAAACCCGCAAGCTCATTAGGGCTGGGCCAGATTCCGCAGTCCCTTACTCCTACTTCTGTCTATAGGAACATTAAAGGGTCATATTTCAAAATCGTATTCTTTGAAAGATCTGTTGTCATTTTAACTGGGGAGGAAAGATTCTTTGTTGTTAGAGATTGTCGTGTCTGTGATTCCTAGTGACGCTGAGAGCGTCTCCCCTTCCCCCGTGTTTGCTCACAGCCTTGCTCCCCTCCAGGCTTGCTCACCCGGGGACCTGCTGGGGTCCGGCTGTGCTCCCCGACAAGCGGCCTCCCTCCCGAGGAACGAGGTCGTCTCATTCCAAGTGCTTTTCCTCCTCCCGCTCTATCTGCTTTACTTCTCCTCCCGGTTCTGGAAACGCAGCTCATGAAAATAACCCGTAAAAAGGAAAACACGGTCGTGTGAAAATGAGCCTTGTCACTTTACTTTAAAAGTAAAGATCTTGAGGGAAACTCCCCGTCTGTTGAGTGTGGGAGGGAACAGCAAAGCTGGCAGATGCGTCTGCTCCTTCGAGATGAGACACTACTAAAAACCAGCATCTGAATTCGGTGTCGCACCACGGAAACCCTTCTGACAGGATGCTAACGTGGCCAAATCTCATATTCGCTGAGGGGGCTTCCATAAAAAAAAAAATATGCATTTTTACTTACTTTTTATAGTAAAATCTGGAAATGATTTTGAAATCATGTATAGAAAAATAACATCCCATGGAGATAAAATAAAGACCTGAGGAACTCCAGGCAAAGGCATAAAAGAGAAAGTCAGATGCAGACCCACACCCCAGACGATACAACAACGTTGCCACAGTAGCTGCACACTTGGCTCTGAGCACCCTGGTGGCCAAAGCAAAAAGGGAAACACGATGAACTCCAAAGTGTACATTCTCTCTTTTTTAAAGAGCCTCCACACCCAGCACAAAGCCCAACATGGGAATTAAACTCACAACCCTGAGATCAAGACCTGAGCTGAGATCAAGAGTCAGATGCTTAACTGACAGAGCCTCCCAGGTGCCCCTACAGTGTGCTTTCTCCTTAAGATACTAACAGGCAGCGGTCGTGGAGAGCACAGCATACGGGGATCCCGAAGCCCCAGAGAACAGTATTCCCAAGACCCTGAGGAAGAGACGCAGCACATCTCAGGCAGCAGGGACACTTGGTGAGGAAGGGCCCTGTTAGAACAGAGACTCTTTCTTGGAAGATTCGGAGCGGGGTCTGGGAATCTGTCTCCTCCAAGCTCCCCAGCGATCCAGATATGCAGTCAGGGGTGGGCACAGGCGTGACCAGACGACCAGTCACCCGTCCGCACTTCCTGCCGTGCACCCGCGGGCAAGGGACGGCCCTGGTCTGAGCCAGCGCTCACCTGAACGCCAGGTGGTGGAGAGCGGCTTCCCCGGGGGGCCCCTGTGAGGCTTCGAGGGGAGACTATCAAGCAGCACTCCAGGTAGCTGGACGGGACTCCACGTATATGTCCCCAGCGGCGATCATGAGACGGTCCTGCAGGAGGCCCGGGGGCCTGAGCCGAGTAGCTCGGGAGGAGCTGGGTTCCCACCCTGCAGGGCAGCAGCGGGGAGTGGTGGAGCAACGCTTCTTCAACTGGCAAATATTTACCGACGCCTGCTGCTCTGAGGACAGCCCCCCACGTCCCCGCAACGATGCTTTTTCGGCCCCATCCGAAGGAAACGCTTCTTTTCCCGCAATTAAAAGTCTTTTTTTTTTTTCTTTTTTTCTGGTTAGCCCACAGAAAGAACAGTTTCTCTAGTTTTGAAATTTTGTGTCCACAGAACAGGGACCCTGAAAGGGACCGTCAGCACTCTTGAGGCTTCAGTGGAAGGTCCCAAAGCTGGTGCTCAAGGCCAGACAAGCCCGGGATCAAGCCCGCGCGTCTCCCTCCCCAGCCCCAGGACGTCCGGCCTCTTCTTTCCGGTTCTGCGGATTTCAGGGTGGCCGTGGCAGGTGGGGGGCACTGCACACAACAGTAGGTTTTTTTGTTTTTTTCTGTTTCTTTCCCCCCCCCCCCGGGAGCCTGGGTTTCCATGGAGGCTGAGTGGCGGCAGACGTTCTGGATGCGGCTTTGTACAAAATGTACAAAGGCAGCAGCTCGAGGATCGTTTAACTCCCGTGTTCACACGCTAAGTACCAAGTCCCGAAGGACATGACCAGGCCTTCGTCAGCTTCTCACGACGCGGCCCCCGAGCGCAGAGGCCCCACGGGACAGCTGACAGAAAGTTCGTGTGTCCCTCAGGCTCCCCGTCTCCAGGAGGATCATGCAGCAGCCGCAAATAAGAACACACGAGAACGACGCTGGTGCTGCCGCGTGGCCCGCAGGCCGCTCTGGCTTCCAGGAGAGCGCGGGGCAGGGGAGGGGGGCTCACTCCGTCCTCTGGCGCAGGCGACCATGAAACAAGGGGTCCCCCAGCCAGGCACCTGCCAGCAGCAGCTCCATCACCCCCCAGAGCGCCTCCTGCCGGGAACACGCTTTATGCTCTTGCAAGGACCCACCGTGGGGAAGGTGCTGTCCCATCTCCACCTTACAAGCAGGAGGGAGGTTCAGAGCCAACAGCGTTTGCCTGAATTCCCACCGCCGTGACCGTGAGGCTGGGCTCGAGGGGCCTGTTCTGGGCATCACAACCCCCCCCGCCCCGCTCCACAGCAGGGGACGCTCTGCATCATTTCTGCCTCCCATCCAGACAGGGAAAAAATGGATTCTGCACCCAGGGGCCGCCTGTGTTGGCTGGGGGCCCAGACGTGCCCTGACGGAAGCCGGAGGACTATGAGAATTGCAAAGCCCTGAGATGAACGAGCCTGGAGCTGTCCTGGAACACTTCCCCGGGGGGCTAGGCATGGGCTCCAGGGGGCACACCTGGAACCGGGGAACCTGTGGGCCCCTGAGTGAGTCACCGAACCCCTCTTCCAAGCTTAATGTTCTCATCTGTAAAATGAAGATAAGACACCTGTTTCGGGGGCACCTGGGTGGCTCAGTGGGTTAAAGCCTTTGCCTTTGGCTCAGTCATGATCCCAGGGTCCTGGGATCGAGTCCCGTATCGGGCTCTCTGCTCAGCGGGGAGTCTGCTTCCTCCTCTCTCTCTGCCTGCCTCTCTGCCTACTTGTGATCTCTCTCTCTGTCAAATAAATAAATAAAATCTTTAAAAAAAAAAAAAAAGACACCTGTTTCACTCGGCTCCTGCAAGGATGGAATTAAATGAGGGAAAGCAAGCAGGACTTACGGCCTGGGGTCCACCCGGAGAAACGCACACACCCGGGCGTCCTTGCCCCCTTAAACGCCACGCCCCTGACATAGTGTGAGCAGGTCCCTGACTTTGGGCATGATTTCCAGAACACCCCTGCCATGTAGTGAGTGGGGCCGTGGGCTCCTAACACACTGCCTGCCCTCGCACGCACATACATGTGCACGCGGTCCTGAGGGGTGCCACACTCCCGCATCAGGGGAAGCCTCCGACGTCCCCGAGTCCCCAGACTGCGCACAGAGCCGGGGACGGTGCCCACCTCACCCCCAACAGCCCCGGGAGCGCTCCAGAGATAAAATCTTCAAGGCCTGGAAATTAAAGAAAATAAAACCAAATAGAAACCTCCAATACACTGGAGGGGGACGGGCAGATGGCGTGTTGCCATGGCAACCAGGGCTGAATTATTCAGCACGTACTCGTGAAGACCCCAGAAGGAGGCAAAACAAAGACAAAGGGATCCAATTAACTGTTTTTTGCCGGGAAGCAAGCAGCAGACCCTCTGGGGACCCGACATCTCAACTGCCCCTCTGAGGAGCCCCAGCACGGGACCCGCTTTTCCATTTTCACACCTGGCGAAAGATGCCCAAGGGGCTGCTGGGTTCTCGTCCAAGGTCGAACATCAGTGACAGCCTCAGCAAGTCATGGGGGAGGTCCAGTCCGGGGCGTGTGCTCGGGGAACCTCTGCAGCCCTCAGGTGGGGCTCCTGGCCCCACCCCCTCCCACTTCCTCTCTGCACCCACAGACAGTGGGGGGGATCCCTGGGCTTCTCTTACACCAGGGGTCCTCACGATAACTTTGTCCTGGGTTGGAACCACAAATACATCACTGTTCACTATTTTCCTTTGTTTTTAAATAAAGATTTGTATTTATTTGAGAAAGAGAACAAGCACACGCAGCCAGGAGGGGTCGAGCGAGAGGGAGAAGCAGGCTCCCCGCTGAGCAGGCAGCTGGACACGGGGCTGGATCCCAGGACCCCGAGATCATGACCTGAGCCAAAGGCAGGCGCTTAGCCCATTGAGCCCCCCAGGCGCCCCACTACTTTTCTCTTTAAATCAATTCACTGAATTCTCTATTTTGAAAGAGAAACTTGGTTTGTGTATCAAATAGAAAACCATCCTGAGACGGCAGAGCTAGAAGTCAGCTCAAAATACTTCAGTGAGGGAATAAACGTTTTACCTCCGGGTCGGGATGGATTTTTTGAACAGGACACAAACGGCATGAACCACGACGTACGTGAGAGGTCAGCAAACTACGTCCTGTGTCCTGCGTTTGTAAATAAAGTTTTATTGGCACACACATAGGCCCACGCACGCCACACGGGCTACTGGTGGCATTAGTACTGCGAGGGTAGGGTTGTGCTGCTGCGACATTCGGGTCCACAGAGCCTGGAAGGGTTCCTCTCCGGCCCTTTGCAGAGAGACCTGTGGACGCCCAGAGGATATGGTTGGAAACCCGACAACCTTCCTGCACCCAGGAAAGTGGGAACGAAACGAAACACGAGTCCCCAGACTGAGAAAGAAATGGAAGCCACGATTTCCCAAGTACACTCCTAAAATTATTAAGATGGGAAAGGCAGCAGGTTAAGTACATGAAAAGAAACCAAGCAGCTGATTAACACTGATTAACCGTCTCACTAGAAATAAGACAAAACCAAGCCTGCGAGCACACGACCCAACAAGACCAGCGACAACGCTCGCCAAGCTGGACCAAACAGCATATGCTCCTGGCCATGGTGACAGGCTCAAGGACAAGCACGTGATCCGGACTTGTCCAGTTTAGTCCTTCTGTCCTCTGGGTCAAGGGGATTGGTTCCGGAATGGAGCGTGGAGCTTCGGGGATTAGGGGATTAGGGGTCAAGTAAAAGAGCCAGAGAATGAAGCCACACAGAGCACGAGAGAGTCAAGAAACAGAAGCAGACCAACTCCTGCCAATGCCATCCAAGCACCTGGATCCAGCCATGCCTGCAGCACGCGCAGGTACTGTGAGCCCCATAGGGCAGAGAGTGCCTCTGTGCTGTTTGCTATGACACCCTAGCATCCTGCCCAGTGTCTGCCACGTCGTATTATTCAGCAAGTAGCTGCCGAGCGTGTGACTGTGTAAATACGGCTTGTGCCCCAGTGGAGAGAAAGGAGCAATTTGCGAGGAAACGGAGGCAGAGAGCGGCTCAAGACTGCTGTTCCACCATGACCCAGCGTGAGGGCAGGAGGCCCCATTCAGGGCAACCCGCTCTCCCTGGCTTCTCACGTGAGCCTCACACGCCCCGGCGAGGAGACGGGGAATCTCCTCCATCGCGAGAACAGCAGGAAAGGAGAACCTGGGGCTCTGCTCCAGCAGCAACACCGACAGGGCAAGGAAGGCCGGTCCCGCCGGCGTCTGCAGACCTGGAGGCTCTCGTCACAGCCCCCTGAACCGCACTGCAATTTGGGAAGCAGACGGTCCCGCTCTTCACGTGACGCGCGGGTCCAGCTCACCACTGGGATACTGTCTCCTCCTGCTTTCTGGGACCAGCTTTGGGGTTTAAAGAGGGCACGGGTGGGCTGGAGGGGACCCGGGACACGGTCGCTTCAAGCCGGCCTGGCCGACACTGCACAGGTGCAGGAGGGCGGTTAGGGACACGGCAACACGCGAGCAGCTGAGCACCAGCACCGGTGCCTGAAGCCCGCCTGTATCTGCTCCCCAACACCCACGCGCACATCCTGGGGCTGTGATCAGGCCCCACGCTTCGGGAGGACGGCAGGAAGTGGAGGCCCAACCTGCTGAGAAGGACAGACTCCCCGAAAAAGTGCTCTGGCTCCAGCTCAGCTCTGGGCTGGCTTCGTGGCCGGGGAGGCTGGGGAGCGCTGGGGGCCCGGCGTGCTCTGGGTTCTGGACCCGAGAGCCCAGTCCCTGGAAAGCAACCTAGAGAGTCAGCCGGCCCCTGAAACCGCCCCATTGTCATAACCCCACCCTGTCCGCCTTACGAAGCATCCTTTTTCTGGGGCTACGTAACCAGGTCCCAAAGACCCCAGCTGCCAAGACCCACAGCTCCACGCCGGCCGGCCCGTAGCAAGGTGCCTCTCCAGCCGGCCAACCCCGGGACCTCCGAGGGGACCACTGGGAGCGAGGAAGCTCACTCGGGTCTGAGCCAGGCAGCAGATGAGCTCATCTCGGCACACACTGTGCCCCCCAAATAGATTTCCAGCTTTTCTTGAAAAACTTCGAAGATGTGGCCGTGCTAAATGTGATTCTCGTAGGACAATGAGCAGGTGGGCCCTGGACGCCAACGAGGCACATCCCCCCAACTCTATCACTGTCTTCCCCCAGTGCGACCCCCCTTTCACTCCTGCAGGTGCCTGGCCTGGCCGCTAGAGACCCGAGCTTCTCCCCTGGGGGGCAGAGGATGTGCTCCCTGCCGCCCGGGGACATTTGAAAACATGTGGGGACAGTTCTGATGGTCACAGGAGGGTGTCACGTGTAGAGACCTAGCTTGCCGCTCAGCACCCAATGGCACACAGGACAGCTCCCCACGACAACGCACTGGCCCAGGCCGAGTGCAGATAGCGGCGAGGTGAGAAGCCACCGTCAGAGCCCCGTGTGGGTGCCCTGAGATAGCACGGCCCCGGGAGGCAGGGCAGGGCCTGGTGGGACGCAGCCTCTGCCCGAGGCGATGTGCCCCTACTCACTTGGAGAGTTTCATCTCGATCTGCTGCCGGATTTCCTGCCGCTCTTCATCGGTCCTTCTGGGGAAAATGTTCCTGTCTTCCAGTTCCTGCTGGCTCGGCCGGTTCCGCAGCTTTACCGCCAAGAGCTCCTTCTTGCATTTCCTTGGCAGTGTTCCTGAGCACCCCCAGAGACGGGGAGAGAAGGGACGAGAAGACCAGTGTTAGCCGAGCGCTGGCTGGTTGAGCGAGCCACCCACCCTGCCGGGAGAAGGCATCGGCACCCGGACAACTGGGGCACATCTGTCAGCGTGGGGTGCCTTCCAGCGGGAATGTGGGCAAGCTGGGGACACGGTGACGTCACCACCATGGGCCACGTGTTCCACGGGGGGGCGAGCAGTCACACATCCCAGGCCCCCAGGGACGGTCCTGCGTGATTATTAATGGCTCCCAGGCTGTCTTCCGAGTGTGGACCGCGACTTACAGTCACTTTCCACGTGGCACCCGCCCCCGTCCTCTCCCCCTCTCCCACGTGGTCCACACTCCCCGCTGACCTCTGCCCTCTGGCCACGCGGGGCTTCAGTCTCTAGAACGTCCCACCTCTGGGCCTCTGCAGCGGGTCTGCTCTCCACCGGCCACCCTGTTCCGCTCGACCATTCGTGGCCAGCCCTGTCCCCACAGCCAGCCTTGAACCTGCCCACAGAGGCCTGACGGGGCTCCAACCACCAGCACACCACAGCGTTAATGCCCCAGAATCCAATCTCTTCCCTGCCAGCTACTTTATTCTGTTTCCTGCACGAGACTAAGTTCAAGGGTGGTTTTCCCTGCCCGGGCCCTAGATCCGTGCGACGCAGCAAACCCCCAATGAAGATCGTGGAGTGAGGGCGTGGGGGCTGACGCAGGGTCTCCAGGCTGAGGCTGACCTTTATTTCTACAGATGTAAAATCAGGGTGCAAAGTAAGATCTCAGAGGACAGAGTGTCTAAATTAAGAGAGGTGGGGTCTGGTGGTGTTCGTGGATGGGAACTCATTAGTGGGCTAGGACATGGACGTGTTCAGGCTCGTTGGGACCCCCCACCTGCCCTGGCGAGTAACTGGGAAGTACAAGGCAGGGTGACTGGGACACGGGTTTCGATCCTGGGGCTCGAACCATCACCCAATGTCACACTCCCAGGGGTGGAGGCAAATGTTATCCACCCCCCCGAAAAAAGGCTCCCAAAGACAGCCAGCGCCCAGAGTCCAAGATGGGAACCGAAAGCAAGAAATGAGTCTAATAACATGACCGTTTTATGGAAGTTTGGGATAAAGTAAGACACAAAAATTGGGGCTCCGCTGAGGTTTGAATTTCTAATGTGAGCTTGTTTGCCGTGCGTTTCGTAGAGAAGGAAAAAACTAATGACTGCACAAGCCTTTCAGCAAGGGCTCCGGCCTGAATTTGTTTGAGTGGCTTTACAGGACCACAGAGAGCCTGAAGGAGGAACACAGCTTCGGTTAGTCTTTACTATGTGTTCTGGGGGAAATAGAGCGCCGTGGTGGCCTTCATGAGTTAAGGGAGTCTCGAAGGTCTTGGGGACGATCCTTGTGAATGTCAAGGGTCTGGTACCTGGCGAGAAGGGCCTGCGGTTTTCGGAGATCCCGGACACGATCAACCGTGAAACGGCCCTGGGTGACCTTTGATCCTTCTAGCGCTTGATAGCAAAAGTCTTTTAAGCACATTGCAAATGTCTTGGGTTTCTTATTATAAACTTTAATCATATTTGTTCTTCACTGACAAAAAGATCCCCTCATCAGAGACTTACAGATGTAAACGAGAATTCGTTCTGCGCTGGGAGCGAGAGGTTCCCCCAGCCGCCCAGGCACAGCCCGTGCGCATAGCAGGGTCACCCCAAAAACTTAGGGGCTCACTTGAGGTCTTCTCCAGAGTGTCAGCAGGTTACTAGGTTTTGTTTCTCAAAAGTCAAAAAAGGACATTTCCAGATAAACATGAGACTTTTCATAAATTTGACCGGCAGGTGCACCTGACGGCCAGCCCCGGCGTGACTGAGCACGCGTCCCAGGGCACACGGCAGCGGAGGCGCTGGAAAGCAGCAGCTGCGAGACCCTTCTGTGCAGCTGGACTCCCCAGGTGCCCCCGGACACACCCATGCTCTGACCCAGAAGTCCCACCCCCGGAGTGTGCTCCCCAAAACACAAGGGATGAGCACAGAAGAACACATGGAAAGGTCTTCATGGGGCACCACTGATGAAAGTAAGACATTCCACACAACCGACAAATCCAACACACCCCGTCAGATCACAGCGCCTCGTAGCACTGGGCCGTGGGAACGGTGGCGAACGGCGGCGTGTAGCTTACTGCGTGCTAGAAAGACGCTCGTGGGATGGTTGTAGCGTTTTGTGACAGCAGCTTGTCCTAGAGTGCGTACGTCGTCTGAGGAAACGTATTTGCACATGTGTAAGTATCTGCTTTTGCAAGTACGTATGATACTGTTCATTGGCAGAGAAACGTCAGGAACTCACCATCTTACATATTCATTTTGCTCTTCTGTGCTGCGTTTTTATTGCAAACAGAGTTCCCCTCTATGAAAATAGAGAACTATTTAAAAAGAAAGAACAGGGGCGCCCTGGGTGGCTCAGTGGGTTAAAGCCTCTGCCTTCGGCTCGGGTCATGATCCCAGGGTCCTGGGATCGAGCCCCGCATCGGGCTCTCTGCTCAGTGGGGCGCCTGCTTCCTCCTCTCTCTCTCTGCCTGCCTCTCTCTCTACTTGTGATTTCTCTCTCTGCCAAATAAATAAAATTTAAAAATCTTTAAAAAAAAGAAAAAAAAGAAAGAACAACATAAATTCTAAGTAAAAAGCAATAAGACAACTGGCAAAAATGTTCAGCATCCACTTTTTTTAAACTCTGCAAATGGAAACAGGGCACGTTCATCCAAGGACAAGAGTCTGAGCCTCTGGAAGGAAGTTTTACTCTGTCCAGTACCAGACTCTCTGCCCTCCAGGCCTGCAGGAGACTCGAACTCCATGAGTCTGCATTCCCGATGCAGACCAGCCGCCAGCCACCGGGCAGTCCTTGTGGGGGGCGCAGGCAGGCCTGGTTCCCTGGGACCTGCTGTCCTCCGACCTGTCTCCGGGCTCCCCAGGTGTCCCCACGTGCAAGGCTCACAGCGCCGGATCTGACCAGAGCTCACCCAGCCCACAGTGTCCTTCCCTGGTGCCTTTGTTGAAAACTGTGTTGTCTTTCCAAGGCCAAGACTCTCCTGGGCCTTCAGACAAGTCCTGCTCAAGATGATAAAGTTCTGTATTGGCAAAAGCCAATTTTTAAAAAAATCAATGTGGAGGCCCCCAAATTAAGTAAATTAAAAGCTCGAGCCTGACATTACCACATCCAGTTCAACTCCAGCAAACGCTGGGGGCGCCTTTCCGACAGGCCACTGACGGGCCGGCGCGGTGGGTAGGATGAGGTGATGCGGTCGCCTCCCCCAGGGACGGAGCGGCCCCGAGGGCCACGGAGTAGCGGCACCCGGGCTCCAGCTCAGCCAGCGGGGGCAGCCCTGCAGGCGCCCCGCTCACGGGCGCTCACGGACGCTCTCTGAGGGCCCAGCACGTGGGGAGCCCCTGTCCTGTCCCTGCTGTGCCCGGCACCACCGCAGCAGAGCCTGGGGCTCCTGGAGACCTTCAGGCCATCAGCCCCTCCCTTCTTTTGTGAACGGCTCCCCACCTCCTCCCCACAGACCTCCACGCCTCCGTCTCGACGGCCACACCTCAGTCCCCTTCCCTGGTTCCCTGTCATTTCCTCGCTCTGTGCCCCGGGACTCAATCCTCAGACCCCTCTGTGCACACCTGCTTCCCACACGACCGCCGCCGTCCCCCGAGACCCCCAGCCCCCCTGCTAATGGCTCGGGATTTCCCCAGGCAGCCCCGGCTTCTCTCCCGCACCGCAGACTTGTTTACCCACTTTCTTCAGGACGTCCCCACCCCCGCCCCGGTCCCTACCCCGGTCCCTACCCGGCCTCTCAAACGCAGCCTGTCCACGCGGAGCACCCGCTCTCCCGCTGAAGCACAGGCAGGCTGAGCGACGCTCACGGAGCTGCTCGGGGCGGCCAGGCTCCTGCTAGGCTGAGTCCGCTCACGCCCCCGCCGGGGTGAGGGCCTCGCTGCCGCGCCTGCTCCCGTGAGGGCGGGGAAGGCTCCAACAAGCGCCTGTCGCAGCCGGGAACACGGGACACGTGCCTTCCCCGGGCGCAGGCTCACGGCACCTCCAAACCACCCGTCTGCCCCGCTCTCCTCCTCACTGTGGTCGCTGCGCGAGCTGGAGACGTTCTCGCTCCCGGAGAAGAACACACCTGCCGGGCTCACCGCGCAGAGAGTTAGTTGCTCCTTGTTTAGTGTTTCCCGCACAACCTCGGCCCCTGCTGACTTACACAGCGCCAGGCAGAATAAGCCTCGGAGGAAAGGGGGCGTGAGGGAGACATCAGGAAAGGCTTCCTGGAGGAGGTGGTATCTGAGTGGGGACCTGAAACCTGCCCCCTGACGCACCTGGGGACCTGTGGTCCCAGAAGCTAGCTTTACTTCATAGAAGGAATGTGCCGGGGGATGTGCCCCTGCCCCCGAAGCAATGGTGCGCACCATCTGTAAACGAGAATTCGTTCTGCACCGGGAGCGAGCGGTTCCCCCAGCCTCCCAGGCACAGCCCGTGCACACAGCAGGGTCACCCCCAAAACTTATGGGCTCACTTGAGGTCTTCTCCAGAGTGTCAGCACGTTACTAGGTTTTGGCAGTTGAAGCTAAACTCGCCAAGAGACAGAATTTCCTCAATGAGTGGCACCTTGGAATTTATCCTAAGGACATAATTACGGAGATGCACAAGTTTTGCTCCGAGGACACACACCCTCTCCTTGCTGACGTAGCCGGACTGGCCACCCGGCTCCCTGGGGGCTCAGGTCGCACGAGCTGACTCTGGAAGGAGCAAGCAGGGCTGGGAGCTCGGAGAGAGACGAGGGTGGCAGGGGTCCCCGGCTGGCTCCAGGGCCCGGCTCCGGCATGAGCCTGCGTGAGAAGGGCCCTCCGGCCTCTCTGGGCATCAGCAGTGACACGGTGGGGCCACCTTTCATGGCTGTGATGCAGTTTTAACCATTACGTGCTTTATCCCCAGAAAGCACACTCAGTGCTCTTTCATAGTTCTTTTTTCTAAAATCCTCTGTCTCTCTGTTCATCCTGACCTTGAAGATCCTGAATGTACACCCGCAGGTTTATGTGGCTTTGAGCGCGGCCTGGGCTGGGTCCCCCTGCGCCCCCGACCTCCTACACTCCAGCCCAGGCCTCACTCCCACAGGTGACCGGCACAGGGCCTCGTGGAGCTCCACCTGCTTGGGCACAGCCCGGTGCCCTGGATCGCTCAGCCTCCCCGCCAACATCCGGGGCCCCTTCACACAGCCTGTCTGTCCCTGTCCTACAGACTCCAGCTGCTTCAACAGCAGGAACCCCCCTCTCTACCCCCTCATCCTGGTGAGGCCACCCCCCGCCCCCGGGAAAGGCCCCAGCGGAAAGCCGGACAGCCGGCGTGGAGCTCACCCCGTGTGTCTCCCGTCTAACAAGGGTGATGGTCCTGCCTTGCCTGCTGTCCAGCGCCCCCAAACTGTGGCTCCCACACCGAGGCCAGTCCGTAGCCGGTTTGGTGGAAGGGTGTTCACCACGGTTCTGTCCTGGCCTGAAGCAGGGCTAGACCCCTTCTAAAAGCCACAGGGGCGCTCGGAAAGGCTGCCACTAGACTCCCAGAGCCTTGGAGGCACGGACTTGCCCCTGCCCATCTCTCTCCCCCGTGTAGGATGCAAAGGGGCTCGCATTTCCTGAACAAAGAGAGGAATTCTGGGAAGACGGGGGAGGGAGGTGGCAGCTGCCGGAGCCTGACTCCCTAGAATCACGGCGAGGATGCCACGGCGAATGGAGACCCAGGAAGGAGGGCGGGCTTCCTGTGGAAGGGGCAGCGACGGCTTTGGCTTTTGGGGAGCCACGGGGCAGTCAGAGAATCTATGGGGACACCAGCAGAGGACAGAGGGACACCTGGGGCTTCTGCGTCACAGAGCCCTGCAGCCAGGGGCGAAGGCCGGCCACTCACTGGGGGAGGCTGTGGGGACAGCCTGTGGGGATGAGCTGGGATAGGGAGGGAGCCCGTGGGACACCCAACAGGGGCAGGGCAGGGACAGGAGCCAAGAGAGCAGGGAGCCGAGGAAGGCGGGGCGCACAGACAGGGAGTGTGGAGGTCAACGAGCCACAGGGACCACGGACGGAGGAAAGGCTGCCACGGAGCCCAGTCCCGGCCACGGGGCTGCCGGGAAGGAAGTCCTGGGGCTCTTGCCCCCGGGACCCCTAACTCCCTGCAGTCTGCTGTCCCTTAAGCTTTTGCTCTCTGCTCCCCAGAAACCATACCGCGGACCAACCGGCCTTTAACATGACCCAAACTCCGTTTTCCCAGCCATCTTGCTCAAAAGGAGGCGGCAGGCCCAGCCCTTCGTAAGAATTCTCAACCCGAGGGGGAGTCCAAAGGCCAGCATCCCGGGCTGACGACCCTCCCCGGGAGGAACACGTTTCTCGCGTGTGTTTCCAACGGGAGCTGCTACAGCGACTCCAAGCAAGTGATTCTGCGGATCCCGCGTTTCCACGTCCCCAGGGCTCTCGGCAGCCCGGCTTCAGGAAGCAGCGCGGGGACCTGCCACCCGGGGGGAGCGAGGGACTCGTCCCCAGCCCACAGCTGCGCTCACGTGGAGGGGGACAGGACTCCGGGGGGAGTCCCTGGGCCACCCCTGCTGGCCACGCAGTCCCAGCCAGCCACGTCCTCTCTGGTCCGTCGCCGGTGAGATGGGGCAGTGGCCCACGTGCCATCACCTCTGTCATCGCCGAGGACCTGCTATGTGCCGGGCACGCTGCTGAGAATGGTACAGGAACAGGGCACAGGAGGGAGGGGTCTGTGACCACACAAAAAAGGATACTGCGGTCAGCAGAAGGAAGGCCGTCGGAGACGTCTACTTCCCGACCGCAGAACATGACTGTGGGACCACGGAGTAGCCAGGGGCAGCCCATGTCATCAACGGGGTCCTTATTGGGGAGAGACGAAGGTGGGGGAGTCAGTGTCACTGCCAAGTCCCCACCGGCTGCTACTGGCTTTGAAGGTGGGACCGCGAGCGCAGGGGTGCAGGCGGCATGAGAAGGGAAGGCAGGGAAGCGAGACCCCCGGAGCCTCAAAAGGCCCAGAACCAGCTGACGGCTTTAGTTCTGCCCGGGGCGACCCTCAGGAGTGTGAGCCGATAATTCGTCTTAGAGCCACCGAGCACGGCCATCTGTTAGAGCAGCAAGAGGCCTGACCAACTCCTGAAACCCTTAGGCCTGACCCGTACCCTCTCTGTCTTCATGCGGCTCCCTTCTGGGCCCAGAGGGCCTCCGGTTCTCAAACTGTCCAAGGGAGGAGACCAGATCCTTCTGAGGGGAAAGGGGGGCTGTCAGAGAAGGGAGGGCCCCAAGGCCCTGCGCAGGGACAGCGGCGAGCCCAGGGCCCCTCCAGACGCAGTGGACAAGGTCCCGCTGAGGGATGAGCAGGGGACCAGGGGCAGGGAAACACTCAGCCGCCTAGAAGTCTTCATCACCCTGGGACGGACACTCAGATTCCTGAACCAAACAGCCTCTGGGACGCAGAGACCGCATGGGGTCGGACGGCCCACGTGAGGGAAAGGTCACGAGCCACTCGGGTCTCGCTGGAAGCAGAGGACGACGATGGAGCTTGGGAACAAGACCAAGGAGCTCTGAGGACACCCAGGTTCGCTCGCTCCCCTGTCTCCTCTCTGTCACCAGGCTTCACTCAGCACGCATGCAGAAGGTACTCAATAAATGTTCCTGAGGGACCGTGCGGTGCCTAGTTGACCCTGAGCCCGTCAGGACTCCCCTCATGAGCTCACAGGGCAGGGAACCCCTTCCTCTCCCCCGAATGCTGAGCCAGTGGCCTCACCAGTCCCGCTCCCGCCCACTGCTTCTCTCTGGTTCAGTCTCGCCCCTGCCCCGGGGCTACGGGTTGGTGTCCCCCACAAAACTCATGGCCTGAAGCCCCACCCCAATATGGGCCTGTACCAGGAGACGGGGCCTTTGGAGGGGATTAGAGCTGAGGCCCTAAGGGCAGGGCCCTGATCCTATTACACGGGGGTCCTAAGAGGAGAGGAGAAGCCGAAGTAGCCAGGCCTCCCCTTGTGCTCACGGGGGCAAGGTCACAGGAGGACACGGTGAGAAGGTGGCCGTCTGCAAGCCAGGAAGAGGGTCCTCGGCACAGCCCAGACTCAGGCCACCGCCAGCTTCCGGAGCCGTGAGACGAGACGTGCCTGACGTCTAAGCCACCCTGTCTCTGGCAACCTGGAGGGGCGGCCGCGCCGGCTGGTACCCCCGGCCAGCCCTGCTCCACCTCCACCTCTCCCCGCGCCGGGCCACGGCCCTCCTGACGGCCCCATCTCCCCACCATTGCCCCCATCCTGCCCCGGCCTGGGCACCTTCCTGACGCAGGGGGGTCAGGACCAACGGGTCACAGTTTCGACACGCTTCCATCCGGGGGTGGAGGCACGAGCATCGGGGCATCTTAGGGCACGCAGCTGGCCTGGACGCCAAGGCTTTTAGGCTGTAGAAATCCGCACGCTCTTGGCTTGTGCACATCCTGGGATTCCTCCCTCAATCCTGAAATCGCCTCTCGGGGGCCCTTCCTCCCCCACCTGCAGGCGGGCGTTCGCGACACAGCATGAGTTTGCTCGTGAATGACGGGGACCCTCACGTCCATGAAGTGGCCGCCTTGTGTCCAGCAAGAACCACCCAGACCTAAGACTCCTCCACACAAGGCCCACCAGGTTGTGCCCAAGGTCCGCCCTAGAGCATCCTGCCTCCCGGCGACTGTCTGCAGCGCCACCTGGTGTCCGTGGGGGAAATGGCGGGTTCCAGCCCTGCTTCCCGAGGAGGCCAGGAGCAGGTGCTGCAGAGGCCAGGTGAGCCCTGACTCTGGACAGGTGACTTCAGAGGACTCCTCGCAGGGAGGCTTTCAATATGCCCCCTGCCACATTTGAAATGAGGTTCTATTAACGCAGTACATTTTAGCTTTCACTTTTCACAAATGCAGGGGCAGGGTCGCGGAGCCTGCAGAGAGGGACACCTCTTCCCTCGGCTCAGGTAGTGCCAGAAGCGCTCAGCCGCCCCCGCCCCCACACCCACGTCCACATCTTTCCAGCCCAGAGTCCCAAGGGCCCTCACCCAGACACGGCCTCTTTGGACTCCTTGCCCGATGCGGAAAGGTGGCTTTCCGCCGTCGGCAGCGAGCGGCTTGGACGGCCGAGTCGGCCCTGAGAGGCCCCGCCCTGAGCGAGGACGGACAGTGCTTCCTGAATAAACAATAAGGCATTCTTAGAAGCTTTAAACAACTCTAGCTCTTACACTATCTCACACTATCTTACACCCAGGATGAAGTGGGGACCCGGGGCCTCCGTCTCCCGCTCCCCACCTGGGCTCACGGACGCGCCGACTCCCAGGATTGTGCGGGTCAGGCTGCAGCAGGAGTCGCTTACAGAGCGGCCAGCCCATGGCCTCCCTCCGTATTCTGATTTTCGGGCACGTTTTATGTTTGCGGTATACTCGTATGGACTCAGGTACACAAGCGACGCCCAGATATCCGGGGTGTACTTTTTCCTCTGCTACTGGGGTGCACCATCAGAAAACCGTAGGAACGTCCCTCCAGATCGGTGGCGCTAAATCCGGTCACACTCCTGCCGACAGTCACTTGGTAAAGCCTCGCGCTCCCCCCTCCACCTGCGGGACCCACCACAGGGGTCAGTCTCGGCTCCACGTATCACCTGGATTCACGAGAGCATCACGGACCCAAGGTCTCCCTCAACCGCGCGGCACACAGGGCAGTCCAGGAGTTCAACAGTGAGTCCCAGAAGCAGCTCGCGTGGCTCCCCAGAACCAACCCCCCCAGGGTATGTGGCCCAGGTGGGAGGATCCGCATGGCTGGGAGCCCCCAGAGAGCTGCTCAGGGGATCAAAGACCCTCACCTTAACCCTTTGTTCCATGGACAAAGAGCTCCCTGTCCACACGTGCCGGGCCCCAGGCAGCCCAGGCCAGCTTCCTCCGTGCACCCACCGCTGCCCCCTTCCCGAGACGTCAGCCACCCGGCACCCTCTCCTTCATTCTGCAGTGAAGGAAGCCTGCTCTGCCCTCCCCGTGACGCTTGCCCACGACCCAGCCCGCTCCCAGCCCGTGTGCCCCCCCGGGGCAGGCTGTCATGCTCTTATCACCTGCTCCGTGAAACACTGAGTCCTCAAGACAGGACCGGGGCGGGGGGGGGGGGGGGGAGCTTCCCGAAAGTGGAACGATAAAAGTAAGACGGGCTCGTTCCGAAAGGCCCAGCCGCCCAGACAGGAGGCAACTTGAACAACCATCTTAAACGGCCGTGGTCCCTTCCGTCCTGGCTGGTTGGAAGGTTTCCTCCTCTCCCTGGCCCGCCCATTCCCAGGATCGGATGCTCGAAGGCGCGGTGGGAAATGGGTGCTTCCTTCTCTGCCTTGAGTGGGGTGTCAGCACACCCCCAGGGTGCTTTCCGATCGAGGATGAAGTGCCAAAGGCACCTTCCTGTCAACCTGGCCGTTATTTCCAGGACTTCCTCCTTGGGACGCAAGCACAGCGTTGCCTGAAATGGGGGACAGACAGGCCAGAAGCGGTGTCCCACGTCCAGGAGCAACGATCTAGATGTACCCAGAATTCTCTCCGTCTCTTGCACACACACACACACACACACACACACACCCTCTCTGTGTGGCCCCTGGGCCTGCGGGAGGTGTTCTTACCCCTTCTGCACTCCTGCCCTCGCTCCCCAGCCCTCTCTAGGACCACCTGCAAGTCTGGCAGACCTCCTGGGGGAGGCGCTGCGCTCACACCAGGCGCTTCCCTCCCCTGCATGCCAGCCCTGCGTACGTACAGGCAAACACCTGTCTCCTAAGCAGATCTGAAAAGCAACAAACAGGAGAAACTCCACTAGTTCTTGCTCTCCTGAACCCTGCAACGTGCACGCAGGGAACGTCCCTCTGCCAGTCCCTGGTAAGCATCAAGGAGAAGCCACCTGTGCTCTACACTCCCCAAGAGGACCTCACTTTGTACTTGATACAAAGTCAAGATGACAAGTAGAATACCCTAGATTTCACTGTTTCTCCCCTAAGTAGAATTGGAAAGAAACTACCATGTAGGAGCGAACGCCCACATCGTTTTGAAAAGCACCTTCGCCCCCACTCCGTCCTCTAGAACCTGAGCTGGACGCTACGGGAGGCGCACAGTGGGCGTGTTGCCTGCAGGGGCCGGGGGCTCCGGCCAGAAGACCCCCATCGAGGCCCTGGCCTGGGTTTTCTGTTTCTGACTTTCATTAGCTGTTCTGACTGAAACAGAAGTGGCGGGTCCCGATCACACTGGATTAAAAAAGGTCTGCTTTCTTTCTTCCTTATAGTGAAGAATACGGTTGTGTGTGCAACTTTATTGTACGTCGTTAACAAAAACAACCGTTTTCAACTCTTTCTGTGCTCTCCCTATGCACCTCGGATGCACTTCACGCTCAAGCAGGAACTTTCTGTTCAATGCCTGTGTCCGCTGCAGACATGGGGTAAAACTTGTTTAATGGGTCCCTGACTGATGCACCCTCGGAGCATTTCCCTGCTGCCATTACCACACACGAACGTCCAGAGGTGTCAGTGCTTCTCCACCAAAGGAGCTGCTCCCCTCCGGGCACGCGGGGCAGGGTCCGCAGGCATTTCTGGATGTCACGACTGGGGGCGGGCGGCTCCTGGCATGGAGCGTGTGAAGGCCAGGGATCCTGCTCCAGTGCCCAGGGTCCCCCCCACAACAGCAGGGAAACGCCGGCCCCCAATGCGACAAGCACCAAGGCGGAGAAACCCTCATGCTTATAAACCATGGTGCGTGAGTGCTAGGATAACTGAGGGAGAAATTCCTGGAAACAAAGTCACCGGAAGAGAGAGCACAAGCACAGACAAGCCCAACAGCAGTGACCCCGAAGTGCCTGTGGATGCGGGCTCCCCTCCCTGGGTCTCCGCACAGTCTGGGGCTGCGCTGGGGTCTGTGGCACTCAGGCGACATGCACTCCTCCCTCGGCCTCCCTGGGCTTCTCTTTCAACCTTGACTGTCCCCACAGACTAGCGTTTGGGGTCATCACGCCTCACAGATCATGGCCACCAGCCACCGCTGAGCACAGCCGGGGAACGGTCCCCCCTTGGGCCAGTCTTCCTGTCCTCCTGGGCGATCTGATAAGTGCTCACCGCTGACAGTCAGCAGCACGACTCTCCCTTAGCAGAACACGACCAGACGTGTGTGTGGGGGGGTCTGCAGACTGGGCAACAAGGCGATAGCCCCACAAGTACCACTGGGGCACGGGGCAAGGGGGACAAGTTACTCCCTGTGCTGGTTGTGTCTGGAGCCGGAGCGGGTGGGCTGCACGTCCCTCCATCACCTCCCCAGAGGCCCTGTCCGCTGCCACCGTGTTTAGGGCAGGCCTGGATCCTCGGAGACAACTGCTAGGTTTCAAGGACATAAGGGCACCGGGATGCCTGCTGTCACAAGGTGCAGGGACTTCAGGATCTGGGGCTCTTGTGTTCATGCGAAGGAGCAATGAGGACACAGACTGCGGAGGCCACTATGGGAGCCGTGCAGGTGGCCACAGGTGATGGCTCGTCAGTCCCCTGGAAACCTGATCAGGGAGGCCCAACGGACACCAGGAGTTACAGACGGAGAAGCTACGACCTGGTTGTTCTTCCTCGCAGTCGGGGACAGGTGGTTCACAGCAGGTGCCACCAGAGGTCTCCTTGGGGTGTCCCTTCCCAGTGCCAGGGGTCCCTCAGCCTGTCTGCCAAATCGAGCACCGAGCAACTGTCGATTCTCCGTGTCTCGCTCCATCCTTCTAAAGCCGCGTCCAAGGGCGCAGGGGACGGATTAGACTCCCCAGTGGAGGACAGGCCTGTCGGCCGCAGGGACACGGACACTCTGCTTCACTTAGGGAATCAGCCAAGGGAACAAGGAACAAATCAGCTACATGGTATCAACAGAATTGGAGGCGAAACTCATTCAGACCCCGGGCATGGGGGCACCCAGTCCCTCCCCCCCGCCCCGTTCCTCCCCAGTCGTCACTGACAGTGATGATGATGGTTACGAGGGCAACAGCGTTCACGGCACAGAGTCAGGGCTCCGCCGGTGAGCCGTCCCCCGTAGCCATCAGAATAAGCCTCTCATCGCTCCTGTTCTACAGACGGTGTGTCTGAGGCACAGAGAGGTTCGGGGGGCTGCCGCGGTCACAGAGCCAGAAGGGACTCATCCTGACAGGTAAAGAGATTGCGGTCCCTGCGATGTCTCTCAGAGCACGCGGTGAACCGGGGAGAAGGCGTATCTGACAGCATGGCCAGCCCTCAACCAGGACATTCCCGGTGCCGGGAGGAGCTTAGGTCACAAGGAAGCAGCCCCCGTGACGGGACGCGAGCCCTTCTTAAACAGACTCAAGGCCACTTGTTCCTCCCTGTCCCTCCACTACATGAGAGCACAGCAAGAAAATGGCCATCTGCTGACTAGGAAGTGGCCGTCACTAGTCCCTCCGTCTGCAGGCACCTGACCTTGGCCTTGCCAGCCTCCAGAACTAGGAAAAATATGTCTGTTGTTTACGCCACGGAGTCTATGCTATCTTGTCACAGCAGCCGGGACAGACGAAGACACCCCACAGGGGGACGTGGGGGCACCTGCTCTATCCCCACATGCACGTCCTGGCTCTGCAGGGTCACTGTGTGGACATCAGGGGTGGGAACTGCCCGCACGCAGGGACAGCAGACACCTGGGCAGAGAGCACCCACAGGCAGGGACAAATGGCTTAGGTTGCTGAGGACGCTCTGGGACAGGTGGTCTCCCACACCGGTCCCTCCTTCTCCTACAGCCCCACTTGCTGTGAAGCCCTTCTGTCGCTTGTTGTCCCCCTCCCGCCATGCAGCAATCTCCAAGCCCCTGCTGCGCGGGTCCACTGGGCTGGGGCAGCAACAGTGGACAAAGTAGACAGAAGTGGTCCCTGAGTTCAGGACAGGTGAAAAGAGGAAAAACAATCTTCTTGACAGATTTTAAGCTTGCATCTTGGACTGGCAACAGAACAGAAACTGTTCCTTGCAAATTTCACCTCTGGGGGAGCAAAATTTGTTTTCTAGGTCAGCGTGTAAGGAACCTGGAAGTCACTACCCTGTTCTAGCTCCAAGCAAAAAGCTGAACAGACTCAAAATTGCCATCTCCTCTTAGAGCAGAGACTCGTGGGCAGAGGCCTCCAGGGGAACCAGCATAGGGGCAGGGAGACCTGAACGGTGATTGAGGACTTGCTAGAGGCTCAGGGCGACCACCTGAGAGTTAGAAACTGCAGCCCCGCTGACAGGGGCTCCACAGTCCTGCACGTCTTCCCACCAGGAGCCCGACCAGGCTCCCGCAGTGAACAATCAGAAGAATCCCTTCTGCTTCCTTCCAGCAGGAGGAAGGGGAAGAAGGGATCTGAACCATTCCAGAACATTCTGTTCTCCTTACCAAGGTCTCCCTCTGGGGAAACCAGCTCACCAGAGCCTAATCCGCTGGGATATCACCAGAGCTAAGTGCCCTGGCAGAAGGGAGACCCCCGACTCCAGCGCACAAGAGCCATCGGGTCACTGAGGTGGAAAATAAAGCCAAGAAACTTGAGAGTTTCATGGTCCAGAGGCTCGGTTCATGGACACAGTGAGACCCGCTCACGGGCTACAGAACATGCCCCCTCCCCCCACCTCCCCTCCGCTTACCAAAGCCCTGTTTACAGCAACTCCTTTCCCCCGGGGCATCAAGTCCAGCTATCAGGTAAGCATTACGAGGCATCCCAAAAGACAAAGTTACAATCTGGAGAAACAGAACAGCGAAACTGGGCACGGCAGGGACATTGGAACCATTAGGAATTTAAAACAGCCCTGATCAACCCCTAAGGGCGCGCATGGATAAAGTCAACAGCACACGAGACGGGGCAAGCAATGTGAGGTGAGCAGAGAGAGAGAAATTCCATGAAAGAACCGCGAAGAATTCTAGAGAGAGGGAAAAAAAACCCACTGTGACAGAAATGAAGGATGCCTTTGATGGGCTTATTAGTAGAAAGGACGCAGTTAAGGAAAGACTCTCCAAGCTTGGGGACATCTCAACAGAAACTTAAAAAATCAAAAAGCAGAGAAAATAAAACCTGAAACAAAACAACAGACTATCCAAGGACTGACCGACAATTACTAAAGATGCAGCACTCACATAATGGGCATACCAGCAGGTGAAGAAAGCAGAGATAACAGAAGAAATCTTTGAAATAATAATGCCTGAGAATTTCTTCAAATTAATGTCAGACACGAAACCGCAGATCCAGGAATCCCAGAGAACATCGAGCAGGGCACATGCCAAAAAGAAAAACAAAACAAAACTATGCTTTGGCATAACATCTTCAAACCACAGAAAATCAAAAATAAAGAACATTCTGTTAGAAGCCAGAAGAGAAAAACATCTACAGAATGATGAAAAGATTTCAATCCAGCTTCTCCTCAGAAACCAACAAGCAAGGAGAGAGTGAAATGAAATACTTGAAGTGTTTAGATAAAAAAAAAAAAAAACACCAACCTAGAATTTTATAGAAAGTGAGAAATCATCCTTCCAAAGTGAAGGAGAAGCACACTTACTAAGACAAACAAAAATCAAGGGGATTTGTTACCAAGAGACCTGTCTTGCCTGAGATGTTAAGTTTTTAGGGAAGGAAAACATGCAGACCAGAAACTTGGCTCTGCATAAAGAAAGGGAGACCATCAAAGGAAACAGGTAAAGATGACAGAAAAACTTTTATTTTTTCTTATTTTTGATTTATCTAACAGATAAATTTATTCAAAATAACTACAACAATGTATTTGATTACATACATTTATCTATATATCATATATACTATATTTTCATGTTTATGTATATTCCTCATGTGTATATACATGCTTTTATGTAGGTGAAAGGAGGAATGGGAATGATACAAAGGCCAAAGGAAGGAATCAGGATGATCTCATTACTAGAAAATACTCGTGCTACCTATGAAGTGGTCTAGTGTTCTTTAAAAGTGGACTTGAGTTATATGTATATTATATAAGATCTATAAACTCAAGGATAGCCATGAAGAAAAAGTATAACTTTTATGTAAAAAAAGAAAAAAAGAAAGAGAGAAAATAAAATCATATAAAATTCTAAATTAAAACCACAAAAAGTAGGGATTTCTGGGAAGATGAGGGAGCAGGAGGACCCTATGCTCAGCTCATTCATAGCTACAACCAGGTAACATTCAGATCAGTGTAAAGAACCCAGAAAATCAATGGCCGGCAGAACAAACTCCTCCACTAAATGTGGCAGAAGCCCAGAGTAGGGAGAGAAAGAGACAATCATACCAGGGAACCTGCACAGGGAAGGTGCTTTCCCCCTAACATCTGACTTTGAAAACCAGAGGGTTGAATTTCTTGAGTTCTTACTACTAGTGGGTCTTAAAACCCGGAATTTTAAAAATCACCAGGCAAGAGAAAACTGAGTCCCAGCCCTTACAGGGAAAGTACAACGGTCCATTGAAATACAGCATGGAAGCAGCAGCTTGAAAGCTCCTGGTGCCTACCAGAGGAAGTGCTGTTTACTCATCTCTGAGCATGTTCTAGAGGGATGGAGATGCCAGAGAGACTCCTTCAAGAGTAAAGGAGCTAGCAGGAGCCATCCTTCTCCCCCGCCCCCCAACACAAACACACTGCCAGCTTCAGGAACCAGCACAACACTGATACTCACTTCCTAACTTGCTTCCCCTTGCCCTGTCCCAGCCATGCTTCAGTGGAGTCAACCCTTCCAGCCAAGCCTGCCTCAGCCCCAGTGCTGCCAGTCCCACCCTGCAGAAGATCAACACAAGCCTTGCTAACACTGCCTCTCACCCTGTTTGCTGTGTGGATCCACACCTGCCAATATGCTCTTGGCCAGAGCCCATCCAAAATGGCGCCACAAGACTGACAGTGCGCAAACAGCCCTGACAGGGGCCAGCACCACTCCAAACAGTGTCCTACTCCATGGAGAGGAAAAGATAACCACACACACCAGTCACACTGCAGACCCCTGAGAGTGGGCTGGGGGCAGGCAGCTGATCTGACTACAGGCCCTGCCCACCAACAAAAGCATCTCAGGGGACAACACAGGGACAGTGCCCTATAGTTTGGTGCTGCTGCCTCTCTGGCAAATGCCCGGTTTGACTCGACTCAGTTCCAAGGAGAGCCCAGACCAGCCCACTAAAATAGCACAGGTAACAAACACTGCCCACAAGCCAAGAGAGCCACTGCAGATGACTGGACTGAAAGGAAAAGTGGCTCAGCCATAAGAGTAGGGGGCATATAGCACACACAGGAGATACCTCTAACACATCGGGTTCTGGAGAACAGGGGACACTGCTCTGCAGGATACACTGCAGGACCTCTTGTTCATAAGGCCACTATGTTCAAGAGCAGTAGACGAAGCTGACTTCTATAACACAGAGAAATAGACTTGGGCAAAATGAGGACACAGAGGAATATGTCCCAAATGAAAGAACAAGACAAAACCACAACAAGAGACCTAAGTGAAATGGATATAAATAATATCCCTGGATAGAGAATTTAAACTAATGATCATAAAGGCACTCCCTGAACTTGAGAAAAGAGTGGAGGATATCGGTGGACCCTTAACAAAGAGATTTTAAAAATAACCAATCAGAGATGAATACAATAAATGAAATAAAAAATACACCAGATGGAACAAACAGCAGATCAAGAGAAACAGAAGAACAAATCAGTAGCCTGGAAGACAGAATAGTAGAAAGTAATCAAGCTGAGCAGATGAGAGAAAAACAAAAAAATTTGCAAAATGAGAATAAACTCAGGGAACTCAGTGACACTATCAAGCATAGTAACAATCATATTACAGGCATCCCTGCAGAAGAGAGAGAAAAGTGGGCAGGAAATATATTTGAAGAAATAATCGTTGAAAATGTCCATAATCTGAAGAAGGAAATAGACATCCAGGTCCCGGAGGCACAGATAACCCCCCAAAAATCAACCCAAGGAGGACCACACCAAGACACACAGTAAAATGACAAAAAAATAGTGAAAGAGAATTTTTAAATAATAAGAGAAAAGAAGACAGTTACATATAGGGGGAACCACATAAGGATAACAGATGATTTTTATAGTAGAAACTTTGCAGGCCAGAAGACAGTGGCGTGCTATATTCAAAATGCTAAAAGGAAAAAATCTGCAGCCAAGAATATCCAGCAAGGCTATCATTCAGAACAAGAGGGAGAGATAAAGAGTTTACCAGACAAACAAAGGTTAAAGGACTTTGTCACTGTTAAACCAGTCCTGCAGGAAATGTGAAAGGGGACTCTTGGAGTGGAAAGGAAAGACTCTAAGTAAAGTAGGAGTACTTTACTTTTTACTGCAGAAAAGCAGTAAAAATGAGTCAAGGGACTTACAAAAGGGTGTAAAGTTTGACACCATATACTTAAGACATGGCAGGGAAAGGAGTAAAGAATGGATTCAAAGTTAAGTGGCTATCAACTTAATATACTCTACAATACACAGAAGATGTTATATGCAAGCTTAATGGTCACCATAAATCAAAACCAAGTAATAGCTCCGCAAACAATGAGGAGAAACAAACTCAAGTGTATCACTAAAGAAAGCCAAATAATCATGAGAAAAGACAGAAAGGAGAACAAGAAAACAAAGGAAGAGAAAAGAACTATAAAAACACCCATAAAACAAGTAGCAAAATGGAAATAAATATACTGTCAATAATTACACTGACTGAAGTGGACAAAATGCTCTAATCAAAAGACATAGGGTGACAGAATGGATTAAAAAAACAAAAACAAAAACAAGATCCATCTTTCTGCTGCCTACAAGAGACTCATTTCAGACCTAGACTCCTGCAGACTGAAAGTGAAGGAATGGAGGAACATGTATCATACAAATGGATGTGATAAAAAAGCTGGGGTAGTGATACTTTTATCAGACAAACAGATTTTAAAACAAAGACGGTAATAAGAGATGAAGAAAAACACTATATAATCATAAAGGGGACAATTCAGCAAGAAGATATGACAATTGTAAATATTCATGCACCCAACATGGGAGCAGCCCAATACATAAAACAAACATAAAGGAACTATTTGATAATACAATAATAATAGGGGACTTTAACACCCCACTTACATCAATGGACAGATCATCTGAATGGAAAAAACCAACAAGGAAATGACTTTGAATGACACACTGTACCAAGGTGAATTTAACAGATATATTCAAAACATTCTATGCTAAAACAGCAAAAGACATGTTTTTTTAAATGCACATGGGACCTTTTCCAGAACAGATCACATATTAGGGCCACAAAACCAGTCTCAACAAATTCAAAAAGATCAAAGTCATACCATGCATCTTTTCTGACCACGATGAGACAAAAATAGAAGCCAACCAGAAGAGAAGATCTGGAAAAAGCTCAAACATACGGAGGTTAAATAACATGCCACTAAACAATGACCAGATCAACTAGGAAATAAAGAAAATTAAAAAGGACACAGAAATAAATAAAAATGAAAACAAAACTATCCAAAATCTTTGGGATGCAGCAAAGTTCTAAGAGGGAAGTTTATAACAATACAGGTGTACCTCAAAAAGAAAAATCTCAAACAACATAAACTTACATATAAATGAGCTACAAGAAGAAGAGCAAAATCCAAAACTGGTAGAAGGAAAGAAGTAATAAAGATTAGAGCGGAAATAAATGAGATGGAAACTAAAAACAAAAATTAGAAAAAAACAATGGAATGGATCAATGAAACTAGGAGCTGGTTCTTTGAAAGATCAACAAAATTGGTAAACCTCTACCCAGACTCATTAAAAGAAAAAAAAAAAGGACTCAAAATCAGAAATGACAGAGGAGAAATAACTGAATAACAGAAACACAAAGGACTATAAAAGGATATTACAAAAAATTATATGCTAACAAACTGGATAGCCTAGAGGAAACGGATAAATTCCTAGAAACATATAACCTCCCAAAACTGAATCAGGAAGAAAAAGAAAATCTGAACAGATTACTAGCAAGGACATTGAATCAGTAATCAAAACACTCCTGACAAACAAAAGCTCAGAAAAAGATGGTTTCATAGGTGAATTCTACCATACGTTTGAAGAAGAGTATTCTTTCTCCTCAAACTACTCCAGAAAATAGAAGTGGAGGATAGCTTACAAATTCTTTCTAGGAGACCATCATTATCCTGACACCAAAACAGATAAAGACACATAGGACTATATTGCTACGAACACAGATGCTAACATCCTCAACAAAATATTAACTAATCAAATCCAACAATACATTAAAAAAAATCAATCACCATTTAAAAAGTACAACATCCGTTCAGGGTTAAAAAAACAAAAACAAAAACAAAAAAAACACCACAACCCTCAGTAGGGACACCTGTGTGGATTAGTTGGTTAAGCATCTTGATTTTGGCTCAGGTCATAATCTAAAGGTCATGAGATGGAGCCCCACAATGAGCTCTACACTCAGCACAGACTCTGCTTGACCCTGTCTCTCTGCTCCTCCTCCTCACCACAAGCTCTCTGTCAAATAAATAAATAAATCTTAAAAAAAAAAAAAAAACCTCAACAAAGTTTAGAGGGAACATACCTCAACATAGACCTTACATGAAACAAAGACTTTATATGAAAACCCACAGTGAACATCATACTCAATGGGGAGAAAATGAGAGTTTTCCCCCAAGGTCAGAAGGAAAACAGGGATATCCACTCTCACCACTTTCTTCAACATAGTACTGGAAGTCCTAGCCACAGCAATCAGACAACAAAGAAATAAAAGGCATCCAAATTGATAAGGAAGAAGTAAAACTTTCCCTATTTGCAGATGACATTATACTATATAGGTGAAACCATAGAGACACCATAAAAAAACTACTAAAACTAATATATGAATTCATTAAGGTCACAGAATACAAAAACCAATGCACAGAAATCTGCTGCAATTCGATACCCTAATAATGATGTAGTGGAAAGAGAAATTAAGAAAACAACACCATTTACAGTTTCATCAAAGATAATAAAAAGTCTAGGAATAAAATTAACCAAGGAGGTAGAAACCCTGTACTCCAAAAACTAATAACTGGCCACAGCAACTTCTTACTAGACATGTCTCCAAAGGCAAGGGAATCAAAAGCAAAAATGAACTTCTAGGACTTCATCAAGATGAAAAATTTCTGCACAGCAAAGGTAACACTCAACAAAACTAAGAGGTAACCAACAGAATGGGAGAAGATATTCACAAATGATATTACAGATAAAGGGGTGGTATCCAAGTTCTAATAGGAACTTCTCAAGCTCAATATCCAAACAACAAATAATCCGGTCAAAAAATGGGCAGAAAATATGGATACTTCTCCAAAGAAGACACACAAATGGCCAAGAGTCACATGAAAAAATGTTCAAGATCACTAGCCATCAGGGTAATACAAATCAAAACCACAATGAGATACAACCTTACACCAGTCGGAATGGCCAAAATTAACAAGATAGGAAACAACAAATGTTGGCCAGGATGTGGAGAAAGGGGAACCCTCCTATACTGTTGATGGGAGTTCAAGCTGGTGCAGCCACTCTGGAAAACAGTATGGAGGTTCCTCAAGATGTTAAAAATAGAACTACCCTAAGACCCAGTAATTGCACTACTGGGTATTCAATCCAAAGATACAGATGTAGTGAAAAGAAGGGACACATGAACCCAAATATTCATAGCAGCAAAGTCTATAATAGCCAAACTGTGGAAGGAGCTGAGACACCCTTCAACAGATGAATGGATAAAGAAGATGTGGTCCATAATTACAATGGAATATTACTCAGTCATCAGAAAGGACGAATACCTACCATTTTCATCAACATGGATGGAACTAGAGGAGATTACGCTGAGTGAAGTAGTCAAGCACAGAAAGACAATTATCATATGGTTTCACTCAGATGTAGAACATAAGGAATAGAGCGGAGGACCATAGGGGAAGGGGAAAAAATACTGAATAGGAAGAATCAGAGAAGGAGACAAACCATGAGAGACTCTGAACTCCAGGAAACAAACAGAGGATTACAGAAGGGGTGTGGGATGGGGTAGTGGGTGATGGGTACTAAGGAGGGTACGTGTTGTGATGAGCACTGGGTGTTATACGCAACTAATGAGTCGTTGAATACTACATCAAAAACTAATGATGTACTACTATACGTTGGCTAATTGAACATAGTAAGAAAAAAAATTGAAGATGACACAAACAAATGAAAAGACATTTCTTGCTCATGGATTGGAAGAAGAAACAATGTTAAAATGTCCATACTACCCAAAGCAGCCTACAGACTTAATGCAATCCCTGTCAAAATACCAACAGCATTTTTCACAAATCTAGAACCTTCCTAAAATTTGTACAGAACTGCAGAAGACCCTGAGGAGACAAAGCAATCTTGGAAAAGAAACAGGAAGCTGAAGGCATGACAATTCCAGATTTCAAGATCTATTACCAAGAGGTAGTATCCCAAACAGTATGGTACCGGCACAAAAAGAGACACATTAATCAATGAAACAGAAAAGAAAACCCAGAAATAAACGTGCAATTATATGGTTAATCTTAACAAAGGAGGCAAGAATGTGCAATGGGGAAAAGAGTGTCTTCAACATAAGGTATTGAGAAAACTGGAGAGCTCCATGCAAAAGAATGAAACTGGACCACTTTCTCATACCACAACAACACACTGGAAGTGGATTAGGGACCTAACTATAAGACCTGAAAGCATAAAAATCCTAGAGGAGAACACAGGCGGTAATTTCTCTGACATTGGCCATACCCACATTTTTCTAGATAGGTCTCCTAAGGCAAGCGAAACAGTAGCAAAATAAACTATTGGGACTGCATCAAAATAAAAAGCTTCTGCCCAGCAAAGGAAAACACAACAAAGCAAAAGATAACTTGCTGAATGGGAGAAGGTATTTGCCAATGACATATCTCATAAAAGGTTAGTGTGACATATCTCATAAAAGGTTAGTGTCTAAAATATAGACTTACACAATCCAACACCAAAATGCCAATCCAATTAAAAAATAGGTAGATGACATGAACAGACATTTTTCCAAAAAAGACTAAGAAATGGCCAATAGATAACATGAAAAGATGTTCAACACCACTCATCATCAGGGAATGCAAGTCAAAACCATGTGAAGATAACACTTCACATCTGTCAGGATGGTTAAAATAACAAATAAAAAATCAATTGGTGAGGATGTGGAGAAAAAGGAACTCTCACACACTGCCTGAGAATGCAAACTGGTACAGCCACTGTGGAAGACACTATGGAAGGTCCTCCAAAAATGAAAAATAGATCTACCATAAGATCCAGTAATTGCACTACTCTTTACCCAAAGAACCCAAAAAATACTATTTTTGAGAGGGTACATGCATCCTTATGTTTACTGCAACATTACTTATAATAACCAAATCACAGAAGCAGTCCAAAGTGTCCATCAACACATGCATACTGAGTCATCAAAAAGAACGAAATCTTAACCCTTTGCAACAAAATGGATGGAACTAGGGGATATAATGCCAAGTGCAATGAGTCAAACAGAGAAAGACAAATACTGTATGACTTCACTCATGTGTGGAATTTAAGAAACAAAATAAATGAACAAAGGAAAAAAAGGAGACAGAAAAATAGACTCTTAACTCTAAAGATTGAGTGGATGGCTACCAGTGAGGGGTGGATGGGGATGTGGGTGAAATAGGTGATGGGGATTGAGGAGGGCACCTGTGAGGAGCACCGGTGACGTATAGGAGTGTTGAATCATTATACTGTCCACCTGCAACTGATATAATACTGTATATTAACTATAGTGGAATTAAAATTAAGAAAATAGAAGCACAAATGGTAGAAGAGAAGAACAAAGAACAAGGACAATAAACAGAAAACAATAATAAATGTGGTAGAAATTCACCCAACTACATTACCAATCCCTTTTAATGTCAATGGCCTAAATATGCCAATTAAAAGGCAGAGGTTGTCAGAGTAGATTAAAAAAATAAGACAACTCGGGTGCCGGGGTGGCTGAGTGGGTTAAGCCGCTGCCTTCAGCTCGGGTCATGATCTCAGGGTCCTGGGATCGAGTCCCGCATCGGGCTCTCTGCTCAGCAGGGAACCTGCTTCCTCCTCCTCTCTCTCTCTCTGCCTGCCTCTCTGCCTGCTTGTGATCTCTCTCTGTCAAATAAATAAATAAAATATTAAAAAAAATAAGACAATTCTATGTTGTCTAAAGAAACTACTTCAGATATAAAGACACAGAGAGATTCAGAGTGGATGGACATAGACAAATATACCCTGAAAACACAAATCTAAATAAAACAGGAGTACCTACTTTAATTTTAGAAGAGCATATTTGAAAGCAAGGAAGGTTGTCGGGCATTCCATAGGATGAAGAATGTGTAACAGTTCCTAACAAGTTTGCTTCTAACAACAGCATGTCAAACTGTGTGACAAACACAGAGCTGCAAAGAGAAGTAGGTGAGCACATTATTGTAATTAAGACTCCAACACCCCTCTCTCAGAAGCGGGCAGACCCAGGAATGGAAAATCAGCGAGGACTTGGTTGAACCCCACACCCATGCCAACCAACTGGGTGTAAATGACACCCACAGACTAGTTCATCCAGCAAGAGCAGAACACACATTGTTCTTAAGGTAACAAGGAATATTCACCAAGATATACCACATTCTGGGCCATAACACACACCCTTACAAATTTAAAAGACTAGAAACTAAACACTGTCTGCTCCCAGATCACAATGCAATTAAACCAGCAATCAGTAACAGAATGGCACCTGGAAAATCCCAATACACATGAAGGGTAAACAACACATATCTAAACAACACATGAGTCAAAGAAGAAATCTCAACAGAGATTTTTAAATATTTTAAATTAAATGAAGATGAAAATGCAACTTATCAAAATTTGTGAGATGCAGTAAAAGCAGAGCTTGGAGGAAAATTTATAGCACTGAATGCATGGATTAGAAGAGAAAAAAGATCTAAAATCAGTAATCTAAATTTCCACCTTAAGAAACTAGGAAAAGAAGAACAAATTAAATCCAGAGCAAGAAGAAGGAAAGAAGTAAGAATCAGAGCAGGAATCAGTGATATCTGAAACAGCAAATCAAAGGAGAAAAAAAAAATCAATGAAACCAAAATATGGCTCTTTGACAAGATTAATAAAATTATTAACCTCCAGCCAGGATAATTAAGGAAAAAAGATAGAGACCACAAATTACTAATATCAGAAATGAAAGAAGAGACATCACTACAGATCCCATGGACATTAATTAAAAGAATAAAGAAATACTATGAACAGCTCCATTCCCACAGAATTCATAACCTAGAAGAAATGGACCAATTCCTTGAAAGACACAATCTGTCCGAAATCACAAGAATAAACAGATTTTCTGAACAGGCTTATATCTAAGATATTGAATCAGTAATTAATAACCTTCCAAACAGAAAAGCACTAGGCTAAGATGATCTCACTGGTGAATTCTACTGAAATTTTAAGAAAATTATACCAATTCTCTGCAATCTCTTGGAAAGGACAGAAGCTGAGGATAGGAGGCTAACTCCTTCTGAGACCAGCATTACCCTAATACCAAAACCAAAAACAACAGAGAAAAAAAAAAAAAACACTCTAGACCAATAGCTCTCAGGAACACAGATGCAAAAATCTTCAGTAATATATTAAGAACAATTATTTAAATGGTTAAATAAGTTTTAGGGTGACCCCTGACTGGGTGGCTCAGTCAGTTAAGCATCTGACTCTTGATCTCAGCTCAGGCCCTGATCTCAGGACCATGAGTTCAAGCCCAGCAGTGGGCTCTACACTGGGTATAGAGCCTACTTAAAAAAGTTTAAAAATGCTAAGTTGTTAAATTTTAAATGTTTATATTAAAGTGAAACATTAAAATTCTAAATTAAATAAATTTTAATTAGCAAATTAGCTAGATATGGACATCATTTTTATTCAAAAAAAATAAAAAAGAAGAAGAAGAAGAAGAATCTTGAGGTACCTGTGTTGCTCAGTCGTTAAGCATCTGTGTTCAGCTCAGGTCATTATCTCAGTGTCCCGGGATTGAGCCCCATATCGGGCTCCCTGCTCCACAGGAAGCCTCTTTCTCCCTCTCCCACTCCCCCTGTTTGTGTTCCTCTCTCGCTGTCTCTATCAAATAAACAAATAATCTATTAAAAACCAATTAATTTAAAAAAAGAATCGACACAGGCCATATAACCATCACAAAATAGGTCATGCACCTAAATGTAAAATTCGAAATGATAAAACTCTTAGAGGATAACATGAGAAAAACCTAAGTGAGCTTGAGTATGGTGAATCCTTTTCAGATACACTGCCCAAAGCACAGACCAGGATAAAAATAATCAACAATGTTGACTCCATTAGAAACTTCTGCTCTTTGACAGACAGCATCAAGAGAGTAAGACAAGACACAGAGCAGGAGGAAATATTTGTACAAGTTACATCTGATAGAGGAAGGCCATCCAAAATCTAAACAACTCTTAACACTCAACCCTAAGAAAACAGATAATCTGATTAAAAAACAGGTCCAAAACCTTGACACCTCACCAGTGAAGATCGACAAGCAGCAAGTGAGCATGCGGAGAGTTGCTCCACATCACAGGTCATTGGGGGGACACAAATTAAAACAATGACATCGCACCACACACCTCTGAGAAGGGCCAGAATCCAGAGCGTTGACCATACCGGATGCTGGTGGGGACGTGGGGCAGTGGGAGCTCACTCATGCTGCTGGGAATCAAAATGGCACAGACACTTGGGAAGACAGTTTGATGGTTTCTTACAAACTAAGCATAGTCCTACCACACCAATCTAGCAATCTTAATCCTTGGTATTTACCCAAAGGAGGTGAAAATCATGCCCACAAGAGAAATTTCACAGGAGTTTTTATAGCAGCTTTACTCATAGTTACCAAAACCTGGAAGAAACCAAGATGTCCCTCAGAAGGGGATGGATAAACAGCCATCCGTCCAGACAGTGGGACAACGGAGTATTATTCAGCACTAAAAGGAAATGAACTCTCCAGCCATGAAGATACGGAGGAAACCTGACTACATATTACTAAGTGAAAGAAGCCAGTCTGGAAAGGAGACTCACTATACGATTCCAAATCTATGTGACATTCTTGAAAAGTAAAACTGCGGACAATAAAAAAGATGAGTGGTTGCGGGGTGGGAGGGATGCACGGGGGGACCATGGAGGAGTTCTGGAGCAGTGAAAATTCTCTGAATGACATCATTCAAGTCCTGGTACATTTGTCTAAACCCACAGAAGGCACAACATCGAGAGAGAACCCTTTGGGGGGACGAGGGGTCCGTAGGTTCATCATTTATCACTAATGCACCACTGCGGTGAGCGACACTCGTAACAGGGCGGCCACGCAGGGCACAGGGCTGGGGAGGCTCATAAAAGTCTCTGTAACTTTCTCTTGATTTTCCTGTGAACCTACAACCACTTTTTAAAAATTAAATCCTAAAAATTCGCCTTTGATGAACCCGAGAACATTCTCAGTGTCCTGTTTTTACCCAGCACTGATGACGGCACACCCCAGGAAGGTTCCTGCGCCCACCACAGGACAGCCTGTCACATATCTCTCTGTGTTGACCAAGACACTTCATGGTCACGGATATCCAACTGTCAGACTCCGAGTACGACAGGCGCACTGTTTCACTACAAAGAGTCACGTGGGACAGTCTTCCGGCTGATTCATGAGGTAACCTGCCTGGGGTGAGGCCACCACCAGCTCTAAGAAATGGAATTCTCTCGCTGATGTGTAGGACGTCACCTCACTAGAGACCCTGGGTGTCACATCCTTGGAATGTTCATGTGGGACGTGACAATGCCCGGGACACTTCTTGAACCCGAGAGAAGCAAACAGCTGACCCTTGTCACTACTGTCCTACCAGGCAAAGCAGACTACTTTCAGGGACCCTGCCTGCTGTAACTGTCCTTCTAAAAGTAACACTTCTAGACTTTTCTAGAACCAAAATAGAATTTTTTTTCTTCAAGTACTTTATCGGAGAAGTTCTTGGAAAGAATCAGACACACAGGGGAATGTATACAAGCAAGGAACCCACTTGCCACACGGGATTTCCACTTTGGGAGCCCCGCATCAGGCACCCGGCAGGAACACCCGGAGGCTCGACTGGCATTAGACTAGACTCTCCAGACATTCCTGACGGCGTGTAAGGCAAGCCCAGCCCACAACAGGTTGCACGGGGAACTGTCCAGAACACTGGCGGGCACGGAGGAGGGGCCAGACGCGCAGACGCTTGTCTCCGGGTTTGCAGAAACAGTGAAGTGCAGCACGTTCCTGGGCAGCGTGGGGTGAGCCTGCGCACGTTAGCAACAGTGTTTCCAGAAGGAGTTCTACCCTCGCTGTGTCCATCAGTCTGCGGCGGCTCAGCCAGGAGCATGTTCTGCCATCGAGAGTGACTGGCAGAGATGGTGACCCCAAGACATGTGTACCCTGTCTCTGTGAATGCAACCTTATTTGGGAAAAAAGGCGATTTGTTTTTCTAAATGTAATTAAGGATGTCAAAATGAGGAGATGCACCCATGATTACGCAGATGAGCCCTACATCGAGTGACTAGGGGCCCCATCATAAAAGGAGAGGGCGTGTCTATGGCCGCACCACCTTGAACATGCTCTGTCTCGTGCGATCTCGGCAGCCAAGCAGGATCGGGCCTGGTTCGTACTTGGGTGGGAGAAAGGGAGAGGTCCCGGGAGAAGAGGAGAAGGGAGGTGACCGCGGACACTGCGGGGAGCCGCTGCCGAGCCCAGGAGAGCCTCGAGCCGCCAGCAGCTGAGGGGCAGACAGAATCCAGCCCCGGAGCTGGAGGGAGCGTGGCCCAGGGGGGTGGAGGTCAGACGTCCTGCTGAACACCCTCCAAGGCACAGGACACGTCCCCAGCGTCCCTGGTGCTGAGCCTGGGGGACACCTGCACCAGACTGGCTTCCCCACTTTCACCAGCCGTTCTCAGAGATCTCCCGCGGGACCCCCTCCCTCAGAGGCTGACAGGTGTTTGAGGAAGAGAGTTCTGGGGCCGGGGGAGCTGGGGGAAGTCCACAGGCTCAGGCTCCTGTGATGCATCCGGAGGCCCTTGGCCAGGGGCTGGCTCCATGTTTCTGGCTCAGCGATCAAAGCCAGCCTCTTCCCAGCGCCCAGAACCCTGGAGCTCCTCACACGCGCTGGCACCCCCTCCCGGAAATGCCTCGCTGGCCCCGGTGGGAAAGGCTCAGAGGTATGCGGAGGGACAGGACGGCTGACGGCCAGGGCTGCCCTCTGACACCTCACGTAACCAGGTCATGGTGCCGATGCCCGCATCCCTCCAGGACCAGCCAGGGCTAAGGTCAACATCAGCCCCTTCCCCATCTGCCACCAGACACCCAAGGAAAAAGCAAGTTGCTTTTAGCAAGTGCCTCTACCCAGAGCTCTGCCCACGGTGGTGACAGTCAGCATGAGACCGAGCCTCAGGCAAGGAGCGGGCGCTGTCCCCTCTCGGTGCTCCCTTGGCCTGGCCGGCACCTCCTCTCCCTTCACACTGTGGGGAGGGGGGCTGCGATGCTGTATCTCCCTGAGCCCATGTCCTCAAGGCAGGGCGGAGTGCGCCCTCTGACCTCCGGAGCACGCCCTCTGACCTCCGGAGCACACTGGGGGGACAGAGCTGGAGCTGAGCCTCTGCTGGCCTCCGGAACGTGTGTTCCCACAGCAGTAGGCGCCAGCCGGAGGGCACGACTTCGGGGATGGCCGCTGGACTCTGGCCCTCTCTCCCTCCTCCTTCCGCTGCAGCTCGCTCTCCTGGCACAGTTTTTGCTCTATTTCCCAAACACTGGACCTCAGAGTAGCACCTGTACTTCTGTGCGCGGGGTCTCCCTGAGCAGCTCTCGAACTTACTACCGAGCCTCTTCTAGGTGTTTTCAAAGACATTCAAAAAGGACGATGCAGTTACCAAAGTAAAACGGGTCCACTCCGCATCCCCTAGTCCCTGCCAGGGCCTGTCCGCTCAGGAGCGTCCCCCTCCCATCGCCCAGGGGGCAGGCCCTTGACCGCCCCTCCCCCCTGGAGCCTGAATTCCCCCCCCCACCCCCGCCACCCCCGCCCTCCGGCCCGAGACCCCGCCCCGCCCTGCTGGCTCCCACGGCTCCGCACCAGAGATGATGGAGTCGTTCAGCGCCTCTTCGTCCTGATACACCAGCAGGTCGTCCTTGAGTTCCGAGTTCACGATCAAGTTCTCCTTGTTCTCCTCCGACCCTCTGGCGGCGGCCCGCTTGCTCTCCGAGACCCCATCGAAGCTCCAGGCCTCCTCCCTCTCCTTGGCCCGCTCCACGCTGGACGTTCTCGACAGGCGGACGTCCGCCCGCTTCTTCGGGGACGCCTTACTGTCCCTTCCTTGGAAACTGAATCAGAAGACGGTTTGGGTTGGACGCTGTCCGCCTCCGCGCAGAACCCAGCCCAGCCGACCCGGGGGCTTGTGAGGAGACTGCAAAGGTGGTCCCCAAATGCGCGCGGCGCCCAGCTTCTGTCCCGAAGGCACGGGACGAGCCGCCCCAGGGGCGCACGGGCTCCGGCTGTGGACAGCGCGCGGTGCGGGGCGGAGCGGGGAGGGACGCAGACGGGCAACCGCACTCCGCACCGCACAGTTCGGGCTCCGGGACGACCCGGGATCGGGCAAGGGCGCTGTGCTCCAGCGGCGTTTCTGCCCAGCCCTACGGGCGCCCCGTTACCTGTCGGCTTTGCCCTCTATCAACCACTTCTCCTCTGTGTACGGACATGTGAGACCGAAGGTAAAACTAGAAGCTTCAAGAGCAGGCTTAATTATCCTCCTGCCTAAGGAAACCTGCAAGTCTTCAGGGTCCCGGGGCAGTGTGGCAGCTGCTTCTCTTCCACAGGCGCGCCTGCCCTCCCTGGGCCCCCGGGGGAGAAACCCAGGGGCTCTACGGCCAGGCTGCCACCCAGAATGTCCTCCCCCAGAATGTGGCAACCAAGACCAGAGCCCCGTACGAAATCAAAAGGTGGGGTTCTTGTCCAAAAATTCACAATTTCAAGACTGTGACAGCAGTGTACAGAGACCAGTCCAGCGGGGTGTGTGTGTGTGTGTGTGTGTGTGTGTGTGTGTGACTACACAGGTGCGCAGTACAAGGCTGACGGGGATCCGGGCACCCAGGTCTCTGTACCAGCAGGGCAGAGGGCCTCACCTGTCCTGGCGATGCTTGGTGGCCAGCGCCCTGTGCAGCTCCTCAATGACACGGCTGGGGGGCAGCGGCCGGTGGACAGTGGTGAGATGTGGAGACCCTGTGGGCGTGGACAGCTGTCCTCGGAGGGGAGGGTCAGCGCTCTTCCCACCAGGGCCTTGGAAGAGCGCAGTCTGGCCTGGAGTGTGAGAGACACCAGCGGGAACGTAAGTCTCTGGGAGCGGGGAAGAAGGAGTCTGCAAAGACAGGAGCCCAGGAGCAGAGGACACTGCCCCTGGCCGGGGGACCCTCACACCCTGTTCAGATGTTGTGCCAGGTCCCCTGCCCCCAGAGCCAGAGCCAGGGCTCACCCCTGTCCAGATCCACCCATGGGCCCTCCAGCCTCCAACCCTGGGAGCTGAGTTCCACCGGCTCCCGGCAAGGTCTCAGGCACAGACCACCCTCCTTCCTGAAGCTCTGCTACAGATGTGGCTTCCCGAAGCCACACTTCCTATCGTGGGAACCAGCACAGTTCCCCCAGCTCGGCAGGGGTCGCTCAGCCCGGACCTACCACCGTCCCTGCTTCCTCACATCTCCTCCCAACCCTCCCCGCGTACCTCACCCGGTGGGAGCATTAGGAAGGCGAGCAGCTCCCATTTTCCTCGGCACAGCATCTGGGCTCCCGGCCTAGTTCCAGGGCCCCGTAGGCCACCCCGCTCGGTGCTCTGGCTTCATCTCCTCCGCTACCCCCATCAAGCTCTTTTCACTCTAGGACAGGAGGATCTTTCCAGTCCTTGAGGAAACCACACGCTCTACTCTGAGCCTTTGCATACTCTGTTCCCTTTCCCTGGAATGCTTTTCCCTTCCCCTGTCTGCACCAATCTCACTTCCTTGGGGAGACCTTCTGTGAATCCCCACCCTTGTGCAGAGTCCCCCATACCTGCCCGTGGGAGTCAAGGCAGCCCTGACACCCTCTCTTCCTGCTTGGCATGAATTCCTTCATCGGGTCTGTCCTTCTCCTGACTGCGCCTCTGGGCAGGGCCGGCATCTGCCTTTCCTACTGCTGTACCCCCAGGCCTGGCACTTGATACGTGTGCAACAGACATTCATTTACATGAAACAAGTCTGAAGATTCAGAAAAGAGCTGCTCAAGTCCATCCTAAGAATGTGAGGCTTCCCTCCCTAACAGCTACTTTCCGAATGCTCACTCCAAGCCCTGCACAGCATCGGGGGCTCGGGGCAGCCAAAAGCAGGGGTTTGCTCACTACATAGATCTGGCCTCCGGTCTCCATCGGCTACTTACCAGCTGGAAGAGCCCCCCCACCCAGCCACCCAGACAAGCCCCCTGAACTCTCAAAGCCTCAGCTCTCTTGTCTGTTAAATGGGCCAAGAGCTCCCTGACAGGGCAGCAGGAGCCTGGCAGCTGGGGTGGGGGGTGGAGGCTGGCATGTGTTACGTGTTCGTACACAGACTCGCTCCCAGACTGGTCTCTGCAGATGCAGCCTCCAGGCTCCATCAATTTGTTTGATTGGGTACAAACAAACCAACTCCCTTTTCAGCCTCAGCAGGAAGAGAGAGACACACACAGATCTAAGCCACTCCGTAAAAGACAAAGCCTTTCTGACGCAATCCTAGAAGGTGGACGGTGACAATAAACACACACATACGCACGCGCACGCCTAGAAGGAAAACTTTAAGTCTCACTGAAACATGTCATTTCTACTTCTTCACAAGCACCAACAGCCCAGGCCTTGTTCTCAATGGGCCTCGAGGCCAGTCGGGCGGAGCCAGGAAGGAAAGGCAGACAGAAAGCCAACACAAGGGTTTCAGGGAGAGATGGGCTCAGGCCAGGGCTGAGGGAGCAGGTGGGCTGGTGACAGGGCTCAGGTGAGGCTTCTCAGCAGGACCCTCTTAGCGGACGGACAGACACCCAAGGGATGACACGGTGCCAGCCAGAGTCCGACAGAGGAGGTGGGGGCTCTACCCCGAGTGTGGCCCACAGACCATCCCAGCTGTCCACACTCCGCTAGCTCATCCCCGCCAGCCTCCGTCCCTGCGCGTCCTGGGGACCACACCCCAAGGAGGTGATGCCCTGCCATTGCCTGGAATCCTTACTGCACACCTGCTAGGAAGGCGTCCCCAGCCCAGGGAGATGGAGGGGACGTGCGCTGCCTGGGCTCACTCAGCCGGGACCCCACCAACCACGGGCGCACGGAGTGAGTGCCTCCCCCATGCCGCTCTGCTGACCCCTTTCCCGGCCCACCTCCCCCAGCCTGGCCAGGACGCCTCTCGCCCTCCCCGTGTCTCAGGTGTGGAACCAGGCTCCGAAGCCAACTCTGAGTTGTGCCTCCAGGGTGTGGCAGGGGCTGGGACTGGGACGCGTCTGAGTGTAGCTGGCAGAGGCTACGGGACCCCCGTGTGGAGGGGCAGCTGTGCCCCAGCTGGGCAGGGGCAGCTCTGCCCCGAGGGGGGTTCACTCACACGGGGCCCAGGTCCAGGCAGGTGAGACACAGGTGAATCAATGGACCTAACGCAGTTCCTACAAACAGGGGCGAGGTTTTCGGCCAGCGAGAGCACATGCCCACCTTTTCAGGGCTGCTGGGACTCGGGGCTGCGGACAGGAAGACTGGTCAAGGGGAGCCCAACACGCGGATGACGGGTAAAGTTTACGTGGTTTCCCATGTTAATATTTAACACTTAAACGTATGTGAACGTTTAAAATGCTGGCAACCCATTAAAACAACTTAAACCCCAAACAGACCCAGCAGAGCAAGTCTGTGAGTGGCCTGGGGGCGATTCCCGACCTCTGCTGGAGGCTGGGGGCACCGTCGCAGACAAGAAAGCGTCTCCTAGGGACTGGGCTAGTACCTGCTGTCCCCTGGGTCCCAGCTAAGCCCGGGTCAGGGGCCTTCCTCTGCTGCCACCCAGCGCCCCACGCTGAAGCTTCCCCCAAAAGAAGAGGAAGAGGTAGAAGGGAGAAAACAAAGACGCCACCAAAATGCATTCTCGGCGGTTAAAAAGCACCAAAGCCGCCCGCCTGTGCTCTCGCGGCTCCTAGTCCCGCCCCCATGTCAATCCCCCCTATGTTCTGGAGCTCCTTGGAAGCAGAGGGCGGAAGTCGGGGTGCTGAACCTGAGGCCCTGAACCAGAATTTCGGCTGTGAGAGCAAGCAGTCACCATAGGGGAGCGTGTGGCCCGCGGCCGGGTCCGTCCCGAGCACGGCGGACACGGGTCATCTAGGGCTGCTGAGCTACCCTGGGACCAGAGCGAACTGCAGGTGAGCCAGAAGAAAACGTGCTGGACGGTGCCCGGCACCGTCGGATGGATTTCCAGCGGTTTCAGGTCGCCACGGGTGGAGAAGAAATTGATCACAGGACAGGAGCAAGACACAGGACCGTGAGAGCCTGATCAACGCTTTCATCTGGGGGCCCTATCGCCGGCAACCTGCAGGCCTGGACTCCATCCCAGAGATGCAGAAGCAGGCGGGCGAGGCTCGGGACACGCATCTGCTCCACCGACTGCGGCCGCGTGCACTCACTGAGCACCTGCTGTATGCCTGGTGGGGTCCCAGGCGGGCGAGGCTCGGGACACGCATCTGCTCCACCGACTGCGGCCGCGTGCACTCACTGAGCACCTGCTGTATGCCTGGTGGGGGTCCCAGGCTGCTGTCTGGGATCTGGTGGGGGGCCGGTGGGGTCCTAGGCTGCGGTCACCAAATCCCACCAACGGGGTAGCTCAGAACAACAAGACTTCATTCTCTTGTGGTTGTCGGGGCCAGAAGTCCAAGACCCAGGGGTCAGGAGGACTAGAGGCTTCTGAGGGCTGAGTGGGAAACATGCCAGCCTCCCTCCAGCTCCTGGTGGCCACTGGCCAGCCTTACGATGCCCTGGCTTGCAAACAGGTCACTCCGACCTCTGTCTCCCCCTCATCTTCTGTGTCCTTTTCTGTCACTTGTAAGGACGTTCTCACTGGATTTGGGGCCCACATGAAGGCAGGATGATTTCTTCTTGTTCCTGATGTAATTAAGTCTGCAAAGACCCTTTGCCAGAGAAAGCCACTTTCTGAGGTTCCAGATAGAAGTGAATTTTGAGGGGACACTGTTCAACCCATGGGGCAAGGTGAAGGGATGTGGCGGGTACTAGAAGGCAAGGTGCATGTTGCTGCGGGGCTAGGGTCGGCACTGCCGGGGGGAAGCAAGGAGAAGAATGCTATAGCGGGGCTGGGGGTGTCACAAGCCTCAGGCCCAGAAGTGGGATCGAGTCTCCATTAGCCATGGGACCCGGGGCATGTTGCCGGAGCCCCCGAGCCTCTGTCTCTTTAACTATGAATTGAGCACACACCCCCCCCCCCCCGAGAGGCTGGCACATGCATTAGGAACAGGCGATGTGTACCCGGGCCTCCTTGTGACCCAGCAAGAGGGACAGAGCGGCAAGGAGGGCCGAGGTCAGAGCCGCTCAGGTCTGCCATCCGTGTGCTCTCCTGGCCCGCGACCCCCCGAGGCAGCGGGGAATCATCTACTCTTCGGGAGAGTCACCTCTTACGAAAGGACCTGCTTTCCCTCGAGACCAGCTTGTCTCCTGTTTCTACCCGTGATGGCACAAGAAATGCCCAAACTCCAAAAGCCAATGTTTCCACGTCTGGGATTATTCAGCCAGTGTGGCCAACGCTACGGAAGCCGATGCCTTTCGGGGCCTCCGCCCGGCCGCGCTCCCCTCTCGGATCTCCGCCCCACGGGCCAGTGTTTATGTCTGGTTCTGCCCTGCAGGACGGAGCTCACGGGGGAGACGAGACCGTGAGAGAGAAAGACGGAGGGAGAGGAGGGCACGGAGCAGAGGACACCTGAACACCCAGGCGGACAGACAGACAGTCCTCATTCTGGGGGCGGCTGCACCTTCCGCATGAGGCTCTAGAAGACACCTTGTACCCCAGCTGACAGACTGCCCCATTCGCTCGAGGGAGCCCAAGGGGTCGACTCCTGACAACCAGAGCTCCTTGCTAAGTAAGAACTGCCCTCCTGCCTCCCGTTCTGCTCCCCAGACCCGCCCAGAGCCCAGACCCCAAAAGCAAAGTGTGAGAGCCCGCCCGCCGTGGCAGCCCCCCAGGCCGAGAGCATGCGCTGATGAATGCAAGGACGGGTACCTGCGGACCCACCTGTGACGTTTTTCGTGGTTTGGGAGCCTGCCTTGGGCGGTGGGGTGGGCAACAGCGGGGGGCTGGGGAGTTGGCCCACGGATCTCTCCAAAGCTCTGGGAGGACTGTCCAGGGAGTCAGACCCAGCTACGGCTTGAGAGGGCTCGTCCGTGGTTGGCGGGAGGCTGCCGGCGGCGTCTGCTTCTTCACCTCTGGATGCGGACGGCATCTTGGCTGGTTCAAAGGCAAAACAGCATTGATAAGCTACTCTTCCTCCGGCCAGGGCGGACGTGAGCGAGGACAGTAAGGAGGCTTGGGCTGGGTGGGATTGGAACAGGAACAGCGGACAGAGGGGACACTTCGCCTATAGATAGACCTGACTTGTGGTGAGTTCAGAGGTCAGTGAACTGTTGGAAGTCAAAAGGGGGAAGTGGGGAGGGACAGAAGGGGAGGAGGGGAAGGGGAAGGAGGAACTTCGAGAGCGCAGGTAATTCCGTCCTTTCCCCACGCGGCCGGTGGTGCCAAAGTCCCGGCTCCCACCTGACCAGGGGATGGCGACGGTCACAGGCTTCGGAAGGAGACATGCCCAGGCTCCCATCAGCTGCTGCACTGCGATCCCGGTAATTCACTAAAACCCCCTGGGCCTCCATTTACCCACACGTGACATCTGATGACAAACACCAGGAGTCCCCCATGGGGTCGCTGCAGGGGTTAAACAGGAAGTAACGATGAGATGAGCAGCTCAGCAGCTACTGACTTTACGGGTCTGGTTTTCCACAGCCCCGGGCCCTGGCATGGAGGTCCCAGCAGGTGGCACGGGAGGCCGGGCGGTCCAGCGGTGAGGAAGAGTCCGCCTGCTCAGAGCCCTGCGGCCGCTCCCGCTCCTTCCTGCTGCTCCCTGAGCACCAGCCCGGCCTGTCCCAGTCCATGTTCACGTCTCCCTTCATCCGGATCAAGTTCTACCGATCATCACAACACCACCCACCCCACAGGCACCCCCAAGTCCTCGCCCCACTTCCTTTCCATTTAGCTCCCTCATGAGGCCTCTGCCCCCCAGGTCCCGCCCCGTGAGTACTGCAGGAGAAAGATGACAGAGGAGCCCCAGTGTCCACCACTGTCGGCTCAGCTCTGCCTCAGACTCCTCCCCCCAGCTCCTCACCTTCCTCCTCCCCGGGGAAACGGAGGCCTTCAGTTGGGGGTGGGGCACACGTCTTGGCTGCCTGACTCAAACACAATGGTCCCTGAAACCCCATACTGCCTCCCTCCTCCCTGATACAGGATCCCTGTGCCCACCTGAGATCCCAGCGCTCCCTGCCTTCTCGGAACACACCCAAGATGCCCAGTACGATGCCTGTATACATCTCACCTTTTTTTTTTTTTTTTTTTTTTTTTTTTTTTTTTTTTTTTAAGACCAGCTGAGGAGGAGGACACAAACACTTGTCAGAAACAGCTTGGTAGAGCTGGTCCTAAAGTCACAGTAAGGGTCATGCATCAGGGAGAGTTCTGAAGGGCGGGGCGCTGTCCGCGGTGCTGAACACACAGCGCTGGCCAAACTTCACAAGTGGACACTGCACATTCCACCGGTCCCATGTCATTACCGTTTCTGTCTTTTAACTCTCCATGGCTGACTCCATGGCTGGGACACTCTCGTGGCACAACACGGATAGGCCAGTTTCTGGGCCCTGGGGGTCTGGACAAGGTGAGCAGTGTATGACCTGGCCGCAGTTGTTCCCTTGGCTGTGCTGCCGAGGAAAAGGTTAACAGGAAGAGTGAGCAGCCTAGGTCAGGGTCCCCACACCTGCGTCAGCCAGGGCAGGTCCACTTGGTATGTCTCAGCTGTCCTCAGTTCAATGCGTTTCTCTTCAGCTTCCAGACACCTGTCCCTGGTCCCCTCCATCATGCTGACCACAAATGCTCAGTCTCTCACCAGCACACATAGGCTTCCCAGGACCCAGCCCTCAGGCAACAGCTCTAACTCTCCCATCCTGTCCTCTGGCTTCAGAATCAATCCCATCTTTCTGTCAACCCTTGACCTTCCCTCCAAGCTCCAGACTCGTACATTATCAACCACTGTGACATCTCCATCTGAAGGTCAGAAAGACAAAATGAAACATTCCCAAATCCATCTCTTGATTTCCCAGGGGAAAGCCTTCCCGAGGCTTCCCTCTCCCACACTTGTCCATCCATCATCCATCCACCCATCTTGCAAATGTCCTGAAACATTTGCAATCCTGAAACTATTACAGGGTCCAGGCAGCCTTCCAGGAGCCACAGACACAGCACTAAAGCAGACAGATCCTTCACCAGGCTTCCTACACACCAGCTGAGCAGCCACACTGGACACCCAATGCCTTGGCCCTTGTATGTAACTCACAGATAAATCCTGGCTGGTCCACTTCCAAAACAACTCCCAGCCACGTCCACTTTCCTCCCTGTGCAAGCTTCCACAGCCTCTGCCTGGACCGCAGCAATGGTCTCCAGGGCTCTCTTCCTTCCTGCTATGTAGCCTGCCCCAAATCCATTATTGAAACCAGGGGTTGGTAAACTTTTTCCATAAGGGGTTTAGCAGGCCAGAGTGTCTCTGTTGGTGCAGCAGAGTCCAGAAGGCTGACCAATTCAAACAGCAAAACCTCCCTGCCTGTGCCCAGAGTGGGTATGTGCCACAATAGAGCCTTCTGAGATGCTGGACAGGTTTCCTCCCTGTCCCTTTCAGTAGGCCACCAACCATGATGTGGCCAATGAGCAACTGACAAGTGGCCAGTGTGACTGGGAAGCTGATTTTTTAAAATTTCATTTAGTGTTAATTAATTTAAGTAGTCACGCAGCCACTGAGTACTGCGCTACACAGGGCAGCTGCAGACTTCTGGGAGGGAGTCAATGGTCACAGCCTCTACCCCCTCAACCAGAGAGAGATGCAGGGTGAGCTTCTAACAGCTCTATGGAAGTCCTCCCTCCCCACCAGCCCAAGGTGACATGTAGGTCCCCCTCTTCTGCTCTGAGAGCCCCAGGACCCAATACACCAGCAGGTCTCACCAAACCCCCCCCAACATCTTCCCACAGAGCTCATCCAAGCTGATCACACACAGTCCCCGATGTCCCTGATCCTGATCTGTCTGGGGCTCCCCAGGCTGGGAAAGAGATGCCCCCAACACCTTCAGCCTACACCTTCCTCTACAGATCACGTGAGTGTGCAGCCACCATTATAGTTTGCAATCGTGTTGAAATCGGAACATTAAATGAGAATTTAAACGTTAAGTCATAATCCGTTAATGTCTTAGTTGCTAAGTCAGGAAAAAAAAAATGAAGACAATGTCCACTTTCCTACCTTCCCCATGTTTGGGATCCTGCCCCGGGGCTGTTCGTGCTCGCTCCCGCCAGCAGAGGTCGCTGCTCACCCGCTGCGCCCTCAACCAGCGCTCCCGTTTCATCCTGCAAACCTCGGGGTAGAGGATGAACGGGAGGGACGAAGCTGAGCCAAGTTTGCACACCCGCGACTTAACAGCACATTTTACCAAATTATTCCATTACTTCCATGTCCCCCAACGTACTTTCTTAGGCAGCATCTGATAAACTTTTTGTTGACGTCCAGGGACAGAGTCCGTATTTTAGGCTTGGCAGGCAAAAGACAAGAGAATTGCACGGACACTAAGCTCCACGCTGCCTGTCAGCCTGGGAGTGCTGTCCAGCTGGTGGGCATCCTTAGAGCCCATTTGTCACCCGCTAGAGACATTCCAAGACCAGGAGTGACCAGTGTGACAGGAAGGTCCTGGTGGGCTGGGGGACAGCTGCTGTGTCCAGTTCCACTGCACCCTAATGACACCTGGCATGTCCTCGGTCTCAGCTGGACAGCTGGTCTGAGGGGCTGAGCCCAGGTTCTAAGCAGTGGGGAAGTGTGGCCACCGGTCAGGGAGAGGAGGTCTCCGCTTGGACTCTGGGTTAACGGTGGCGGCACACTCTAGCGCGCCGTCAGACACAGGTGGCAGCCAGGTCTGACCTAGAGCCTCCACGTCACCACCCCCACCTCTACTTCAGAAAAAACCCACACTCCTGAACATTCCAGAAGCGGGCGGAAGGTGTATCCCCTGCTTGCCGCTAGTTTAGGCTGCAGAATGTCACAGACAAAAGCACGTCTGGAGATCAAGCTGCAGCTGGCCACTTCCGGGCTCTGTGGTCTTGGATGAACAACAATCTCTCTGGGCCTCTGCTTTCTCAGCTAAAAAAAAAAAAAAAAAAAAAAAGCCGGGTTTTAAGGAAATATGATGAACAAAGTACATCCTTCCTGAAGGCCACTTTCCTTTTTAACTAGTGCACTGACAGGCGCGCCAGAGCTCAGCCCCTGCCAGCAACAGAAACAGAACAGTCACCCGTCCCGTTCAAAGCCAAAACAACAGATCCTTCTCGATTTTTTTAGGAAATGCTATGTTGCTGCTATCACAGCATCCGCATAAAACCAAGAAAAGCAAAATCACCCTAAATACAAGGGTCCGAAGTCAACCCCAACCACCAAACTCAAACTGAGGGTCAAAGAAAACAATGGTCAGAATCTTTGTGACGTTTGGAGGGAACCCCCACCGCTCCCCTCCGAACCCACACAGCAGCTGGGAGCCCGTGAAAACCACACACCCAGCTGGGGTGTTCCCACCCGGCCAAGGAGTGCTGCCTCTGAAGCTGGGAGCTTCTTGACACACGTGTGGCCCTTCCCTCTACCCCGCAAAGTCTGCAGAAGTCCGCTGTTTACAAAAAAAAAAAAAAAAAAAAAAAAAAGCTAACCCTCCAGGACACAGTGAACAGCACAGAAGTCCCCAGGGGGTTCCTGGGGACACAAGGCCGTCCCATTCTGGGCTGCTGGACATTTCCATGAACTTCCTGGATCCAAGAGAAGAGCCCAGCCCCTGCCCTGGGTTCGAGCTCTGCCCTGCTACAGTCGCTGATCAATCCGGGTTTCTCTGTGAGGCATCACTGACAGCACAGAGGGACGGGCCACAAGCAGGTGGCTCCGTCAGGTGCTGACATGAAGGAGACAAGACTTGGTGTAGGGACAAGACTGATAGGCGAAGAGAGTCAGATCACAGCCGCCCGCCCACCCGAGCTCTGCCTCAGGCCCTGCAGACCTGGGACCCCATGGTGCCTTAACTACAGCAGCCGCCCTTATCTGTGGGAGACACGTTCCAGGACTCCCTGGATGCCTAGAACCGCGGAGAACGCCGAAGCTGACAGGTCCCGAGTCTTCTTCTCCAGGTGCCTGTCGGATACGTGCAATTCACAGCCAGGGAGAGTCACAATAACTCGCGGAACAGAACCGTGATAACCACGTCCTGGAGAAAAGGGTCTGTGAACGTGGTCGCTCTCTCAGAAGATCTCACCCTTCTTGGGACGGGAGAGGATATGAGCCGACGCGAGGAGATGCGGTGAGGGGAAGGCCGCCGGCCTGGGACTGAGCACTCGGTCGCCGTTGACTGACTGACGGCGTGTCAGGAGGAAATGCACCTGCTTCCAGACAGCGGCTGGCGGTGGGGAACTGAGGCCACGGATGGAGGCAGGGGCCACTGCATTCGCCACATGAGGATGTCCTGTGGCAGCTCAGGTGGCTCCGCAGACCAGGCTCTTGCCCTCCACAGGATGGGCCGGGCGAGGGTGGACAGGTGGGCCGTGCAGGGGTACGGCCCGCGGCCACGGCTACAGCGGAACACCAGACCTGGGGTGGGTGGGGTGGCACTGATGGTTGGAAAGAAGCCAGCTGTGCATGAAGATTTGGGTAAAATCTTGTTTTTAAATGCTGACTTGCAATTTTTTAAGCAGTGAGTTTAAAGTCTGTTAGATATAACGTGCTCCCTCCCCGAAGGGCTTTGCTCGAGGCCAGGCTTCTCCACAGCGACCTGGGGCCCCAGGGGCAGCCAGGGCTCCTGATGCAGAGCTCCAGGCCCTAGGGCTGCCCGAGACCCCGGCGGTGACCCCCCCTCCCCTGCTCAGTAGCAAAATGCAGGTGGACCCACATCCTCAGACCTGTGCGGGCAGCTGGGTCCTGTGTGCTACGTGCATTCGTCCCTGAGAGAGGCTTTTACTCTAAGGACCACGAGAACCATTACCAGCGGCAAGCACTTACAGAGTCCTTGGGGTGTGTCAGGACAGAGTCGGGATTCCTGAGGATTCCCTCATTTTAGCAACCCTGAGAGGTGGTGTGGTCTTGTCCTCATTTACAGTTGAGAACACAGCTCAGAGAGGTTGAGTGACTTATCCGCCGTCACACAGCCAAGCCAAGCGTTCAGCCACGTCTCAAGGCCGGGTTGGCCGGAAATCAAGCACGTTGCTGAGTTCCCTAACTCCATCCCCAGGTTACACGAGCTGGTGCATCCGTAGTGCTTAGAACAGAGCCCTGCATACAACCTGCCCCCTTCAGACATTTCAGACTTTTCTCCATGTTCCGTACTTTGGTTTGCTGCATTTTCTGCTACATGAACTTACACTTTTCATTTTAACTTCTCTATTAGGACACAAGCCTTTCACTACCGTCCACGAGAAACCCATTCGCCTTGTGCTAACCGAGAGCAAACATCACTGCTGAGTTTTCTAGTGCTTCTCCCGGTATCAACTGCATAAACTCTCTCTCCTGCCCCAGGGACTCAGGACCCCATGGAGGGCAGGAATGGGGGAGTCCAGTGGCTGGAGGAGGCCCCACACTGACCAGAGACGGTGGTCTCGCTCGCTCCCCAGGTGCTGGCCTGCCCTGCAGCCTGGTGCCCTCCCACAGGGCAAATCCCCTGGGCCCCCACCTCCCTCTCCATCCCCTGGGTTCCAACCGCCTTCAGCCCCTCTCTCTCCATCCTATCCTGGCTCTGACCACACGCACCGACACTGCGTTCTATGGAAGTGCCATGGTCTGCCCTGCTCCCCGGCTAACTGCAGCCCCCGAAACTCAGCCTGGGGGCTGCTTCTGGAGGGAAGGCTTGCGGGCAGAGGCTTGTGCCTTTGTTCGCAAGTCTTCTGTGGCTGCTCCTGGGCTACACGGAGGAGGGAAGGGGTTTCATCAGGAACCTGACGCAAAGGGGACAGACACATCCGTGGCCTCGTGCAGAAGCAGCTTGCGGACCCTGTTTCCGGTCTCTGCAAGATTCCTCCCAGCTCAGGGATGCTCTTTCCTGCCCCCTCGGCCTGACCAATGCCTTTTCATGCCCAGCTCCCAGGCCCAGGGAGGAGCCCCGCGGGCACACCCACAGTCATGGACTTCGCTCAAGGGGGTCTGCAGGTTTGCTCACCTCCTCCCATCGCGCGGGGTAGGGTGAGGACGGGACCCAGACACATTTGCCATTATGAGCCCCGACCAACAGCACATCCTACTTGGAAGAAAGTCCTTAATACGAATCTGTGCTCTCCACAGACCAACCCTGCTCTCAAGAACCCCATCTGTACACCAAGCGCACAGAGAAAGGAAGCACCGAGGTTGGCGGGTGCTGAGGGGACCGGGCGCAAAGAACCGGCCGCGAAGGAGCCCCGCTCCAGCAGGGAACCAGGAGCAGTACCCCGGCAGAGCGAGGCTCTGTGGCCAAGGGCGGGGCTCACCAGCCACCCCTCGGATGGAGTCTGAGGCCTGGGGACCCCGGGACAGTCCCAAAGGTCACAACCCTTCAGACCCCAAACTCCTACAACATCCCCAGGCTGGGGTGGAACCAGAGAGAGACACAGGCACCCCCAGGAAAGGCAGAGCAGAGCTCTTGGCTGGGGTCCGCCGACCCTCGAGGGGTTCCACTGGCCAGGGCCATTGGGGAAACGCAGGGCTCTGGTGGCAGAGGAAGGCCACAGGGAAGAGACACCCACCCGCCTCTGAAGCCTGAGAACCCGGCGGCCCGTCCACGCAGCCTAGACTTCCAGCTTCCCGCACGGGTGGAGACCAGGCCTGACGCGTTCATAGCTGCCAATGTCACGGGGGAAAAGCACCCCCCACTCCCGCCCAACACATTTTTCTATAAAAAACTCCGCTCCCGGGTCCGAAGAAGAGTGCTGGGAGTTTCAAAGCACCAGGGGCTCCCGCGTGGGCTCGCGTCGGGTGGCCACTCCACCGCCCTTTCCTCCCCACCTGCTCCCTCAGCCGCGGCTGGCGGCCCACCGGCCCCAGCGAAGACCCGAGGCGACTCCTCTTACCTCCAAACAACCCTGAATAGGAACCACCGCCTTTCCCACCTCTTGGAGGCTAGAAGGGGGCTCCGAGCAGCACCCCCAGCACGCCCCACGGAGACGAGAGCTGAGAGAAGCATCCGGCACCCCAGCAGCACCCCCAGGCCCCGGGCGCTGTGTGGCAGGCACGGGCGACGAGCGCTGCCGGGGAGGCAGCCCCTGCGGAGGCTTTGGGCCACGAGGGAGGTCCCTCTTCCTCAACCTGCCCCACAGCCTGGGGCTCCACTAAGGTGCTCCCACAGGGCCCTGGCTCCCTTGGAGAGAATTTTCCAGTTCGGAAGTTCGCAGAGGCATGCAGCCCTGTCCCAGGACGAATGAAACGGGGACGCTCCTGTGAACGTCTCCAGGCGCCTACAACCTGCTGACTGTGCCAGGCTCACCAAGACCAGGAGCGGAAAATGCTCTGGCGAGTGTTGAAACCCAACCACAGGGGCCGAGAATGCTACCCCAGGGGGCCTCCCCGGGCCAACGGCCGTCCCCACAGCAGCTCGGCCCGGCACGGTCGTGGCCAGTACCTGTGTCGTCACAATGGGAGTCCAAAGACAGCGGCTCGTCCAGGGATGAGGGGTCCGTCCCCGTGGCCAGAGGACTTCCGGGCGGGGCTTCATCGGAAGTCAGCGTCTCCTGCTTGGGGGTGGAGGGTTCGCTCTGTGCGGCCCGGGGCCCTCCGTCGGGGCTGCAGGCTTTGCTTTCAGCATCTGCAAGGAAATCCAGCCATCAGCCGAGCCCCCATCTCTCTCCCTATGTGCCTTCAATCGTGCAAGGGGCCTTCCTGGGAAGAGTGGCACCCCAGGCCCCGGCAGGGTACCCCGTCTCTTCCCCACACCTCCCCGGACTCCCTCTCCACATCTGGGCTTCCTAAGGAGGCCCAGGCACTGCCGCACCCCCAGCCCCCCAGCCTCTGCCCACTACCTGCCTGTGGGAGACTGGCCATAGCCCCCACCCACATCGGCACCCCCGCGGTGCCCCCCATTCCCATGCTGGTCTCTGCCCTCTGGTTTGCTTTGGCCAACGAGGCCCTGAAGCAGCCGTCACTTCAGAAGCATTCGCACACCCCCACAATCGAGCCCCTGCCTGTCCTCGCCGCCGGGACACACCGGGCCAGCGGGCTAGGGACAAAAGGCAGATGTACCAAACAGGGCTGCTCCGGCCCAGCCAGCAGAGACCGGCCCCAGACGGGACGACACCCACCGGCAGCCGTCTGCCCCGAGGAGCTACGGGGGTTACAGAACATTCTCGTGGCTATAGGTAACCAGTCCACTTCTGCGCCACTGTTTCACATCGGTCCCCTCACACACAAACCGCTGTCACCCACGGTACGCCCAGGCCTGCATCCACCCCAGGAAGGCGGCGGGGAGTAAGAGTCGATCCCTGCCCCCGGCTGGCTCACGCAGAGGCACTGGAAGCCCAAGGCTGAAGCGGGTCAGAGCAGGGAGTCGGTAAGTGCAGACGGGAGGCCTCCGAAGACACGACCCAGACTTCCGGGAGGACTGAAGGGAGGGCTCCGTGCCTCCCCTTGCTTGGGCGCCGTGGCTGGAGTCCTTGAGGGTCTGGCCTGGGAGGGATCGTTCACCTGCAGCCCCCGACTTAACAAGGAGGACGTGGTGCTCAGGGACACAACACGTCCAGTCCCACGGCCACCAGATGGCAGGTCCGGGCTTAGAAACAGCCAGCAAATGATAACCACTTCCGAGATGCAGAGCAGACTGGGCATGGAACCCCGCATGCCCCCCCAGATGCCACATGGTGTGCACGAGGCCACCCTGCGCAGATCGGCGCTGCGGGGTCACGAGCCTTTGGCCTAGGACCACTGCCTCCCATCACTGTGGGGCCTGGGGCAGGTGCTGACCTCAGATCAGCCCTCCCTTCACCCCACCCGCTGCCTTCTGGGCCTCCAACAATGTCCCTTTTACCCCCAGAGTGGCCCAAGAAGGAGACGGTCTCACTCCCCACGCGTCCCAACCCATGGCAGGCCTCTCCGGCCTCCACTTCCTCACCTTGGAAAAGAGGAGAGAATGACGTCACTGCGGGCTTCACGGCACCCGCGTGGGGAGTAAGTGGGTGCGTCTACAAAGCACCCCGCAGAAAAGACGCCGTGTGCCTGCCACAACCCTAACTGCCGCTGATGACGCCGAAGGACCGACTGTCCGGGGCCCAGGCTGGGGGCAGGTGCCCAGGTGAGAGCAACAGGCTCCCCGCAGAGCCCTCGCTGCACCCAGGACGTGGGCCCAGCCCGTGCACATGACCCTGCAGGGACGGGAGTGGCCGCCATGGCCCAGCACCTCCTGCCCCCGAGGCCACAGCCCTCTCCCCGGGAAGGGCAGAAATGTCAGCCAGGCCCAAGTCTGGAGATGTGCAGCGGGGAAGGGCTCCTCTCGGCAGCTGTGTCCCCGACCAGAGGGTCCGGGCGACGGCTCAGCAACCTTTCCCAAAAGAAGAGCAGAAGGCTAGTATTTTAGACTTTGTGGCCCACATGCCATCTGGTCCCAAAATTGAAAGTCTTCAATTTTTTATTTTTTTTTATTTTTACAGAAAGCGCTTTAAGTTTAAAAACCTTGACGCAGCCCAAGGTCCTTCCAAAACCTGGTCCTGGGCCAGGTCTGGCCTGTTGACTAGCAGCCAGAGTTCACAGACCAACGCCGACCCAGGGGAAGATGCAGACGCCGGCTGGGAGAACACAGCCGGGGACACGATGTAAAGTCACAGAGCTCAAGCTCAAAACCGGGCTTCCTCCCCTCCCTTGCTCCGGGCCGGTTTCCACATCGTCGACACACGGCCGGGACAGGCTCTGCCCTCAGCTTACAGGGTCCGTGGCACAGAGGCCGGCCAGCGCGGATGGCACGCTGTGCCCCGCCAGAGGCCCAGCACGGGCACCCCGCAAGCACCGAGTCTGACGACAGCACACCTTTGCCAGGCAAGGCTGGAACCCGGCGTTTAGAGAGGCGGACTCCTGGTCTTCTGAAGGACAGGCCACCTCCTGCCGGTGACGACACTGCGGTTTGTGCCAGTGACCGCCCCCCACCCCACCGTCATCATCACCAACCAGACAGCGGTCAGAACGTTGAATCAGGAAGGCCCACGGGTCCGCACCTGCCACCGGCCCGGCGGTCTCTAGCAGACAGGCCGTGGCAGCGTCCCCCACGTGCGCCCAGCTTGGGGCACCTGTAGGACTCTTCTGGACCGTGCTCAGAGCTCCCGTTCACAATCCTGTTCAATGAAAAGTTACAGTTCCCAAAATAGCGCTGCTGGCAGGGCCGTTGCTAAGGAACGCCAGCCGGGGCTGGGGGAGCTGTGGGTGGCTGTCCCCTGGGCCTCACTGTTCAGCCAGCGCTCCCTCCCAGCCCGTTCTGTCAGATGCCCACCCGACCCCGAGTGCTGCAGGGCCACCCAGGGGAGCACCTGTGTTACACGGAGCAGCCACGGCGCCCGGGACCGTCACCCGCAGACACACACACACACACGCGCATGCACACACACACAAACACACACACGCGCATGCACATATTGCCCCCGGCGTCCCTGCCACACAGAACCACACACATGTGATTTGTCACTGCCCAATCCCCCCCATCCCCGCCAAGGAAGGAAACCTCGTGCCTCCCAGGTCCCCGAACACAGCACCGGGGAGACAACCATCTCCTCTCCCGTGGTCGAGGACGAAATTCCTTCAGTTAGGAGAAAGCCAAGTGCACACATGCATGAAGATGGAGGAGCGTGCAGGCCCCTTACTGGCTGCCTTCGGGCATGGGACCGAATGGAGGAGTCTGAGGGGCGCTGGCCGGACCCCACCCATCACTGAGGAGTCAGAGGAGTGTGACCAAAGCAGGGAAGACAGGCGCGGGGGAGGGGGTCACGTCCTTCCTCTCCACCCATGCCTGGTCCACCCCCCGTGTGTTTAACAGCAGCCACGGGTCCCTCCCAGCTTCCGACAGACCAGCTTCGGAACAAGAGGGGTGGGTCAGGCTGGTTGATGTAATGCTCCGGCTCCTAGGATCAGAAGACAAGAGCCCCAGAGAGGGACACAGGCTCACCCCCCAGGCTCCCCCGCTGCCTGGGGGCACCATCCTGCTGCTTACTGCTTTGTGGGCCAACTCCCAGGTGCCAGGTATGAGGTGCGAGCCGGGTGTGGGTTCGTTCTGGCTACGGAAGCTCAAGTGTGAGGTCTGGGGCACCTCTGCAGCGTCCCTGGCCAAGCCCGTGGTTAGCGCCCCCTCCCCGCCGGGGGCCGGCAGGGAGGCACTCGGGCTGCAGGCACAGGCCTGGCCGAGACCAGGTGGTGGCCACTGAGGCGTCCTTCATCCAAACCCAGGATGGGGAATCACGCCCCACCCCTACCCCAGACACAGGCCAGCAGAGCGGAGGGGCTCACTGCTCCACTCCCAGCGCAGAGGCCAGAGGGGCCCACAGCCCGACCAGGGATTCTCAGCCACCAGCAGAAACAAGCCAGGGCCGGCCTCCTCCCCCAGGGCAGAAGGCGTTTCCTGAGCACCCACAGGGCAGAAACACCAGTGCGGGCTGGTATTCAGCCAAGGGGGCCGCTGCCCCCCACGGCCCCAGATCCGCTGTCCCTGCCACTCCGGGGAGGGCACATGCAGGACAGAGGACCACAGAACAAGAGCACATCCCCCTCCTCTCCCTGACCCCAGGCCCCTTCCCGGAAGCACCCCTATCACCCTGCTTAACAGGCTTAGCGACACCCCAGGCAGGCCCACTGCAGACCCACACCCTGCTTGGCCCTGGGCTTAACACCCACCAGGAGTGCAGGGAAGAGGCCAGGCTCTGTGGGACCTGCCCCCTCTCCAACCTCCCTGCACCTCACCCCCCTTCTCCCCTTCCACGCTGGGCCCTGCTCCTGCTGCTGCCGGGGGCTGGAAGATGGGCCCCGCCCCCACCCTGCGCTCTCCAGCTCTCCGATTCTCAGCCCTGGTGGCCCCCGCCGGAGGCAGCTGGGGGGCTTATGAAGTACAGGTGCCTGCGTCCCAGCCCAGAGCCGCTCGCGTGTGCGCTCCCCAGGTGCCGGTAATGACCAGTGGGCTCCGGAGCCCTTTCTGATGTCCTGAGGTCCCACTGAGACATCACACCCTGCCCCCCGGGTGGGGTCAGGGCCACGCGTCTTGTTCTCTGGGTGTGACACAGCTGGGCTGTGACTTTCTGTTGGCCTGTGGGGTTACTGACCGCGGCATCTGTCCAGGAGCGCATTTCCAACCCCCGAGGAAGGACACACTGGGTGTTGGACCCACCTGGCTCCCGACTCATAATCACTCAGCGGGACACAGTGGGATGGAGCCTGGGGGGTTGGCAAATGACACGCCGGGAGCCGAGGCCGGACACCGCCGGCTCCATGTGGCCCGTCCATCCTTCAGACGACATCTTTTAACAGGGCTCAGAGTTGAGGAAAAGCACAGCCCTCCTCTGCAAGGTTCCCCTTGCTTCTCTGACAGGAATCCAACCCACACCCTGGCTTCCTCTCCATCCACTGACCAAACACCTCCTACGGTGAACCGCAGCAAGGCTGCTCTCACCCTCCCTGCCCTTCCCTTCCCCAGAGTCCGCAGGAAGGTCTGCTGGCGACGTACTCAAAATGCAGGCTTTAGAGCTGCGTTATCTCATTCTGACTCAAACAGCCCAGACGTCCATCAGCAGCGACAGTCCCCCAAATCTGAGGGTCAGACATTCAACACCTGAGCGCCACAGCACCTGGGACCAAGCACCCCACTCACGCGTGAAGTTCCATCCCCCGGAGGAAGCGATTTCGGGGGCAGATTTCCCAGGAACGTGGCATCATGAAAACCCGTCCCTCTGCAGCTGAAGAGGAGGAATGAGGCAGAGGCCGAGCCCGCTCGCACCGGGAACCCCCGCTTCCTGAGGCCCCTTCCCAGTCCCGATGCCGGGAGCTCCACGTGCCCGCACAGCCTCAGGGAGCTGACTGCACGCGGCCAGGCCCCCCGGTTGGGACGCGGGGGCTGCCGGCCGCGGCGAGGTCTGCAGACACCTGCGTTTCCGTGAAGGACCAAGCACGGAAGGTGTGCGTGAGGACCCGAGCCCTGTGGCTCGTCACCCCCGAGCACGCGAGAACAGGCGGGAGCTCCAGAACATTGTGAACAATCTGCCAGCAAGCACACGCCCCGTGGGGAGACCTCCGGAGAGGTGTGGATGGTGTCCGGGCCCTGATCTGCGTGAGCCCGGAGCAAGCCACCCCAGACCCTCACGTTCCTCATCTACAGCGTGGGGTAAGCACCAGTGCGGGGGCTGGGGGCGCAGGGAAGGAATGGGACAGGTCCGCGTGCAGGACACCGTCGATGCTTCCCAAGGGTGACAGGGTACGAGAGGGCCGCGTGAGTCAGAACCACCTGCCCGAGTCGGGGATCGTGACGGAACTCGAAACGAAAGCCAACGCCACCAGCTCAGGGGAAGCAGGACGGAGGGCCAGCCTGCCGCACCGCCCGGCAGAGGACGACTCTCAGCTCCGTGCCCAGTGCAGAGGTGGCCTGGACCTCAGGACGGGCCTGACAGGGAACGACCCCTGGGGAGGCCCCGCTGGGGCCCAGCCCCTGCACCTGGGCCCTGGGCGCCCCGATAGCCGCTCCGCCTCCGCCGGGCCTCCGGGCCCCACTTACCCCGCTCCATCATCTCCAGCAGACCCTTCTTGATGAGCTCCTCCCGGCCTTGCCTGCCGGCCATCTTCTTCTCCAGCGCTGCACAACACACAAACGTGCCAGTGAGTCACCACGGGGCCCGCCTGCGCCTCCCGTTTACAGCAGGGGACTGCGGGGTCGGGGGCCACTGGTAGGGGCCTTGTCCAGGAACCCCAAGCTTTCCGACTATGCACTCTGCTGAGCATCGCACAGACGCCCCAGACTTGAGGCAGGGGATCGCTCTGCTGGACAATCTCCTTTCTCTGCCCAGGAAACGATTTGCCTACAAAAGAACTCGGTTTCGAATACGACCCCATGCAATTCCTCAAACCCTTTCTTGGAAAGATGCCAACTGCAGCTGTGAACCGTGATCACAGAGGGCGTGAGGTCCCCCACGCATGCAAGCACTCTGCCTGGCGAGGACAGCAGTGGGGGACATGGAACAGAGCCAGCCCCTCCCGTCAGAGCTTGAAGACTAGCAGCAGAGGACAAACAGGTGATGGCAATGAAGTTATGGATTTAGAAATACTTACTGAGCATCTACGATGTGCTAAGTGCTGAGCATGCACTGGGGAGTCCCTGGGAAGAAGAACCAATGCAGCCCCCCCCCCCCCCGCCCAGGGCTCCAGGAGGCTCTAGGAGGGAGCCAGCAGGAATAACGGGGCTGTTCTAATGACCAGAGCTAGTAAAGCGCCTACCGAGCACCTACTGTGGCAGGCATAGGACAGCAAGACAGGTGCGGCTCCTACCTGGGGACACCAGCCAATGAACATCTACAAATGAGCAAGCGGAATGACCCAGAACCCAAGGGACAGGGACAGGGTCTGGGAAGCCCTGGCCGGGCTGAGCATCGGGGCTGGCTTCCCTGCGGGTGTTCACGCTGAGAGCTGAGCATGAACAGGAAGACCCGAATGTTGGGAAAAAGACATTTTCGGGCCAAGGGAACAAAATGTCCTTTCTTAGTCCAATCTCCAGATGCCGGAAATATGCACAAAAATGAGAAATTGAGCCCTGGCTTTGGGAGGTGTACACAGAGCGCCTGCCATCCAGACCAGCAGATGGGGATGAGCAGAACCGGGGTGGAGGTGAAGACCCAAGGGACCCATGGTCTGGGGGCCCGGCCCCCCACAGGACGTCACCCGCCCTGACTCCTGAGCCTCCCAGTGACCCAAAGAGGCCGCTGCGAGGGTCTGCTGTCCCCATCTCAGGGGACTGCCCAGAGCACGTTCCAGCTCAGGGCCCACATCCCAGACCACAGCCTCTGGGAGCCGCCCTCCACGTGCTGCCCCTGCTCGCCCTTCCCAGGCCACCGTGGGCGTGTCTGTCTCTAAATCACCTTTAGATGTACGTCATGCTCGCCAGCATCGCCTGTGAGGTCAGTAATATACTGAACACACGGAAATAACCCCCCACGCTTGCGGGGAAGAATGGTTTAGAATAAACGAAAGGCCCCCCTGATCCCCAGTTTTCCAAATGCTGGCTGCAGGCCCCCAGGTGAGGACCCCACAGGTGTTTACCTGCAGACCTCAGCCCACCTGTGGGGATCCCACATCCTGTCACTCCCCCGCAGCATGGGGCTCAGGGTGTGGAGCCCACAGACTGCGCAGTTCAAACCTCCAAATCTACAGCCCAGAGCACATCAGGGGCTCCCGAGGTCACAGAGGTCACCGTGTTCCGGTCCCCTGTGCCTTCCCCAGCTCAGTACCTTTGCATGAGCTATTGCCTCTGCTACAATGCCGTTCCCTGCTTTTCTCAAGGAGCCAATCATGCCTCAGCTCAACGGTGCCTCCTCACCTGAGGCTGCTCAGATCATCCAGCCCCAAACGAGGCCCAGCCCACCGCACCTCCCCCCAGCACCTGCTCAGGTCCTCCGCGGCCCCACCGGGGGCCTGTGACCTCTCTAGGGCTGGAGCACATGCCCGCCGGCCTGTTGCCCCTCCCCACTGGGCAGAAAGCGCTGAGTGCTCAGGCCCCCCATCTACTTGGTGCCCAGCACACAGCAGGCAGTCAGGACTCCTGCAGGAACCCCGCTCTGCCTTCATTCTCAGCAAGGAGGACTGCTCAATCAGCCTCTTGGGGAGTTAAGAAATAATCTGTGTAACAAGTGTGAGCGGAGGGCCTACTGCTCTCGGCAGCTCCCCCCACCCCCATCGGCTCTGTCTCCGTGTCCTAGATGCTCTGGAATCTGCAGGGCTCCACTAGATGCTCTGGAATCTGCAGGGCTCCAAGGATGGGAAGGAGACCGGGGTCCCAAGGACCGCTAGAGACAGAAGCCGGAGACCAGCCCTTCCCGGGCTGGTCCCCAAGTTCTTGGCTAATCCCACATGCACAGCTCCCTTGTTAATGGTTTCCAGCCATAGCTAACAAGCACGTGCTCAGCAGGGAGCCCTGGCGGGAGCTGAGATGCCGTCCCCCCCGGGGTTTGCTCCTCAGGACACTGACCTCCCTCCCCTTCACCAAGGACACCCCGTTATCCAGGAATCAGACCTGAGCCAGGCTGCCAGGGGTCACCCCAGCCTGTGGCCAGCTGGTTGCCGGACCCTGGGCTGGGCTTCTCCCTTGGAGCCTGGGGCCCCTTCCCGAGGTGGGTGGGGTCCCGGGAAGGGCACCGGCCTGTGGGCTGGTCCTCTGTGTTTACTTGGTCACTTTACTTGCTATCACCGCCAGCTGTGTCATTGTCCCGGCACCTGTCCTCCGTGGTCCAGTGCCCCGGCCACAGTTCCTGCTGTGGACGCTAGGGGGCAGGAGCAACGGTACAACCTGAGGCAACCCAACGTCCCACAGAGCCGGGACTGGCAGGGTGTGAGTGAGGATGCCGCCCGCGGTGAGTGAGGGAAGGAAGTTTCTGGGCCCTCTGCAGGGAGGGCGTTGGGGGGGAGGGCCCGAGAGCCAGCCTCTCTGCAGGAAGAGCTTAGGAGCCCGGAGCAGCTGGCTCTGGTTTCCAGTAAGAGCCAGGATGAGGGCCTCGACCCTCCCAGTCACCCAGAGGCCTCCTAGGGAGGGCAGGCCCCAGTGTGGTCAGAGCGTGGTCAGCAAGGACACTTGTCCCAAGCCAGCCTCCCTGCCCCAGCCTGCAGGGACTCCGGGACTGCCAGTGACTTGTGTGCCCCGTGAGTCTGGGCGGTGAGGGGGTCACAGGTGTGCCCGGGGCTGACCCACCCCAGCCAGGAGGTGACCCGGCAAGGCTGAGCAGCTCCCGCCGCTGGGGCCCACAGAGCTCAGCCCGCGCTCCCCTGGTGCCTGGGGAGGCAACGTCAGCGCAGAGACACGGCAACCGGGTCCTCGCGCCCTCTCCCCCACACTCACCGGACGTCGTCTGCTTCAGCTTTTCGTTTTTCTTCTTCCTCCATTTCCAGGGCTTGAAGATCCTGCCCAGGGTGGCCAGTCTGCTGTTCCTCCTCACCGGGGGGGTTCGGATCCCTGAGACCAGATACTCGGAGCGCGCTGGGGGGGCCTGGTCCATCTCATCTGGAGGGGAACACCAAGGAGGAGCTCAAGTGATTACCAGCCCTACATGGCTCCTCGCGGGGTGGGTTACTGAGGTGACTTCCCTCACCCAAGGGGCCACCAGTGACTCTACAAAGCCTGGGGCTCATTGCCATGGGTGAGTACCCACAGGTGGCACATAGCAGCGCCTGAATTCCTGTGCCCCTTCTAGGGAAACCCTCCCCCCGGAACCCTTCTGTGGCCTGCCAGAAGCCCTCCCCCAAGTTTGCACTTGGCCACAGCAGTTTGAAGACTTCTCCAATTCCCCGTGAAATCTCTCCCACCCCAGGACCTTTGCTCATGCTATGCCCTCCACCTGTGCTGCTCTTCTGGTCTTCTTTGCCCTGTCAACTTCAGCCACTCTGCTAAATCTGGCTTTCTCTACAAGGCTGCACCTTTTCCTGCCCCACACAAGGTGCAGAGCTTTGCTTTCTGCTCCTGAAGCTAGCTACTTGTGCCAGCATCGAGGAGTCGCAATGGTCCCTGGGTGCCTGCCCTCCCGCTCAGCTGTCAGCTCTCTGCCTTGACCCTCAGCAGAGGCCTGGCCATGGTCCTCACTGGAGAGCCATGGAAGGAGTTGGTCCATGAACAGGCCACGGAAAGTAGCTCTCCTTTGGATCCTTGTTCAGAAAACTACGCTGTTTTCACACTCTGTGGGACACATAGAGATGGACATCCAAGGACGCTCGTGGTGCCAAGACTGGTATTATCGACAGGCCAGTGCTAAGTCACTGATCATCCCTCCCCTCGGCCGCCCATGTATGGACACGAAGGAAAGAAAGCAGAGAGGCAACCAGGCCACGGTCGACTGCTAAGTCAAGAAATCACACGCAGCGTCACACAGTACACGCCAGCAACGTGCGTGAGGCGGTCATGCAGAGAACACGGCTGCGCGGAGCATGTCTGTGGGGCCCTCAAGCCACAGGGGACATGCACTACTAGGGGAATGGGAGAGAGGAAGACCTGAGCTTCACGACTGGCCCTTCAGGAGTTTAGGATGTGTTCACGTTCGAAGAAAGAAGGTTCGTTAGAACGGAGAACAACGCCGCGGACAAGACGGAGTAATCAGAGAGCCGCGTGAGAGCAACCTGCGCTGCCCCCACGGCCCACCGGACCCTGTCCACCGGGTGTGGCGAAGGCCGCGCTCAGGCCAGCGCCCAAGCGGATGGAGAAAGAAGCTTCAGTTGCCCCAAACCCCAGGCACAGGGAAGGGACCTTTCTTCTGGCAGTGACGAGGCTCCAAGTGCCCAAGTGTCAACCTTTCTGTGTCCTTTGGGCGCATGTTCACACACCTGTCCGTGCTCCCCGGTGTGGCTGCTGGCACACGTGCCCGAACCTGGCCAGGACACTCGTGCAGATGTGTGCACACACACACACACACACACGTGCACACACATGTTGCCCAGCACACACGCTGCTCCCCACAGACAGGGCAGGGGGCTTACATGGAGCCAAGAAGCCCCGAGGGACCCGAGGTTCCCGGCAGAGCAGGGCTGGAATGAGGGGTCTCAGGAAGGCTGTCAGCAGAAGGAGGCCCCCAGAGGGGCCAGACCCTGTGACGGGCTGGTCGCCGTCAGATCTAGCCCCATGCCCCACGGGACAGGGGCCCCAGGGACACGCGACCCCGGGGAGCGGCAGTCAGACGATCCCGGAGGTAGACACCTATCAGCAGCCCAAGGCTCCTGGCAAGGCACTCGCAACTTTGGCCTCAGTTTTCATGTCTGTCAAATAAAGATAATGAACATCCCAGATGCCTTGTATTGAAAGGAAGATTCGGGGTGACCACAGAGACCGGAAACTCAGTTAAACACATTCAGCACAAAGTTCACTGAGAGCATGTTACCAACCCTGCATTATAGCATTGTCTACGTTCTAAGGCTCTGTAGACGCGCTGGTTACCGTACCGTGCTGGCATGGGGGGTCTCTCGGTAGACGTTTTCCTGGTGGTTTATATTACACAAGGAGCACGAGAATAATGATGGGGCGGAAGTCAGTCCGGGCTTGTTCCGGGTCAGGGACCACCCGACTTCCCCTCACAGTGAATCTGTAAGAAACAGACTCTTATCCATTGTACAGATGAGCACACTGAGGCTCAGAGCCGTGAGCCATCCTGCTGACTCACAGAGCGAGGAAATGCTGGAGGTCGGCGTGACCTTGAGCAGTGTGATTCCAGAGCCACCCCCCACCCCGTATCTCTAATCTGCTTCTAGGGTGACTGTAAATTTGTGCCCAGAGCAGGATGCAAATGGGGAAGACACCCCAAAAGGCACAAACCAGGACCGTCCCAGCCCAGGGTGTGTGGCCACTCTCTAGCTGTTACTGTTAACTGTACGGCGGAGACCGTGTCCACGGTGGCCGACAAAGCAACCCCGTGTGGAAGAACAAGCCGAGGGGTGACTTGAGGGAGAAAGCAGCTTAGTTGAGGGGCGCAGGAAGTGTGGGCGAGGGAGGGAGGGAGCGGGGGGAGGAGCCTCAGGGCCTGGGTCACAGACTCCTCCCACCACCGGCTCCCCAGCTCTGCGCTCCAGGCCTCCAGGCGCAGGAAGCAGACCCTTCCCAGAGGCCGTTCATTCCTATTCTCTCTTTTCCTTTCCACCCACAGCAGCGGCCAGAGCCACATGGCCCCGGAAGGCTGCTGTCCTGCAGGCATCTTGACACAAGGGGGAAGAGAACAGGCCAGGTCCCCCCAAGCCTCCAGGCTGGTTGGAGGAAGAAGATGAAGATCCCCAGAGAGGCGCCTGGGGACAGTGCACTGCTGTTGTCACTTGGTTTACAGCTCACAAAAGATGGGGGCAGGTACCAGAAACCCAGGGCCCACAGAGGAGCAGCTACAGAAATCCAGAGGAAGGGAGTTCTGGGCAGGACCACAGCCCCCAGGGCTTAGAGACGCCACGACGGCACAGGAGAAAGGCACACGTGGGGCTCTGAGCTTCCTAGCAGCCAAAGCAAAAAGGAGCAGCACACAGAGTAAACCACAAATAGGACCCCAAATCCCACCCCACTGGCTACCCACATCACCGGGCCTCCGGTCCAGGCCACCAGCAGCTCCCCCCAGATGCCCCCACGGGTGTTCTAGCCAGCCCCCCCCACAGTCCCCCCCACCCCTTGTAAAAACAGAATTCTAGTCACACCACTTTTCTGCACGTTCCCTGCCCTTTCCCTTCTCCTGTAGCACAAGCAGCAGATCGACCGCCGAGCCAGGACAGCTCCCACGTCTTCATCCCGCCCCTGCCCACTCACCTCTGCCAACCTCTGCCCCGTGACTTTATCATCGTCCTCGCCGGGCAGTCACGTTTCTGGCGTGCTACGGAAACCATACGGTGCAGTCATGCGGAACACGGGGGCTACGACCGGGGATCTGGGCTCACATCCGGGCTCGGTCTCTCACGGATGGGAGTGGACGTGCTGACCCCATCTCCTCCCGGCACCCTCGCGCCTCCCGCGGCGCTGCTGGGGAACGGAGGGCGCCGCCCTTCCCACGTCCTTGCCTGGGGCTCGGCCACGTGGCTCGCTGGACTCCCTGCTCCCCCCACCACACCTCTGTTCCTGGCGGCTGGAGCGCGTACTTGGTCCTCACACACAGCCGGAGCACAGAAGGGGCCCTACTCAGGGGCTTGAACCTGACCCAAAATTCGGAAGGAGCCCCTGAGGTCTCTTCCTCTCCATTCACCAAGTATCCCACATGCTGGGCCACGACAGACACCTTCCTCTGAGCAACTCCTCGGGGGCCCTGCTGTCACCAGGGAGCGAAGCCCAGGGCGCAGCAGGCTCCAGCACCCCTCCCCCGCACCCTGGGAGGGATGCCCTCTCCCTGCCACCTCCCCCAGCGGGGCTCAGGCCCAGGGACTGGCCCAAGGAGAGAAATTTCAGAAGAGACGCTGTAGCATCCAGCGAAGCAATTCTTCACCAGCACCTCGAGGGCAGAGGGGGCATCAGTGTGTCGCTGACCGTGTGCGTGGGGGTCCGTGGGAGCAAGAGGCGGGTGTGCGCCCTCCTGGGCACAGAGTGGCCCCCACACACTCAAGGGCACACAGGCGCGGCTGGGGCCAACGTGGCGGGTGGGCGCATTCCCGTGTGTGTGTCCCCAGACTGCAGGCAGGGTGGGGTGGCCGTGCGCGTGGACCCCGTCCCCCGCCTGTGAGTTCAGACGCCAACTCCCTGGGGCTCGGGAGGAAGCCCTTCCCCGCGCCGGGAGGCTCCCGGAGGTGCAGATGCGTTAGCAGATCCCTCGAGCCTCCGAGGAACACGGTGCTGCGCCAGGGCCACCTCTGCCACCTGGGAAGCATTAGCAGTTAATTAACGGAAACTGTTTCCCACAGCTGCATGCGGAAGTCAAAGAGGCCCCCACGGAGCAGGCAGGGGCCTCCCGGGGCTCCCGGAGGGATGGGGCGGGTGGCCAGCCCCGCTGACACGAGACGGCTGGAGCTAAGGGGGCAGGCCCCAGCCCGCAGCCGGGACAGCGCCGGCCCTCTCCGGGCCCCTGGTGCCCGCCCTGCCCACCTCCCCCCACCAGTGGGTCCCACAGACGTGTGGCCCGGCGCCGTTCTAGAACAAGGCAGGGAAGGACGCCGATGCCCCGTGACTGAGCTCACTGGGCTACCGGCTAACGGTCCGGCCTGGCCCGAGGCCAGCCTCTCCTCACGCCATCCCCTCCATGCTCGCTCTGATGGCTCTACGGTGTCGTCCTGGGACGTCCCGCTGATTGTGGGCGTCAGTCCTTCCCACCGGCATGAACAGGGGCTGCGGCTATCTTGATCACCGCGAGCTCTGGGAGGTGGAACTGCCGTGGCGGGAGCCTGGACCTGGCCCCGTCCGTCCGACTCCCGCGGCCCCTCCTGAGTGAGCTCCCGCTTCCTCATCCTCTACCCGCCGACCTCCGGTGTCTCTTCTTGCCCTTCCCCTTTCCCCAGAACCCGGCGGGAGGCAAACCCCCCACCCTGCGCTGATGCTCCGGCCGCCCCGTGGGGGAGGCAGTGCCCTCCGCGTCCAGCGATCCCGGCGCCACCGTGGTCGCCGCCCTCACTCATCCGCAGGCTCGACCGTCCGCTGCGGGCTGAGCCTGCGGGGCCGGGGCCGCTCTGCGGGAAGCGGACTCGCGCACGGAAGGGGGGAAGATGCGAAGAGGGAAACAACCAGGGAACGGCAGATCACCGACGGGCTCCTGTCAGAACTTGGCACGCCGACCCCCACAGCGGGGCCTCTGTCCTCCGGGAGCCTCCCTGGCCCCAAAGACACCATCTCTCGATATTCAGCGACCGCCTTCTGTGAGGCAAGCACCTGCCAGCTGTGACGAACAAGGAAGCGGTGCTGGGACCCCCCCGGGGACCCCCACTTCCCCTCCCCCCGCCGGTCCGTCCACCACAGAGAAAACCAAGATGCCTGGAATTACCAGGAAGAACAAGTCAGGGGATGATACGTGCAGAGGACATGATTCTTCCTGCCTGGGGGCCGGGGTGGGGGCAGTGAGAATCAGAGGCCACTGGGGACCCAGGTAATACTTGATTTGGGCCTCAGAGTTTGACAAGGATTTGTAAATCCATCGACGTGCGACAGGATGTGGTATCTGGGCAGTGGGAATTACCGCCGGGAAGCACGATCTGAAGTCCGCAGTCCCTGAGGTTCCAAAGAAGCCCAGTAAAATCCCTACACAGAAAATCGAGGTCCACACGGAGATGCTAACTTTCTACAGTGCCAGTTAGCCACCGACACACACACACATATACATGTGCATGCGCAGACACACGCGTGCGGACACATACATGCACATGGACCACACATGCACGGACACACGCACACGCAGACACATATACGTGCGGACACACACGCGTGTCCACGGGCACACACATGCGGACACACGTGCGCTCATGGACACACACACACACACACACACATACACACACACGGACATGCGCAAGTACACCCACACGTGTCTGCCACCAGCACCACCGGCCGCACATAACAGGAAGAACGTGATCTCCAAGTAAGAAAGGCATCCTCTAGTTGGGAACACACTGGTAAGAGAAAAGGTAACCATTCTCTGCCCAGCGTGGGTCTGTGCACTTGAATCTGGGAGCCCTCAGCTGGAGCTCGGGATTCCCGGAATGGAAGTGAGAGGGGAGGCTGGGGCCCGGCCAAGAAGAGTCGTGTGGAGCCAAGACTGAAGCCCTGAGGATGGGCAGTCGCTAAGGACGAGCACTGGAAAGGCCTCAAAAGTGTGGTGTGGATGGCCGGAGGCAGGGGCCCAAGCTGCAGGCGGGGGGCCCTCGGAGAAGGGACAGGCAGGGGAAGGGGGGCGGGCCGGCACAGAAAGGAGGGAGGGACCCAGAGATGTTGTTCAGACAGAGTCGTCACCCGAGCCGGGAGAGCCATCAACACGGGACGTGAACCCACGGGGAAGAATCCGGAAAACAGAGACGGGCCACAGCAACACCTCTGGGACACTTGCTGTGTTGTGTGACAAGCCCTGTCCCGAGCCCCTACCACGAAGGAGCTCATTCCATTCCTATCAAGCCCCTAGAAGGCAGGTCACCATTTCCACTGTCCCCATCACAGGGACACAAATGGAGTCAGAGAGATGGGAAACATTTCCGCAGGTCACGCAGCGAAGGAGAGAGTAGGGTCGGAAGTCAGGATGCCCGCTGCGTCCTGCGTCAGACCCCACGGATGGGAGGATGACGTCCCCGTTAGGGTGCGGGCTGTGGGATGAAAGCAGGCCTGCAGCTGAGCCCATCACCAGAGCAGCACAGACAAAGGTCACGGCATTTGGCATCAAAGGCCACCGCTTGTGTCCAGCCTGCAAAAGCTGTGGTTTGATGTCTGTCCACAAAGAGGTGCTGGTGTTTTAAGTGACCTATCACCCGGATGGGTCTGAACCTCCTAAACCAAATTTTCAAAATGGACTTTAAGTCTCCCAGACGTGAAAATATGGCTGGTTTGACTTTCACTCCTCCTGGAAATCGCTCGAGTGACAGCTGAAAGGCAGGACATGTGGGGGGTACTGACCAGTACAGGCAGGAGCAGGACCACACCCGAACACCATCCAGGAAGGAGGGAGGCACTCCATGGCATCACGGCTGGGGTGGACGCGGGGACTGGCCACGGGGGTCAGCAGGGGGCCGGTAGAGGCGGGAAGGGTGAGTGTATCCAAAAGGGGGAAGCTGTAAGGGCCGATGGCCGTCTTCCCAGAACTCCTGCAGGCTTTCTCCACCGCTCTTCCAGCCTGCCCCTCAGAACCTGCAACCCATCACAGCCCCTGCGTGGGAAGGCAAAGCTTCCCTGGTGCAGAGGCCACGGGGTCCCCAAGGCAGGGCTCTACCCCTCTCTGGGCGCCCAGCATAGCTCCTGGCGTGTGGAGTACATGAAGGAGAGTCAGTGCATGCCTGAATGAGGGGGCTGGATCCTGCCGTGGGAAAACAGACGTGGGATCAGAATGCAGGTCACTGGTTATCAACAGTGACCGGAGTCACCTCTGCACCCCTCGACAGCGGGGGATAATTCAATTCCTAAGCAACGTCCAGGCTTCACGCTGCCGCACCCCGTCTCCCGGCTGTGCCGCAGACAGACGGTGTCTCCCTGCTGTGTCCTGCTCGTCAGTCGAGGGCTAAGAAACACAAGAGCCTGGCTGGGCTTCAGGGAGAACGGTGGCCCCAGAATATCGTGCATCGAGTGGATGCTTAATTGTAGGAGAACGCGGTTTTGAATGCCCAAGGGGAGCCGCCAAGTTCTTCAGCATGTCTGTTCCAAGCGAACCACCCCAAGGGACAGAGACCGAATTTCCAGCTCCATTTGACATTTAAGAAGAGGAGGCTGGGGTCGGAGGGCAGAGGTAGGACCCAAGTTAGACAGTCACACAGCTGGTAAGCGGTGGGACTGGCCCGGGAGCCTAGGCTTTCCGAAATAGAGCTCACCTGTGGGGCGTGACACAAGTGTTTCCCAATGCACATTCCATGGAACCCTGGCACGGGAGGGGCTCTGCGGTTGAAGGCAGGTGGGAAAACACCGTGCATGCTGAAAGCCCTCCCTGAAGGACCACCACATACTATCACAGCAAACAAATGCTCTGAGAAGTCCTGCAGTCAGCAACTCTATTCAGCTGCTTAGCCAGCTTTTCCTACACAGATGGATCAGGCCTGTTTACGCCTTGCTGCCCAGACAGCTATAACCACACCCGGGCTGGAGAGAGAACGGATTTGGAGCAGTAGATGGCAGAGGAAGCAGTTTATACGTACTCCCGCTAAGAAGTGTACACGGCAAATTTCTTTTTGGAATAGAAACGTCTTGTCCCCAATATCTGTATTCCAAAGACAAAGGGGATCCTCTAAGACCTTCCTAGAAGTTGGGCCTCGAAGCTCCCCGTGTCTCCAAGTGTCCTCTAGCTGCCCGAGGCCCCGCCACGGGAACGGTGCAAACAAAGACCAGACAAAGACCCATCTACATCCTGACACTCGTGGAGAAACCAAGGCATCATTCAAGCAGTTTCTTTCTTCCTCACATACATTGTGGAAAAACCAGCCCATCTGATGAGAAGGCCCATCTGTTTAGCATCAACCCCATAATTCTGCCAACGGTCGCTGGTGTCTGCCAGACATATGGCCGGTTCTCCAAGTGAAAATCAGCTCAAATCTGTAAATCAAGCGGGTCTGGAAAGGCTGTGTGGAGTTTGGAACCAGGAATAAAAGCGGGAGGAGGATGGGCTCAGGGAGGGAGAAGGGGCGGACGGGAAAGGCACCTCTGTCGTCACCGGCTCGGCGTTCGCCGGTGTTGGGCTCAGCAGGAAAGTCCGTATTTGCACATCAGCAAACGCTTACAGAAATTATTTAGCAAGAAGCGCACGGACTTTGCAAAGTCTAGGAGCTGCTTTTAGAGGCAGCCCCTGAAGATCCTCTCCGACAGAGCAGAGAACGAGCGTCCCGGAGAGAGGATAAACCATCAAACGGCGCACCAGGAGACCCCGGCATCGCGATGTGCGTCTGGGCCGACGATACCGCCCAGCATCTTCAAAGCCCAAGTTCCCAGCCCGGACTTTCCAAACCAAAGTGTAAGAGGAGGTTCTTAGACGCCAGTCCAAGCTTAAGGGCAAATGTCAGTTTTTTAACAATATGCATGTCTTAGCATTTTTCTGAGGAAATTGAACATGTTCAAATGCTGGGAAGATTCTGAGCCAATAGATCCGTACTTTGAAAATGGGTCCCACATTCCTTTTGCTCAGGTCAGGGATGGGCAAAGGCTCTCCCATGTAGCTCGTATCTATCTCCGGTGCCGTGGGCCACACACTCTGTGTTGTGACTGCCCAGCCGCCGCCGAAAGCAGCTGCAGACGGTGCCTAAGTTAATAGGCCTGGATGTATTTTAATGAAACTTTATTTATAGGCACCGGTGGAAGACAGATCGGCTGTGTTTACCCACTGTTTGCCAGCTCCTGCCATAGGTGGTCCCTTTGGAAACGTCTTCAGGGAAAAGGTACCCCCTGGGCGTTCGGAGAAGAACGAGGGGGAGCGGGCGTGGTTTGTGCTCAGGATACTTTACCTCCGCTGGCACTCCTGAGCCCTGGTGTCCAGGCCAGAGTCATTCCCGCCTCCAACTCTGCGGCCTCCGACGGGTTTCCCAGCGTCTCTCTGCTACGCCTGCCCCCCCCCCCCCCCGCCCCAGGCAGACAGGGTCTGCGTCACTTCCCTGCTTAGCGTCATAGTGGCCTTTAGGATGACACACAAGACCGCAACAGTGACCCCAGATTCTGGAGTCTGCTTCAAGCTTACCTCCCACCGCGCCCCTGCCTCACCCCACGGATTGCCGCCTCTCCTCTGCTTCGCCCTGCCCGAGCTCTCCCTCCGTTAGGCTGCCTCCTGTGCCAATCCCTCCGGAAGCAACTCTTGTCCCTGATGAACTCCTACTCACTCCTCAGGGTCCCGTCCTCCGTACCCACCTGTTAGCTTCCTGTTACGTTTTGCACCACAGACTCCAGTACAATTTAGAATTCGCTATCGATCTGCCCATTCATGTGTGGAATGTCCTCCTTTGCTATCTGACCAGGAGAGCAGGGACCCAGGATGTCCCACGAAACTGCCTCCCCAGGCCCGAAAACAGAGCCCAGGAGGGCCCAGCAAAGCTTCGGCAAGTATTTGAGAAGCAAAAGGAAAGGAGAAGCCGACACCTCTGGGCTTGTGCTCGAGTTCACGGTCTCTAGCCGTGGGGAAGGAGCGCAGGCACCTCTGAGGTGTAAAATCTTACACAAGATGCGTTTTTCAGGATTTGCGGAGCTGGGCTCCCTCCCCAGTTTGCTGACCCTGCAGCCACACTATGTTTTAGCCTGGCACTGCCACCCCCCACCCCGTGCCTCCATGGTTGACTTGTGGCTGCCCCTGAGAGCAGAAGCCGCTGTGCCTGAAAACATGCAGTGTCCCTGTTTTGTTGTCACTGTGGCTCCCAACTTCACCACAGGCCCTGGTCCTGGCCTGGATCCCCCGGTGGCTGTCACAGAAGCGACAAGAAAGGTGACCCCAGCCCAGCCAGGTAGCAAGTCCGCACAGCTCACATTTTCCAGGAACACGCCACGGCCGGTGACACCTGTCTCCTTGGACCGTGCTCAGAGTCTCTGGCTGTGGCTGGGAGCTAGCCTCCTGGTGCCCCCCAGGATAGGCCAGCCCCAGCAGATGGAAGCACGGCTAACCTCAGCCCCAGCCACTGCTGTCTGTCATCACGGGGTACCCAGGAGCTGCTCTGGTGAGGCGGCCAGCTCTGCCCACTCCCACTGAAGAGTGGGAGACTGGACTGATTAACTGATTAACTCACACTTGAGACAACTTGGCTGACCATTGACTCTGGGCCCAACACCTAACCTTGTGCTCCCAGGCCCAGGGTCGGAGGGTGGGGGCGGTGGCAAAGGCAGAACGAGCACCCGGACATTACGATGCTGGTTCCTACATCCTCTGCTGCTCATCTGCCCCCGTGCCGGGCCCCCTCATGGCTCCCAGGTTCCTGCAACATCTGAGCCCACCTGAGCCAGCTCCAGTGGCCTCCGCTGCCGTTAGAATAAATTCCCACTTTGTGCTTCAGCCCCCGGGGGCCCTTTCCACCTCTGGAGCCCTGTACTTGGTGACCCCTGGAGGGATCCTCTCCTTCCCACCTCTGCCAGCCACCTCCTCCTGGTCTCTCGGCTTTGGATGCCGGACTCTCCTCCACAGGGAGGCCCCTGGAGCGACAGCACAACCTGGCTCTGCCTAGGACTGTCCCTGCAGGAGAGGCCCCGCCCACAGCCCGTCCCACCCATGACCGGTCCCGCCCACAGCCGGCCCCGCCCACAGCCGGATCTAGAGAGTTCTGGAAAGGAGCAGGGAAGGATGGAACAGAAGGGCCTCCACGGTGGAGGTGCTCTGTGGGGAAGGCGAGGTTGGTCTCAGCCTCAGGTAAGTTTCCGGCCAACTTGAGGACACCTGAGGATGCCTGGCACGAGTCCTGAAGACCCAGCGGGAGGCAAACGAGCTAGTCAATGTGGAAGAAGAGCCTCTTGCTTGGACGCACGCACCACGTTTTGTGTCTCTAAGCATCACGGCGCCGCTGGGACATTCGCAGGCACGTTTTTGCTGGAAGACCTATTTCCAGTTCTTTTGGATGCACACATGGAAGCATGACCGCTGGGTCAATTAGGACTCTATTTGAGCAGAGGTCAGCCTGTCTCCCACATGGCTGCACTGACGCGCGCCACAACTTGGATGAACACCCAGAAGGGCATGCCCAGCGAGAGGCGCAGTCCCAAAAGACGTGCATGGGTATGAGATGGCCAGAATAGGTAAACGTGGATTGGTGGTCACCAGCACTGGCTGAGGGGAGGGACACGGGGTGATGGCTGATGGGTCGGGTTTCTGTTTAGGTGATGAGAAAGTTCTGAAATCAGAGGTTGCACAACCCTGTGGAGGTACCGAAGGCCACAGAACTGTACCCTTCATAATAGTCTAACAGCTAGGGAAACCGAGGCAGAAGACAGAATTCGTGATCTGGAGGACAAACTGAGAGAGAAAAGGGGTCAGGAGAAAGCATGGAACAAACAGCTTAGAAGCCATGAACACAGGATTAGGGAAATAAATGACGCCATGAAACATTCCATCGTCACAATTCTTGGGCTCCCTGAGGGGGTAGAGAAAGAGAGAAGGCTAGAAGATATAGTTGAACAAACTCTGGATGAAATTTTTTCCAATTTGGGGAATGGAACCAACGTTCATGTCCTAGAGGCAGAAAGAACAGCCCCCAAGGTCAATGGATCTAGAAAGACCTCAAGGCCACTTGATTGTGAAACTGACAAATCATAATTTTAGACAAGAGCATCTGAGGGCAGCTGGGGGAAGAGATTCCTTAAGTACACAGGAAGGTCCATCAGGATAAGGTCAGACCTGTCCACAGAAACCTGGCAAGCCAGAAAGGGCTGGCAAGATATATTCAGGGCACTGAATGAGAAGACCATGCAGCCAAGAATACTTTATCCAGCAAGACTGACATTCAAAATGGATGGAGAGATAAAGCGCTCCCAAGACTGGCAAGACTTAAAAAAGAGTATGTGACCACCAAGCCGGCACTATAAGAAATATTAAGGGGGGGGGGAGTCTATAAAAGAAAGAAGAACCCAAGAGTGACACAGAAAAGAAATTTATAGAGACAGTCTATAGAAACAAAGACTTCACAGGTAACACGATGTCCATAAAAACATATCTTTCAATAATCACTCTCAACGTGAATGGCCTAAATGCGTCCATAAAATGGCACAGGCTCGCAGATTGGATAAAATGACAGGACCCGTCCATATGCTGTCTACAAGAGACCCATGTGGAACCTAAAGATACATCCGGACTGAAAGTGAAAGGAAGGAGAAGCATCTTCCGTGCCGGCGGGCCTCCAAGAAAGCTGGGGTAGCGATTCTCCTATCAGATAAATTAGATTTTAAACTAAAGACTGTCGCCAGAGATAAAGCAGGACACGACAGCATTCTGAAAGGGGCTGCCCACCACGAAGATCGAACAACTGTAAATGTTTATGCCCCCAAATGGGAGCAGCCAATGACATAAGCCAGCGGTTAATCAAGATAAACAGTCATATTTCTATGCATACATGAATAGTAGGGGATAGAACAGTTAAAATGTTAAATTTAGGGGTGGCATGGTCGGTTTAGCATCTGACATAGGGGATAGAATAGTTAAAATGTTAAATTTAGGGGTGGCACAGTCAGTTTAGCATCTGACTCTTGGTTTTGTCTCAGGTCAAGGTCTCAGGCCCCCAGGATCAGGCTCCACGCTCAGCAAGGGGTCTGCTTGCGATTCTCTCTCCCGCGCCCCTCTCTGCTCGTGCTCTCTTTCTAAAATAAATAAATCTTTTTTAAAAAATTAGAGAATATTAAATTCAGGTCTTTTAAAATGTTAAATTGAGGTCATTTTACCTCTATTAAAACAAAAAGCATGTCCTGACCCAGTGGTGCCCCCTGTCGTGTATAAGGCAGGGTCAGACTAATAAAACTGACCCAGAAGAGCGGTGCTTTCTGGGTAGGAACAAAGGTCCAACAGTCCTGCCCTTGCCCCTCCGCCCGCGTCTTGAGCGTGGCGTGCCCCGGTGCTGAGGAAGGCCGGGTCCCAGAGAGTAACTCACGCGATCCTTCTAGACCCAGCAGGTCTGCACAGAGGCGAACAGCCTCCCCGTGCCCTTGACACCAGTCGCTGCCCCGCCTGGCCTCTGCCTTCACGTCCACCAACCCAGCCCGTCACTGAACCAGGACTCTGGGGTCCAGGAGGAAGCCAGCCGGGATGCCGAGCAGTAACCGCCACCCACATCCGGACTGTGGCTCAGGCAGATCTGAAAAGGCCACACAAGCCTAAAGTCTCGTGCAAATTTTGCAATTACCCTAAATTAAAAATGCACCAAGGATCACCAATTTCAGGGCATCCTGGCTGGGCTCTCACGATGCCGCGCGGAGGCACCGCTTCAGCTGGCGAGCACATGCGAGCTCCTGAGCGAGTGCCTCGGAAATCGGGCGGCGGCTCCGTTCCACTGCCTGAGCAGGGAGTCGCTAGAAGGAATCAGACTCAAGATCAAATGGGAATGAGTCTGGGTAAGCAATTTCCAACTGGAAAAACACAGTGTGTGAAGCCACCTGCAAAGAGGCAGCTTGGAGACGCACACGCACACCCTTCTCCAAAACATCTTCACTGCCCATAGATCTTGCATGTCCATAGGAGCCACGTGCCAAAGCAACAAGTAGAGCCGGGGAGGGCTAAGTGACTGGCCCAGGATCACACGGCACCAGCTGATGGCCCTGGATGTGAACAGCGGGCTTCGCATCTTACCGGGTGAAGGAGATTTCTACACATCTGCGCTGCTTGCCCACCCCCGAGCCCAGACCAGAGCGTAACAAAGTGCACGCCTTGTCCAGCTGCTTTTGCAAACTCCACATACGCTGTGGACCCCAGAATGATGCCAGCCCTCCCCACTCAAATGCCTTTTAAAAAGTCATTACTCTCAAACTCCCTTTATAAACACCAAATGTTGAAAGGTCTTGGGTCACAGTTTCCAGCCTAACGAGCGAATCCCCACGTGGAAGTTTACATGTGCTGTCGGAACGGAGTCCACGGGGACCGCTCGCGTCTTGGCCTCAGAAATAATTTCCTTCCCCATCCATTAAGTAAATGAAGCGGAGCCCGAGATGCTCCCGGTGGGTTGAAATGAGCATGGGGAAGCAGAGAAGGTAAGGACCCTGTCCCTGAGGCATCCGGACCCTGGGCAGCGGAGAACATTGGATGCGGAGCTTCTCACGCAGCCGGGACTTGGGGGTGCTCTTCCCCGGTGCCTGGTCTGTAAATCGCCAGGGGACCACTCAGGCAAGTGCAACAGGACCTGTCAGAGGTGTTCAGGGACGATTGCAAGCGTGGGTGAAGACGTGAGAAGGGCCAAGCCTTCAACACACAGTGCACGGGACGGAAGATGGGGCAGCCGCTGTGGGGAACGGTCTGGCAGTTTCCTGACCACCTGCCCCAAATCACCCTCTGACAATTCCACTCCCGGTGTTTCTCCCAAAGAAGTGAAAGTACACGTCCGCACAAAAACGCCCGTGAGTACTCGTAAGAGCGTTCCTCACCATTGCCAGAGAGTGAGAAAGGACAACCCAAGCTTCCACCGACTGATGAACAGAGAAATAAAATATGGGCTGTCCCCACAACGGACCGTTACTGGTCCATATAAAGGAGTGGAGGCTGCACATCTGCTCCGTATAGATGGGCCTCGGAATCATACTAAGTCACAGAAGACCTCGTGTGACACATGGCTTCATTTACACAAATCGTGGGGATGGTGGCACAGTCTTGGGGACATAAAACCACTGAATCGTATCCTCTACGTGGGTGACTTGTATGGCACATGGATTATAGCTCAATAAACCTGTTACAAAAACATAAAAACACAAGACGGTCGAGGACGGACCACATCGTCTCCCAGCTCCCGTCTCCCAGCTCCATTTCCAAGCCAGTTGAGAGCCGTGGGGGGTCATTACCAACCTCCCTGGAGGGTAGTGTCTCTCACGACAAGTGGACCTCTGGACCCGAGGCTGCTGCCCATGGTTGTGATCCTCGCCGCCCCCTGGTCAGGAGCTCCTTATCAGAGCAAGTGTGAGCATGTGCCAACATTGTCCACACCCGCCTGAGTTCCTCTCCCCACCACGGACTCGCTCAGGTCAACTCACCTGCTTCTGCAGCAAGAGCTCACTCCCTCCACCCATCCCAACGTCCATGCTTGCTGTGCCACAATCCACTGGCTGCACAAGAGCAGAGTGATGGTCGAAATCACAAATCAGGCCCTGCCACACCCTGTCTACACTCTCTATTGGCTTCTCCCTGATTTGGGATCGAACCCAAACTCCCTGAAGTCCCTCTGGCTTCCCGTTCCCATCTCCTTCCCTCTATTCCGCCACACTGACCATACTCTGCACTTCTGGAGCGTGCCCAGTTGGTGGCTGCCTCAGGGCCTTTGCACCAGCTATCCCCTCCACCTGGAATGCATTCCCCCAACACTGCCACACTGCTGACTCCTCATCTCCAGGTCTCCACTGGACCAATATGCCCTCCCTCTCCAGCCACCTTCTTCATGTGGCTTTCCTACTCCCCTCACAGCTGACTCTGAGACTTCCCTTTGGGGGCACACAGTGCTCTCTGATGCCGTGTTGTGTATTTACCTATTGGCTTTTCCACTAGAATACCAGCCCCTGGAGGGCAAGGGCTCTGACCAGCATCATACGCCAAGGGCAATAGGGTCTCAATACATTTCTATTGGATGCCCCCCACCCCCTGCTCAGCTGCCCTCAGGAGGGGAGCCCAGGAGGCCCCCAGGTCCTCCCCAGGGGATTTGGTTTTGCCTGCTCTTGGTCTCATCACTGTTCACCCAACCAAACTGGTCACTTTGTAATTCCCGAGATCTCTTTTCTTTTGCTTCAAGATCTCTACACATGTCTTCTCTCAGAAAACCCTTTTTCCCTGCATTTTTGGCTGGCCAACTCCTACTCTGGATCACAGCTTAAACTTCACGTCCTCCCCCAATAAATCTCTTCGCAGAGTTGGGGCTCTGCACCCCCCCACTCTGGGCCCCCAAGCTGTCTATCTCCACTGCCTTCCATCGAGTCTCATAGAGCACTGCTGGCTTCGTCGGAGGTCTTGCTGGAAGCCTCCGTTGAGCGCAGAGCCAGGTGGGGCCGCCCCAATCAGGGCAGGCCCCTGCACAAGGTCAGTCCCCGGGAAACGGGCGAGCAGCGGGCAGGCCCGGCCCGCCCAGCGCAAGGCAGCACCTGCCAAGCTTGGACACCACTCACGGCCCGACAGCCCGCCTGTCGGTGCAAGCTCTCGTGACCTGCCCAAACATGGACAAGTCACTTGGCCTCTTGGGGCCACTGGGCCTGGCATCTGTGCAGCAGGGATGACGCCGGCACCCCCCGCACACGCAGTTGTGAGGGCGGGGCGAGCGCACGCTGGTCAGGATGCATCGTGTGTCCAGCACACGGCCAGGCTTCACAACCCCCGGCGCCCCCACCTGCTTCAACAGTGGTCTTTCCAGGCCCCTTGGGGGGCCTTGCTGTACGGCGGTCACCGGCACACAGCAGGTGCTCAATGAGGAGCGCCTGTGGAATGGGCACCATGGGGATCCCGGGCAAAGACGCACAGTTTTCAACGGAATCACAAAAAAAGACACTTTGATCAAGTCTTTCATTTTTAGCCACATGTCCTTGGGGACCTGACAGAGACGCTGCGGCAGGGCCGCACTGCATGGCCGTGCCCCAGGGAGCAAGGGCATGGCCACAGAGAGACCCGAGGTAACAGGTTGTGGCCTCTGCCTGGTTCAGTCTCCACCTGCCTGTCCACGTGCGCCTGTGGCCTCCCTGTGGCTGCCGGTGATGGTCACTGATGTGTGAGTGTCCACAGTACGGGCCTGCAGGAGCCAGCAAGCCGCTTTGCGGGCTGGGGTCACTGTGCGGGCTGGGGTCGCTGTGCGGGCTGGGGTCGCTGTGCAGGATGTGGGTCACTATGTGGGCTGGGGTTACTGTGCGGGCTGGGGTCGCTGTGTGGGCTCGAGCTGCCATGTGGACTGGGGGTCACTGTATGCGGGGCTCACCCAAAGAAATGGGGAGCTGTCTGGCCAGTGTGCTGGCCTCCTGGGAGAAGCTGTTTTGTCCTGGACACAGGGCCCTCCAAGGGTACCAAGGAACTGATGCCCCTTCCTCATCTGGGAAGCAGCCAGCACCAAATGCCTCTCCTCTGAGCTCATCACGCGCCTCCCTGTGAAGGACTGGAGGCCACAGGGACACGGAAAAGTGAGCACAGGGTCTGCTTCCCTGGAGCTTCCCACAGTCTCATTCGCCAATCCTGAAAGAGCCAGAGCTCGGAGCCAGGAGCCACTGGCTGGCAGCACGGAGCTGGCCCTGTCGCCGTGGTCCCCACAGGCCTCTGCTCATCCCTCAGGGGCCCTCACCCCATCGGTGACGCCCATGACAGAACCCCAAACCGGGAAGGAACCAGCCACTAAAAGCCATGCTTCAGCAAGCCAACCCGACTCACCAGTTCTGTTTCAGCTGCCCCAGAACAGAGGCTTGGCGGGGGCCGCTTGCGAGAATCGACCGTTTCTCAGCGGGAAGGTGACCGGGCTATTCCCGCGGCAGCCCTCGGGCTCAAAGGGCAAAATCCAACTCAAACCCCACAGAAACCGGCACAACTAAAATCACGTCAGAAAGGAAAATAAAGGGCTGGGGATACCCTTTCTAGAAAAGCCACAAACAAGAGAAAGCAAATTTCAGCCCGCGTGCTGCCTGTCAGCCCCCCAGTCCCCAAGGAGGTCCCATCACTCATGGATTCACCTGTGCCACCGGGGGCTACACACTGATTTCCGGGGAGTGGGGAGAAGCCTCACGTAACTGTAGTTTTTGACACATTAAATTTTCATGCGATCTGATGGGCTCTTCTCTAGGTAAGGAAGGGCCCTCATGATGACACTCCTGTCCCTTGGGGACAGGGAGGGCTTTCGGGTGACAACAGGCCACACACAGGCCAACCGCGGTGCCCCAGCCACTAGCAGCTGCTTGCAGCACGCGACAGAAATCCGCGGAAGGATGCTGATGCCCTTGTTAAAACACAGAGCCATGCCAAGTGCGGCTCTGTCCCTTCCTCCACGGCCGGTGGGACTTACCGTATCACAGACACCGGACGTTCGCCACCACCACTACTCAGCCGTCGCTGCCTTACAGAGACGGCAGTTCCATGTCCAGTTCGACCCAGTCAGGTCAAAGCTGGATCTCATTCTATAACGAAGTAACAGGGGCGTGAGTAGGACTGGAAATGTTTGCGAGTTTTCTCCTACGTCACCCATAGGGGCCAGACCAAAGTCTGAGGAATGAGCCCTTCGTGCTGCTGTAAATGGTCGCCCTGTTCCTCTGCCCCCAGGTGCAGGCACTCAAGGAGCGAGTGCCCGCGGCCCTGGCCGGTGGCGCCGCAGACCCTGGGGCGGCGTCTTCCTGGAGCTCAGCCCAAGCACGGCGCCCGCACTTGCGGGCTCTGTGAGGAAATGCTGGGGGGGCAGCGAGGAGTCCCTTGCCCGGGAGACACCCCGAGCCCCGCAGGGACCAGGAAAGGAGGCGGCTGGGCTCGGACGCCACTCACCGGGCAGGAAAGAACGTGCGGGCGGCAGAGCGTGCACCTGTAAGGACTCAAGGATCTATTCGCAGGCCTTGGGGAAGCTGTTTCCGATCTTCCCAAGTGAGAAAGTCTGGGGAAGAAGACAGAAAAGGGAGTCTTGACCTCCCTGCTAGGTGGCCTTCGCGCCCTGGCTTCTAAGAACATAGGAGGACATGGCAGACCCAGTTTTCTTACCACCTGGGACTTCTTCCCAAACCTCGTCGGGACACCTGCAAACCCGAAAGGCAGAGCTCTTCCAGGACACGAGTCCATCCACCGCTACACTAAACACGAATGACGCACGCAGGTTTTCAAAGAGCTTCCTCTCGGACACCCGGGTGCCCTGAACCTTCACAGTTTGCCTTTGGCATTGAAGACTTACAGAAGGCACGATTTGGGAGGAATACTCAAAAACACCTTTCCAACAAAATTCTTGTTACCCCCCCTCCTTTAATTTCTTCCTCGGTGATCTCCAATGAGAGACAGAGCCATGCACTGCAGCTCCCATCGGCCCAGGCCTCCTGGGGTGAGTCCGCTCTGCCACATGGTGCGGGCCCGGCCAGGAGGCTGACTTCACCACCCTAGTGCCCCAGGCTCCAGGACACATGCAACAACACCATCTCGCATGCAGGGCTGCTGTGACGATTACCGGAGACAAAGCACGCACCACAGGTCCTTCAATGGGAATGCAAAGCTGACCGGCGTGATAAATTCAGGGACTGCGTCCATGTCAGTATGTCCGGCAGGTGGCTACCCTCCAGTCTAGCACTAGGGGGAACCGGGGGAGGCCACACACATCCCTCTCAACTATTTCTGACGCTGCCTGCAGACCCACAATGATCTCAACACAAATTTTAAATAGTCAGCCGGCCATTCTCATTATTAGGATCGTTAACCCTGCCGAAAAGGATGCCGTGAATAAACGCTCCAGGATTCCTTCAATTTTTCATGAAAACAAAAAATAGCAGTCTCTATGTACTGCTGGTGGCAGAAACAGAATGAGCGTCGGAACAAAGTCACTTCTGAAACAATCTCGCTGTGATGACTGTTTCTGTGGTCCTCCGCGAGGGAAGCTGAAGTCCCCACCCTTCATCCACGTACACCGCCCGTACAGACAGCGCAGCCGTGCTGGGTGCGGGGACCCATGGCAGAAGCAAGATGGGTTTGGTCTTAATCTGCATTTTCTGCATTTGGTTGGTTTGGCTTTGGTTTGTTTTTTGAGGTTTTGTTCCCCCCCCCCCCCGTGTCTTTTCCCCTACTAATGTCCTTCCAGAACGCTTTAGAAAGGAAGGGAAGAAGGACACCTTTATTGAGCGCCTAGCGTGTGCCCAGCCTTGCATGGGGACAGGGACTCCTCGGCTGAGCAGAACGAGTAGAGCTTGTGTCCCCAGGAAGCACCACAATTTGGTGAGAACAAGCACCATTAAAACGACAACAATCACAGGACTCAACTGCGGGAGGAGAATGGGCTCTGAGCCTGTGCCTGAAGACCCTCAGTGAGCCCGAGGGGCCACACTACTGTCTCTTTATTTCTGCGTTCCGGTGCTCTGACATCGAGAGCTTCGCTGACCCTGGAGGGACAGCCCTCCCACGCTAGCCAAGCAGTAAACAACTTGCCCACAAGCTTGGTTGGCAGATCAAGCCAAGCAACCTGGAGCCACACCCCAGTGTGCTTCCTCACGGGGTCTCGGGCTCTGGGACACCATCCACTTGCTATAACTCCCCAGGGCCGTGTCCCAGACAAGGAACAGCAGCCCCCGTGTTCCAGAACTCACTGGAATCATCCAACCTAGCCAAGCCCAAGCCTGCTTCTCTGGGACACCGCAGTAAAGGCTCTTGTCCACCACTCCCCCTCGCTCCCAGGGGCTCCTGACCCACTCCGGGGCTTCCCTGTCATTGGCGTGGCTGTGCCCTTCTCTTGGGAACTGTGACGAACTCTCTTTCCGGCGGTAACTGTTGGCCTTATGACATCTCCAAGTCTCCACTCATCTACTACATTCAAAACCGCAGCCAGCCCACCCCTCACTGAAGAAATGACCTTTCAGAATGAGCAGGGCTCACAGAGGAAGGATGGAGGTAGGAGCAGAGCAGGAAGTGTCCCTGAGCCACGTGGGGCACAGCACACCCCAGAGTATGGAAACACGGAAGGAGACCAGGAGGGAAGTGAGCAGGTCAAGAAGCCGGAGAAAGGGTCGGGCCGGCAGCCGCAGGGAGGGCGTGGAACAAGGGGCCCTAAGGGCAGGGACACACCTTCAACCTGGCCTTGAAAGCACTCCTTTGTCCTAAGTGTAAACTCCCTGGTACGTGGCCTCTGGGTTTGGCTCCCACGGGGCCCTTAACACCCAGCAGAGCCTGGTGCACTCAGACATTTAAGAGATTTTTACTGAATGAATGAATCTTCCCGCTAAGGGAAGCAGGGACAAGCCCCCTGCTTCCACCTGCTTGGCTGTCGCTTGGTCTGCAATCATCTGAGAAGGGGTCTTTTCTGAATCTTTTAAGCATCTGCTGGAGCATCAGCTGGATTGACAGAGCCCCCCACCCCCAGCCACCAAGCCACCATGAGGAGGAAATACTGGCAGCCTTGCAGAGAATGGAGGAAGCGGAATCCTTTCTATGAGGCCGGCAGGACTCACGGACAGAACCCGAAGAGTGCGTGGCCAGCAGTGGAGGGGGCAGCCCAGACTCTCCCACGCCCCTGCCTGCTCAGATGCTGCCCACGAGCCGGTCAGTCAGATACAGAGGTACTCGGGAAGACAAAACTCACACGCCTGCCGGAGTTCCAGAAACAATCATACTGCTTTCCCCCTGGACTTGTTCCTCAATCAGTGGAATGACATTAACCCAATACAGGGGAAAGGTCATAAGATCATTCCGATAAATACAGAAATAGTCCTTGATAGAAGTCCACATCCATGCATAATTAAGGACCGCTTGCAAATTAGAAATAGGAGGAAACTTCCTTGGTCTCGGAAAGAATAGATACAAAGTATCTCCTGCAAACTCATACTCACTGAAGGAATCCTGGAAGGTTTCCCTCTGAGATCCAGGAGGAAGACTAAAAATGTCTCTCTAAAAGTGCACGAGGGCTATTAGCCAGCACGACAGGAGCAAAAAGTTTAAGTATGGGATTGGAAGAAATGAAGCGATCTTTTTTTTTTTTTTTTCCAGAGTAATGTTTTTAGAAAATCCAAAAGAGTCTCTAAAATTAGAGTAAGTTAATTTAGCAAGGTTATTACATAGAAGGTTCCTTTTCAAAAATAAATTATATTTCTATATGCCAGAACCAAAGATTTAAAAAATCATATTTAAATAATGAGATCATTTAAAAGTCATCAAAAAAATATACCCCAGAATAAATCTGGTGAAAGATGTATGTGAGGCCTCCACAGAGAAAGCAGTCCTGAGAGAAAAGGGAAATAACTTAAATACAATGTGAGATACGCCAGGTCCACAGATGGAAAAACTAAATGTTTTAAGGATTTCATTTCTTACCAAATTAATTCATAGGGTCAATACAAACCCAGTCAAAATCACAACTCTGGGGACACCTGGGTGGCTCAGTGGGTTAAAACCTCTGCCTTCAGCTCAGGTCATGATCCCAGGGTCCTGGGATAGAGCCCAGAGTCAGGCTCTCTGCTCAGGGAGAGCCTGTTTTCCTCTCTCTCTCTGCCTGCCTCTCTGCCTACCTATGATCTCCCTCTGTCAAAAAAATAAATAAAATCTTTTTTAAAAAAAATCACAACTCTGTGTGTGTCTGTGTGTGTCTGTGTGTGTGTAAGAGAGAGAATTAATTCAAAATTTCATAATTTTTTAAATGGTAATTTTGAGAGAGAGAGAGAGAGAGAGTAAGAGATAGCAGAGGGAGAGAGAGACTCCCAAGCAGACTCCCCACTGAGTGTGGAGCCCCATGCGGGGCTTGATCCCATGACCCTGAGATCATGACTGGAGCTGAAATCAGAGTCAGATGCTCAACTGACTAAGCCACTCAGGTGCCCCCAAAATTTCATAATTGTATAGAGAAATGCACAGGACCAAGAATGGCTGAGGCAATCTTGAAGAATAAAAATAAACGTGGTTAAGATTTATACTATCAAAATACCCTGATTATAAATGCATAATAACTATGACAACATGCTGTTGGTAGGACAAAAAGCACAATGGAATAGAGAATGGTGTAGACAGACCACATCCACGTGGACAAAAAGCACAATGGAATAGAGAATGGTGTAGACAGACCACATCCACGTGGAGCGTGACTCAGGAGAAAGGGACACAGCTACGCAGTATGGGGTTGGAAAAGGGTGAGCCTCTCCAACTTGCTGCTGAATCCATGGGACACCCAAACGGAAACACGGACTCTCAATCCTTCCCTCACACCAAATCACAGTCAGCTCTGATTCTAGACATGACAGACAAAATACTAACACTTCTAGAAGAAAACGTAGAAGAAAATCTTACTGGTTTCGGGATGAGCAAATATTCCTCAAACAAGACACAAAAATGAAAAAAAAAATAAAGGGGCCTATGTTAAAATGAAATCTTTCTTGTCATCAAAAAATACTATTAGGCAAATGAAAAGGCAAGTCATGTCAAGGGAAAATATTCAAGATCTCTATCTCCACCCAAGCACTCAATCTAAACCATACTTTTTTTTTAAATTCTAGAAATTATTTTTTAAAAGTCGGGCACTGTCCTCCTCACACAATTAACGAACAAGAACCTAAAAGGCATTTCGAAAAGGAGACCTACCAAGAGCCAAAAGAAAATGAAAAGACGTTCAAACTTTACTCATTTCCAAGGAAACACCAGTTGTATCACAACGTAGTATTTCCTCGTGGATGCGACAAGGGCTATAATGTTTTAAAGCAGGTGACAGCATCAGCGGTGGGACCAGACTACGGAGTAAACAGAACTCCCCACTGCTGGCCTGGGAGGGACACTGGCGTGGACAGTGGTTCACCCACTTTAGAAGCCTGTTCAGCAGGATCTGCTAATGCTGAACCTATCAAACCACCTGACCCAGCAATCCTCACCACCCCCCCACAAAAAAGGAAATAAAGAAACCAACCAATAAACAAAAACAAGTAAGAATGTTTCTAGGGACACCATTCATAGCAGTCAAATACTGGAAACAGCAAGGGGTATCCCCAGTAGGATGACCTCTTTGTGGGATAGTGACCCAACAGAGTACCAGCCAGCTGAGAGGTGAACCAGCACCGCCTCTGGCGGGGGGGGGGGGGCATGCCCAGAAATGTGATGTCAATCACAAAAAGCCAGATACAATATAGGATCAGTCGCACTCGCTCAACTGTGAAAGGTTTGGGAACAAGAAAAACTCACCTAGGCTGTTCTAAGTCACAACTGCAGATCTCTTTGGGGAATCCTAACTGAAGAACCCAGAGTCTTCTGGGCTACTGATGGCTTGGTTTCCCCATTGGATACCAGTGCAAGGCCCGTTCACTTAGCTGGTCTGCACACTTAACAGTTTTTTATTTTTTTATGCAAGTGCTACGTAGCAATAAAATGTTCCTAAAACTTTTTCAAGTTAAAAAAACATACAAACCTGTCTTTCAAACGCCTATTCTTGGGGGGGGGGGGTGAGGAACAAACAGACCCAGGAACATATTTAAGTGTTAAAATAAAAAACAGAAAAACAAATAGGAATGATTAAAATTTCTCCGGGCTTCTGAACGTGAATGCCAAGAGATGCCCGCCAGACTGCAGGTGGTCAAAGAGCACTCGGAAGGGCCTGGAAGGTCATCTGCTTCCCCATGTCCATCACGGTTCCAACAGGGATTCAAACCCCGATCCCGACATGAAAAGAGGAAGCACTGCATTTTGTTCGGTCAAGACCTCCTTCCTGGATGTTTCCACATCATCTTATATCCCAGTGTGATGTTTTGGTTTGAAATAGGAATAAGGAAATACAATAATTAAAATGATAACGTTTTGGTTTGAAATACAAGTAACTCCCGTTTCAGAGTAGCTACAAATCACGGCTGGAGAAAGCCATCCCTGACATACCAAGCGTCCGGTCACCACCAACAGCGCAGGAAGTCACGTCGGCTGGGGCTGCAGCCTGGAGACAAGAGCCACAGAAAAATGGCATATATTTGCTTCCTGAATTGCAGGTTGTCTAAAAATACAAGGAAACCAGAAAATGACCTGAAAGAAATTGCACGTGCGGTGTGACAGATACATTTGCTGGAGTTCTAATTGGCCGGCTCCAGGGTGGGCCACGCTCTGTGAGAAGACACAGCGCCTGTCCTTGAGGAGCTACCCGTCAAAGCAAAGACAAAGCCACCAATCAGCAGAAACCCCTGGAAGGCAGAAGTCCTTCTGGGAGGAGACCTCGACGAAAAGGCAGGACCACAGGGGTACATTCGGACTTGGAAAAGGATCACAAAGCTGCAGGCATATTCCTACTCAGACCCCAGCACGTGGCCACCCGGACCCCTTAAATCAAGTCACTTCCAACAGTTGCAGGAAAGGAAGCATCGTAAAGGGGGTGGGAAGCCACACATTCCTCGGCAACGCAGCAGGTGGCGGAATCTGAACCAGATGTTGGGGAAAAGGTCACACGGAGCAGTTGTGGGTACTTCCCCTAAGATCAACCCTGGCTTAATTCATTAAGTACAATGGTAGAAAATCTAGGAAAAAATGAAACTGGTTCAGAATTAAGATGAACTTTTTAAACTTAAAAAAGAAATATAAGTCATCAAGAACAAAAGAATGGGCAGTCCAACTTATAGAAGAATATTTTAAAACTTTGCATTTAAAATCCATATAAAACAAAGTCAGATGAGCTCTGGAATATATTCACAAGGAATAACAAAGGGTAAAATCTTTCCATATATAAAGACCTCTCTAAAATCAACAAGAAAAACAAAAGCTGCCCCTTGGAAAGTACACAGGAGACTTAAATAGTCTTTTGGGGGTAAAAAAAAAAAAGTAAACAGTAAAAATATGAAAAGAAAACCCAATTGTCCAAGTTATTCCAAAGAAACAAATAAAATATTGTTTCCGTTTTTACCAAATTGGTAGTTGAACCAAAAGCAACTTTTTAAAAATCAACTCATCGGAGTTGGCAAAGATTTGGAAAGGCAAGAATCTAGCACAGATGGGAGTGGAGTATAAGTTAATGCCACTTTGGCAATGTGTGTCAAAAGCTTTCAAGTACTTTATACACCTTGGCCATAATTATATTTCTAAAGAAATAATCAGGAATATAGACACAGATTCATACATAAGTAAGTAAACTCAATGGTCCAGTAGCTGCATTTAAAACCAGGACACATAATTAGTTCCACGGTATGGTGTCACTATTATATTTTGTGTGTGTACATTTGCATTAAAAAGGATGAATGGAATCCATGCAAATATTTGCCGCGATTAACTGGCTGGTATGACTGCAGGTGTTTTTCGTGTGATTTGTAAATATTCCACAATAAGCGCGTAACACTCTGCGATGCAGACGAGCACTGTTCTCTCTGTAGTCTTCCTGAAGGTGTGGCGCTTGACCTAGACCTCGAGGGCAGGGAAGAGCTTGCAGATCACGGGAAAGCTGTGTCGCAGAGAAGACATACGCAGGTTTGGGGGCTGAGGGGAGCCATGGTGACAGAGGTGAGGAAGGGAGGGTGGGTGTGCAGACCCCAGAGGGACTTGGAAGCTGAGCGAAGCGCTGACGAGGGTGAAGCGGACGGGACCAGCGATAAGGGAGTCACTGATGGAGCCGCTGGTGAAACCCGCCGAGCGGAAGGCGCTGTTGCAAGGGGCCAGCTATTTCCAGGAGCCAGACAAGAACTGACAAAGAATAAAAAAGCCTAACTAGAGACTGGAGGAGTCCAGAGTGTGTGTCTGCCTAAAGGGGTAGCAGCAAACCCAGCTGCTACTGTGTCCGCCATGCCCTGCGGAGGGCGCTTCGAGCCCTCACGTGACCCTACCACGGTCTCGCAAAGAACAAACCAAGCTCTGTAAGTCACCCTCGTCACGATCCAAGGAGGACCATTACCATCTGGTGTCTTACAGACTCATCCCTCCTGAGGTCCACTCAGACCCCAAGATCATCCAGTTTGGGTCTGAAAGTGGGAGAATGCAGTTCTTGGGTCTGAAAGTGGGGCCACTTCTCTCTTTGCCATTCCTGTCCACAATACCCAAACGATTATTATAAGATTCTCTGTGCTTGTTAGGATACATCTATTAACTCGAGTGGTAAACCATGGATGATTAAAAGAAATCTTTCCAGAAGCCAATCTGGAAAAGTAAAGGGAAAAATTATCACCGAATCAGAAAGATGCGATCATCAAACTAGACTCTACCAATTACCAGCACCTTCCCTGAAATGTCACTGATTCTCCTCCGAAACGGAGAAAACCCGAGCTCAGCAGGTTTTGCAAAGGACCAGACGATACTGTGTAGGTGGCAGGACCCCATAAAAGACCATACACAGCGACTACAAGTCACCCCGTAACCTGCACATCAGAGATGTCCAAGATGGTTTTACGTAATCACAGAGGCACTGGGACCCTGAGTCAAGGGACTTGAACATGAGTCAGCACGCCTGAGTGTCCCACTCGCACCAAATCCCCCACCCCACCCAGAATTTCCACTGGCTTCTAAATGCTCCAGTGACAAAGGGGATACACACGGCATGAAACATCCAATTGCTTATTTCGAAATGCTAAGGATTATTTTAAGTCTCAAGTAGACACTAACTCTCAGCTCAGAAGCCACCAAATTCCTCCCAAGATGAAGGCAATAATCCTCAACAATATAACCGATATCCATGGAAAACGCCCACCCACAGAACGAGGTCCAGCAGCACTGAAACAGAATCCAGAAATTCAAAGGTCTGTAAGGTGGGAAGAAGCTCCCCCTGCTTCATTAGCACCGACAAGAAAACACAAATGCAAGAAAGCCTTGAGTGACAAGGGTAGTTTCGACTCTTGTCTGCTGACCCACTCCTTGTTAAAATCCGGGATGGACTTACATGCTGTCTAGCAAATCCTTTCAAGGGACGAAACTGTTCGGCAAAGTGACAACGATTATGGCTCTTCTGTGGGCATCTGACAAGATCAGAGCACCCCAATTCCGACTCACAGGGAGGGCACATCGCACAGACATCTCAGACAGAATGGAGGTGTGGCTGTTGGCTGGTGAGGCCAACCAGAGCCCCACAAATGAGCTCTGAGTGGCTTACCTTGCCCAGACTCTCAGCAGATGAGATAAAAGCAGGCACGGTCTGTTGCATAACCGGTCCTTGGATTTGCCCCTCCAGGCTGAGATACTGCTCAGGACCACTTTGTCTTCCAACATCTCTTGTCGCAACCCACCAAGAATATGAGATAAGAGGTCATCCTGAGAGGTGGAGCGGGGGTGGGGTGGGGAGGGCAGTGCGTTAAGAACTGTGCCCTGGGAGCTCATCCCAAGGACAAAACCAGGGTCTGACCAAGGAATTCCCTTCCCCCAGGGAGAGGGAAGTTTTAGACCTGAAACTTGGGAGCTGCATGGGCCTCCCCTCTGTCCCCTTCCCGAGTGTTTATGAAAGCACAGGAAACCTTAGGTGCAAGCTGGGGGGCCAGTCTTAAGTCTCTGAGCCGACAAGAGCCCCATCTGAACACGATCTAAAACCACAACCTGTCCCCCAAAGGTGTGCTGGACAAGGAGCTATAGCGACTGGCTGGGACCCCGAGATCAGCTCCCTGGGGGCAGGGGCAGGGGCAGGAAGTGAGGATTTGGGGACCAGTGGAGGAAGCTGGAGTACCTCTGTCATTGCTGACAGATGCTAGGTGTCTCCCTCAGGGGAGAACTACAACCCCGCTGGCCGCTCTGGGCCGATGCTTTACCAGCAACGTTTCCTGCCGCTGTGGCCACAGAGACACGTGCTGCGGAAGCCTCGCGATCAAGGCTGGATCCCGAGGACATGCGCAAGCAGCACCCCTCCGCGGTGCCACTGAGGGCAGGTAGAATCCGAGGAACACACGCCACGGGTGTGAGTCCCTCAGACATTTGGGGAGTGACAGCAGCATGAGCCCAGCTCACCCTAATGCCCCCCCCCACCGGCCTCTGCGCCCCCTGGACCCCCCATGAGAATCAGCCCCAGGAGGTTTCATGCAACTGCTGAGGTTAAGCTCTGTCTTCCCAAGCAAGGATCGCTGGACATGCAGAGCACGAGGCCAGGGCTCTCCAGAGCTGCTTGCTCCGTCCGGGCAGAGCCGGTAGGGAAGACACCAGACTGGGTGGGTGGGCAGAGCGGACCCGACCCAGAAGATTCCCACACCTCCAAGCCCCACACCGATGCAGCTGCCCTGGCTGGCGTTTCTGGTTTCTCCTGACTCTGCCCAAGTCAGACCTGCCCCCGCCCTGGGACAGACAGACAGACTCCGCAGGCTTCTCGGAAGCCAAGCACAAGACGCAGAGAGGGAAACCCTGAGGTAAGGGTCGGACAACGTGGGGTGCTGAGCAGGGCAGGTGTTCGCAGCCCGGGAGAGAGAGCTGAGCGGCTCCCCGGCGAGCAAGCCCGGAGCCCGGCCGCGGGGAGCCAGGCTGTGCACGGTCCCCCTCTGTCCTTCTGTCCATCGGGCTTGGCTCTCAGACCCAAGGGCCCTTGGTTCTCCAGGCCTTGCACGCCTGCATGTGACGGTACGTGTTCGCCTTCTAAGCGACTCACAAGATTGGAACAAGCAAAGCAGAACAGACACTTCTTTTCCCACTTAACAGCTCGGGGGGACGCGGCTCCATTATCTCCGCCGGCCCAAGCGGACCGTCCATTAGCGCTAATGCGATCCGGGCAGGAGCCCAAGAGCCTGGTCTCTGCTGAGAGGGATGAGGAGGAGCTTCCTGTGGGCCCCGCCCCCTGGCCGGGGTCAATGTGCCCTTTGTCACTATGACCCACGTGTGCAAGAGCCTCAGGAAAGGCTCTCACTAAGGCCAGAAAGGCTCAGAGGAGAGCGTGTGGGAAACATGCCGTGGTTTGGGAAGCTCCCTTTGTCACGTCCTCGCGGGTTAATGAGAAGTCCCAGACCTCACGTGGCTTCCGAGGGGACTTGTCAGCATCACACGGGGTCTGCCCATGTCCTGGGACATAAACACAGTCGGAACTCCCAAGCGAGCAGCACTGTCCCCTGCCGGCATCTGAATGCTGCAGGCTGGCACTTCCCCCCGCCTGACCGTTGACTCAGATCACAGGCAGCCTTGGCTGGCCTCCCAAATCCTCCCGGGGGACCCCGTGACTCCCCTGACACCTGCCAGCTAGAGGTGCAGAGCGCTCACTATCTACCCGGTCTCATCCGTGGAGCAGACCCGAGGGGCCCCGCCTCCGGAGAAAGGAAAGTGCCCTCATGGAAACAGGGACCAGGTAGATCGGCTTAGTGGGCACGTCCAGGAAGACTTCCTGAAGGAAGTGGCTCTGAATGAGGGGTGAGTGAGACGGGGAAGGGGAGAAGGGTCCTTACCCTGGCAGCGAGAGCCGTAAGAGAAGAGGTATGAGTGGGGAGATCTCACTGGGTCAGAACAGGAGTCCGTCCGGGGACAGGGAGCACAGCACCCTGAAAAGGCAGGAGGGGCGACAGGATGGACCCAGCTGACGTTTAGTGGGCGGGACGCATGCCCTCCCTCCGGCACTGGCCCTGTGGGCGACTGGTGGGTCCTTTCTATACCTGGAGGGCTGAGGCCAACCACTGGGAAAGCTATTTTAAACACGAAGAGTTTCTAAGGTAACTCGTTACAAAATGATCAGATCCAAACCACAATTTTTTTCCTAATTAGTCAGCAATAATGACCCAGATAATCTAATAGGGAATAATCCCATTTGTAATAAGTGATACACAGCATTGAACACACAGACGCAAAACTCCTAAGACGCTGTTGAACTCCTTGGCAACAAGCGAGAAAATTTAAACAGAATTATTTTTTCAAAGTCCCAAAGAGTGGAGAGAGGTACCATGTTCGTGAACAGGATGAGTCCATGTGGCACAGTTGTGGATTCTCCAAAACTCCAAAACATAATGAGGTAGGTCTCCCACTAAAACATACACTGAATACATTTTAATTAGTGTACAATTATGATTCATATATAAGTAGGTAAAGAGGGAGGCTGGATATTAAAATACATGACCCCAGTTATTAAAAGGACAGACTCAGGGAAATGAAAGAAAGTTAAAATTCCAGAAGAATGTAGTATAAATAAAAGTGGGTACATTATAAAACATGCATTTCAACTCGGTGGCAAAAATGGACAATTCAAGGACGGAGCTGGGTCTCTGACCTAACTCAAAAGGTCAGGGCCTCCCACCTCATGCTAAACGCATTTTCTATGAACCCAGAAAAGGATCAGAAGAAAATAATGGGTGTAGCGACTCATCTGACCAGGCAGTGGGAATGACCTTCTTAGGTATAAAGGAAACTAGGGAAGCCATAAAGAAAAAACACTAGTAGATTTGACCTCATAATTTTCAAAGCTTCTGAACATGAAAACACATTGTTTAAAAAAAGAAAAACAACCATATCACCACCCCAGCAGGAGATGCCTCCCTGGAACAAATATTTTTAACATACACAGTAGGGATCCACCTGTCCCGTGAGGGTGCCCCGAAGCCACTAGCCCTGAGGCATACCCCGAGAAGCCACTTCATGCTTCGCGGAGGAGAGTGAAGCTTGGCTCCTTCTGGAGAGTTACTTAGCAAAAACATATAAAATGCTTAAAATCCGTTCCCGCCCTTCAACCCAAGAACTCCGCTTCTGAAGATGGACCGCAAAAAATGAATGAAGGGGGTCTGGAGGGGTCGCTGGAGGAAGGGGCTTCCACCTGGTGTTCATACAATGAGAGGACATTCCACTGTTAAACCTCATGTTCTCAAAGAGATCTTCATAAGGAACTGCTGGTATTTTAAGTGAAAGACAAGCCGGATACAAAACGAAATATAAAGTACTATCCAAATTTTGCTTTGAGAGACGTGACGCATATATACTTAACTTGATTTCATTCAGTAATTGGCCTTGAGCTTCTCCGGGGTAGACAGACACCCAGAGAATAACAAGACGGGTGAGGGGCTGCCTGCTTGGTATTTACTGTCCGATCCGCAAGGTCTCTCTCTCTCTCTCTCTCTCACACACACACACACACACAGAATACACCCAAAAGTTAATGTTATCTGGTGCAACTTGGGTGACAATTTTCTCTCTTACACTTATTGAAAATCTTTCCGTCATGTGACATGTCATCATTTCATAATTAGGATGAGACTTTGGGTGAGATTCTCGCCACTTCCTACCTCGGACACCATCCTTCCCCCATAAAAAGACGCAGCACCTCGCAGGGTGTATTAAAGCTCTATTCTCCCAGGGCTGCCTGAGCATCATCTCAATCTTCTTTCTCTGAAAATAATTTCCTTTGTTACAGTCAAGAATGGGTGAGAAGAAGAAACGTGAGACAATGATTTGCCTACTATATTTGAAAAATCTAAATGACCTTTCAAAAGACTTCGGCTTAAAATAAATGCGTGACTCAGGAACAAGTGATCCCCAATGACTAAACGTCCTCACAAAAATACCTCCAAACCATCCCCAACTGTAGATAGTTCCCCCCCAACCTCCCCCCCAAAAAAGGCCATTCATGCTCATAAGTACTGACAAGAAAATGGAAATTTTGTCAGAAAGTCTCAGGACCCGTTCGAAATGCACGCATTTATGGCACCTGTCGGCACGCCGGGAACGAAGACAGGCAGAATCACCATAAAAATCCTTCAAAGGCCACATGGACGGAAAGGAAAAGGAGAGAAATCTCATTTTAAGAAGGACCACTTTGAAATTGATTCTCGCAACGTGTTTGTGTAGGATGATACACCACCGCGGGCTCCAGCCCTTCTGCTCTGGAGGGAGGGGGATGTAGACCAGACTCCAGCAGAAGCCGCATGAAAACTTGTCGCTGTCCCCCCGACAGCTACAGGACCCACACCGCTGAAGACGGGCTTGCAGGTCCCTTCCTTTGTGGATGAACTCGACCAGCGTCGAGGTGACGCGACCAGCCTGAGCAGCATCAGAGCGGTCAGACCCATCACTGTCATTCACTCGTCCCACAGCTATCCTTCCAGCCTCCGCTCTGCACCCCAGCACCACCCTAGCGCTGGGACATGGGGACAGGGGGAGACACACGAGGCCCCTCCCTCTGCGGGGAGACAGGTAACAGAGAAAGCGAGCAGATGGGACCATTTCAGGGAGTGAAGAGTGTACTAAAGGAAATCAAAACAGGAGCCTGTGGGGGACCCCCAGGCAGGGAACCTTCTTTTCAGAAGGGGTCCAGGAGGGCTTCTCAGAGGAGGTAGCATTTGAGCTGCATGGACCCAGCCAGAAAGAGAGCTGGCACAAGAGCCTTTAGGACAGAGGGAAGAAGCAGCGAAAGGTGCTGCTGTGGGACTCAGCGTGGTGCCGGGAAGTGTGGCCAGCTGCAGAGTAGAGGAAGGGCGGGGAGACACAGGACGGGGTGAAGCCGGACCGGGCAGTGAGGGTGGCGGAGCCCAGGCCACTTGGGTTTTAGGTCGTGGGGAGAACCCGGGTGCTGTTCCAGGTGCAGTCTCATGGGTAAACTCTAACTCTTTTTTAAATTTAGTTTCAGAGGTAGAATTTAGTGATTCATCCATTGCACATGAAAACATTTCTTTTTTTTTTTTTTAAGATTTTATTTATTTATTTGACAGAGAGAGATCACAAGCAGGCAGAGAGGCAGGCAAAGGGAGAAGAGGAAGCAGGCTCCCCACCAAGCAGAGAGCCCGATGCGGGGCTCAATTCCAGGACCCCGAAACCATGACCTGAGCTGAAGGCAGCGGCTTAACCCACTGAGCCACCCAGATGCCTTGAAAACATTTCTTCAAAAAAGTCTGGGCCAGGAGGAAGTGTACTGGAGCTGCCCCCAGCCTGGTAGAGAAACAGACAAACAGTGGCATCTCGAGACAACGGAATATCCAAGGATAAACAGAAAGGAGTTCTCAAGACCTGAGGGTTCACAAGCACCAAGAGCCAGTACGAGCAGTGTGCGCGCGGTACCACCCCACGGGGATGACCTCCTTCCTGCAAGAGGCAAAGCTGTGAGGGGTTGAGAGAGGGAGGGAGCGAGGGGCAGGCGGAGCCCGGTCCATTTTCAGGGAGGTGAACTACTCCATCCGGTGACGTGAAGGTGGATACGTTGCACGTTACACATCACAGAATGCCCACCCCCAAGAGGGAGGGAGCCCCGAGGTGCTCGGTGGACTTCCGTTACTTAAAAACCGTAAAATCCATATTACGTTAAATCCATATTTAACGTATTTGAACGAATATGAATAACAAATATTAAATAATATTTGTTATTAATAAATAAATATATATTATATATTTATATAAACTTATATTTATATATTTATTTATATATATAAAATATTATATATAATATTTATATATAATTTCTATATATTTATATATAATATATAAAAATTTATATATAAATATATTTTTATAATTATATTTTATATAAATATAAACGTATATTTATGTATATTTATTTATAATAATAAATAAATAAGTATTTATAAATAAATAAATATAATAAATATAATAAATAATAATATTAAATAATGAATTTTAAAATTCCATATTTAAATCCATATTACGTTAAAAATCTATATCTGCCCATTACTTGTAACAAAAGTATCACACTACTGCAAAGGGGCAGTCATGGGAGAAATGTAAGGGAAATATATAGGAACTCAGCTTTGTACAATTTTTCTCTAATCCTGAAACTGCTCTAAAAAATGAAATCTATTTAAACAGGAGACTTGCTGTTGTAATTGTTCCTATAACCCACCTGTGTCTGTCCTTTCTTTCCCATCCTCCTGAAACCGATCTACTAACTCGACCCTCAGAGTGACTGGTGCCCCAAGAGCCTGATGGACAGGTGGCATGCAGGGGTTGAGAAACGGAATCCCTGCTAATTTCTGTCTGATTATAAATTGGCATAATATATTTGCATGTCAATTTTTCCCATCTATCCAGATGAAATTGCGTGACTGAGCGGTTACAATCACCAGAACACACGTTACAGACAGACCGGAAGCCAAGAATGAAGATGAGTGTCCTCGCAGGTGAGCACAGGTGAGTGCTCTTGCTACAGCTGATTTCATTGACAAGCATTTGGAATCAACCTCAGTATCCTGGTGGGCAGGGCCCTGGAGGAGAATATTTTGCTACGCTTCTCCTTAGAACATCAGGCAGCACAGAGAAAGAATGTGGACTGATACAGGATACTCTATAAGAAATACTGCCAAGTAAGAAAAGGTCCCAAATGGCGTGCACAGAATGCCATCATGACTGTGAAAAGCAAGGACACGCACACATGTGTGCATGCATGCTACAGGGTGAGTACATCTTCAAGGAGTCGAACAAGAGGCCAGAAGAGGAGAGTCGGGCAGCCAGTGAAGAGGAGGAGGAGGGGCTCCCCTGTCTCATAACTGATGATGATGGTGATACTGGTGGTGATGATGGTGGTGGTGGTGATGATGGTGCTGATGTTGAAGATATTGGTGGTGATACTGATGATATCAGTAGTGATGTGGATGACGTTGGTGATGGTGGTGATGATGATGATATTAGTGGTGATGGTGGTGATATTGGTAGTGATGATGATGGTGATGATGATGGTGGTGAAGATGATATTGGCGGTGATGATGATGGTGGTGGTGAAGTTGTTGATGGTGGTAATGATGATACTGGTGGTAAAGATGATGGTGGTGATGGTATTGGTGGTGATGGTATCAGTAGTGATGTTGTGGATGATGATGATGATATTGGTGGTGACGGTGATATTGATGGTGACAGTGATATTGGTGGTGATGGTGATATTGGTGGTGATGATGATGATGGAGGTGGTGATGTTGATCATGGTGGTGGTGACGGTGATATTGGTGGTGACGGTGATATTGGTGGTGATGATGATGATGGGGGTGGTGATGTTGATCATGGTGGTGGTGACGGTGATATTGGTGGTGACGGTGATATTGGTGGTGATGATGATAGTGGTGGTGGTGATGAGGCGGTGGCAATGATGATGACAGTGTGCCCCTTCTCTTGCTGCTTCATTTTTTCTTACCAAACACGCAATTTTTCTATTCAAATATTTTAAAATAAATGTAAGGGGGAACGAGAAAGAAAGAAAACCATTTTCCAGACCAGGCACAAGACCCAGAGCCCATGGTGATTTAAAAGGAGACATACACATAGGAGGCAGGAGGCAGGACAACTAATAGCATAAAGGAATCGCAGGGCTTCACAGGTCACAGGGGGACATGGAGGATCGCCATTTCCTTAGGAGTCAGCAGCTTCTGCTTTTGAAGCTGCTGTTTCAGGATATGTGTCCTGTAGCTCTTGGCCCTGAATCTAGAGGTTGCTACACTGGATGGAGCCCAGGATGTAACATAAGGATGTGCGGACGTCTCCCAGCAAACCACACCCCTGCCCCACGTCTGGTGGCGGATAAAGACAGAGGCTCAGGGTTTGGTGTGTCCATCCTTCCCTGGCTTGGTCTGTGATATTTCCCTGCTCTTGCTTTTGCTAAAAATAAGCAACATCCCTTTCCAGTTACTAATCAAGCAATTTGCTGATGTTTTTATAGCTCAGACATGACCCCTGGACTGATTCTGGCCTTGCAAATTTGGGATCAGCAGGAACACAGGGACATCTGGAACAAACCATGTCTGAATGTAGGTCCCAGGCCCCAGGCACTGCTGATCTGCTCTCCACATTCTGTGACTTACGCGACCCAGAGTGTGGCGATTTGATCAAATGGAGAGAAAAAAAATCACCCGAGATGAACTCGATTAGAGAATTTATTTCTGGGCCAAGTAGTTAAAGAACTAGCACCACAGACTGTTCTGGGGACCATATACATGATAAGCAATTATTAAGTGTCTGCTGAAAACATTCTCTAGGAGAAAATGACCCTACAAAAGTAAGACCAATCAACCTTGAACTTAAAATACGAGTCTTCAGCCTTCCTCTCTAAACTCCTCCAGAAATAAATCTTGCTTTTAAAATTATTTCTTTAACATCTCCACATAATTAAAAAAAAATTTTTTTTAAGCACAGAGAGGGCCGCTTGGGGGGCTCAGTCAGTTAAGCGTCTGACTCTTGATCTCAGCTCAGATCTTGATCTCAGAGTCGTGAGTTCAAGCCCTGCATTGGGCTTCAAGCTGGGCGTGGAGCCTACTTAAAAATAAATTTAAAAATAAACAAAGATAAGCAAAAGTACAGAGTATAACATATTAAACACATAGAACTGGTGGTTGTCAGTGCCTTTGTTTGGGGCGTATCTGTGGAGACGTACACATACCATGTTCGCAGTGAGGATCCCTGGCAAAGGGATCCTTCCACTCCCAGAAGGAACAACGGGATGGATTTGGTCCGTGCCTTTCCAGGCCAAGACTGCCAGTGCTCGTGCACACTTGCCTGCAGGTGTGTTTGCTCACACACACTCTCTCCTCTCTCCCGGCCACCTTCCCACACAGTCTTATCTAGTATGATATTGTTTACATGGGGGGGGTAGGTTTACAAACAAGATAGCACACTGTACATTTCTTGCACTTGAATTTGTCATAGGAATTTAGTCTGGTGCTTGTAACTACTGCCCAGCATCCCAGGTAAGAACATACCAGATCTGATCTATCAGGCCCCTCCCATGAGGCTCTCTGGGTTGTTTTCATGACTTATGACTACCCACGATGGCCTCCTCAGAGGGATCCCCCTGGGCCTCCGTGCCAAGTCTCCTTGCCTAGAAACAGACACGGGGAAGCACGTTACCAGTTTCCCTCGAGTCTGCCAAACCACCACTCCAAAGTGACCACACCAACCTCTACCTGAGATGCCTGACAGCTGTTCCCACACACTTTGGCCAAACTTGACATTGTCAAAGATTTCCATGGCTTGGTCAATTCCTTGGGTGAAAAATGCCCCACTCTTCCTTTCTTCTCCCGTCTTCTCCGTTCCTTTCTTGGCCGGTGCACTACCTAAAACACCCTATGCTCAGTGACCGTTTCCTTAGTCCTCGTGGGTTACTAACCAATCGTTGCTGTCCGAGGCTGGGGAAGCGCCTGGGACTTGCTAACAGTCCCGTGGCTAGGAAACGGCAATGGTCTCCAGCCGAGGTGCCTGTGGACCCATGAACCCCTGCTTGGGATCTGCCAGGGCCTCTGTGCGCAACGACGGGCACGGAGAAGTGGGTCTGAGCCACCGTGACAGACACATACTCTCTCTCTCCTTCCGTGAAGTCATGACACGAATCTGTGACCCATCCGAATTCACTGCTCCTGCCGCCATCAGTAAAAGAGGAGGCTGTCCCATGCTGGGAAGAAAGCGGTACGGAAGCCGCCCATGCCTGCCACCTCTGTGGAAGGCTCTAGAGAAGGCTCCCAGGCTCCTGTCCACCCCGGGCGTCTCACCTCAACCCTCTGAAACTCAGTTTCACAGCCTGTTATGTGGGGCCCTACGGCACCCCCAGGGCCTTGCTAAGAACCAAAGGGAACGGAACTCATAAGCGATCTTGGTCACATCACCAGCGAGCTGCCACCAGCGCTCTCCCCTCCCTGCCCAGATGCCTAGATGAAGCGCATCCCCCTCGGGTCCACTCGGAGACTCGTCTCTGGGTTACTGCTGAGACGGTCAGTGTCCATCCACTTGTCCAGCCGGAGACCACCCAGCCGGAGAGCTCGACACTTCCAGCGTCCCGGTGTTGACTCAGGCAAAGCAAGAGTGAGCTGGGAAGAAGCTCACCAGCCTGTGAGTCTCCCCAGAGCAGACCCGGGTATCCCGAGAGGCTGCCCTGGGTCCCGCCAAGACGAAGGGGCCCGCTGCTGGCCGGCTCCTCTTCAAGGCTGTCGGCATTCTTTGTGGGCAGCTGCCCAGACAGCCCAGCAGGGCTGAGCCAGGCCGGGGGCCCCTCCTTAGTATTCGCCAAGTCGCCCGGCTTCCTCGGCACAGCAGGCTGGCGTACGAATGCCCCCCACGAACGCACACACTCCACCGGGTGCGGGGAGCAGCGCGCCCAAGTGGGGATGAGGACACGCTTGCCTGGGGCAGACCCGGCGCGCTCGACCGCCGCGGACAAGGTGCGGGTCCCACCGCGTCCGGAGGAGGCGGCCCAGGCCTGACTCCGATCCACTCCTGTTCTTGCCGCCCATCGCAGACTCCTGCGAGCGCCCTCCGCGAGGCTGGCTCTCCCCGCCGGCCGCGGACGGATGCCCTGTGTACAGCCATGCATCTGCGTCACCAGACCGCTCTTGTCACTGGCGGCCAGCCGCTCTCGTTCTGACACTCGGGGAACCTGTAAGTGCTCTCCACTTTGACCTCCATGTCATTTTATTTTGCACTAGCACCAAAGACCATAGAGCATGTCTCTTGGCATGTGACCTTCCAAATACAGGCTCCTCCCACTAGCGAAAATAGAACATTCCTATGAAACCTTTCATAAGCCAAAATAACATAAAGCAAAGAAGGAACTGCCATGAATTTATATGGAAAACAAATTTTTTTAGCCATCCCAGTCCCCAAAAATAACCTCTCTTGGGTTTTTCTGATACCTGAGGCCACATCTCAATAACAGATGCGCAAAATACATCGAGATAAAGCCCAGAGGCCCCCAGGCATGGCTCAGACTCTGGGGGCTGCAGGCTGAGAGCCTGCGTGGGTCTCCTGGGGCAGGAGCTGGGGGCGCCGCCCTCACTGCCTGCGGCGGGGGTGGGGGCAGAGGGGGGAGGTGGGCTTTCCTCTGTGACAGCTCGTGGGCTCTCTGCCCAGCCCACGCTGAGTGCATTTATAAAAATCATCTTTGGATTTCTTCTGCTTAGGGCTTAGCAAAAACGGGTACCAACTAGTGTTTTATGAAAGCAAAGTGACCTCAGGCGTCTGGGCGGCTCCATCGGTGAAGCTTCCACCTTTGGCTCAGGTCATGCCCTCGGGGTCCCGGGACGGAGCCCCACGTCGGGCTCGAGCCCACTCCTCCCTCTCCCTATGCTGCTCCCCCCGCTTGTGTGTGCTCCCTCTTTCCCTCTCCCTTCCTCTCTCTCTCTGTCAAATAATTAAATAAATAATCTTTTAAAAAAGAGAGAGAAAAGCAAAGCAAAGTGGTCTAAGACCAGCTTCTGGAAGGCGGGGGATACCTGGAGCCTTGTACACTGTCTGTTGTAATCCCAAACTCATGGAACACACTGGAAAGTGTACAGCGGACAGCTGAGTGCTTTAGCTCATTCAGCCCTCCCGGGAGCAGAGCCAAATACCTCTGTGAGGTAGATACCGGTAGATACTGGTACATCCCCATTAACTACATAGACATGGAGTTTAAGGTGTAAAATGAAAACTGCCTGACCCCCAGACCCTCCGTCAATAAGATATTCATGTCACAAAAATAATGTGGGGTGAAAAACACAGACTATAGTAAAACTAATATAACACTGTATGCTAACGCTCCAGGAATTAAAATTTAAAAACTTAATTAAAAAAAAGCACAGAATACAGCATAAACAGTATTTTGTGTATGAAATCCCCGTCTGCACACATGGATGGGGAAAACACTGTCACAAGCTCGACTAAGACACCAACGACGTTCACCCGCGGGGAGTGGGATTATGTCTCGTGCAGTTTGTATTTTCACATAAAAGAGACGAGGAGTTGTGGGCAGTGAGCAGCTATGCCATCCACTCTCTGGGACTCAGTTTCCTCATCTGCAATATGGGGATAAATAAAGCACCTGCCTCCAAGGGGTGCTGGAAGGCTGAAGGGTTAACTGAGGGAGAGTGCAGAGAAGGGTATGAGACACGCTGTCCAAAACTATTAGTTGCCAACATCAGCAGAATCCATCATCGCCTAACTTCCTCCTCCTCGAGGTCACAGAGACCCACGACAGAATCCTGACCAAGCCAGCAGTGCAGGCCTCCGGCAAGGGACAGTCAAAATCATCACGGGCGGTTGGCCAGATGCTATTTATAGGCGGACGCTAGCTCAGAGCGAGCACAGGCAAGGGCACCCTGGAGCCGAGCCACGTGTGACCTTCTGGATCCTCACCCGCTTCTGTTTATTGTGATTCCGGTCCCGTGGTCCTGCTGGGGAAGCGCCTGCCAGGCCCGGTTTGACACGGCTCGCTCCTGTGCTTGGATACGTGGGACATTTTTCCCACAAGTTCGATGGAGCCAACCAACCCCTCTAACAGAACTGGCTTCCGACATTGAAACAAAGAAACACATCGGCTACATTGTAGCTTCGCTCACAAGACCACCAGCGAAGTGGAGATCAAAGCTGACTTCCTTAGTTCTGTCCTCGCCTCTACCATCTACACAGCACAAGGCAGTGCTTTGCCCTAAAAGAGCAAATTTCAGTCAAAGACAGGATACTGGGTCGCCTGCTGATGCAGCTCCTCCTTGGCAGCAAACAAGACCAGCTTTGGTTCTTCACCAACACTCCCCCAGCATCGTCTCGATAAAATCACTACGCTCCCTCTAGCAAAGAAGGACTACGTTGAAGGTTGCAAGCATTCCCCAGGTTCGAATCCACCTGTCCCCGTACATCTAAAATCCTCCTAATGTTATTGGAGACTCCGGAGACATAGAGCAGATCGGCTAAAGTTTAAATGAAAAAGAGATATAAACAAGAAACCAGAAAAAAACTGAAAGAGAAATAAGGTATGAGAGGAACCGCAGATTTCTCTCTTATGAAGACATATATAATACAGGGATAATTAAAGCAATATGGTTTTGTTACAAGAATAGACAGGTGTCAATGAGACAAAATGAAAATTCCAAACATAGACCTCAACTCACATGGGAATTTAAAATATCTCTAAAGAATTAAAAGGAAAGTCAGAGGAAAATGGGATTACTTGGTACACGGAGTTACGGCGATCGGCGGTACATGGGAATAAAAGTAGGTTGATTCTGTCCCTCACATTTTACACGAAAATAAATTCCAGCTTTATCAGAGCTTAAAATATACCAAAAAAAAGAAAAAAAGAAAAAAGAAAGAAAGAAAGAAAGCATAAGGAGAATAAAACATTTAAAAAATCATCTCAGGGTGGAGAAGGCCTTTCTAACTATGATATGAAACCCAGATACCACAAATGAAAGAAGATCTTGATAAATTCACCTACATAAAGATGAAAATGTGGGTATGACAAAAATCACTCGAAGCAGTCAAAAGACTAGCATCAAACCAAAGAAAAATACTTGCAACTCGTGTCTCAGGCAAAGAGCTGAATTTCCCCAAGAGACGAGCCCTCAGAAATAGAAAAAGCAAACAAACAAGCGATAAAGAAGTGAGCAGAGCACGAGTCAACCCCACAGACAACCAGGGGACGGTGCCCACGGCAGGCAAGGCCACGGCCAGGACACGCAGGAAGCCACACAGCAGCATGTGGCCGAGTCCTGCTTTTTTAACCATGACCTCCTGCCCCCAATTTGTTGTCACCTCCTGAACAGGGACCCCATAGTGGAAGGAGCCTCTCTCTTGACAGTATCTAACCCAGAGCGGGTCCTCACTTCCTGCATTCCTTCTAGAACCATCCAGCTCATGCCCCAAACCATACAAGCAGCCCCTCTCACGGGGAGGCTGCCAAGGCCGCGGGATGGTATGTCCTCCTGCGCCACAGCAGGTTCAATAAAAGTGACTTCATTGGACTGCAGGAGTGCTGCTCGTGGCCTCCGATGACTCGTCTTTGTCAGTATGACCAACTGCAAGTAATTCGTTAAATACTGATTACTAGTAATAGCAGCATCTGCAGCAGAGACCCTTATAGGATACAAAAGGCAGGGGCTCTGGGGACAGTGAACTGAAGACAGTCCCTTTGCCTGAGGATTCCAAATCTGAAACCACCCTGACACGATGCCTCAGCAACCCAACAGGGAAGATTTCCGAGGAGGACAGTGAGGAGAGAGAAGACATTTCTTGCTGGATCTCAGACATCTCTGTATGGCCCATGGCCTCCCCATAACACTCGAGGTCCTGATCCATTCTGCATGTGCGACGGTACCCTGGACAGACAGGCACCTGCTAAAGACCGCCACATGGCAGCACGCAGAGCCAATGACCTGGCGGGTGAGAGAACCAGACAGATCCCCAGCTCAGACACTGAGAGTAGGTTCTGGGCGTCCCAAAGGACCAGAACACATGATGGACTGTGGTGAAGAAGTTGTTCTTGGACTAGGACAGGAAGGGGGAGCCGGACTCAGCCCGGCGACATCCCAGGTCTGCACATGTTGTGGTGCAGGTGGTGTATAGCATGGGTCAAGGTCCTGAGGCCAACTGCCACGCTATCAGGAGGCCAGAAGAGCAGGAGGGGCCAGAGCAGGCATGGGGAGGAGTTTGGGAGTTTTTAATCTTACAAGGCATGGACAGCCCCTGAGAAATTCTGGGCACGATGGGAACAGGGAAGAGGAGCTGGAAATACTCCCATAATGAGATCTGAGGTTTAAAAGGATCACTCCCATTACCCAGCAGAAACCCAATTAGATGGGCCTATCAGAGGAAGCAGGGGGTGGGTCAGGGTGCAGCTGCATCCCGCGGGACGAGAGATGACAAGGCTGGACCCTGGCGGTCGCTGGAGGCGCCAAGAAGCGTGTGGATTTGAGAGGCACTGGGGGGAGTCTGCTCGCTGCAGGGCTGTTGGTGGTGATGTGGGGGGAGGAGGAAACCTGGTGAGGCAGGCTTCTGGCTTTAGCAGCTGGGTAGAGAGCAGGGTCCTCCCCTGGGAACACTGATAAAGGATGAGGGACTGAAGCTTGGGACCACTTCTGGGCCTCAGTTTCCCTTCGAGTCAAGTGGCCAGGCTGGAGCGCCTGTCGGGCTTTCTGTCCTGTTTCACCAGCGAGGTATGGGCTCCACCCGATGCACACAGCAAGCCGATCAGGCGCCAGGGGACAGACGTCTCAGAGAGCCTGAGACGCCCCTCACTTAAGTGGACCTGAGGGGTGCCCTCACCAAACTCGGGAAGATCCGCGACAAGTGCGGGAAACAGTGCGGGTCTCAACAACTTGGCCAGCCCCGGCTGCCGCCACGCAACTCCGCTGCCTGAGTCTGTCTGACTCCTTTCCCCACGCTGCCCTTCCGGCCACGGGGCCTCCCGGCCCTTCCAGCAGCCGTAACCCTAACAGCTCTGGGGACCGAGCTCTGCCCTGCTCAAGGTTGGCAGCTCTCTGCCCAGAAGTTAACGTCTTTGCCCTCAGCCCTCGCAAACCCACACGGCAAGTCCCCTGGCACGATGAGCCTGCACCCTGCAAAAAGCTGGCTCTCGAGACGTGCATTTAAAAATACCCACGGGATGGTGTGGGTATATATAGAGAGAATGAAGCCAGGCACCTCAGCCCACACACAATGCAAATGTGTGCCTTGAAGAAATCTATGTTGTATCTTAAATAGAGGCCCGAGATCTGAGCGCCGCGGGGTAACAGAAACTGGCGCTCGGAGCCGTCATGACGGCGCCCGGCCCCAGCCTCTGAGAGCAAGGGCGCCCACCCTTCTCACTCTCCTGCTCCCCAGTCCCGATCGCCTTCGAGAACCTCCAACAACAGAGCTGCCCCCAATCCTGCAGCCGGAGAAAAGAGCGTCATTGTTCCTTATTTACTTATTCGTTCAGAGTTTACTCATTGCCCACATCATGTTTCAAAAAGGAGGCAGAGAGCTTACCAAAATACCTACGGCAGTCTAAAAAAAAAAAAAAAAAAAAAGAAAGAAAAGAAAGGGGTAAAACATGTGAAAAAATACATGATTCCATGGTTGTTGTTTTTTTTTTAATTTTAAAGTTTTGTTAATTTGACAGAGAGAGCGAGAGAGCATGAGTGGGGGGAACAGCAGAGGGAGAGGGAGAAGCGGGCTCTCCCAGGATGTGGGGTTCGATCTCAGGACCCTGGGCTCATGACCTGAGCTGAAAGCAGATGCTTAACTGACTGAGTCACCCAGGGGTCCCCAGATTCCATGGTTACACAAACACATACTAAAGGATTCTGTGCAGAGACAAGAGATTTGAATTGGAGTTGGAGGACAGGCTTCCTAGCAACCCTCGTGAAGAAAGAAACAAGATCAGTTACAACATTCTCTGCATTGCCCCCAAATAAAGCAAACCATGCTGCCCTGGTACCAAGAGTAACGGCTCCCTTGCTTTCTCACAAATCAGGTGCTTGGGATGAAAAGAAGTGTGCCCCTGATGCTACCCCACCAGAGGGGGGGGGGAGAAGCTTACACAACCTCAAATGACCCCCGAGCTTCCATCCTGTCCTTTCGCACTTCCCTTACCCTGCCTTCCACTGGAGTCCTCTGAAAACTTAGCAAGAATCTTTCTTGTACCAATTATATGAGATTTTTGTCAGATATGCACACTCAGCAACGTGATAATTCACTGTATGTTTTAAGTCAACTTGCCTTTGCACTTAAATAAATGTATCTATCAAGGAAATTTTACACCTCTGCTCCAATAAAGAAAATCAGAATCACTTTCCAGAATCGTTAAGTGGCCCCAAAACAAATACAGTGGACACAAGTCAGTACAGTCATATTCTGGCACCGGACCCTCCCAGGGCTGTTCTCCGCTTGTCGGAGAATGGAAATCAGCTAGCATTTGGGGTCAAAGACACACCAGCCACAAACTAAAAGTTTCTCCTTGATACTCACAACCAGAAGACTGGAAGAGCATTCAAAGGGGTCAGCCATCTGACCGTCCGATTCCGTGGCATCAAAGCCCCACCTGAGTTACACAGAGAACAGTGGGGCTCAAAGGGCATCCGGACCACCACCCACCTGGACAGCAAGTGTAGCCATGGCAACCAGGTAAGGACCTGTCCCAGGTGCCAGTCCCCACCCCCGTCTTCCCTTAAGGCCGAAGTGTCACAGTGCTTCTCTTCGCGTTAAAGAAAGGACCACTCTGTAACACATCGGAAATTTTAAAACAGGTCCCACTTCACAGAGGGTGTGAGATGTGCAGCTAGAAAATCTCTGATACCTGTGGGGGCCACGTCCACATCCTAGGAAACAGGGATCCTGCCGTTAGCCCCAAGAAAGTTCAGTTGCAGTAAAGTTCGTGAGTCTGAATTCATCTGATAACCGCAGACAGGCTTATTCCCTCCCTGGCGAGCACCTGCTGTGTCCTTGCTCTCTCATTAGCTCTGGGGTCCTTTGTTGAAATCTGCTCTGTTCCACATTCTGAAATCTATTACAAAACAACGTCATCACCATCACCACCTGCCCCATCACCACCATCATATCATCACCACCACTATCATCACCATCACCACTGCCATCACCACCGCCATCACCACCACTATATCACCATCATCATCGTCATCATCACCATCACCATCATCACCACCACCACCACCAGTGTCACAGCAGCTCCCACTGACATAGCAATTACCACCTGCCCAACACTGACCCTGTGTGCAGACCTCTCAGTATCACCATTTAATCCTCCCAAGCAACCCTCGGGACAAGTACTATTGTTGCTTCCACTTTGCAGGATGAGGAGACGGAGGTAATCGGGGAGAACAGAGTTGGCCGATGAGTGGCAGGAATCAGCATCACACGGGAGCAGTTAGGGAGCACCGGAGCAGTTAGGCTCCCAGTCCTCTTCTCATCGCCTTTCTGCCTGATCCCTAGCACTGAGCTGTCTCGGGGAACCAGACACCTGGCAGGTGTCTGTCACATAGTGTGATGTATTCCTGCCCTTGAGGCCAGCGCCGGACGAAGGCAGAGGAGCAACTCTCACAGAGGGAGAGGCAGGGACAGGGGCTGCCCAGGCGCCTCGCACCACGCTTCCTGTCTGCATTCCCGCCCTCCTTCATGCTTCATGCCTCCCCTCAGAGTGACCGGGGCCCTGCTGCTCTAGGCACCACAGCAGAGGAAAGCGCAAGCAAGGTCCTCACCCCTAGTGATGGACAATTTCTGGTCACTGCAGACACAACACAACAGCAAGCCAAGGCAATATGGATTTTGATAGAGTGTGGGAGTAGGGGACCCCCTTTAAGGAGGGTGCCAAAGAGGGCTGCTCTAGGGAGGCGACATTTAACCCGAGACCCAAAGAATAATGTGCTGAGCAAATGACAAGTCAGGGACAAATGTCCCTAATGAAGGAAGGCGGAAACAATCTGAACAAGTTCAAAGTCATGAGAAAAGGCCCCAGTGGCCAGAGAGCTGCGTGCAGTGGGGGGACTCAGCGGACCCACAGGGCGACCACGTGCAGCTCGGCCGCGTCAACTGGCGCATCCTCAGAGCAAACTACACGGCAGCCAGTGTTGCTGTCGCTGTCACAGGTGAGGAAAAGGAGGAACCAGGCCACAAAGCAAGCACAGCGGGAGCCAGGCTTCAAACCCACATGGTCCGGGGCTGGGTCCATGTCCCCAACCCGTGGCCACATGGCCACCACTCCACAGGGATAGAAGGTGACACCCGCAAGGAAGCCTGGATTTTTATCCAAGGACAACAGGGACGGATGACTCTGATCTACACGTTGAGAGCCTCCCCAACTTGGGGAAGAAGGTGGTCCACAGAGGCCAAGAGTGGGGGCAGGGAGCCCACCGGAAGGCTGCGTGGTTGCCCAGGAGCCAAGCGTCAGTGTGTGGAGAACAGCAGTGGAGAAACCAGAAGGCTCACCGTGACCTGGGGACAGAGGTGCAGGTGGTGAGTCAAGATGTCATAAAGCAGCAGGACCTGGACACACGGCAGGATTCAGGGAACTAGGGAAGCTCCCTAGGGAAGGGCCTTGGGACCACACTGGGCTCCGGGGTCTGTAGTCAAGCAGTTTGCCTCGGGGGCAGAATCCTTCCTCCTCCCGTTCATTCCACATTTAAGTGTGTCCCCCAAAGGTATGAGCAGGGCAGGGTGTGATGTGGCCGCCACCAGCAGCTCCTAGCCACCAGGAGCCCCCAGCCCAGAGAAGGTGTCAGAAGCCTCGGGATTCCTGCAGAAGAGGTCACAGGGACAAAACAGGGAGCACCTCAGAGACCCCAAACCTTTCCATCACCGAGGGGGGCTGATTTACATAGTTCTTACGACAGTGAGCTCCCCTCTCATCACCAGCCATCGGTGGGGAGTTCCCAGCTCCAGGCACAGCATAGAGGGCCACCATTCCTGTCCCCAGGCCACCCACCAAATGGGGCTGGCAGGACCCACACACAGACCGGCGCCCCAAAGCTGACCCACTACTGAAACACGTGCGACAAGCTCGCTCAGGTCCCTGCCGCTTTGTTCTCAAGCAGGAAAGGTCAGCCGTGGCTCACCAGGCAACTGAGGAAAGCCTGTCCCATGAAACAGAGACCGCAATAAACAGACGGGAGAGAGAAACTCCCCAGAAGAAAGAGATGAGTCAGGAGGCAGATTATTTAATTTAAAAATACAAACTCTGAGAATTCTGAGAGAGGAAGCGTGTGCTCAGAGGGAATGGAAAGCTGGCTGTCTCCTCCCCACAGGTCCCGGTGCCGCCTTCTGGAATCACGCGGGACAGACCCCCTCCCTTTCCTTCCAAGGCAGCCATCCCCCATGTCTGTTCTAGAATAAACAGCAGCAGCCCCCGCAGCGTTCTCGCAAATTCCAGTTTGCCGACGTATTTCGGAAAACACAGGATCCTAAAGTGAACCCAACTTCTGGCTGAGGGTCAGGCTGGACCCCAAGCTCCCTTATTCTGCACACAGTCCAGCACCTCCCCCATGCTCTGGCATAGACCTGAGGGTAATGAAGTGATTTCAAGGGGTTCATGGGCCCAGTTTAGAGCATGGTGAGTGACAGGATTCTGATGCCCGCCGACATTTGTAGATCTTGGTGTTTGAACCTCAGCAGGAGGTCGTGTCTAGTTTAAACTAAATGTTTTATGGTCACTGTTTCACAGTTACAAGAGCGATATCAGCATTCTGCTTAGTCTTAACAAAATATTTCCTTTTAAAATAAGTTTAAGTAAAAATAAATAGACTTGAATTAGAAGACAATAGTCACCAAATTAAGCTAAGAGTGGCAGAGAAACGACAAAGGCTGGCAAGGATGCGCGGGTGCGTGTTCAGTCCCTGCCTCCGCAGTGCCCCTGGTGCACAGCGCCAGCCCAGACAGGGGCACCCAGGCCCCACTCTCCCCACAAGCCTGTCTCCATCCACCATGCCGGGAGCTCCACGCTCCTGGCAGGAAGGGCAAATCCCGAGGGGCAGCCTCGGCTCCCCCATCCCTCCCTGTCCTGTCCACCAGGGAGGCCAGTCCCACCACATGCACCTGCTGCCACCTCCTTCCCTGGGACCAGTCACAGGCCCCCCCTGGATGCAGCAGTGACCTCTAACTAGTCAGCCTCTTGCTTCTGCACTTGGCTGCTATCACGCGGAGGCCCAGGTCCCTTAATCCTGAGTTCGAATCCGAAGTCTCTGAGCTTCAAGCCCTCCCACAGCCCCCAGCACACTGGGAGCAAAGACCACAGTTGTGGTAGCATCCACCATCCTCCCCCACCCCTGGCTCTCTCCTGCCACCACAGCTCCTAGCTATCCCCAGACCCTCTGGCGGGCTCCCACTTGGGTCTTCGCACCGGCAGGTCCTTTCCCGAAGCCCTTCCACCCATAGCCACATGGCTCCTTCTCCACTGCTTCCAAACCTTGCTCAAACGTCACCTCTGCTGGGATGGCTACCCTGACACTCCATTTGACCCTCCCTGAACTTGGGATTCCTGTGCCTGCCCTTCCTCTCCTGTGCATGTCCCACAGCACTTACCCCTGGCAAGCAGGATGACTCCCTACTGGTCATGGGGACTAGTTATCGTGCGTCTTCCCTCCACCCAACAAGGCAGGCCCTGGGAGGCTGGCAATCCTGTCTGCTGTGCCCATCGTGTCCCAGCTGGCAGGACAACGCTCGCACACTCTAGGGACCCAAACACGTGGATTCAGCTCAGTGAAGAGGCTGATTCCGCCCAAATCCACTCTTTGCCAGGCCTGGCAGGGAGCATCATGAATCTAGGCTGGGCACTTGAAGCCCACCAGCGCTGACCTCCTCCCGGCTGGCTCGGCTGCCCAAGCCGTCTGTCAAAATACGTATCTGACTCTTAAGTATGTTGGCCGGACTGTGAATGCGTTCATCGATTTCTATCATCTAGCCCATTGATTAACCTGTCAAGTTGTTAAGGCAAATGTTGATGGTTCAGGACCTAGAACAGCATTCCTCTAGAGATCCTGGCATGGTCAAACTACCATCATCCTAATGTTTTATGAAATTTCAAACTTACAGAAAGGCAGGGAAACAAAGTACAATGAACAATCGTATATATAACACCCGGACTCTTCTGTCAACATCTTGCATTTCCTTTGTGGTGTGTTTGTGAGTGTGTGTGTGTGTGTGTGTGTAAATTCCACCAAGAAAGCCATTTTCCTATAGTAAAATGCTGGGGTCAGCACTCTTTCTCTGCAACAATCCAGTCATAAAATATACATCACAGGGATGGTTGCAGCCCACAAGCCCAGGGAAAAACAACATTTGCCCAGGAGGAAACTTTCTCTGAGCAGATCCAGCCATACCCCACATGCATCCTGGAGAGAAGCTGGAACACAGACAGCCTGTGGGATGCGGGACGTGACAGCTGTGAGCTGAGCCATGCATCTGGAGCTCACACTAACTTCTCACTGGGCAGCAGAAGTCTGGAGGTCTGTCTCCACCTTCCAAGGCTGAACTCCACCTGGACAGGGTGAGTAGCCAAGGCCCAGCACAAGAGGCAGAGCCCAGAACAGACTGGAAGACTCCCGTCCTGTCCCGTCTCCTCACCACAGCAGGGGGAAGAAAGTGGGCTTATTGGGCTCAGAATGGAGGTTACGAGCAAGTTCCTTAAACCCCTAAGCTTCAGTTTGCCCATCTGTAAGATGGTAGCAATGACAGGACCTGCCTCCCAAGCCCAGGGGAGGACAGGGGGGAAGTGCATGGACTGCTGAGAAGGAGCCGGTGAAATGTTTTATTTCCAAGGATGAAGTTTAACACCAAGTTTCTATTGTGCCATTTGCTTGTAACAGAAGCCATGTGGAAAAAAGAAGTAAGGAGAGGAGGCAGAAAGGCACGAGAGCTTCTCTCTGAGTGGCCAGGTGGCAACGACTCCCACCCCAGCACCAGCCCGATCTCCACATGCCCAGAAGTGCTTTCCTGTGAGCCCCCAGCTCCGGGCTATGCCTCCCTTCCAGAGGCTGAACTGTCTAGCTGGTACTAACTCCATGCATGTCTTTGTCCCTAGGCAGGTTCTGGAAGGGGCCTCAGCCCTGTGTTTAGGGAATTCTTTTGTTAACAGCTGGGGGCTTAGTTCACAGGGAAACAAGTGAAGTCGGGAGCTTGCACATCGGGTAGGAACCGGCACGCCGTCAACGCCATCAACCCTAGCTCCAGGAGAGGACGCTGCACGGGTATCAGTAAGACGTCGTGAACTGGGCGCATCACCGCAGCCCAAGGAGCAACTGGAAGCCACCAACTGTGTGTCAGAGTTTCGAGTACGTCACCCACATGCCCACCCCTCCCCAAGCAACTTCGCTCTGAACACACGCATTGTCCTGACTTAGCCCCTTTACACACACACGGGAAAGCACAGCTGCGTCCTCAGCCCTGTGACCGTTCTTGGTGTGTTATAACATGGTTTTTGAACGTTGCAGGGAAGAATTAAGAACCGTGTAATGAACAGCCCACGCTGAGCAATCGTTAGTACTTCGCTGCGTGAGCTTCCTGTGTCCACACGCACGCACCTGTACAGGCCCTGGCTGCCACACGACGTCTTAGAGGACGCTGAAGTGTGGACACTCCGCCTCTAAGTGGCCCGTCCCCCTAGAGTAATAGGGTCGTGTCTAATACCACTAAGAACACCCCCTCATACCCCGAATCCCAGCCCCTTTTAGTTAATAAAGTTTTCATCTAAACTTGATTTCCCTGTTGTGTTCCTCTTCAACCAATACAGGATACACAACCAATAAAAATCTCCAGCTCTGCCATCTGGATATTTCTTAAATTGGCTTGCCTTCCCCAGGCGGAGGGATCTCCCAGCCCTTAAATATTTCCCGCCCCTGCGGTGTGATCTGGATCCATGATTCTGAGCACGGCCTGACCAGCAGTGTAGCCCTGGAATGCTTTACAGCTGCAAATTCTCACACTCCCCCCACGAGGCCGGCAGAACCCTAAAACTCCGCAGGTGGGGCCTGCAGGCAGCGGTGTGACGAGCACCGCCCACCCCCACCTCCCCTATGGGAGACTCGGGACTCAGACCCTGAGAAGCACTGTCTCCTTCCTCTGGACTAGCAGCTTGTAGAATGGTGGTCCCTCCAGTCAGTGCCAGAGCCGGGAGTGAGGGGTAGTGGAGGGCAGGGAAATTAGCATAAAATAAACCAAAGGGCGGGTTTTATTTTGTAGGTACCTTTTGAAGTTAGTTGGTAATTGGAATATCTGAACTTCCCACCTGCGTAATGACAGTGCAACACGCCCAGGCAAAGACGATGTCTGCCCCACGAAACCCAGACTGCAGAACACAGGAGCCTCTGCAGAAAGATGGGATTCAGCTGTGACATGTCAAATGATGTCAAGATGCAAGGAAGAAAGGGAGCTAAAAATAGCAGCACACGGCTGAGCGCTAAGGGCCCCGCCCCTCCACTCCAGGACCAGAAAGAAGCTGCCTCCAGCCACTCCTCAGGCCCCACAAGGCTCCAGGCAGGAGAGCTGCTCTGTCCCCGTGCCGTCCACAGAGCAGCTGCCCACGACACCTCGGGTGCAGAGCTCGGGGCTCCCAGGGAGGCAGGAGTGAGCAGGTTGCTCCTGAGAAGGCTATTCTATGGTTTAAAAATAGAATGTTCTCGGCGTGCATGCATGATATCAGCAGTCACCACACGAGCGAAGCTATTGCATTATGTAACAACGATAAGATTCAAAAAAAAACCCGCGGCGAGACACAGGTCGAGGGTCAATAATGCTGCTCCGCAACCACAGAGTTCCCAGGGAAGAAGATAGACACAATGTTTCTATCTCTTCCACCGGGATAGAGAGCTGGCAAGTGTCCTGCCACCACAGGGTGTGGCTCAGGAGGGGAGGTGATGGGTTCTCCAGAAACAGCGCATTTTCATACGGGCTTCTTGTTTTAGCTCACCCGATAGAAGCCGGGAAATGAAACAGCAGCCGGTGTGCAGAATGTCTCAGGGGCCACGTCTGCTTCTGCTGAGGGGTGGCCCCTAAGTGACAGCTGAGATGACTCTGCGACAGTGTCCCTGCTCCTCTCTTCCCTCCAGCAGGCTACCCCTGATGATTTCTGAATGAACTTGGAGCATGGTGGTTTTTTGTTTTTTTGATGATCAGTTATTCTTAGAGTTTGGAAGCGGCTACCATCATTATGCATGTGCATAATTCTGTAATTCATCCGGGCAGAATTACACGCCCAGGGCTCTGCACCGCACAACTGCTAAATTACCATCTTTCCTCCCGGTGCGCCCCACCCCCCGCCCCCAGGAAGAAAGTGAACATTTCAGGAGAGGGGGCCGGGCACGCTGACCACAGCCCTCTCCCGACATCCTGGGAACTTCATTTCCCTTTGAGCATCATTTCCCTCGCAGCATCAGCAACACAGTGGGGGACCACCGGGAACCAATTCTGCTTCCAGGAACTTCCCATGACCCATATTAACACTTGGAATCCATTCCCCCATTTCCCTCTGTGGCCCCAACTCCAGATAGCCAACCGCCCTTGCAAACTGTTCCTTTAGAAACCCAAACTCAGGAACGGTACTGAATGCAAAAATCACAGAAAAGCAAAATGCCTCCTCCTCCCCACCTCCACCCAGGGGCCAGCCCCCTGGAGCCCAAGGGACAGTGACTCTCAGGGTGGGGGGGGGGTATTCCAGACACAAATGAAGGTTTCTATCTCCGCTGTTGGGAAACCTCCCCTCCTTTAGATTTTTACAAAACCTGGCTTTCGCACAGAACCTTGTGCTGTCAAAATGCACATCGAGGACAATCTATTATTTCCTGGAAATTTTCGTACAAGCTGGAGATGAAAAGGCATCCAGGTGGAATTTTTATTTTTAGCCCCGAAGTAATAGGGTCAAAATCACATTCACGTGGAAACAAAAGACCGGGGCTCTGTGGCAGATCCGGGGCTGCTGGCAAACGCTGGCTTGCTCACCAGAGGCTTGAAAAGGGCCCATCTGCAGGGAGAGGGGCAGCACCCACCCCTCCGCCCAGACTCCAGACTTGGGCATTTGATTCAAGGGGGCAACAGCGCCCTTCCCCCCTGGCTAGCCCCGCTGCTGTGAACGTTTGCAAAGCCTCTGCCTTTAAGTGGCCTCCCCCCAGAATATGTCCACTTCTCTCCCTCCCCAGCGGTGTCTGGACGAATTCCACTTACCTTAGAGTCAAAGAAAGGTTCTGAATTACGGTCCTCATCCTCCCAGGAAACTCTGTCTCCCTGCGGGCTCCCGGATCCCCGCTCCCCAAACCTCCCTCGGAGGTAATGCTTGGCAAAGAGCCCCCGCAGCCCTCAGGACTCGCTCACATCCCAAAGAACCCCCAACCCCCCAGCCCGGCACCACACTGCAATTGTCAGCAAGCTCCCGTCTGCCTTTTGGGGCTGAACACCATTATTATCCGTAAACATTTTTAAATATAGACGTTGCAGGAGTGCGGGTGTGGGGCGGGGGTGAGAAGGGCTGCTCAGGGCCAAGGGACTGGCTCAGGGGACCAAGCGGCATGCGCCAGCCCCCACCAAGCCCCTGCTCTGCTCAGTGCCACTGATGTGTCGCACAGTCAGGACGCTGCCCTGGCCGGAGCCGGGCAGAAATCGCCAAACTGAAGGCTTTAGTCTCCCATAAATAAACCCACTGTGCCAGCACCCCCTCCGGGCCTTAGGCAACCTCTCCCCTGAGTGTGGGGGTGCTCTCCCTCCCCCACTGCCCCAGCAGCGCACGCTGACCTTGGGGAGAATGCACCTCGGCACAGCAGCCTCAGCCCGGGGAGGCTGCCTAAAGCCAAGCCCCGGGGACCACAGCAGAGAAAGGGACTCTGACCTGTGGCCTCGGGACAGAGACGCTGAAGGCAGACGCCTGATGAAGAGGGGGTCCGCTCAGTATGGCTGCCCGCTGAGGCCATACACTCCTCTGTTGCAGGCCCAGCCTGCGCACTGTCGTGGGATCTCTGGCGGCCCCCCTAGTCTCTCCTGGCTAGAAGCAAGAAGCCCCCCCACCCCTGGCAGACAACCACAGTGTCTCCAGACATGCTGGAGGTCTCCTGGGGGCAGGGCTGCCCTACTGAGAACCGCTGTGCTGCAGAAAGGCAGGAGTGGGTCTGAATCAGGAACTGCATGACCGTGTGGACTTGGGATTCCACTCCTCTGAGCCTCAGTGTTCTCATCTGCGAAGTGGGTAGAACGGCCATGAAGAATGGAGCCCAGACCAGGGGCTGATTAATGGAGCTCTCACCCAGAGGGGCCCACACCCTTCCTGCTCAGGAGTGGGGCTGGGCTCTGCCTCCACACACTCCCCCACATGCCCTTCTGCTCACCCAACCGTGCAAGGGCACGGGCTCCCCAGTGCCATCATCACTCTACATACCTCAGCTCACTCAGGACCTGGGGAGGACAAGGAGAAGTAGGGGGGGGGGACCAGCAGGGGACAGAGGGCATTCCCAAGGGCAGGGCTCCCAGGAGACCCAGGAGACTCAAAACCGGCCCTTGGGTAAGCACACTAACCCCAAACAGTTTTCATGCTTTTTCCCATGTCTGGGGTCTCTCTGGAAACCTCTAATTCCAGCAGCCAATGATAGGTTGCTCCTGCTTTTAGAAAAGAGGGCTTGTCCTGCTAATGACACCTCTACCGGCTCCTGCCTGGGAGCCGGTGTGCACTGGCACTGCGGCTGGCGGCCCTCTCTGCCCTTTCCGGGGAAGGACAGTGGAGGACTAGAAGCACAGCCGATGGCGAGGACAGGGCCCTAAATGGGTAACGTCTGCTCACCTCCTGCTCAAGGCATTTCTAGAAGCCGCACTGGGCTTCCAGGCACCTGGAACGGTGGAGTTCCTCGGCCACGTGGCCACGGGCCACGCAGAGTCCTGCAGCCCCACCCGGCCTCCCCCTCACATGCGGCAGTCCCAAGGGTAGGCACTTCGACGCTCCCTCTGTCCAGTGGGGAAACTGAGGCTCAGAGAGGCAGAGTGAGCTGCCGCTCATTAGGAGGCAGCAGGGAAGGGCAGCAGGAACTACCTCTGTCTGACTCTGGGCCAGGGTGTGACCCTTGGCCGCTCTGAGGCACCAGCACCCCACTCAGGGAGAGGACAGCCACTGAGTCACAGTCCTGACTCAGAGCAGTCCCAAGGGAGCACCCAACCCAAGCCAGTCCAGATCCTGGGAAGGAGAATTCCAGGGGTGCCTTCCTCTCCAGGGGCCCCCAAGCCGACTGAGCCCATGGGGCAGCCGTGCCGAGCCCAGAACCGGCTGTGAGCAGGTACAAGAGAAGCGAGAGCCTTCTTCCCCGGCCGGTCCCCGCCACACGAGGTCGACCGTGGAAACTCAGCTCAGCTCAGCGCCAGGCGCCTGGGGCACATTCAGCACCCCTGGGGGCCCGTCAGCAGATTCCTCCCGTCTGCATGTCAAGAGCCCATCTCTCTGCCCGGGACTTGCAACACCAGGTCTTCTGCTCCTCACAGGAGGGATTCTGTCCCCAATCTCCAGAGGGGGAGCCTGAGACCCGGCTCAGCCAGGCGCAGGCGGACAGCGTCCTGGACCCAGTCTTAGGACATCCCTGCCACTCTGACGCGTAACTTGTGAGGACAGATGAAGTCGCGCAGTGCCAGAGAGACGCCCAGGAGCTCTGAGTTTATTGAACTCCATTTACCGTATTGACTCGGATGTCGGGAGACAGGAGTCAAGTGCGTACCCTCCCACCCCCAAGTACCCCACAATTCACTGCCACAGACACATCGATCTATTGTCAACTCTTCCCAGCGTCTCCCCCAGGCTCTCCCATCACCTCCTCCCCAGCCCCACTGGTCACAGCCCAGACTAAGCCATGCTTAGCTGTCCCCGGGACAAACTTCCAGAATCCTCCTGGAGCGTGTGGGTCAGAGGACAGGCTTGGAGCAGGGCTGGTGGAGGAAGAGAGACAGTGGGTGGAGGGAAAACCAGGAGCCCGATTCCAAATGGCGCGGGGTCCACGGGGAAGAGGGACCAGGCAGGCTGCTCACACGCCGTCGCGCTCCAGGTGCCGGGTCCAGGCAAGGTCTACTCGATGCTCACATCCCAGAAGGGTGCCCTCTCCTCTCCCTGATGTCTAGGTGACCCAACGGGCTCAGTGAAGGCGAGCAGGTTGCCTGAGGTCACCATTAACACGCACGGAGTGTTGGGCGCCCCAGCCAAGGACCGATCCCTCCCAGAGAGGCCGAACTCCGCCCCCTGACCCTGGGTACAGGCTATCTCATTAGCATCCCGATGTTAGAGATGGGAAACTGAGGCAGAAGTTCGGCGGCACACAACGATGAAACAGAGTGGGCACAGGAAGCCAGGGCACTGTGACCACGGAGCACAGCGTCTCAGTCCCCACACCACGGACACGGAAGCCACATGGTCTCAGCGATGGGGCTGTCCCACGCGCTACACATCACCCAGCAGTCACCAGGGGCTTCACCCGGCCACCGCCAACACAGCTTCCCTTCCGGCTATGACAACCAAAAATGCCTGCAGACATTGCCAAAGCCACTCCCCCCACCCCCGCTGTAGACGTCAGAACACTGGGGTGTTAGGGACAGGATGGTCCTTGCCTCTAGCCGAGGTCTGAGACCTCTTGTCACTGGAAAATGAAAAACAAAAGGAGCATCACTGGCTCCTGAACACAGCATCCTTCTGTCCACGCATGTCCACTTACGCGGCGGGCACTCCCCGGCAGACGACAGCAAGTGACCTCCAGCTGATTCCCTCCAGAATGTGAGCACTCCTGAGGGCTAGGCCCACTGCTGAGCCTCGAGGTTTGCTCCTGCAGGAGGTCTGGAAGCTTTAGAGCTGCTGTCTGGAGGACCACATTCAGACCCGGAGCCACACGGTTGTGCCCAGGAGCCCCGGCCGAGTACTCAGGGAAGGAAAGGTGACCCGGGGCGAGTTCCGCACACAGGGGGTAGGCACAGGGCTGGTGCGGGTCCTTCCAGGAGGACACAGTCCGCACTCAGCTGTCTTTTTCTCCATTTGTAGTTACTGACCAGCGCCTCCAAGCAGGACTTTCAGGCAAAGAAAACCAAACAGTGAACAAATCAGACAGAAACCTTGTCATTTGTGAAAGGGACAGTGCGGCAGCCCAGCACAGCCAGAGCCCTGGGGTTTTCAAGCCGAGCCAGGAAAGCCAGATGTTTGTGTGAGATCCTTCAACTTTTTTTCTTTCTTTCCTTTCTTTCAATTTTAATTCCAGTTAGTTAACTTACAGAATTATGTCAGCTTTAGGTGCACAGTACAGAGACTGAGCCCTTCCATCCATCACCGGCGCTCATCGCGACAAGGGCGCCCTTCATCCCCAACCCCCATTCCCGCCTCCCTCCACACAGACCAGCAGTGTGTTCTGTTTCCTCGCTCGCCTTTTATTCCACCTTTGCTCATACGCTTTGCTTCTTGAATTCCGCACATGAGTGAGATCATACAGTGTTTGTCTTTCTCTGACTTCACTTAGTGTGATGCCCTCTGGATCCATCCATGTTGGTGCAAACGGCAAGCCTGTTTCTTTTTTATAGCTGCGTAATATTCCTTTTGTATATGGACCACATCTTCTTTATCCATCCTTTAATCAACGGACATTTGGGCTGCTGCCACATCTTGCCTATTCTAAAGAATGCTGAGATAAACATAGACGTGGATATATTGTCTCCAATCAGTTGTTTTCGTATTCTTTGGGTAAACACCCAGTCATAGAAATACTGGGCCATAGGGCAATTCTACTTTGGAATTTTTAAGGCACCCCATGCTGTCTTCCCCAGTGGCTGCACCAGTCCGCATTCCCACCAACATGCACCAGGGTTCTCCTTTCTCCACACCCTCACCAAAACCTGCTGTTGCTTGCATTGTTAATTTTTGCCATTCTGACAGGTGGGAGGCGATAGCTCATTGTGGTCTTAATTTGCATTTCCCTGATGATGAGTGAGGAAGCCGTCTCTTTGTTCATCTACGGGCCATCTGGATGTCTTCTCTGGAGAAATGTCTGTTCATGTCTTCCACCCATTTCTAATTGGAGTATTTGGGGTCTCCCGGTTGTGGTTTTAAGTTCTTTATGTACTTTGGATGCTAACCCTTTATCAGATATGGCATTTGCCAACGTCTTCTCCCATTCGGGAGGTTGCCTTTTAGTTTTGTTGATGACTTCCTTCACCGTGCAGAGGTTTTTTATTGACAGAGTCCCAATAGTTTATTTCTACTTTTGTTTCCCTCGTCTCTGGGGACATGTCTAGAAAGATGCCTTCTATGGCTGATGTCAGACAGATGGCTGCGGGGCCCTCTTCTCAGACTCATATGGATGTGTGGTTTCAGGTCGCACATTCAGGTGCTTAATCCATTTTGAATTTATGTTGGTGTGCGGTGTAACAAACTAGTTGTTTCATTCTTCCGCCTGCAGCCGCCCAGCTTTCCCAACACAACTTGCTGAAGACACTGTCTTCTTCCCATTGCATATTCTTGCCTCCTTTGTTGAAGATTACCTGAGCCCATAATCATGGGTTCATTTCCGGGCTCTGTCTTCTGTTCCATCGACCTCTGTGTCTCTTTTTGTGCCAGTACCGTCCTGCTTTATTTACCGCAGCTTCATAGTATATCTTGAAATCTGGGATTGTGATACCTCTAGTTCTGTTCTTCTTTGTTAAGATCGCTTTGGCTATTCAGGGTCTTTGTGGTTCCACACAAATGTTGCTTTGGGTTGTATGGACGTTTTAACAACATTGGTCCCTCCAGCCCACGATCAGGGAATAGTCTTCCGCTTGCTTGTCTCATCTTCAATTTCTTTCACTGGTGTTTCACACTCTTCAGGGTCAGGTTTTCACCTCCTTGGTTAAGTGAACTCGTACATATTTTGTTATTTTTTATGTAACTGTAAATGGGAATTTTTAACATTAATTTCTCTTTCTGCTACTTTGTTATCAGTGTATAGAGATGCAGTGGATTTCTGTATATTGGAAAGCCCTCAACTTTTAAGTGTTTATTCAGTTCCACAAATGCATGTGCCCAGGCGTGCACGCCATGCACACATACACACTTAACCAAACCAAGCGAGTCTATAGATTAACCTTGGCCCATGGGCTTCCTGTTTGGAATCTTAGATTTCTATCTTCCTTTCCACCAGATTTAGAGAAAAACAGCACCGAGTCACCTCCCTGGGCTGCTTCTAGACTTGGTGGCTTCTGACCCAGGCTTAAGAGAGAAAGGAGAAAGCATGATAGCTTCAGGGAAAGTGTGATTCTACGTTTGACTTTTCCTGGCCAGGAAAATGGAGGCTTGTCCAGCATGGAGCTGTGTCCCGGCCCTTATCATGAAACATATGGATGGTCAAATCTCCCTCTCGCCTGGGCCAAGGAAGCCACTTAAGGAAGGCCAAATATTCTGGGAATCTCTTCCAGTTGGCTCCTGTGATTTTTCCATGCTGGGAAGTGAAGCTAAAAGCAAGAGAAAGCTCAGAGTAAGCAGAAGGAGAACCACGTGGCTCTCCCTGGACCAAATGTTCTCTCTCCTGGACCAAGGGAGGAGCTGATGGGGAGAGGGGCAGCCCCTCAAGGTCACTCAGAGAGCACACCATACACCTCCAGCCTCCGCTTTGGGAGCAAACGTGTGAGACTGGGAAGAAGCGGGAAGACCAGCAGGGAGGCCGCGGCACTTGTCCAGGTACAAGGAGCAGGTGAGTTGGGCCAGGGAGGTGCAGGGAGATGGGAACAGCTGGCCACCGTCGGGAGGTAGTTTAGAGACAGAACCCACAAGACCATCCAGTACGATGGACCCATAAACAGCTGATCGCGGTGGAAGATGGCGTGAACTACGGGCTACAGACACCCCGAGCCCCGTGCTGTTGAAGGTCAGCATGGGGTCCTGACCGCCAGCTGTCCAGGACAGACACACAGAAAGGGCCGGCTACTGCAAGTGTCCACCCTCCCCTCCTCTCTCCTGAGAAGGCCAAATGCAGAAAACACGGAGGCGGGGTGGGAGCTGAGTCTACGTCGATGCCCTTCACCCCTGCAGGTGTGGAGGACCCTCGGGGCTAGGCCACATGGGAGGCTGATTCACAGGGAGTAAGAAGGATTTTGCCACAAAATTCTGTCCAGTCTCCAGCCCTGGGAAGGCTCATCTGCCCGTCTTTGAACCTGACCCAGACCAAGCGCGGGCTCTGCCCACACCCCTCCCCGGAGGGGGCCTTCCCTGACAACCATGTTGGAAACAGACCTGTCGCTCGTCTCGTCTCTGCCCAGCGTGGCTGATCCCGGCACTCCCCGCGCCGACCTATCACACAGCGGCTGTGCACTGGTCACAGCCCATGCCCTCCCGTGTCAGCGAGCGGCTTGTCAAGTGCCCCGCAGAGCACTCAGAAGACAGAGGTGCTCCCTAAGTATTTGTTGAACAGATAAGGAGACGGACTAAGGAACCTTAAAGCAGAGACAAATACCCACGCGAGAATGCTGTGAAAGCCAGCAGAGGATGGAAAGTGAGTAGGAACAACTCAGATGTTTGTCGGCTGACGAATGAATGAGCAAAATGTGGTCCATCCCTACCAGGGAACATTAGCTACAGAAAGGAATGAAACTCTGAACACACTACAATAGGGAAGACCCCAGAATCATTAAGTGGAACAGGAGCCGGTGAGAATCACCACACACAGCGTGATCCCGTTCATACAGAATGTCCAGAGAAGGCAAATCTGCAGAAATAGAAAGCGGACTGGAGACTGTTGGGGGCTGGAAAAGGGGGTGTGGGAGTGATTCCTAATGGGCTCAGGGATTCCTTTTTGGGGGGCACGGTGTGTCCTAACCCTGATTATGGTGCTGGTTTCACAACTCTGTGAATTGGGAAAACCACTCAATAGTATGCTTTCAATGGGTCAATTTTATGGTATGTGGTGTAGACCATATTTCAATAAAGTTGCTACCAAAGAAAAAGGGAAGAAAGAAAAAAGAAAGAAAATGTTGGGGCACACCTGGGTGGCGCAGTCAGTTGAGCCTCTCACTCTTGATTTCAGCTCGAGTCATGATCCCAGGGTCCTGACATCCAGCCCCACTGGACGGAGCCTGCTTGAGATTCTCTCTCTCGCTCTGCCCCTCTCCACCCCACTCCCCAGCTTGGAGGACATGCAGGACATTAAAAAAAAAGAAGAAAAAATTATTAAAAGAAAGAAAGAAAGAAAGAAAGAAAGAAAGAAAGAAAGAAAGAAAGAAAGAAAGGAAATTTCCAAGGCAGCTTATCTATGGATCAGATGCTCCCAATCTGGAAGCCACATCCTGAGTATTAATAGGGCAATAAGGAAAGCATCACTAATTACTTTGCATCCCCAGGTGATCGGTAATTAACCCCATCTTCAGCTGCTAAAAAAACAAAGTGTGTGAGACCCAGAATGCCGAGACACCTCACAGCCTCGCGTGCTGTCATCACTGGCTTTGACTGAACACCTCTCCGGGCAAGGGTGCTCCGAGAGCGCTCCCCGCAGGCCTCGCGGCTGGAGCCTTCGTCCTCGGTTCACAGAGGCTCAGAGAGGTTGAGCGGCCAGGCTGGGCACGCAGACACCTCGGGAGCAGGTCCTTTTCATCCGCCTCTGCACGTGAGCCGCAGCCGACGGCCTTCTCCCCCTTGAAGGCCCTCCCTCCCTTCTCTCAGGCTGCGGTGTCGGAGCCACAGAGAACAGAATTCATCTTTGCGATTCTCGGCTTCCACCACCCCACATCCCCACTATTGTTGTCCAACATCCCCCCCCCCCTGCCCGAAGCTCAGGGCCAGCAGCTCTACCGGTCCCCATCTCTGTCCATCATCAGCTGCGCTGGCCATGCCCCAAGGTTCCGGGAGCCCAGCCCCTGTCTTCTGTCTCCTCCCAGCCATCGCCCACGTGAGGACCAGTCCAGGCCCCAGCATCAGGAGTCCTTGCCGTTCCAACACCGGCGCCGCCTCCAATCACCATGACCATGGCCAACACGGAGACGGCCTCCCCCAGATCTGCCCCTCAACTGAAAACATGAAGCCCCTTCGCCTCAGACCCCCGCCCTTCCATCCACAGAGCCCTTGGGCCACACGGGCTCTCTCTCCTGCCTTTAGCCCCTCAGCCAGCTCCTCCCACGTGTTACTTCCATCCAGCTCAACCGGAGCCCCCCACAATCAACCCGAGGTTCAGTACCCCCGTGCCCTCCACCACAGCCTCCTTGACCCACCATCTGCTTTTTCTCATCTCTGCCCCTGGCACACAGCTTAACAGCTGCTAGAGGAAAACCACAGTGCCATGCTCCCCGGAAAATTCATTTTATTTGACTTCAGCTGGACACTGAGCACCTTCAGAGTTCTCCACTCTCCCCCAGGTGATTCCCCATCCCATTTTCCAGTCCTCTTGGGGCAGTGAAACCACACCCCTTTGTGCACTGCTGAGATTGCAGAAGTCAGTGTGGCCCTGCACAGAGGCAACCCTGCATTGTTTTTCAAGAGGCATCAAACACTGAATTTCCTAGATTCATGTCTCACATTCTACCCTGGACACAAAAATCCTAAATACAGAGAACCCTCCCTGCAGGAAGGTTTTACCATTTTATGAGCCGTCACACTGAAGACTCCGAAGCATTGAAAATATCCAGCAGGAGGAGGACCAGGTGAGTAAATTTCACTTCAGTGGGGACACTGCTCGAACAGCCCATGCCAGCATTTTGGCAATGAAACTTCAACTTAGACTTCAAATAAATTCTTATTTGACAACCAAATAAAATAAGACAAAGCGAACCAGGTGCAAAATAAGTGGATTGTGGCCTCAGAGCAGAGGTTGAGAGCAAGCCTGAAATGCATGCATCAGGGCAGACAGCATGAAAGTGGCTGGGGGCACCAGCTCCAGCCGGAAGTGTGTGCTTAGTGGGAGGACATTCACTCTTGTCTCATGAACATAAGGGCAAAGGCTTCATGACAGGCTCAGAGGCTGGGAGCTAACTTGTGAAAGCTGCCATCCACACGGTCGGCCGAGAAGGTCTGGTACTTCCAGCGAGGGCCGGAGGTAAGACTCGAATCAAGATCTTAGCAATCCTGGGATGTACAAGAAGCTGGGCGAGCAGCCCTTTGGCCTTGGCTGGGGTTGAGGAATGGATAAACGCATGGTCATGTGACTTCTGCCACCAACAAGCAGCCAGCTCCCCGGGGCTGGAGGAAGGACATTCTGAAGTTGAGGATGGGAGCTGCGGGTCCAGGCTGACGCCGATGGACAGTGAGGCTGGGTCTGCTCCTGGGTCCCAGACTAGCTCGGGGAGGCAGCTGGGCCAGGAAAGGACTACAAGATGAGGAGGAGGAGGGTTGGGGGCAGGGTCATCGGGAGGTGGAGGGCAGGCAGGACTGTAAAGGTGAGCTGGCTGCTTGAGTTTGACTCTGGAGGCAGAGGTCTTCTGTGTGATGCAAGGACCAAGGGTAGGGCCGTGTAGGCGGGCTGCGAAGGAAGCCAGCCAACAACGGGGCTTCTCAGATCCATCAGATTAAAGGTTCTTAGTCCCTGCTCCGTTTGTGGATTTGTCACTTCCTTGCCCTCTTTCCGTGGGAGAAGCTTATTGCTTTTCTTATATTTTGCTTCTTACTTATCCATCAAGCACCCATTTCCCAGGCTGCTAAATAAAATATACCTTCATAAGTAAGACTCTGCAATTAAGTGGGATTCTATTCTCCTACGTGTTCAGGAAAGGAGGAAGAGTCACAAGAAACCCGGCGCTTGTCAATAATGGACATTGAGGAGTAACACGGATGCATGAACCAGCATCACATAATCACGGACACCCTCCTATTGAGGTATTTGGTAAAAAATAAATAGAATCCTCTTTGGTTAAAAAAAAATCCTTTTTGGTAAAAAATTTAAAAATAGAATCCTTTTAGGTGAAAAAAAAAATCCTCAGACATAATTCCTCCATTAAAGGTAAAAACAAAACAAAAACCAGCACTTCCTAGCATTACATGGTTCCTTCCATGGCCCTATCCCTACTTTTGTCCCCACTGCACAAAGGAAGCAACTTAAGCTCAGAGGAGCTCAGGTGCACACAGGTAGACAGAGGCAGAGCTGGTCGGTGCTGAGGGGTCAGCCGCCCCCCTGCCATGCACCAGGGGACTTGCACTGGGTGAGGTCTTGGTGGTCATCACACTATTTCAAGTGTATAATCTTCACTGAACTGAGCCTACGTCCACGCAGCAGTTTACAGAACTGCACACTAAATAAGGGAGAGCAGAAAGAGCTTCCGTGTAGAATCAACAAAACAAAAGGTCAACCCGAGGTGCACCGAGATGCTCACTTCACCTGGTCATTCACCCACACCCACGTCAACGGTCCACGTGCATTCCTGGCTCAGCTACCCTGCTGTCTGCATGCTGGTGTCGGTCCATCCTCAGCCAGAAAGCCCTTCATGGCTCCTCCTCCAGCAGTCCCCCCAGTGTCATGTCTACTGGGAACCTTAGAACGAGACATCCTGCTCAGCCTACCACAGGTCCCTTGCATATACAGTTCTCTTGCCTCAACGCTGTCCTGGTCCTTCTTTCATCTCCCGCCTGTCCCTCCTCATCTGGGGAATGTTGTTTCTCCTGGGGGGGGGGGGTCTCAGGGGAAAGGCTGTTTTCTGGGGAAACCACCTCTGTCCCCACTGCCACCCCGGGCTGGGCCACGTCTCCCTGCTAGCTGTCCCACCATATCCTGAGCTTCTTCACATATTCCCATGTGTAACTGCTTGTTCCCTGTCCATCTCTCTTCTAGAATGCAAGGCTCTTTAGGGTAGAACTGTCTTCTGTTTACCCCCATGACCCCACTGCCTTGCACGGAATCTAGTACCTAGTAGAGGTACAACAGATAGAAGCTGAGACAATGAATGAACAAACAAACGAATGAATGAACGAACAGCCGCAAATGCACACAGAAAGACCCTGGAGCGCGATGGTGTCCTCTGCAGCACCGAGCACAATATGCCTCCCTGATTCCCTTTTGCAGGGGTCAAGAGAAGCGGACCCCACCTGAAGCGATCCAACCAGAAGACGAGGGGCCTGCAGCAAGCAAAAGACTGCTTGTGGTCACCTTGTGGAAGAAGGAAGCCAGGGCAGATTTGTTTTGCACCATCTAACTGCTGAAGCCAGTCATGCAAACAGGTCAGATTTCCATCTGATTAGACATCCTGAAAACTCCCACTGAGAGGCAGGGCTGTCACTCCATGGCCGGTCAGGGGAGCCAAGACCACCAGCACGTAGGAAATAACGTGTATGGGCCTCTTTGGCCATGGAACACCCTATGGATGGCCAAGCCAGACACGTTTCCAACATAGCTAAGAAGATTTGGCGAACACGTTCACTGACACAGGATGCAGGCATGGGGGCCAAAGAACCAAGTCCTGAAACAAGGATGCTGGCAATGATCCAGGGACTGTTACAGTGAGAATGACAACTTGGGCTTGTCCTTACTATAGGGAATGACTTTGGAATCACACACCACACATAGCAATAAAAGAACAGCCCAGCTGGAAAAGACCGGTTTCTCTGGCTCAAACATCCTTAATTCTGAGCAAAGTCACAGTACCTGGGTGAGGTTGGCAGATTAGGCCCTCAGCCCTGAGCCCAATTTTCCCACACGACTGGGAAGTAAGAGGCTCTGGAAAACCTGGGCAATCCATTGTCCACTTGAAATGTCTGAGATCTGACATTAGGAAGACAAGAATCACAGTGTAAAGAGACGTGGTCAAACAGACCCTTAGGCTGCCACTTTCTCTTCCTTGTCCATCCGAATTTTGGAAGAGCAAAGGATGTCAGTAAGACAAATAAAAAATATCCTCCAGAGATGAAGTCATGATCCTCCAAATTCCCTCCTCTATAATTTTCTCGGACAAAGCAATGACTATTGTAGCATTTGTTTATTTTTAATTGACTAAGAGATGTTTCTTAAAACAACTCACTTTCTGGCTCTCCAAGAGACCGATGCCCTTACTGTGTATACACAGTGTTTACATATGACTAACATGAGTATGAAATTCAGAAAATGGAAATGAGTGATAGAAGATATTATTTAAGGAGTCTGGCAGCTGACTACTCTCAGCCCTGACAGCACAACGACAGAAGAGGAGGAAGGAGAGACTCAATGATATTTTAGTGAATTTCTGATGGCCAGATAACAGATCAGAATATGAAGAAGCCTGGCCACTGAGTGAGTTTTTACCCACTCCAACTCCTTCCCACAGATAAAGCAAGAAAACAAAAAGATTCCTGTAATGGGTGGAGCCTTCCCCATTGGAAGGCAGAAGTCCCCTGAAAGTGGGGGGCTGAGGAGGGAACTCCAGAGAAATGCATCCTGGAAATTCCAATCCTGAGTTGTTGAAGCCTAAGGGTATGGAAATGTGTGTGACAGGGAACCCCATCAAGGCATCATGGGCCTTCATTAAGTGTAAGACCTTTGGAGTCTCCAAAGTCAGGAAGCATGATACCATACAATAATTCTGTGACCCCTACGTCTGCTAGCTAAGCTAAGACAAGTCTCAGAAGGCTTGTAGCTCATAGGTAAAGCACTAGAAAACATAGTGCTCAGAGCTGAGTTAAGCATTTGCAGCTGGAAGTGAAACCAATCAAAATAAGGCTCCAAGAGAGTTAAATTACAAACAAGTTTGACTTGGGGCTCCAATTTTGATAGCCTGAAAGAAGAGGGATGTACTGTTATTGATACAAAATGTCTGATGTGTAGTAAAAAGTAAGGTGTGTGAAGAACCAAGAAAATCTGGTGCATGATCATTAGAGGAAACCAACAGTAGAAGAAGAACCTAAAATAGTTCAGCTTTTAAAATAATCAGATAGGGATTTTAAAATAACTATGAAAAAAATTCCAAAGACTACTGTGTGAAAAGTAGTAATATGCCTGAAGAGATGGAGAATTGAAACACACATAAACTAAGAGAAAAATCCAAATGGAAATGCCAAAATGAAAAATACAATATCAGAAATAAGGGCTTCATTAGATGGGCTTAATGGCAGACTAGGCAATGCAATGGAAATTTATCAGTGAATGTGAAGACAGGTATAAAAAGCCAGTAGCAACAAGATATACTGTAGATCAGATAGTTCATCAGAAAAAGAGCTAAGAAGAGCCCTCTTAGCCAAAAATTGGCATCGAAAATAATTTTGCAAAGGGGGGGCTAAATTTAATTGGATCAGACTGTAGAGGAATATAACCCCCAGGGCCTTGACAAAAATGATAGAGTAATCATTGGCAATAGTGGAGTCCAACAGTTTGAGGAGGCAAGCACATTAAGAGAGAAATTAGGGAGTAGGCCAGCCACTGAAGAGAGACCTGCTAAAACTACTGCCATCTCAGGGTGCCTATGCACACCCGGAAGGCTGCATCCTTTGACAAGAAACACCAAGGGTTGGGGCGCCTGGGTGGCTCCATGGGTTAAGCCGCTGCCTTCGGCTCAGGTCATGATCTCAGGGTCCTGGGATCGAGTCCCGCATCGGGCTCTCTGCTCAGCAGGGAGCCTGCTTCCCTCTCTCTCTCTGCCTGCCTCTCTGTCTACTGTGATCTCTGTCAAATAAACAAATAAAATCTTTAAAAAAAAAAAAAAAAAGAAAGAAACACCAAGGGCTGTGGGGAGAAACAAACACCAAAAGAGCCTGTCAAAGTCACAAAACATAAACAAACAACAAACCCAAGGGAAAAGGAAACCAGTACCCAGAATCCCTAAGGTCTCATACCTAAACTATCTAATCAAAAAATACCAGATGTATAAACAAACAGGAAAATATGACCAATACATAGAAAAAGAGCAGAAGTGGAAACAGCTTATGAAAGGGGCCAGATGTTAGACTTAGCTGATCAAGATTTCAAAACAGCTTTAACAGGGTCCAAAGAACTAAAGGAAATTACTCTTAAAGAGGACATGGGAGGTTTAATGTCAATGTCTTATTTTTTAAAAAAAAGAATGTCAATAAAGAGAAATTATTTAAAAGAATCAAATGGAAATTCTGCAAGAGAAAGTTACAATAATGAAAACAAAACAATTACCAGAGGGGTCAACAGGTGCTTTGAACTTGCAGAAAAAAAAAAAAATTGTCAAACCTGAAAATGACATTATTCCATCTGAAGAACAGAAAAAAAAGAATAAAGAAAAAAAAAAAAAAAGAAGCTCAAGAATTTGGAGTCAACAGGAAGTGCAACAAGATATGCAAAACAGGAGTACCAGAATCAGAGGACAGTGAAAAGGGGACAGAAGAAATACTGGAAGAAAAAATGGCTGAAACTTCCCAAATTTGATTTTAAAAACTAATTTCTATATCTAGGACACTCAATAAACTCCAATGAGGACAAATACACATATACCTACAACCAGATACTAGTGTTAAAAGATAGACAAAGAATACCTTCAAAGTAGCAAGGTAAAAATGACAAGGGCCATATGAGACAACCCCATGAAGATTAACGGCTGACTTCTCATCAGAAATAATGGGGGCCTTGGGCCAGAAGGCACTGGGATGACAGTAGACTTTCCAACAGTGGAAGGAGACACCACTGTATACCACAAATCTTATATCCAACAAAACTACCTTTCAAACTTAAAGGTGAATGAAAGACATTTCCAGATAAATAAACTAGAGGATTCACTGCTAGCAGACCTGCCTTATAAGAAATGCTATGAAAGATTTTCAGGCTGAAAGTGACACTAGACAGTGATTCAAATCTACATACCAAAAACAAACAAACAAAAAACCACAGTAAATATGATTATGTAATCCTAAGAGACAGCATGAATGCATATTTCTTCTGCTTTCTTCTGTTAACTGGTTTTAAAGAGCAATCACATAAAACAGCACACACACACTCACACACACGTACACACATGAATTATTGGGTCCACAACTACTAGAAATGTAATGTGTTTTACAATAATGATACAAAGGAAGTATGTGGGACAAAGCTGAATGAGGGTAAGGAAATCACACCAGATGGTGACTTGAGTCCACAGGAACAAATGAAGAGAACTAGAAATAGTAAACAGAAAGATTAATATAAAAAACAATACTCTCTTAGCTTCTTTAAAAGACATAATTTCATATGAAGTAATTATTGTAACATTATAGGAGTTGGAACATGTAACATGTAATATGTATGGTAATTACAACACAAAAAGAGAGAAGGGAATAGAGTTATATAAGAGTAATGTTTCTATATCTGACTGAAATTAAATCAGTATAAATCATCTGAAATGTTAGCATGCATATAGTAAGCCCTAGAGCAAACACTAAGAAAGTAAGTTTAAAAAGCCACTAAGAGAACTACTACACTAAAAAGTTTTCACTAATGCAAAATAAAGCAGTAAATGGGGAAATGAAAACAAAAAAGATAGGAGATATAGAAAACAGAGATGCAAATCCACTGTGTTGATAACATTAAATCCATTATATGGATTAGACAGTTCAACAAAAGGCAGAGACTGTCAGACAACAAGAAATCAGATCTGGTATACACTGTCTACAAGAACATATTTTTTTTCAATTTATGGGAAAGAGATTGGAAGAGGCAGAGCAGAGGGAGAGGGAGAAGCAGACACCATGCTGAGTGTGGAACCTGACCCTGAGATCATGACCTGAGCAGAAACCAAGAGTCGGACACTTCACCGACTGAACTATCCAAGAACCCCTACAAGAACATACTTGAGATTCAAAGATATAACAGGTTAAACACAAAAGAATGGGAAAAGAAATATCTTGCAAAGAGCAACCATTAAAAAGCTGGAGAAGGTTACTAATATCAGACAAAATAACAATGTTACTGGAGACAGAGAGACATTTTATAAAGATACAATAGTCAATCCTCAGGACTGCATAACAATTACAGACATATGTACCTAACAACAGAGCTCCAGAGCACACAAAACAAAAATTAATAGAGTAAAAGGGGAAACATATAACTTTATACCAATAGTTGGAGATGTCAAGAGCCCACTTTCAGTCATGAACAGGACATCCAGGCAGCAGCTCAAGAAGGGACAGAAGAACCAAACAGCACCATAGACCAACTGTAGCATCTACAATATGACCAACACCTACAGATCACTCCATCCAGCAACCGCAGAATAGACATCCTTCTCAAGTGCACTCAGAGCATTCTCTAGGGCAGGCCATGTGTTAAATAATAAACCAAACCTCAATAAATTTAAAAGGATGTAAATCATAAAAAGTGTGACTTCTGATCACATGGAATGAAATTAGAAATCCTTAATAGAAATTTGAAGAATTCATAAAAACGTGGAAATTAAACTATATGCTCCTAAATAACCCATGAGTCAAAGAAGAAACCACAGGAAAATCAGAAAGTACATCAAAATGAATAAAAGTGAGGAAAGAGCAAACCAAAATGTATGGGACACAGCTAAAGAAATGCATAAAGGGAAGGTTATAGCAACAAAATGCTTATTTTAGAAGAAAAATCTCAAAACAATAACCTAAGGCTCCAGCTGAAGACAGCAGAAAAAGTAGCATAAACTGAACCTAATGCAAACAAAAGGAAGGAATAGAGGAAGATTCATGCACAAACCAATGAAATAAAGAAGAGAAAAGAACAGAGAAAATCAGCAAAACCAAGACATGGTTCTTGGACAGACCAAAGAAGATTTACAAATCCTTAGCTGGACTGCTGAAGAAAAAAAAGAGAGAAGACTCAAATTTCTAAAAGAAGGAATCTAAGAGTAGACTTCACTACCAGCCCTGCAGAAATAAAAAGAATGAGGATGGAATACTATGAATTATTGCACATCAATAAATCAGACAATTCAGGAGAGAGGGTCAAATTTCTTGGAAGTCACAAATGACCAGCCATATGATGATATGAAAAACCATTAACATATACACTTTAAATGTGTGGATTGTATGATATGCGAAACTCAATAAAGCGGTTTTGTAAAAATTAAACTAAAAAAAATCATAACGAGTGCCAATTCCTATTCACCTGAATGACAGAATTAAAATGATAGACAATACCCAGTTCTGCAAAGAGTGTGAAGCCACTGGAATTCATACCACTTAGAACTATTTAACTTCCTTGTAACATTACTCATATACCTACTCTACATTATAGCAATTTCACATCTTGTAAATTTATCCAAGAGTTATAAAAACATACATCCACAAAAAGAATTGTACAAGAATGTTCACAAGCAGCTTTATGTACATCAGCCAAAAACTGGAAACCACACAAATGTCCATCAACAGAAGAATAGACAAATTATGGGATATTTATATAAGGAAGTACTACTCAACAATAAAAAAGGAACAAACCAATTATATATATAAACACACACACACAATATGGAAGAATTTCTAAAACATTATGTTTAGTGGAAGAAGCCAGACACATGCACAGATGCATCCTGTAGGACTCAACGCCATTTGTGTGTGATAATCTATGGTGAGATCTACAGAAAATCACTGCTTCTGTGAGTAAAGATGGAATTGAAGGGAGGAAGAAACTAGGAAAATTTCTGGAGTGATGGATTTCTTCCACATCTTGTTCCAGAAGGTGATTAACTTCTTAACATGTTCCTTTAGCCCCAATTTTTCCTGCAAGCTGGTAGTAAGGTCTAGAAGCTTGATCATATTCAGGGTTGAATTTTTTAGGCAAGAATCCATTCCAGACGGTGATGTGGGTTTCCAGTTGTGTATTGGGAGGACTAGCAGGTGCGGTTGTCCTACTCTGAGAGGGGTGAAAAAGATCAGTTGATCCAAGTTATATCTGCAAGATTCATCCATTATACAATTCCCCATAGATGGATACCAACAATGTTAAGACCCAGAGATGACACCCGCCTAGATTTGTTATTTCACCATGATTGTCAAATGGTAATTTCCAAGTTGTATCTTTCCTTCTGCATTGATTGATTAGAAATTATCTCTAAAGGAAAACATTCCAGCACCAACTACTTGGTTACCCCAAAATATAAGTCAAACAGGAAGACAGAAATGAGTGACTCTCCCTCCTTATCTAGGAGCTGACAGAATAAGGAGCTGGTGCCCTGGCAGCATAGAGTAGTGACCAATTGCTTTTTGAAGTATCATTCTGGAAGGCATAGATTTTTATAATTTTGAAATGTTTCAATCAATTCTGGTCACTATTTTGTTTGACATGCAAGTATGTCAACTTAACCAGTAGAAAACCATTCCACTATATCCTGCTACCTTTCTACAGGAAATGGTATTTAGCAACCAAACTGTGGGCCAGAAGGAGTGTTCACTGCCATGGGGTTACTACTGCTTCTAACCCTCTTTGGCATGCAGGGTATGACGGAGATAGTTGGAAGAGCAAAGAATGCAATGGAGGCATCTGGATGTTTCCAATTCAAAGTTAAGAGGATAGGACTTCAGGTAAAAATACTCTTCCTCACCTCTGTTCTATCATGCTAAGAACCTTGATTCCTAACATTAACACATCACTTATTTGCTTTCTCTAAAATTATTCCTATAATAATTTCAAAGTAACAACATCAACATCATAGCTAATGAGACTAATGAATGCTATTCATGATCTTCGTGTTTCTATATACATATGTATCTTTATACCTCACGACAGATGGACAATTAAAACACTGGGTTTTAAAGTCACTTGAAGGCATTACTTTCTCTGAGGCGAAGCCACCGCCTGGGTACAGAGTTAGGTTCAATGATTATATATCTTTCTGTTTTTTCCCCTTTTTTAACATAATGTTTTCAATATGGAAAGTATTGGCATGTTTCAAATCTCCAAGTTCAACCACCAAGTGCACTCACGGATGCCTTGCTTCTGCACCTCTGCTTTTCGCCCTGTAGGTTTCCTCTCCTACATGCAGCCCTGTTTCTTCAGTTTTGCTTTATACTTTTGGGGTTCCTTTTGGACAATCTAAGCATACAAACACACATGTGCATGCACACACACACGCATGCACACATATGTGGACATCCACATGCACACATCTCCTCCCTTTTAACACAAAATATAGTATACTCGAAACACTGCTCTATACCCTGATTCTTCTCCCACTCAAGCACATACCCGAGCATCACTCCCCACTGGCATAAAGGGCACCCTTCCTTCTCTTGAGAGCCACCCAACACTCCACCGTGGGGATATACATTGTTTAGCCAACCAGTCCACTATTTGGTAATATGTGGGTTGTTTCCAACATCTTGCTATAACAAATAATGACAAAATGAATAGTCTTGCATATGTGCTATTTTATATTTTGCCAAGATATTCTGGGATAGATTCCTAGAAGTGGGATTAATGGTTCAAAGGGTAACTGTATATGTCATTCTGCTAAACATAGCCAAATTTCCTTCCATAAGGTTGACAGGGCTGGTTTGTGATGGTATCTAACATAGTTTAGTTTTTCTAACTCATATATTTTTATATATTTTTATTAACACACACTGGCAGGATATTCTGACAACCAACAACAGTTCATAATTTTCTACATACTTCAGTGACATGACTGATTCTAGTTTCCGATATAAAGGATTCTACTACTTTAAAAAATGCACTCTGAATGTGCTAATTGCTTTTGAATAATACACAGGTAACAGAAAATAAACACAGGGGCATCCAGTAGCCAGAAATAGCAAATATTAACATCTTGACATAATTGCTTAAAATGGGTTTTCTTTGGGGGCACCTGGGTGTCTCAGTCAGTTAAACATCTGCCTTTAGCTCAGGTCATGATCTCAGAGTCCTGGGAGCGAGCCCCGTGTTGGGTTCGCTTCTCCATGGCGAATCTCCTTCTCCCTCTGCCTCTTGACCTCACTTGTGCTCACTGTCTCTCTCTCAAATATATGGATGGAATTTTTTTTTTAAGTGGATGCTTTTTTTCATTTTTGTTTTTTGTTTTTTTAGGAGAAACAGGTATTTCAGGTGGCGTTGAAGCCCCTGGCGTAAACGTGGGAGTCCAAAGTATCACCTGATCCTGCCACCGCCAGGCAGGGACCGTCACGGTGGGTGTGTGGATCCTCACTGCCGTGATTTCTCATTCCTCTGTTGTGGTCCCTCCCGTTTTTTCCTCTACTGAGTCCATGCTGGGATGAACAGCCTTGGATATCTCTCCTGCTACTCAGGGACGCGATCTTCTCCAGGGTCATTGCTGGGGTGGTATTTTGAACTCAAGGAGACAGGTTGTCATGCTCTTCAAAGTGTTCAGACCCATGTATGCTAACATCCACAGGCCTTAAAGTTCCCATTTCTCCAAATTCGCCAACACTTCCCATTGTTACATGCTTTTATTTTTGCCAGTAGGACGAGTGTAAATAGCATCTCGTTTTCATTTGCATTGAATGAGATAGCATTTTAAAACAACAGTATCTTTCTTTAATGGGAAAGCTTACTTTCAGTTGGCTTTTTAAAATTAATTTTTATCCCCACAGGCACGATCAGCATAATGCAAAAGACAGAAAACAGCTTCATATACATTATTTCTCTTCACTAAGAACTTAGAGTCTTTATATCGGCAACCCTTTATGTAAACCTTAGATATGTGCAGATACAAAAGGCATATACTTTATTAATTTTAGAGGAAACCCAAGCATAAGCAAATGAATTTGGAATCTCCCCTGATTTGCATTTTATTTGATGGTTTTCCTGATGTTTAACTATTTCTTTGTTTTGTTTCACAGCAGAAACAGATTTCTAAGAACCTGTCTTAGAAAATATGAATATAAAACTCTCCACATTTTATATTATGAACAGTATACTGTACCCAAAGCCTGGTATTACATTCTTTATAGTTTGATTTGTTTTATGCTCACTTGCCAAATGAAATCCTTCCTAGGTCCCTTTATATCTGGTTGTCTACCCATAAAAATTAAACGTGTGCACATCTATAAATTATTCATCTATATTCTGACAGATGTAGCAAATTTACCTTTTGACCTGCAGGGAAATAATACGTAGGAATGTACCACTTGACTTTTCACACTGAAAATATTGGAAACCTACCAGTTATTAAGTGTGCAATAAGACCTCTAAAATAACTCAAATAAGTCAGACAAAAGCTAATCTATAAAAGCATATCCCCACTGCAAACGAAGAGAAGGTGGAAAACCACATTGTAAGGTTTTTGCTTCTTACTTCTAACATGTGAAGGTCAATGATAATCAGGTACTTAAGGGACAATTTGTATCTAATACAGAAGGCACCCCGATCTATCAATGATACCTTACACTATAGGCATGACATCACCAAATACTACTGCACCATGAACCGGTTAAGAAAAGCCTTCAAAGAGTCAATCTGTACTGACATCTGAGTTCTTCATGGGAGGAAGCATTTCTGAGATTCTAACAGGATGACTCTTTTAACAGGCTGGGTACAGAGAAGTTCTTTAAGCCCAAATAAAAATAGACATCAGGTCCCCAAATATCCATTATATTCCCACAAAATCCAACTTGAATGACGACTTACTTACAACATGAACTACATCCTGTGTTTAAAGAAAGAAGTCGTGAGGTGGGGAAATGGGTGAAATGGGTGAAGGGGATTAAGAGGCTCAAACTTCTAGTGATAAAATAAGTAAGTCATGGGGGTAAGAAGTAGTGCCTAGGAAATATCATCAGGAATATGGTCATCATTTTGTACAGCGACAGACGGTGACTATGGTGCGAGCGGTCTGTAATGCCAGTTATTGTTGAATCGATCACTATGTCGTACGCCTGAAGCCAATATAATATTATATGTCAACTGCACTTCTGTAATGACAAAAAAACGAACAAAACAGAAAGGAAAGCAAGCACACATGGGGCTGCTGTGCGCAGGCCACGCTGTTCAACCTGGACCATGAATACACGTGCCTGTGTAGGATAAAAAGCACATTAAAACCTGTGCCTTGAAAAATCTCTTAAGAAAGAATACATTTCTGTATCTTGGTTGGAATCTCTATAACCACCAAGCATTAAATAGAGTTGTTTTGTTCTAACCATTACCCTAATAACTTTTCTTATAACAATTTCATAGATGGGTTATTCGCGACTTGCTTTTCAATATAGTTACCATAAAATTTCACTTCATTAGCCTTTTTTTTTTTTTTAATGTGAGGCCAAGTCGTAGAAAGAAAACTCAGAAATTGACTAAACTAAGCAAACAATTACCCAGCACATGACCTCTGGGGTGAAAAGCCTTTGGTTCTTTATCATCCTCCTGAGTCGACGCCCCTGAGCTGGACAAAGCAAGGGGAGGACAGTTTCTGCGCCTGCCCTTCATGGCCCATCACTTCCGTGCAGGTGTCCCCAGACAGAGGAGTGTGAGGGGTGCCTAATTCAAGCAGGTCTCCTGGAGGAGGTGGTAGCCAGATTACCCCAACCCCCCCGGTGTCGTGGGCTCTCTGCACGACTCAGGGTGGGGCTTCCTCTAAGACCCAGCTCCTCTCTCTCACTCTCCCCTACCCTGACTCACAACCACCCGATCGATCATTCTACTAATCCAATGTGTCCTCTTGAATTAGTGCCAAAAGGACATGACCGTGATGGATGCTGGAGAGCGGAGGGAGGGACCGAGCCCACGTTAAGCAACAAGGTCAGAACAAGTCTGTTATTGGGAAGCAGAGCAAGGGGTGTCACCCATCCCCAGAGGTCAGGACTTCCAGCTTCTTAACCCCCAGCCCCACGCCCACCCTGCTCTGCAGGATAAGGATTCAAGCCATCCTCTCATTGGTTAAGCAATCATGGGGAAATTTTAGAGCAGATATTAGAGGGACTTCTCCCTCTCTACACCCTTTTCTGGTGGCAGTCCCTGGACATCCCCTAGCCACTCGGGCCCCCATTCCTTAGCCACTCGGTCCATAGGATTTCAGAGATGCTGACCATCCCTAGGCCAAGAAGACAATTTCCTAGAGTTTGCTTTTCAGCTAGCAGAGAGGGGATTCCCTTCTTTCCCAGAGTTGGCTGGAACCTGGAGCCTACAAGGGCCCCCAGAGGAGGAAGAAGAGCCTAGCAACAGGTGAACACAGAGAATCTGGCCACGAGACAGAGAAGGAGCCAATGTTGGGGCTTGAAGGAAACCACCTGCATCCAAGGACCTGAAGTCAAACTCCCCCCAGACTAATCCAATCTGTAGGTCAATAAATGTATTTTATGGGGAAGCCAGTGTGGTTGGTTGGGTTTCTCAAGGGCAAGTAAACCACAGACAACTCAAAGAATCTTCCCTGATAAGACGAAAAACCTTCTGGAGGGAAAGCACCTCGCCTGCGTCATCCACCAATTAATCCCAAGACGTGCTCTGATGCCAGCAGTAGACACAAAATAGAAGCCCACAGAGTGTTTCAAAGCTGGAAAGGAAGGGAGAAATGGAATACTGCAAATCCCAGATGGCACGTGAGGAAAGCAAGCTGAGAAAGGCCACCGAGGGCGCAAGCAAGTCTGCGGTGGGGCTGCAGCCTGGATTCAGGGACCCGAAGTCTCACTGCATTCAGGAAACCAGGTCAGGAATGCAGACGCTACAGGAGAGGACACACTACAGGGCACCCATGTCCACACAGGGGTGCACACACTCCCAACACTCCTTTCCTTTTGAAACTACGGAGCCTGTTTGTCAAAGGGGTTCAGGGACCAGTGGGGGAGGGGAAGAAGGGGAGATAAAGAGATCGGAAGGACTTGGGCCTGACACTGTCTTTGGGTCAGGGTTTCTGCTGGAAATACGCCATGGGGCCATCTCGGGAAATTCAGGGGCTTTAAGATCCTGGAATTGCCATGGGACTCGGAAGGAGCTTCCCACCGCCATCGGGTCTCACGATCCGGACTGTGGGTCCCCCTCGGTGAGCCCGAGCACCAGAGGCGACTGGCCATGGGTAGGCTCAACAGCCTCATGAAAAATACAACAAAGTGAATTAAATCATTCATTCATTCATTCATTCGAGTTATAATTTAGCCTTCAACGTGCTAGGTGCCGAGTGCCAGAAAAGACTGTCTTCATTTCAAATTCTGTTCTGGTAGTGTAGACAGGTGGCCATGTACATGTGACTATCTATTGTCTGTATACATGTTTGTATCTTATATATAATTAATATAAGCAGTAGTCAGTTGTGCATAAATAATAGATTTCTGGATGGCGTTACGTGTGCTCAGGAGAAAATACAGTGAGATGAGTAATGGGAGTGACAGTGGGGGTGAGGGAGGGGACAGCATCTCACAACAGTGGCCAGAGAGGGTCCCCGGGAGCTGAGACGGATGTCATGAGGGCACCAGTGGTGCTAAGAAAGAGGGCGGGTTATTCCAGGAGGGAAGGCCTTTCCCTACCCCGTGCTTACTCCAGTCCTCCTCCCGCTTTCCCTCTTGAATCTACAACAGGACGTGTGTTGGTTCTAAAAATACTGAGCTCCTGCAATCAGCACATAAGGAGGCTGGCCCAGCCCTGGTCAAATGACCGCCAGCGTAGCAGGCCCGGCCAGCAGGGGTGCAGAGGCCGTGCAAGGGACGGAGAGGTTGGGAGGGCTCAGGATAGCCTCCTGAGAGGGGCAGCCTGGGCAGTGGTCAGCTCTGGGGACACTGGGCTAAAGGGGCCTCCGCCCAAAGCCCATCTCCAGGTGCTCAGGCCATACCGTGGCGCGAGACAAGCCGTGTCTGCTGGAATCAGTAGGGACACCGGTCCGTCCCACCCACAAGACGCCACTCAGTGCCAGCCCTGTGCTAGACTCTGGAGTCCCGGCTGGAAACAGAGTAGACGCGGTCCCAACCTCCTGGGCTTTACGATTCCGCGGACGTGCGGCGGGGCCAGAGACCGGGCAGAGCGAGCGCGCGTGCACACGGGACAGTAAAACCACAGCCGCTATTCTGTGTTATCCACTCCATTCACTCTCGCGGCGGGTAGAAGTGAATTCAAAACGTTTCACCTCAAAACACAGCACACACGTGTCTGTCCGGACCCACGCACACTCGGCTCCCTTTGCCCGACCGGCTGTCTGGGGATCATGGTTAGCGACTGCCCCGCCCTCCGGCGCCAGCTCTGCTCAGGAAGGTGGATGTCGTGTCCCTTTCGCTCATCAGGGGTCGCAGCCCCCATGTCTGCCTGAACACAGTAGGTGTCTGATGAACCTTAACTTATTAAAGGAGCCCTTCCCCTTGACGAGACATGTAGTCAGTGTTCGCAGGGGGATGGGGGGACTGCTGTGGAATATTCTGGGTCAACTGATGTCATTGAAACAAAAGCTGTGCATGCCCCGGGGTGTCTGATCTGCCTCCTTCCTCAAGTATAGCCAGGAGCGTTCTCTGACAAGCTGCAGAACAACACTGGGTGGGACTTAGTACGTCCTAAGGGCCACCCTCGCACATCGGACGATGGAGGATAGCACTAGAGGGCTGCCCACCGCTCCTTCGCTTCATTTGGAAGTATTTTTAGACAGAGTGAAGGGACTAAGTCAGCAGCACCTGTGCATCTGTCCCCATGCTCCCCGAGGTCAGGGAGCACCACTCACTCCCACTCACTCCTCCCGGCTGCACGGGCGTCACCGGAGCTCGCCCGCAGGGCCGCCAAAGACTAGTTCTCCCGCTGGGATTTTACTTAGATGCATTTTAACATGCACTGTTTCCCTTCTAATTTTAGAGTCTAATTATCCTGTGAAGATCAAGGCAGATGTCTACTTTCCTCTTGGAGTAAGGACACGGTTTCATGCAGAAATACTCAAAAAGTAGGCAAAAGTTAGCAAAATTGGGAGGATCACATTAAATCATGATGCCTAAAATAATGATAAAAAGAGATCACTGTGTGTGTGTGTGTGTGTGTGTGAGAGAGAGAGAGAGAGAGAGAGAATTTCCCCAGCGCTTTGCAGATAAGGCCAATTTAAAGAGAGGAGGAAATCAGTTATAAACTTAATTCTAAGAGACGGGAAAAATCACCATAAATGAAGAAACGAATCACATTCATTTAAGGTACACCATGTGCTGGGGGCTGTGACAGTTTTCTCATGTACTCATCCCCAACTTTCAGGGGTCGAATTACATTTCTTGATGCTGTTTGGTTCAGCCCATAGCCCACTCTCTCCACAAACACCTCGCCTTCAGCAGGAAGGCACCCGAAGGCCTCCAACCTTCCTCCCTTTGATTCAGAAACCCTGCTGCTAGGTAGTTAACCTAAAGCAATCACCAAAGATGTGCACAAAAAGATATGCAGCCTGAAGTCCATCACAGACTTACTAGAGCAAGAAACAAAAAGCAAATAAAAGCATCAAGCCAGACTAAGTTTCCAATAAAGGAGAACGGGCAAAAAATAAACAAGTAAATTTTCGCAAATTCGTATTGTGGAGCACCATGAAAGACTGCAGGTTCAAGCAGGGGAGAGAGCAGAAGTGCTTATGACACGCCGACTTAGTGAAGAATATACACAGTAACCCCAATACAGAAAAAACAAAAACCAAAAACAAACAAACAAGAAACAGCTGCATAGAAAACAGGCTGGAAGGAAATGAATCCAGTAGTTACATCTGGGTGGGGGTGGGGGTGGGGGGCTCGTGAGCAGTGTTTATTTCCTTCTCAGTATTTTTCTGTGTTTTCTGAATTTTCAGCAATGCATATATTTGTCACTGTGATTGGGAAAAAAAAAAAAAGTCTAAAAGAAAGATAAGAAAAGACATTAGAGGGGCACCTGGGTGGCTCAGTCGGTTAAACATCTGCCCTCGGCTCAGGTCATGGTCTTGGGATCCCGGGATTGAGCCCCACAGAGTGGTTCCTGCTCAGTGGGGCGTCTGCTTTTCCCTCTCCCTCTGCCCCTCCCCCTGCTTGTGCGCACGCGCTCTCGCACTCTCTCTCTCTCTCTCTCTGTCAAATAAGTAAAGACAGAGCAACAAGCCAGTAACTAAATATTGAAATAACCCAACACCCCCCAAAATCCAGGATGCCAGAGAAAGGAGAGTCTGGGCAGGGCACCCGCCCATGCCTCCGTCCCTTTGACCCAGACCTCTTCTTTCCAGAGGCCGGCTCTCCACAGACAGCCCGTCCAGCCGGACACCGGCAGCCCCACGCCCTCTGCCAATCCCAGGACAAGAAAACCGCCAGAGATGCAGAGGGGTTGCTCCCCAGGGACATGGTTACACGAGAACAGACATCGGTCGTCTGCTTGGGTTTCCTAAGTGACAGGGACCTGATGTTCACAGGAGGAGGTGGGACTCCATGAAGTTTAATTGACTTTAAACAGACTAACAGGAGAGTAATTAATAAGATGGACGAGGACATCAATGCTGCCTAATTTATTCGTCTGTAAAGAGATACTGGAAACCACCGGGTCAGAGGTCATCGCTCGCTCCAGGCTGTGAGGCCTCGTGGACAAGATAACTATGTATCATAAACCTATGTACCCACGTATCTACAGACATCCACATACAGGCATGCTTCTTTCTGTCTATCCATCCCCTGAAAGAGAGACAAAGACAGAAACAGAGGGAGGGAAGCGGGGAGAGGGGGAAAGAGAGACAGAAGAGGTAACAGTAGAGCCAGACACTTGATCATGTGTCCCTGCCCTGCTGGTCCCTTTTTGGCCCATTTTTATGACTTAGAAGTCAAGTTGTTGACTCCCAAAGATGCATTCATGACCCTTCTGCCACGACAGGTGCCCCATCCATGTTCCCCGTAAAGCCCGTCGCATTGACAAGGCCCCGCGTCTAAGGTCAAGAAATATGTGTATCACTTTATTTATTTCTTTTTTTTAAGAATTGAAAGCAAACATTTTTAAAGAGTCAAGAGATTGCATATGAAAATCTCCACTTTCAAATTCTCTTAAAAGCCGTGAGTCCAGCAACCTTGAGCTCAGACTCCCGCATAATCACAACCAGCTGCTTCCTGGCCGCATTCTCGTCATACAGGGCAAGGGTGCCCTGGGACTCCGAGGGTCTCCCCGCCCTGAGCTGGAGGCAGTGGCTGCGAATCCCCAGGCCCGGAGAGGGGCGCAGCTAGCCCCAGGGCATCAAGCATCCTCTGTGCTCTGAGCCCAGCCCAGATCCAAGCAGGCTCCCTGGGGAAGTGCTCAGGCTGAAGTGTTCTTACACTCGCTGTGCTGGGTGCTACTCATGCCCCCAGGCCGCTGCTGCAGGAGGTTAGAGCCTGTCCCGAGGTCACTCAGCGGGTGAATGGCTGACTCAGGCAAGGTATCAACCCACCTGGCACGCTCCACTTCCCTACAGTCCACACCATGGGCTCAAGCCCGTGTGCATAGGACCAAGGACACCTGCTTTGCCCTGTTCCACAGGAGGCACTCTCCCGGGGCCAGGGCTGGAACCAAGGTCTCTGCCAGCTCCCAGGGGACACAGCGGCAGGGCCGTCCAGTCCTGTGTGAGTGTGTGTGTGTGTGTGTGTGTGTGCGCGCATGCACACGCGCTCTGATGGACAATATGGGGGACGGGCAGGAAGGAGCGCGCGCGCTGGCAGGAGCACTGGGCGTTAGGCGAGACGGACGACTCGCTCAACTCTGCCTCTGACACTAATAATGCACTACGTGTTAATTAATTGAATTTAAATAAAATTAAATTTTAAAAAACCAATGAATAATACGGAGGACAGAGAGAATAAATCTTAGAGAGTAAATCCCAGCGCAGCACGTCTTCCAGGAGTTTTTGTTAAAAAGGAAACACAGAGAGTGAAACGGGGAGCCCATACAGGCGGTGAGCGCGGGCCTCACACCCCTATTTGGCTGCAGTTTCTCCAGGCGCACAGAAGCCGCCCCCCCGACCCAGGCTGGCCTGCCGGGGCGCGCGCGGGTCCTAAACCACACGGCCCGTAAGCGCTGGGGCTGGTGCTCGAGCGTGTCTTTCCAGGCCCGGTGCTCTGTGCCGCTGCCCCGAAGACTCTTCGAAGTCACCACGGTGAACATTCTCGTGTCTGCCGGCCCAGAAGAGGCCCAAGACGGAGGGTGAGGGTGAGGGTCGGGCTGAGAGACTCAAGTCAGCTGGAGGCCCGAGATGGGCCTGTTCTCTCCTTACAGCTTTGTGTGGTCAGGAGAACCTTCTCCTCAGTGTGACCAGACATTGCTGTGAGGGTGTCTCAGCCAAAAGGAAAGAAAAGACATACATGCAAGCTCTTCCTCCAGGGGCTTCTTTCTCCAGAAGCTGAGGGCAACAAAATGGGGGACCATGACGGAAGGCCCCCAGCCCACAGATGCTTCTGCCGCCATCTGTGCCTGCAGCGGCTCACCCTTCCATCCTGCTCCTTGTCCACCCGACCATCCACCTGCCAATCCACCCACCCAACCACCCGGCATGCACCCATCCATCCGTGTGTCGATCCATCCCCGTGTCCATCCATCCAGCTGTCACTGAGGCCTGCCGTGCGTGCAGCACTCTGAAGGCACTGGGAGAGAGACAAGCGGACACTCTTCCTGTCCTCACAGGTCTACGGCTCGCCCTACATAACAGACTTCCAACTACCAAGCTGGCGAACACCAGTCAGAGCACAGTTTCGGTGAATGCCACAAAGCCACCTTGCAGATGCCAACAGGGCTAATACTAGAGGACCTCACCTGGTTGGGGTGGGTGGGAGGGGTGTCAAGGAACCCAGGCACATCTAGTGTAAACCTTGGGGTCGGAGGCAAGATGGCCTCCACGGTCTGTGGCGGTGCTGCTCTGAGGGCGCCCAGCCTCAGTTCTTGGTCTCAGTTCTTCTCTTGTGGTCCAAATAAGAAGAGTAATAGGGAATCTCTGGGGGCCGTCCTGAGACTTTAGGGAGGTGAGTGAGTAAAAAGCTAAGTGTGGTGCCTGACAGAAAGCAGGCCATCAATAAAGATGTTAGCTGCCACCACAGACCCATCACTGACCCTACCTTTTAGCAACTTCTTCACAAGAAGAAATGCACCCAAACCAACCGCAAGGAGGACATCTCTGCCAAAAGAATGAGTCAGCATTGTCTAGGCACTGGGAGACACAGAGCTGCCGAAAGAATGACTTTTCCCTGCTGTTTGATAGGCTTTTTTTTTTTCCCCCACTGTGGTATGTCGGTTGGTTTTAAGGCTCCTTTCCGATCAGTTCAAGGTGGACACCATGGTTTGGAATGAGGACAGGGACAGTCAAGAGTCAATGATACGGTTGTTACCTTTAAGAAGGTGTCTTTCCCAAGAGAGATACACTCGTCACAGACACAAATTTCCATGGAGAGTTTAATCCCAGGAATTTTTACTCCCAGTAAACTTGGGCCAAGAAGAAGCTAAGATGTCATGGCCTGGCCAACTCCATAAACCCAGGAGAAGGTGGAAGGCCCCACAGGGCTGGGAAGGAGGGTCACTCCCGGACACGCCCACAGACCAGGCCTCCGTCCCACAGTGAGAGGTCTCCCACCTACCGTGCAAAGGCCGGAGCCTTGGCAGTGACCTTGGGCTGGCAAAGTTTGCATAGTGCTATGCTACAGAATGCAGAATAGACATTGCAACATAGTAATGAAATAATGACAACTAGTACCCAGGTAGCTAGATGTTCTAGACACTTTCTATCCATCATCTTCACCCCATGTGTTTCATCATTGTACTAATAATTTTTGCTGATAATACAGATAATAGCCACCATTTATCACTGGTGGGGTATAAGGAAAGATGCCGGGCTCTTATACACTTCTCTTGAGACAAAATCATCCTTAAAACAACCCCACAAGGTAAACATCCCGGAATCCCTCTGGGAGCTCTGAGCTCTGAGGGGCCGTCTAACTTGGTCCAGCCAGAAAGCCCTAAGTGAGCCCTATTTCAGCCAGATCCGCTGTGCCCCACCTCCCACGCCTCCCCTGCACCGCGCGGCCCACTGGGGGCTTGAGCAGTGGGAGCGCTGGCGGCAATCTGTTTAACTCCAGACTCTGTCACTCAGTGACCTAGGACTGGAGAGCGCTCCGTCTCCAATAAAAGGAGATAACAGTGCCTGGGTCATCAGGAATGGAGGAGCGAAAACCAGCAAAATGCGTAGTAAAGCTCTCATTAAATATGAGCTCCTATTAAAGGCTGCTTTCTGCAGACCCAACCCGCACCCCACCAGACTGCCCAAAGATTCAGGAACTGGTTCCTAACCAGTAGCCCAACCCAGAAATGACAAAGAGCAAGAGAAATGATCAGAGATACTTCCCGGCAGTGACTCCTGGGGACACATCTTATTCAAAGTCAAAGTGATACAAACACGGAGGAGTCATTTCTCATTGTCGGACTGACGAAGGTCAGGAAGACGAGCAGGACTGAGCATCCACAGTGTGGGAGGGACCCACAGTGTGGGAGGGATCCACAGTGTGGGAGGGACCCACAGTGTGGGAGGGACCCACAGTGTGGGAGGGACCCACGGTGTGGGAGGGAGCAGAAACTTCTAACACCTCTTGCAGGAACATCAACTGATAAAAGTCTCTTAGGAGGGTGCGTGGGAACTCTGTATGAACATGAAAAACAAAACCGCAAAGACACTTAGAGCAAGGACGACCATCCTTGGACTGCTTACGAAGTCCCTGGCTGTGACCGGCCCCGGGACCAACCCAAGAGGCTGCCGCATCACCAAGACTCTTAAAGACGTGGACCTCGATTCCACAAGGCTTTAGGCGTGCGCCTGACCTGTGGGCAAAGTAGGGTGGCACTCCCGGGGGCACTTTCAACCCCTCTCCCGCAGCACACAAGTATACGAAAGTGACACCAAACGTGCAGACCGGTCTACGGCCGCAGCACCCTGAACGCACCGCATCCCATCTGATCTCGCCAACGTACAACCAAAATATTTACACAGCTCCCTCTCAGAACCATGAGATCAGGTATCTTCATTTCTTCCTTCATGCTTTTCTACCTTTAGCAAATATCTCACCAAAAGTTTGATGCTCATGACTCACAATGTTTTTAATAACCAAAAACAAAAGAAAAAAACAAAGTAGGCAGCCTTCCACCCTCCCCTCCTCTTAGCCCAAACCCCCTCCACCCAGGACTCCCACATGGACCACACAAGATGCCACCTGAAGGACACTCTGGCCCGGGAGAAATGCCACCTGACAGACACTCTGGCCCGGGAGAAAAAGCACGTCCTTGCGCGCCCAGAGTGCAAACGTGACCAAAGGTGGCTACTGTACTTTCCATTTTAATTAACTGTAACTAAATAAGATGTAATAAAGACGTCTCTGGGTAGCTAGTCTATTCTGCCACTGTAGTGTGAAAATAGCCACAGAAAGAACATAAATGAATGAGTGCAGCTGTGTCCCAATAAAACTTTATTTACAAACACAGGAGGTGGGCTCCCAGGGCCAGGCTTGCTGACCTTCGCTCTAGTGAATGCAGTGTTGCCATCATCCCCGTGCGGGGTCCTGCCGTAACGGCTACTCTGCAACCCACACAGGTTAACACTACTAGGATCCCCATTGCACAACAGAGGAAACTGAGTCAGAGGTGGGACGTGGCCGGCCCACGCGCAGCAGCTGGGACGCACACTCAGGCCACCCTGCCTGAGGCTCACTGGTCGCCACTCCACACCAGCCCTCGAGAGAATGAGACGGAACCTCGTGATCACATTTGCAGCACTAGAGTGTTAAAATACCACTTTGTGTGGCAAACCCTTCCAAAGGCTTCCTAACCCTGGATGTACGGTCCGTGTTTCACAGACAGTAACGTGAAAGCTGGAAGCTCTGGTGTGATAAGAAAAACACCAGTCAACCCTCGCAGAGAAATCATAGAAAAATTAGATGTCCCCCAAGAACTTCATCTAGTTGGGTGATTTTAGAGAAAATAGTCTTTGGAAAATTCAAAATAATAATTAAGTGAGGAACCTATTAGTTAATGGGTCCCAAGGTCTTTGGTTTTATAAGAACCTCCCCCTCCGCATTCTAAATAATGCATCGTGTTGTCCACGAACCACGGACTCTTCCGCCGCTCAGCCAGAATGGAAAGCCACGGGAGGGAGTAAGAGGTGAGCAGGGTGTCTCATTATGAAAATGAAATATGTCATTAGCAGTTCCTGAGCTCACCCTTTGCCATGACTTTAGAGCGGCTGGAGGTGGCGCGCAAGCCCACACGATGAGAGGGTCCGAGCAAACCCCACTTTAGTGAAGAAGCCTGAGCCCCCAGCACCTGCTAAGACATCAGGAGTCATAAGGTCCTTCCAACAGCAGAGGCCACAGACAGACGCCTCCTGTCACAGCCCTGGGCACTGCCCCAGTCCTCCAGACATGCTCATGAAAAGCCCCAGGACCCTCCAGGAGGCAGACATGCTGAAGACCGATGGGCAAAACCGGTCATCTGCCGGAGGCTGCTGGGCCTGCGGAGGTGCTTGGAAGGACAAAGACCAGACCAGATCGTGGGGGAAGAGGCCAGGGGTGGGACTCCAGTCTGGGCACTCACACCCACCCCCGGATCTGGGCGAGGGCCCTTCCTTCCTCTCTGTGCTGAGATCCTCAGAGCTCTTAGCTGCGAGTGGAACCAGCTTAAGCATCAAAGGGAGTAAGTGCTGAATTGAGAATCCGGGGTCCACACTGCTTCCAGGCTGAAATGACGCCAGCAGAAAGTCACCCTCCCCTCCTGGGCCCATTCCCCCGCAGGTCCTCCGGAACAGGCTGAGGAAAGCGGCCACCAGCCCTCCAGGCTCCCATCCTAGGAGCTCAGGGACGCCTTCACAAAGAGAAAACACCTCCTTCCTCATGAAGCCCGGGAATGCACTCTCAGGGGTCAAGCCTGAGTCACGTGTCAATCCCAGAGCTGCTCACCACGGGCAGAAGGGCACCGTGGAGGGTGGCAGCCGGTCCCACAAGGATGGAGACAGGAGGCACACTCCTTCCGAACTGGACGGTGAGGAGAAACAGGGCACTCCTGGGCCCTCTGGGGACACGGCCCCAACACCACCCAGGCTGTGTCTCAGGGAAACAGGCTGGTGAGGCCCGTGGTTCGCAGTGGGCTATGAGGGACACAGAGGAGAGACCACGAGGCAAATGCCCGGAGTAGGGGCAGCACTGGGGTAGTGACCTCAGGGGAGGGCAATGCAGACGGAGAGGGCCCCCCGGCTCACGGCCTCCCCCAACCCACACATTACTCCCAGGAAAGGTCAGATCAGCCCCAGCCACGCCACACAAGGCCTCCCGGGGATGCTCCCATGGCTCTGAGGACCACGGACATCCCTGATCTTACAGCTACAGCCCCGACCCCAGCCTGTCCATCCACGCCAGCCTGTGGTGACATTTCCCAAGACCCCCAAGCGAGGACAACGTTACAAAGTGCTCCTGAGGCAGGCTGTGCCTACTTTAAAACATGGCCCTCCGCCGGCGTGGTCAGCTTCCCTGCTTCTTTGGACTCTGACCCCCGTTTCTCTCAGGAAATACCTGTGGTCATCGTTGGAGGTTTCCTCTTATTCCTTCACTATTGTTCTTTTGTTTCAAAACACCCCTACTTGGCCAAAATTATAAAGTCTGGAACCTGTGCCCACCCTTCCCTCCAGGCTGAGCCTCGACTAACAAGGGACGGACCTTTACCACGGCGGCAGACTTGCCCCTCCCGCCCTCCCCGGGCTCGGGGCTCTGCGCGGCAAATCTCGTGTTACTGGAACGAGGATGGCGACAAGCTTCCGTGGGGGCTGGGGGCCTGCTGGATGCTTGCTGGGAATGCAGAGTCCCAGGCCCTACCCCAGACCTGATGAGTCAGAATCCACATTGTAACAAAATCTCCAGGGCATCTGTGCAGGTGCACACAGAAGTCCGGGAAGCAGGGGGGGCCAGACTACCGGAGCGAGGACCTCTTCTCGCTAATGAGGCCACTAGAGGGCCCCCAAGCATGGGCATTTGCCCCATAAATTTTGGCCCAGGGCCATATTGCCCTTCAAATTGCTTCTCTTTGAGGCAGGGCTACACCACACTGCTCTAGCTCTTCTGTAAGCCCACATCATGCCTATCATTCAACGATGACGGCTACCCCATGATGGTCACCTGCACCCTGACGGTCACCTCCAGAATGTCCACAGACACATCTCCTGTCCTTCACAAAGCCTTTGCCAAACACCTCCACACCCCCCAGCTACACCAGGCATATAACCCTCTTCCCGGGACCCCCCTGGTACCAAGTTCCTTATCCAGACGTAGCAAGTCCCCATCCCTGTCTCCTGTGCTATCCCTCCCCTCTTCCGGACTGCAAGCTCCTGGAGGGCGTGCAGCCCGGGCCCCCTCCTCCGCATCCCCTGAACCATCCTCAGCCCTTCTGCTGGACGAGGGGCCTCGGGCCTCTGCACAACGCAACACCTCCCACATTTCACTAACTCAGCCACGACTCCCAAGGATTCTTCCCTAATAAAACCAGCTGGTCTGCAATTAATAGACATATAACATTCTCTTAAGTAAATGTAAAAGGAAATTTTGACATCTACTTTAATGGAAACATACTCTTATCCAAATAAAAAAATCAAACAAAGGTACACACTCCTTATGTGATCGTTCATCCTCTCCTAAAATCTCACGGAGACCGCCAGGAGATCAGTACCCTGCTGGGCTGGCCGGCAAGGGGGCGGCCTCACAGGGAATGAGCAGACACATCCCTGCCCGGCACTCTTTGAGCCTACACGGCCATCTCCTCCTTCCTTCGGCCGCAGGAACATCTTGGTCCGTAGCCACGCCCACACGTGCGATCCCCAAGGTCATCACCAGCCGGGATGCTTTCTCAATGACTTTCTATGAATCAGGGTGTGAGCACAGGTCACGAGTGTGAATATAATCCCGGAAAGCTCCCTCCATGTCACACCCTGGGATTATTCCGAAGACTGGGATTGAGAGCTGGTTTCTTTTCTTCTCACGTTTTGAAGTGCTCACACAGAATCACAAGAACGGGTCTCCAACGCCAGAGAAGGACGATGTTTATTCTGGTCCATTTCCTGACACAGGACAGAAGCCGCCTCCTGGGGGTGAATCCCGGCAGCCGGAAGCCCCAGAATGTGTTTGGGGCCGACGTGCAGCCCACAGCCCGTGAGACCTTCCCTGGCAGAGAGCACAGAGCCGGACAGGGGCTCAGGAAGCAAACGCGGGAGGCCAGCACATCTGTCCCCCGAACGATGATACGCGTCTATGTGAGCAGGGGACCCGGCTGGTGGTGGCATCTTTAGGGATTAATGATAAAGCAGCAGGACCTGACCTAGAGTCGCAGAACCCCGATCCCAAACACTCTGCTCATTTCCCAACGGGTGTTTTCAACTAGCTTCTGAGCAGCTCGCTCCGGAGAAGCGACATTTGAGCTGCGGTCTGACGGCGACACACACCAGCAGTGTCAACACCTCGCACCTCCACAAACGATCCAACCCAGACGCGGATGTAAGTGCTTGACTAACAAATGATTCCTGGAGGCTGGTGTCACTGCTACTCTCACTTCACAGGTGAGGAAACTGAGGCACACCGTGGCTGACCAACTCACTAGCTCATAATGGAGGAGCTGGGTGTGAGTGGCGGAGGTCCCCACAATCTACCCACCGCGTCCCACCACCTCTCGCGGCCGTGCCAAAGCATTTCTAGGATAACGGGGCTGCTTTGCTCAGTCTTCAGAAGCGCAGAGCCCTACATGCTCTACGTGGCTGTCCCATGAAGTGATCGCGGTGAGCCCGTGCAGTGAGGACCGTTATCGGCGGGAAGAGCTAAAGACATGCCAGGCCAGGGAAGCTACGCAGCTTGTCCCAGGCAACGCCACCGTCTGAGAACACACGAGTCCCTGGCCAGGTGCCGGCTGATGGCAGAGGGTGGGGGGAGGGACAATGCAGCCAGGATCGCTTCCTCCCTGGAGCTCTCGCTCAGCGTGGGGAAGAGGGAAGAGATGGTAAACAAACGCCCCAAAATCACGTAAGAGTCACAGACGCAGGAAGTCCAATGGAAGAAACAGAGCGGGATGTTGGGACAAAATGCTGAAGCCTTGGAAGAGGGAACAGAAGGCTTCCAGGAGTTGGGGTGCAGGGTCCACTCAGAACCCAAGGCGGAGAGAGCTTGTGGGGACGGAGGTAGCACATGGCATGGAAGCTGCACCTGCCACAGGTGAGGAGAACAGCCCAGAACAGAGGCTGGGCACCCGTCTCGGGGGCTCGCCGCCCTATCCACTCAGTGGCCACCGCATCCCTACTCGTCCTGTGTCCTGTAATGGCCCATCCCGCCCCGTCTTAGTGCACGGGCTTTGGTGGAGCTGATCTACCTCCCGTGCTAAGGACAGGGATGTGACCGGAAGGAAACAACCTGGCTCACACCCTGATCTAGAATTTCTGGCCTCCAGAACCATAAGAGAGTTTGTTTCTCTTCCTTAGGCCATAAGTCTGTAGTGCTCTGTTCCAGGTGCCCCAGGAAACCACGAGGGGAGGGGGACACAGACAAGCTAAGGTCCTGGGGCAGCTCGTGCAGAAGGGGGCAGAGTCCTGAGCATCCTCCGTGGGTAAGGGGGACTCGTGGGGGGAGGGCCTGCCTCCCACTGCCTGGGACCAGCAGCGGCCCCGAGGGACCACAGTGGCCACTGGAGCCAAATGCTTTCAATCTAAAAGTAAAGTCTCAGCTCCTTGCGGTCAATCTGTCAATGTAACAAAATATCACACAACTAACACCACGAATCTGCAGGTCAAGCCTGCTGGCATCGGCCCCGGCCTCTGGTCTGGCTAGAATATTCCTTCAAGGGTCGTCTCCTGCTGTCCATCAGCATAATGTGTGAGCTACGCCGTTACTACCTTTTGCAACTTCCACGTGAGTTTAAGATGATTTCTAAATAAAAAAGTTAGAAAATGCAAAAAAAAAAAAAAAATCTAAAAAGCAAGGTCTTGCCTCTTTGAAGCTGCTCACAGGCCGCCCCAGTTCCTTTGTCTGAGTCACAGGCCACTGGTCTTCCTCTCGAAGCCAGCCTCCTTTTGGCCCATCTGCAAATAAGTTGTAGGGAACCTTCCAGAACACTCATCCCCCTCTCCCCCCGCAAGCAGGTTTGGAGGCCCACTGGCAGCCAGGAGAAAATGAACCAATCGTCTCACCACTTTGCATTTCTTTGTGGTTTTGTTCATTTTGTCAGCCAGAGCCCCAGGAGGGAACAGGGCGAGCTTTCTCCCTGGGACTGAGAAGCGGGGCTCAGCGGCACAGTCGGAGAGCAAAGAGCTCATTCAGGCGCAGGCACGCGGGGGCTCGCCGCGGAGACCGGCGCAGGGTTTGCTTTCTGTGAAATGCCTAATTTTAGTTTCTAGCCATCATTTGCTGTTCCACAGCGTCCCCTGGCCTGCCTCAATGGCGGGCCTTGTCCGTGCGGAGCACAAAGCCGCCTTTGCCCGGGGAGCCAAGAGGAGGGAAGCTGCAGCTGAGGCGGGGGCGTCCCCCCACACTGACTGGCCCCATTCTTCCCCAGCGCGCCGAGGGCTGCCCCGCCAGGGGACGCACGGCTCTGAACTCCCAAGTGGCTCTCTCATGGCAAGTGGAGAGCGTAAATAAATCTCGGGTGAGGAATGGGAGAGAAGCACAGCGTCCAGATGACACGGTGCTCAAGTGGGCCCAGGAGGCGGAAACTTCTAAGCAGAATCCCAAGGAAGTAGGGACTTGCCCGTCCCTGGGGGCATTCAAGCCAGGGCGAGGCTCCGTCTGGGCAGGAGTGCCAAGGAAGGGTTAAAAGGAAGCGAGTGATGGATGGATGGATGGGAGCTTGAGAGACAGACAGGTGATTTTTAGACCGATGACAGATACAGCTAGACAGATGCGAGGTAGCTGGGTAGATGGGCTTGATACATTGAAGGACGATAGATCAATCAGCAGCGAGGGAGACAGATGATGTGTACAGACGGGAATGACAGGTAGGTAAACAGCAGATCAAAGATACATGAGGGACACAGGTACCTTGATGACGGAACGGAGGAGGGGGGCGGAGGGAGCGCCGTGCTTCTCAGACGGGAGGCAGAGCTGACTGTCAGAGGCCGGGGGCCCAGTCACTCGATGCTGTCTCCTCCCAGGCGTGTGGCTACACCTTTCCCAACTCAGCAACGTTTCCACCCAGGCCTCTGGGAAACCTCTGGTTCAGAAGCTGTTCAGACCTGCATGGCTCACCCGCGCACCCGGACTCCCAGACCCCCAGCCTGCTCATCACTATCTCCCCCTCCCCACCCCCACCCTCGTCGCTTGTCCAGAACGACTTCCTTCTTCCAGGGGCTCAGGCCCAACCCTCAGGGTCCCCCTGAGTCCCCTCTCAGGCTCGGCAAATCCTGTGGACTCCCCCCTCGAAATACACCCAGACGGCGGCCCCATCTCACGGCCTCAGCCTCCAGAACCATCCTGGTTTGGCTTCCCTGGAAGCAGAGCCGGAGGTGGGCTTTGGAGAAACAGTCTGGAAGATGGCCCCAGGCAGCAGGGTTTGGGGAGCGGGGAAATACATGTGCATTCCCAAGGTCTCTGCCATGGGCAGCGGGGCGTTACCCCGCACGGGCTCCGAAGACTGCCCACCCGAAAGCAGGGAGGCCAGGACATTGGCCCCATCCCCTCGGCTGAGGATTAGTCCTCAGGCATGAGCTCCCTGATGTTCTGGCCATACTTCCACTTCAGGGGAGAAGGGCTGGGGCCCCCAGTGCTTGCCCGAGGCAGGGTCCTGGCCTTGGGAGCTGCTAAGTGTCTAACCAACACCTGGGAGGGATACAGGAGTAGGCACATAGCAACTGCCAGTTTCCACGATATAAATACTTCCACTATGGCCAAGTTCAAGCTGCCAACGTGACAGCACCGGCAACCACGCCACTGTGGCACCTGGGCGCCAGTGCCAGCCTGGAGGGCTCAGGCACATCGCCTGTTGCCTACCTGCCGTGTGGGCAGAGCTGGAACCGCAGCTGAAGACAGAGACAGAGCAGGTCCTAGGGTCGGGATGTGGGTACCCAACAGAACAGCTACAAACAGTGTGCTCTTGGCCACTACGATCTCTGACAACATGACCGGCCTTACTCCATATGGTCTGATGCCCCACTGCAGCTAGATCAATCCCCTTCCAAGAGCTGGTTCTGGAAACCAAGCCCAAGCCACCAGCAGGGTCATGGCACCTCCCCAGCATCCCAGCCCTGACTGCCAAGTCTCATGGGCTCTAACACCTCCAGCCCCCCACCACTCACTGTACTTAAGCCTCCTGGTCCCCTTGTTCATCAATATTCCAAGCACACATCTACCTCAGGACCTTTGCACCTGCCATTCCTCTGCCCAGAGAACTATTCTCCAAGGCATTTACATGACTAATCCCTTCACTTCTGCCTTGTCTCTCTCTGACCATACGACCTAATAATAGCCAGCCTCTCCTCCTGCCTGGCCTTGGGGCACTTATAACTCCCTGGTGTCTCACCATACATCTTCATCTTTCCAATTCATTTCCCTTTATCCCAACAGAGGATTTGCTCTGTGAAGGCAGGGACATCATAGTCTTTATTGCTGTATCCCCGGGACAGGTATCCAATAAACAGTTGTTAATGACGGCTGCCAGTCACAAATTCCAGGGAGAAAGTTGAGGCTGATTTCATTTTTAAGCTCCCCACAAGGGATTGCAAAGAATGCTCCCAGCTCAGAACACCGGAGTTGAATGCCTTCAAAATCCAGCCCAGCCCCGGGGTCCTCTGATGGGCTGGCCTCTGCCCGGCACTCCACAGGCACTAAGATCTCCCTGCTACTGGCTCCTGGGGTAGAAACCTTCATTTCCGTCAACACAGACCAGGTGAACCCTCCAAAGTCAAGGCAGACCCAGCACCAGCCAGAAGCAGAGAAACCGTATTGAAAGTCACCACCTGCCCAGCAGTGTGGGGCAAAGGACCAGAGTGTGACTCCTGGTGAGAAACAGGCCCCAGCACCGCGGAGTCCGTGTCCATCAGCTATCGGCATGGAACAAACCACCCCACATCTCAGTGGCCTATTTTAGGATGTAACTGTTCAGCTGCTGTGGGCCAGAAACACGGGCTCGTGTGCTCGACGTGGGCAGGGCTGGGCTCACTGGTCCTGCCGTATTCAGCTGGGAGCCTGGCCGGGGCTGAGGTCATCCAGGACGGCTGCACTCACCGGCCCGGCAGCTCTCACGGGGTCACCTCAGCTCTATTCTGGCTGGATGGCCCACAAGAGGCAAGAGGGCCACAACAGAGGCCACGAGCTCTAACTTCTATGCCCATAAGTCATACTGTGTCCCTTCTGAGGCATCTGTTGGTCAAAGCAAGTGACGGGGACACAGGCGGGCACGAGACAGCACCCTTCCTGATGGGGGACACAGCAAAAAGGTGGGTGGGGTCAGAGGTAATGATCGTGGCCACCTTTGGAAACAGCTTGAATCACATCATTTTCCCCTTTTTACAGGTGAAAGAGGGCACAGAGACGGCAAGTAACTCACTGAGGTCGACCTGACTGCGGACGCGAAGCCGCACCATCCAACCCAGCGTCCCCCTAGGACCCACCCCTGCCAGAGCTTAAATTCAGACCCAGACACAAGCCCCCTGTGTGGCCAGCACAGGTCACGAGGCCTAGCTCCGTGAGGACAGGGCACCTTTGGGCTGTCCCCAGCAGCCAGCACCGTGCCTCTATGCAGGTGGGCAGAGGCAGGCTGACTGGTCAGGGTCCCCACTGTAACCGAGACAGGGAAGAGTCTGGGGACATTCAAAGTCCCTCCCCGTGTCCCACAGCCCCGCTGTGAGGGAAGCACGGAGCCTCAAATGCGCCCGTTGGCGTGATGTTGTTCTCCAGCGGGCTCACGTGCCCGATACCTTCTTGGCAACCGTCCCAGACCGTCTCCTGAACTCAAGCTCTCCTTCCCCAAATCGCGCTCCTCAGCCGTCCCCATCTGAAGGGGGTCTGGGGGCCACCCTTCCTCCCCTGCCCTGCCCCGCACACCCCGAGTCCCCCTCCACCTCAGTCTCCCCATGGTGGGCACCCGACACGCGGCACTGCTGAACGCCGACCATAACCACCCGGGGGGTGGGGGCTGTGAGTGGGGAAACTGAGGCCCGGAGGGAAGAAACAGACAGCTGGCCGGAACACACCCCAGCCCAGGCCCGAGTGGGCCATGCCAGCTCACCGGCGCCTACTCCGCCGTCTCCCGCTGGCCCGGAGTTTTCCCGACGTGGGCATGTATTACTTCTCCAGTGTAAAGCCTTTTTGTTTTTTATAAGAACTATTATCTACCACCTCCCAGGGAAAACATTGATTTCCCCTTTCCTGCTTATATTTCCAGGGTTGGGGGGGATATTATTTTCCAAGGCTCATGCCTTCTATGAAAACAAGCTTCTGAGTGTTTGCTGGAGATCTTTCTGATGGAAGCTAAGATGACACAAATTAGAACACGTGCTCCCCAGAATAAATGTAACAGTGGGATTGCATATTAGCTCGAGGGTTCTCCCCCAGCAAGTCGAGCTCAGGCTCCTCTAGACAGTGGCTCACGGCTTTCAGGAAGGACGCAGGCGTCCGGGACGGAGTAACAGCACCCAGCCCAGAGGACTCTGGATGTGTGTGCTTCCCTGCTAAGACCCATGCCCAGCTCAGCCCCCAGAAGCACTCTGACCCCTGCCTGTCCTGCAGCTGGAGGAGCAACAAACACACCAGGCCTTCCCATGCACGGCAAGACGGTGAGGGCTTCTGAGGCCAGGCCAGCAAACAGGGGGCACCGTCCCCCACAGTCAGAGCAGCTCCATCCCAGACTCGCCACCCCGGGGGAACAGGAGAAGGGCGTCATCTCACGGTGCCCACCCGCGAGTGTCAGCGGCAGGTCAGTTACAGCTGATCGAGGCCAAGCTCCCAGGCCTCATCGGAGGCCCACGACCTCCCCAGGAAGGCAGAGATGTCGTCTCTCCATGCACAAAGGAGAAAGGAGGACAGTAAGCAGCGCCCGACGCAGGCACCTGCCGAGGCCAGCCGGGGGCGGGGTGGGGGGGCTGGGGTTCGAGACTGCCCGGAAGGCCCACTACTAGGCGCCCGGACACTGGCTCCAGCGGTCTGCGGGAAAGATGTGAGCTGACGCCTGACCCAGGTCCCTTCCCTCTGAGGCCTCGAAACCAGAGGGGAGGCAGGTGCCTGGGTGCCTTGGCTGACTGAACACCCAGCTCTCGGTTTCATCTCGGTCATGATCTCAGGGTCCTGGGATGGAGCCCCGTGTCCAGAATCTGCATTCCAGGCAGAGTCTGCTTGACACTCTCTCCCTCTCCCACTGCCCCGCCCTCCAGCGTATGCGCGCTCTCTGTCAAATAAATAAATGTTCCCCAAAAGATGAGAATTACAACAGTACCCTCAACACACACACACCGGCACCCATGCACACGTACACATGTGTGCGAAGGCTGCCCCCACCCCTGCAGCGACTTCTGACAAAAGTCAGCACACGGAGCTGTGTAGCCCTTACGGCCTGCAGGAGCCTGACAAGCGGACCTTCACAGCTCCTGGCGAACCTCCGACCGTGTGCCTTCTCCCACTACTGCCTCTTCTTTTCAGGAAGGAGGGAGACAGGAGCACGGGGAGGGGAACAGAGGAAGGGATGGAGAGAAGAGGAAGCAAGAAGCCTGAAACCCCCAGTGATTCTGGGAAGGAGACCCTCGTCCCTCTGTCTTCTGGGCCTGCCCACCTCCTTCCCACACCGCACACAGTACAGGTGCCCACCCGAGCCCCTGACCTCAGGGTACGGGGGCCCACGCTCAGCGTCCTGGGCCTGGACACCACGAGAGAAACACACAGAGGGTTTCTGAACTGCCCACGGCAGGGAGATGGCCGGTGAACATGGGCTCACAGACCCCTCACTGCAGGCAAGAGGGAGAAAGAGAGAGAGAACAGGTGCCCGACCACACTTCCAGCACTTCCAGCCCCGATGCTGGGATGGTCCCCAAGCTTCCCAAGGGTGACAGGGGCCACACAGCCGTGGCCCCACCAGTCTGTGGAGTGAGGCCTGATTCCAGGCTTCCGGGCATGAGAGGACAGAGAAACCGCAGGGAGTCGCGTCTGTGCACATTCTGTACAAAGAGCTGCACAGGGGTCTGCGAGCCCAAGGACAACGCAGGCTGGGAAGCCGGAGCTCTTCACAGGCCCCGAGAACAGCCTCCCAGTCGCCCTCTCCACGCACGCGGGCGCGCACACGCGCACACAACGTGCAGACAACGTGCAGACATGGGGCCCCTCCCTCCAGGCTTCCTGCTGCCTCTGCAGGTGCACACCCCCTCTGCCACCCCGCTCTGCCCAGGAGTCCCTGGAGAAGGCTCCCGGCCGCTCCGGGGCAACATCCGGCCACACGCCCCCTCCTCCCACCCTCCGGCCACCACACGACTCTGGTCCCTGGAGCACCCCCTCAAACTCCTTCCCACCTTTGCACGGACCATCTTCTCCCACCAGAAAACCCTGCCCTTCCCACTCAGGTTGGTTCACTCCAACCCACATTTCGGCTCCCGACTCGAGTGACACCTTCTCTGAGCTCCCCCAGCCTGCAGGCCCCTCCCCCGCACCAGGGCAGCCTCCCTCTGATGGGACTCGCGTTTGCCTGTGGGAGAGCCCAGCCCTGGCCCACCCCCCCATGAGACTACCTCAGGGCAGTGGGGCAATGCCTCTGCTGTCCATGCTGTCCCCATGCCTACCGTCACACCTGGCCTGAGGCAGGCACTCTGTGTGCTGGTCAGGAGCGGTGGGGGGGGCGGGGAAGGAGGAAGTGGAGGGGAGCCCACACTTGCAAGAAGCCCCCTGGGGCCGTCACACGTATGTTGCGTGTCTCTTCTTTTCCCAATCCAAGCTCTCGCAGTGGGGTGAGAAGTCATCGAACACCCTCTCCGCAACGAGCAATGTCACACCCCCTGAGATGTTTGGTAACTGGGCTCCTAGGTGCCATTCGAGGGGCGACCTGGGTCTCCTGGCCCAAGAGTCCACCGAGTGAGATGCGACATCCACTCGGCCCAGGGTCAGAAAAAGGAACCAGAGAAACAAGACGCGTGATCGGAGTTGGTATTTCCCTGAGGGCACAGCTGCTCCGGGCTAATGTCCTCCGGGAATAAACTGTCATTAGTTCATTTAAAAAACCACACAGAGACTAATTATTAACACATTTGTCGGCTGCTTTTTAGCAATGCGTATCGGTATCACCAAGAGTCGTGCTCCAAGTGCTGCCCTTCTCACGGCTCCAGCAACTCCCCAAAGGGCAAGACCACCCGCCCTGAAGCCCCGTGCCCTGCTGTCACTGCCCCTTGCTGGGGGACTTTTCCCCCCTGATTTTACTTTTCCCGACAGTCCCCTGCGTGTAGGAAGAAAGGGATATGGGGTGTCGTTACCATGTACTCGAGAAGAGCTAGCATCCACGCGGAGCAGGACTGTCCTGGAGCTGAGAACAGCCGCCAACAGCACAAATCCTTACGGAAAGAAGGTACCAATATAGTTCCCAGAAAGCGGGGCAGAGTTGGGAAACTACTAGAGGAAAGGCGTCACATTAAGATGTCACCAATGTTCGCAGTGGCAGCGTTAAGGAAAGGCCAGCTCTACCAGAGTCCCGCAGGGGACTCAACAGAGAGACAGCCTGTGCCCCCTGCGCTCCTCGAGGGGCTGCTCAGACCAACAGAAGCATGAGGAGGGTTTGTAGTCTGTTCCATGCTCCTGTTATTAAACACCCCTGCTACTCACTCTCCCACTAGAACAGTGAGACAAACGAATGCCTTGTCCCTAAATCTTCTGTTGCTTCACATTAATGAAGAAGCAGCTACCCATGAGGGTAGCTGGCGGGGGGGGGGGGGGGAATCACATGAGAGGAGCAGGAGGGCCCCGCTGTCCACGCACCCGCTCCTGAGCGCAAGGCTGACCTCAAGCACCAGTCCCGCACACTCGCAGCAGAACATCCCAGCTGGGGCTGTGACTCAGCCTTCAACCTTGTCCTCTGACCTGGGCCCGTTACCTCCTGGCTTTCCCAGTTCAGCTCCCCAATTAGGGAGATGGGCACAGTGCCTCCAGAGGACTGTCCCTCCCATAGCAGCGACCCCGTGCACCAGCCCCAGGGCCAACCAGGCAAGGGTGGGAATGTGAGAAGGGATGCCTGGTTACCACCCGCAGTGCAGGGACACGCCCCCAGGAGGGACACTTCTGGCAGCATCGCGAGGGCACCCATGGGAGACATGGGTGTCAGAGCCTCCACACTGCCCCCACCGTCACTGGCCACATGCTCAGCTTCTCCGTAGTGACAGGCACTGTGCTTAATGCTCTACAGAAACCACCCCACCCTGGTCCTCACCACCATCCTCCATGGTAGGCAGTGCGACGAGGAACCGTCCTGCTACCAATGGGGACACAGGCTCAGAGATGTTCAGGGGCTCTGTCAAAGTCATGCTAACCCAGGCAGTCTGAAACCAAAGAGTCCACGTACCTGCCAGGCCCCCTCCGACCTCGCCTGTCGGCCTCCCAGTGGTGGCTCCGCCACGTGAGAGGAGCAGGAGACACCGAACATGAATTTCACCGAGCCCTCGTCTCTGAGAGCACAGCTGAGGGCACAGCTGCGTGTAGGAAGAAGGGGATATGGGGTGTCGTTACCATGTACTCGAGAAGAACTAGCATCCACGCGGAGCAGGACTGTCCTGGAGCTGAGAACAGCCTGCTGTGTGGGCTGCACCGTGGCCCCAGTTCTCCGCCCCTCCTGTATCTACTATGACCTGCATTTCCACCACTGCCACGAGGCAAGGTGGCTGGGTCCGTGGAGGGTGAGGCCCACGTGGAAAAGAGGCACTCACGGAGCCCAGCCTGGGTCCTTGACCTGCCACCTGCTTGCGGACCACTGATCACTGGCAGAGAAGGAACGAGACCCAGCCCAGAAGGGGACCAATCTGAGAGGTCTGGTGCTTAGGACACAGGGATCCTGACATTGTATTTGTGAACGTGGTATCGTCAGTGCAGCTCGCCAGACTGTGAGCTCTCAGAACGGGCGACACAGCCCCCACACCAAGCACGTGGCCGTGCAGATAAATAAGAACCAAAGAGTCACAAGCCCAGGATGATAACATACAGCATCTCCCCAAGTCCCTGAAACTGACACCCCGGTTGTGACCTCCCCGACCTTTGCTGCCTCTGTGTCTTCTGTCTCAACGCATGACGGGGCTACTTTATTCACCTTTTAATGCATCTTCCCCCAGACGTAAACAGATTTGGTTTCAAGGAAGATCCTCTACGACCACTCTCCATGGAACCCGTGTCCCCCAGCACATCTGGACTCTAAAAAGAAAATTAAAAGCGGGGGGCGGGGCCTGGCGACCCCAGCACTGCAGCAGGGTTCTGAGGCTCGGGAGGGCTCAGGAGCTTTGCACAAAGGACCCGGCTGACAAATGTGCCAAGGTCAGCAACAACCTGACTCATGTGACTGCAGAAACACAGTCATCCCCGAATTAACATTGCCCGAGACGATGTTTTCCTGCCAAAGGGAAGCAAAAAGATCGTTTCTGGCACATCTCTCCGCCTTGATTCAAATCCCCTGAGCTGGTGATTACAACCAGGCAAAAATCTCTCTGCACACGGATACAAACTTCCGGGAAGGAGTGGGACCAAACTCGTAAAGCAGTAACGCAGCCCGTCAGGAGGACTGAGACCGACGGCAACGTCAGCAAGTGCTACATTTAGGACAGCTGCAGGACAACGTGGAATACGGGTATTTATTAGGCCACGGGGTCACAGTCCTCCGCTTGGGTCGTGGCAGATTCGTTCTGTGACTGGCCCCGGGATCAGTGCCAGCCGCCTCCGGCCCTGCCTGTCGGATAAGGTACGCTGCCAAGTCACCCGTCCAGTGACCTGCCCGAACAGACAGGGACACCGCCCCAGCCCATTCAAGGGGAAACCTTCAACGACTCTGCCGACGGCGGACTCTCCGCCATCCCCTAGCCTGACTTTCAATACATAGATCTCATCCTGGCGGCCATTCTGGTCCGACGAACTGGGAAATGGACCAGGATGTCTGCGCCTGTGCTGATGCGACCACGGATACACCTACGTCGGCCAGACGGACTGCCAGAGCCGGGGGAGGGACAGAGCACAAGCACCTGCTCCATCCAAGAGGCTGATGAGGCCCTGCAGGTAAGAGGGATGAAGGGGACGCAGAGAATGGGCGGGGCAGGCAGAGTGGGCGGGGCAGAGTAGGCGGGGCAGAGAGTGGTTGGGATGCGTGGTTAGTAGGGCAGGGACGGGGCGGGGCAAGCAGTGGGCGGGGCAAGCAGTGGTGTGGGCAGGTGGGTGGGCGGGGCATCAAGCTCCCTGGATTCAAGCTCCTCCCCCAGCCACCTCTTCCTCTAAGCTACCCATGGGCAGGACCCTTGGCCTCCTCAAGGCTTTAGAGGAAGATGAAACAGAAGGAAGCATGATGCCCCCATGGAAGGCAGAGTTGGAACGTGCGTATTTTCACTCCAGCTATCAATAATTTACCAGACTGTCCGCCCCGTGAAGGCCAGTGACCTTGTCAGTCTTGTACCCGGGATAAATATTCTCAAATAAAATTTGGATGGACATAATGTTCAGGCTTAGATCACACATTCTAGTCCAACCTTTAATTTCTTGGTAAAGAAATGCCATGGAACAAAATAACTGCTCAGTCTTCCTGAGATTCCTTCTCCGTTTTCCTCGAAGGGCAGCCTGCGGGCCTCATGCAGCCCTGATGCTTGGTTTGGGTTGGGGTTTTGTCTGGTTTCAGGCTGGCCTGGCAGGCGACAGCAGGCGATTACCTACAAACACTTGGACCCTCTCCTTTTTCACCAGCTCTGGTGAAAGGAAGCCATGCACCGATCCTAAACAACCACGAATCAGCCAAACAAAACCCCACATTTCCCAGCCCCGCAGCACCTGCCAAGAAAGCATCAGTGGATGTCCCTGGGTAGGGCCCCCAGGAAAGCAGGGTCATGACTCCACAGGTGGATAGCCCTCAACCTGTCACCATCCCCTTCATCCTGCCCTGACGGTGTATCTGCTGTTAGAGTTGCAGCGACCATCTGCAACCAGAAGCTTGCAAGGAAGTCACAGAGCCTCTGATGCTGCAACGGGTTAGCTGCCGAGAAAACCCCAACCTCATTTCAGCCAGCGCGGTTTAGTTTTCCTATTTTCACGAAGCCAAACCAATCCCTAACCAATAGACTTGACAAGCTCAAACAATCACGTTTCACATTAAAAATCTGGATGTCCGGCCTCCGGATATAAATAGGGGATCTGGCAGCCCTGGGCCTGTGCTCCCACATGGCCCTAACAGGCGCCACGCCAGCTGTCCACTCCCCAACTCGCCTGCTGGCCAGGACGCGGCTCCCACCGGCCCTGCAGCTCAGGCCCCGTGTGGAACGACCATAGGGCAGGGAATCGCTCCCACCTCGCAAAATGCAAAACAGTAAGTCAAAAACCCTCTGATATCCACTGGTCATATTCACACTTTCCCCCTGTGTCTCTCTCTCTCTGACAGTCTCTGTCCACCCCGTCAACGACAGGGTGGTTGAGGAGCCGGCAGGGGGTCTGGAACATTCCATCGTCGCTGCAGCGGCGGCTGGTGTGACTGCTCCACGGCCCTAAGTGTCACAGTGACTCAGCCATGTCCTTCTAGAAGGTGTCCTTCCCCAAAAGGACCTGCCAGGCAAACTCACAAAGGTGAAACCCCTCCCCGCAAATACACATTCAGATCTTATTTCAAGGCCACCAAAATGCTGCCCCAGAATTATAGTACCCGAGTCGGTGACTTGGAGGAGGTGAGGGGACTCTGTGGGGACTGCAGTCTGGGGAAGGAGCTGGTAGGCAGCTGGGGAGTGGCATCTGGGAAGGGGGAGCTAGAGCTGGACAGGGAGGCAGCCGTGGGGTCAGGCACGGCCCCAGAAGGACGGTGACTACGGGAAAGGGCAGGTGCGGGCTGGAGCCAACGGCTGGGGAGCGGGAGATGGTTTGACCCAGCCCGTCCACACAGCAGGCTGCCGCAGGGACGCAGGGAGACCTGAACCCCAATCAGAACCACAGCCTCCTCCTCATCACCGTTTCCTGAGAACGGACCCTGACACCCTGCGGGGCCCCACGTCCTAACGAGTCCCGCGGGGTCAGCATGGGCTCACCCACATTCATGCGTGGGGGAGAGCCTGAGAGCTTGGCCTTGACACAGACCCAGTTAGAGCAGGGGCTGCCAAGGGCCCAGGAGCTGTCCCTCCCACACCTCCCCAACCTGGTCCCCGGGTTCGCTGCCTCCTGACTTCATTCACAGAAGATGGGACAATCTCGAGGTGATCAGAGGACGTCTGAGGGGACACCTGCCTTCTTGAAGCCGTGAAACCAATGACCAGTGACTCAAAATTTACTCCTGGTTATGGACAATAGCTCAGGAAACCTCACCCACCAGGAGTTAGGGACAGAAATTATCACTCTGTGACATAACGGAAATGGACATTTGGAGAAGTGAGATGCCCTGCCCAAAGTCACCTAGCCTGTATGTGGCAGAGCCAGACTTGGACCACCCATCCCGCTGCAGACAACGTGTTTGGAGGTCATTGTTTTCTTAGTCAAAGAGAGCCAACCAGCAAGAACCAAATACAGGGTATTTTAGTTCCTCTGGGGAAACTCACTGGGGTGAAACAAATGAATGTTGTGTGGATATGAGATAGTCTCTGCTTGGACACCCTCCTCTTCACAACATGAGAAGATCAGACTGAAGGAGGCTGAGGATCTCTCTAGCAGGAGAGCTCTGGGCCAGGACAATCCCACTCTGGTGACCTCAGTCAACCAACAAACATTCACTGGGAAACAGCCACGTGTAGCATAACCAGGAGGACAATGGACAAGGCCCAGCTCTCAGGGAGTTTACAGTCTAGAGCAGTGCTGCCCAACACTACGGGGATGGAATGTTCTAGATCCGCACTATCTTAAGATGGCAGCCACCAGCCACCAGTGGTTATCGAGTCCTTAAAGTGTGGTCAGTGCAATGGGGGAAAGGAAGTATTCATTTTAATTTATTTACTCAGATTCAAATGGCTACAAGTCACCAGCTATGGCACTAGACAGTGTCGTCTAGAGGGAGAGACATAATAAATTAGGTTGTCGAATAAATCAGTGAGATCATTTCCAAGAGTGAAAGAGAGAAGGCAACTGGCAACAGATCAAGAGGGGCACAGGGTGGCGAGGGGAAAAGCCGGGACCCTGAACCTGGTGTTTGACCTTCTCGTGCTGACAAAGCCCTCCCTGCGAGGGCCTTCTGGGTGGCATTTGGGTGCGAAGGGGGCAGGGCACAGAAATCTCAAAAGCATCCCATCTTTTTCTGTGCGGTGCTTTTACTGTCAGGGGAAAAAAAAAAAACTCTTTAAGTTTTTAAACTCCCTATCTTTTTAAAGCGTCCAGCTTTTCTTTTTAATAAGCTCAGAGAAGCTGACAAGGTAATTACCGCACGGCTCTGCTGCTGATTGAACCACGCAGACCCTCTGCCGGGGGCCACAGGGACAACCCCTGGACTCAGGACTTGAGCATCGGAGCCAGGAGCCGGGAAGAAGCCCAAGAGAAGTAAACGGGCCGCATCTCCCTCACCACCACCGGGCCGTGGGGCTGCGGCAAAGGAGACACCAGACGGGGCTTACGTTTTGGAAAGCTCCCTGCCCTGCCTTGTGGGACCAGGCCGGGGGACAAGGAGACCTGGGACTCGGTCCTGAGGGTCCAGCCAGAAGGTGTGGTGGGGGCTCCCAGCGGCCACGGGCAGGGAAAAGGCAAGCAATGGGAGTGCCCCCCCGAGCGGAAGGTGGGTGCGTCTGGGTATCAGTCCGCAGCTCAGGGGGGCACAGGACGCTCTCACAGGCTTCTCCCTCTCCAGATGTGGCTCTGACCCTGCAGAAGCGTGCAGCTGCTGGCCCCTCAGCCACCCTTTGGCTGTGCCAGAGCTGCTTTTCCACGGGGGCCGGTGCAGCTGGCCAGCCCCAAGCCACGTCAGCGAAGGCCCCGGTGTCTGGGACCTGTCCGCCTTTCATTCAGCAAATGCTCGCGGGCGCCTCCTGCATGTGAGGTCTGTGCTGGGCTCTGGGCCGAGAGGGGACTCACCCCACGGATGACAGACCCCGACATCCCCGGCAGGATGAGCACACTGAGTGACTTGGAACTCAAGGGCAGTTCGGGGCTGGTTGGGGCAGGGTGTCTGATCTAACCTGGCGGACAAGGAGGGCATTCTGAGGAGGTGACGTCAGCCCGAGATCTGAGGGACGGGAGGGGGACAGCAGAGGTGACAGCAGAGGGGACAGCAGAGATGTGGGGCTCAGGACTCAGGAAAGGCAGGGCAGGGCTCCCCCACACACGGAAGCTGTCAGCAGAGACACTGAGGCCATGGCTGAGTCCTAAACTCACGGGTTCCCCACGTGAGCTCACCTGAGCCGTTTTACCCCCAGGGGACACCTGGCGATGCCACATTTTTGGGCGTCATAATGAGGGGCGGGAGGAGCCACCGTCGTCTAGTGGAGAGGCCGGGAATGCCGCTAACCATTTCCATACAGCACGGAGGACAGCCCTACTGCAGAAAGCGACCCGGCACAGATGTCCACAGGGCCAAGCCTGAGGAAGCCCACCCACAAAGGTCCCCCACCTGGCTGGTCCTCCAGAACAGAGCCTTTACAAAGGGAGATGACCAGGGTCCACAGAAGTGGTTTTTTTTTTTTTTTTTAAGATTTATTTATTTATTTGACAGAGAGAGAGAGAGATCACAAGCAGGCAGGGAGGCGGGCAGAGAGAGGAGGAAGCAGGCTTTCTGCAGAGCAGAGAGCCCGATGCGGGGCTCGATCCCAGGACGCTGGGATCACGACCTGAGCCTAAGGCAGAGGCTCTAACCCACCGAGCCACCCAGGCGCCCCCCCCACCACAGAAGTGTTTTAAAAGGCATTCCCAGCTAACTCTGAGCCCAGTCTCTGGTCCTGCACTGGGGAACCGGGGAGGCACCCGGAGGGGCAGGGCATAGAGAAAGAAGGTGGCCAAGGACCTGCAGGGACCCCAAGTGTCATGCTGGGAAGAGGGGAGGAGCTGGGTAAACAGGGAGCCCCGAAGCAAAGGCAGCAGGGTCCAGGGGGAAGACAGCATCAGAAAGAGGGACAAGGGACAGGGCAAGTCTGAGGGCAGAGCCAAAGTCCCCATGAGCAGGCACTCCTGGGAGGCGTGCTGCATTCCCTTGTTGAAAGCTCAGTTTGGGGAGAAGGCCTGCCCATGCCTGTGGGTAGAGAGCAGAGACTTACAGAAAGGAGCCTGGCAAAGACCAGAATCATCATCGCAGCGATGATGCGGAGCGAGCGGAAGGAAAGGCCTTCAGGGAGCTCCCTCCATCCCCACCGCGCAGGCCCTGGCCACAGACGTGGCCACGGAGAGATTTAATGCACGAATAAGGCTGCTCAAGCTCACCAGCAATCAAGGAGCCACAAATTAACACAATGAGCCACGAGTTGTCACTCTTTGTGCAGGGGGAAAAGGGGATTGATGATCTCAGCTGTTGGCAAGCCATCAGAGAAAGGGCGCTCGCAGAGAGCCTGGCAAGAATGTCAGTGGTACATTTTCCAGGGTGCGCTATCATAAAAAGAAAACGTGGGTCCCCTGCGATCCAGACATCCCACGAGATGAGACACACCTTACAGGAAATGTACACAGGAGCCCAAGGAGGCTTTGCCCGGGGAGCCCCAGCCAGGGGGATTGTGATGGGTAAAAACTGGAAACAACACAAATACATAAACTGAAAAATATATTCTCTGGCCTGCTGTGCAGGTATTAAAGAGAGGGAGACGGAAATATACTATGTGACAAGACCTCCAAGACCCAGTATGGAGTAGGAACAAGTTGAAGAACCCTACACACAGTGTTTTCTCAAAGCTGATCTTCTAAGAACATGTAGCTATAAACGAATAGGAAAGTTCCAGAGGATCTCCTCTAAACTCGTCATAATGGTAACCTCTGAAGAGTGAGAGAGGGAGAGTCTACCCTTCTGAGAACGTTCTGAGTCCTCACTAAGAGAATCCTGATGCATGAAAAATGTATTGGGGGGGGAGGGGCACCTGAGTGGCTCAGGAGGTTAAGCGTCTAACTCTCGATCTCAGCTCAGGTCTTGATCTCCGGGTCCTGAGTTCAAGCCCCACAGTGAGCTCCCTGCTGGGCATGGAGACTACTGAAAAAAAAAAAAATGCCTTGGGGTCAAGGGTAAATGCAACCTTGGGCTGTTTTATAAAAATCTAGAATTCAGAGGAAAGGAGGCAACTCTTCTCCTTGACTTTGTACTGGGTTATTCCACAGCTGGCACACCAGCTTCAACTCCCAGGAGTAGATGTTTAGAGCAGCAGGAGGACAAACGACGAGGTCCTGAAGGGAGGGCAAGATGAGGGCTGCGACTTTGCAGCCCTAGTGAAAAAAAAGACGCAGATCCATATGATAACTGCCCTGAAATAACGGGCTTCCTGCAGCCCCCAGTAACACACACCGTGAGACGATCCCACCAGGACGGACGGGCTGCAGCCTCCAACGAACCATCTGAAGAATTTTTAAACAGGTCTGCCCCCCAAAAACAGGCACCGCCCCATAAAGAAGTGAGCCTCCCGTCAAAAGAGGTATGCAAGCCTGCCAAGCCAACCAGGTAAGGCAGTTATAGAAGATGCTCCCCTAGTCCACCCTTCCTGCTTCGAGCTCCCGGGCTGCTTCCAACTTGAGGATTCTGACCCTCTTTCTGCCAGAACTCCTCTGCTTAACACAATCCATAAATACTTAATTGATATCTGTAGCAAGGCTCTACCACTCACAGAATTTTATACGCTCTAGACTTTTCACCTCAGACAGCTGCTCCCAGGGTCCCATTTTGACCCTCTGAGCCGGAGACTAACTCGGGCGTGTGCCCTCCTAGGGCATCATGTTATCACCCAAGCCCTTCCAGCTCTCCCTGGTGGACTGGCACCAGCCACCTGCCGAGCCCTCTGTTCCCACCCACGGAGGCATCAACTCACAGACAGCCAAAAAGCTAAATCCTCCATAATTTCCGTTTCAAGTTTGCTTCCTTTTACTGCCAGGGAGACAAAAGGAGCTCGGAAGGATTCTCTCGTGACGAACCACTCAACTTCCATAATTGGAACAATCATGGATGTGCATCTCCAACACAGAGAAAACCAATCCATCATGGAGTGCTGAAGGCTTAATCCCCGATTCTAATAAAAGGATTAATTAAACCCTTAAGGGTCACCTTATGGCCGGCTCCCTTGAAACTCCCAGGAAATTAACTTGCCCTCCCAGATGTGCAAAAGCCAGGGATTTCCTCGGCTGGTACCTTAGTTTGACCAAATGACACAGTGTCACTAGTCCTAACAAAGAAATCTTACAAGCCTTGCATGGGTTTATTGTTTAAAATTTCAAATTGGGCCCTGGTGCCCGCAGAGCTGCCTTTAATAGGTCCCTCTTTGTAGTTAGAGAGTAAAGCTCCTGCATGTTCCAGGGAGGTGCGGGAGTCTCCCCACAAAGCCTGCGTTCACCCCAGCCCCGGGGGGCGGGGGGGGGGGGTTCTAGATGTCCATGCCCACCATTTACCGTGAGCAGGTCCCCATCTGGGGCCGGTGCATCTGGAGAGAATAAATCTTCTAAGGAAGGTAGGGGCAACTTATTGTCAAAACATCATCCCTGAGAAAATTGTGCCTCTCAAAGAGTGGAAATCAAGTCCAGTGGCTTGATACCAAAACACCAGCTTTGATTCTTTTTTTGAACCCTACATTTCAGAAGCTCAGACTTCTCTCTGTGAAGTGAAAATTGCCTTCTGGTGGAGAAAGGTTTTAATGATCACTTTGCTTCCTGCGTCTCCATGGTGACAGGCCCCGCGCAGCCCACCCCCCTCCTGCTTTATTAGGCCTTTCTTCCTCTCTGGAAAGTAATCAATCAAGCCCTATAGACGCCTTTGTAACCGGATTTATCACCTAAACAATCGACGCTGCCGCGGGGGCGGGGGAGCGGACAAAGTCCGTGTAATTTAATGAAACGGGGCTCGGCCCTGGCGCACGCCCTGCATCTCCGTGCCCGCGGCTCCGCCGGGCACACCTGTCCCGGGAGGCGGGCGGGCGCGCCCAGGTGCGCCAGGCCCCGCCGGAGTTGGGCGTCCAGCCCGAGCCCCCGTGCGCGGCGGCCCCGGGAGCGCTGCCCTGCCCGGGCGGGGACGCCCAAGCCGGGGCCGCCGGGGCTGGGGCCCCGGGGAGGGACGCAGAGCTCGGAGGCAGCCCGGGCGGAGGCGGCCACAGGTCTGACTCTCTTCCCCCAGCTGGTCAGCGCCCAAGGCAGGACAGCCCCTCGGAGCGGAACGGCGGAGCCCGCAAGCCCGCAAGGAGGGCCGATGCGGAGCGCCCCCGCTCTGCCCGCGAACTCGGTTCTTTCCCGGACAAAGGGCTCCGCGGCGCCCCGGCCGCGTTCCTGGGGACGCCAACTGCGGAGGCCGGGCGCCCGGGTCCTGGCGCGGCTCCCCGATTGCGGAGCGCGGCGCGGAGCAGCGCCGGGGACGAGCCCAGCGCCACCTGCCCCCGGCCTGCCCACCTGCCCGGCCGCCCTCGCCCGGCCCCGTTACCTGGGTTCTCGCCGGCGTCGGCGGAGGAGGCGGCCGAGGAGTCGGTGAGAACGCTGGGGTCACTCTGCGAGCGGCCCCGCGACACGAGGCAGCCGCTCCCGTCCTCGGACGCGGCCATGGGCCTGGCCAGAGCGGGGGCAAGTTGCTGGAATCAGAGCATCCGAGGCGGCCAAGGTCACAGGCGAGGGGGCTGGAGGGGGCGTTTTTTTAAAAAGGAAAATCAAAAAGGACAGGGAGAGGGAAGGAGCGGGGGGACAGCGCCAGGCTGGCTTCAGGGCGGTGAGACAATGGCCTCGCGGCTGCAGCCCCGCGCATCCCGGCGCGCGGCCTCGCTCTGCTATTTATTCGTGTTTATTCCCATTCTTCAGTTTATATTCCAGGAAAAAAAAAAAAAAAGTTGAACCAGGAAATAAAAACTTTTCTTGTCAGTGTTTATTGCATGCTTGGGGCAGGGGGTGATGTCCAGGAATTTCTGGGGGCGCTCCCTCCCCCCACCCCACCCCCCACCCCCCCGGAAAAAAAAGGGAAAAGGGAAAATCTTTGCTCTTGCAATTGCTTTAATCTGAAAGCTGTTCTTGGAGCATCTGTTGGAAAACATTAGGATTCTCCCATCATGCCGCGCGAGAGGAGCATGACGTCACGAGAGAGGGAGTGAGAGCCAGCGTGGTGATGGGGAGGGGTCTCCAATACCTGGGCTGCCTGCCGCCTGCCCGAGGGAGGTGTGTGTGGGGGGGGGCATCCTGAGTTATGAACTGCCTACCCCCTGCCCAGCAGAGCTCTGGAAACAAGAAAGCTCCCGGTCCCACCTTCTCCCCTCCCCAGGGGGAGGGGAGGAGACCCTGAGGGTACCTCCCTTGGAGGCAGGGCCTAATCTCCCCAGAGGCTTCCGGCAGCTAGCTGGTCTCCCCGCCCTCCCTCTCTCTCCCTCTCTCGGGGATATGGAGGCGAGTGGGTCCTGCTGCCCAGACTCCACCCTGGGGGGGGTGCCCTCCAGAGCTTTATCCCTGCAACCTTAATCCCTTCTCCACTGCCCCCCCCCTTCCTCCAAGCCCTCAGCACCCTGCCTGGGGCGAGACGGGCAGGATGGGCCCCTCGTGCCTTCCAGGGAGGCTTCCCCAGACGCCTAGATGGAAGTGGTGGGCCAGGCAGTGAAGGTGACACCCCCAGGGCTGCCACTTACAGAGGTACCTCCAAAGTGCTAATGAACAAGTCTCACCATTCCAGATAGTGGCGTGGGGGGCGGGGGGCACACGGAGCTCCAGCGTCTCCAGCTAAGGCCTGGGGGACGGGAAGGGTAATGAAAAGAGGAAATCCCAGTAAAGGCGCAGGGAAGGTTGGAGCGTGGCACGGAGCCAGGCCTCGGAAGGTGCCCAGAGGAGGGAGCATTTCACCAGATGCCCAGATGGCTGGGCCCCAGGGGCCCTGGGGGAGGCTGCTCCCCCCTAAGACTTGCCGTGTGCGGGGCCGGAGCATAGACGCTCCCACGCGCTGATGCCCTCTCAGCCCCTCACACAACTGCAGGGGGAAGGCCCGCTCAGAGGGGGAAACTGAGATCAGAGGAGGAGCTGGCCAGGGGTCCCACAGCTGGCGAGAGCAGCGCAGGGACTGGGACCTTCTGGGGGCTCTTCTTCCAGACGTGGGCAGCCCCTAAAGCTGGGTGTAGGGGTGTGTAGGGGGAGCACGTGGCACTGTTGGATGCCCCCCAATGGAGGGCCAAGGACAGAACCAAGAAGGGGGGAAGTGCTGCGGATGCTCGCCCACGCACCGCGTTGGGCCGTCGGCCGCAGTCACCCCCAGTCACCCCTCATCCATCGGTTCATTCATTCCAATAACCCCCAGGAGTCTAGCGCACTGCGTGCCCCATCAGGCACCACGGATCCAACAGTGAACAAACACAGAAGCAGCCCCCACAATGGGTCTTCCAGGACGAGAGGGGAGGGCAGAGCTCAGAATGGTCACCAAACAACCACCGGGTGTCCCCCAAAACAGTTACAGTTGACAACACCACGGAGAAGAGGAAACCTGGAGGACACTTTCCTGGATTCTTTTTATGCACACAGAGATGTGCCCGACGGCGGCGAGTCCAGCTCCGGGCTGAGCACTGCACTTGGGACGTTGTTTCTTCCTCCCGGCGCCTGAGGAAGAGCCCCCACCTCAGACGTGAGGCCACGTCAGCGCCGTGAGAGGCCTGTCCGGGCCTCCGGCCTGGGGTCTCTCCAGCCGCCAGCCTGGGAGCCCTTCAGGCAGCCCCCCCGAAAGCCAAGCTGAGTCTTGGCCCCACAGGCGGGCTTTCGAGCCCCCTACCCAGCCCATCCTCAACACCTCCCCCACGGAGATGAGAAAGCCAGCAGCAGGCACAGAGATGGACCGGCCGGTGGGGGTGGGGGGTGGCAGCCCAGGGGCGCGTCCCAGAGAAAAGGGCACCGGGGCGGGGGTGGGGGGGCGCCTTCAGCTGTCTGCCCAACGCCCACCACCTCCCACTGTTCCGATTTCCCTACTCGGAACCCACGCTGCTTAAGATTTTCCTTTAAATCAGGGGTGCCTGGGTGGCTCAGATGGTTAAGCCCCTGCCTTTGGCTCAGGTCATGATCTCCAGGTCCTGGGATCAAGCCCTGCGTCAGGCCCCCTGCTCAGTGGGGAAGCTGCTTCTCCCCTTCTCTCTCTGGCTCTGCCTCTTCACGTGCTTGTGTTCTCTCTCTCTCTCTCTCTCAAATAAATAAATAAAATCTTCAAAAAAAAAAAAAAAGAGATCTTTTTTTAAATCAATTCTTAGTACTTACATGCACTTTAAAGGAAACCATTGTCCCAGCAACAGAGAAGGGGCCTCCCTGTCACCTACGGGAAGGACTACGGTGCTGACTGGGTCCTGCCGGCCAGATCCCCTGTGGGCTCCAGCTTCGCTGGAAAGGAAGACGAGCAAGGGTAGAGAGGCGTTCAGACACTCGGGCCCCGAACAGACATGTTCTCAATGTGGCCAGAAGGACAAAGCACGGAAAGAATTTTTTTATGAGAGCCAACGTTCCTAAATGCCTGTCCGGGCACCAGCTAAAATAATGTCTCGTCTCTTTAGTTGGTCTCGCTGCAGTGCCATTCACCACCACCCCCAAACCGTAGCGGCAGGACTCAAAAGCCCATGATGGGACACCTGGGAGGTTAAGTGTCTGAACTTCAGCTCAGGTCACGATCCCAGGGTCCTGGGTTCAAGTCCCGCACGAGGCTCCCTGCTCAGCAGAGCCCCTGCTTCTCCCTCTCCCTCTGCCTTTTCCCCTGCTTGTGCTCGCTCTCTAATAAATAAATAAAATCTTTAATAATAAAAAAAAATAATTAAAAAAAATAAAAGCACATCAAAGAAGACTTGGCATTCGCTCCAGGAGTGGAGAGACAGAAGACAAGAGTGACAACCAAGATTTAGTTTCTTAAAAAATATGCTTTAGCAAAATATTGTGATTTGTCAGAGCTGAGTAGACATACAGCTTGTCGTCGTAGCTTTCTCTGGCTTTGAAATGTTCCATGTTAAAAATAGCTTTAAATTTAAAAAAAAAAAAAAAGTGACCACTGCTACACCGGTCAGCAGCAACTAGTCTGCGGGGTAGGAGCCTTCAGGAGAGACGTGACCTTCCAAGTCGTTCTGCCCCAGAGCAGGAGGGGCCGGAAGCCTGGGAGGATCTGGCCCATGGGTGGCAGAAGGCAGCTGTCCACAGGAGGTGTCCCAGCCTCCAGGACCCTTAAGGGGTCTCAGTGAACGTTACCAACAGTCCCACCTCAACCAGACCCCTGTAAGCGCCCGGCTAAAAACCCTACAGGCACCAGCTAGACCATAGAGCACCTCAACAAGCCCAGTGTCCGTCCTCTGATACGTGAATAACACCACGTGACTTGTCCAGCCCCGGAACATGATTCAGCCGCAGAATGACGAGAATAGGGGCCCCGGCTCTAGTATGAATGGACCCTGAAGTGTTATTCCAAGTGGTAGAAGCCAGGCACAAGGGAGTACGTGTTGCATGATTTCCTCCACGTGACACGCCTCCAGAGACGAGCCGAGGAGTGCGTGCCTCGGGCCAGAATTTGGGGGAACCTACAAGCACTGCTAATGAGTTCGGGGCTTCCTTTGGGGTGACAGAAATGTTCCGAGTGTTCTAAAATTAGACAATTGTGGGGACTTTGCAACAATAAATAAATTTAAAAACATTGAATGTTATACTTTGAACAGGTGAGCTTTATGGCATGTACATTATTTCAATAAAGTTGTTTTAAACACACACACACACGCACAACGTACACAAAGGTCCTTAGGCTGGGCTTTGGATCTGAAGGATGACTGGGTTTGCTTCTCACCTTTGCAGAGTGTAACCATACTTAAAACCTCTGCTGTCCCTGCCTGGGGCTTCAGATCAGGCTACCCTCTGGTCTTTGATCAGAAAACCCAAAGCTATTTCTTGACTCCGGCTACCATGATAACCCAGCACAGTGGCCTCAAAGAACTAGGAAGAGCCAAAGTCCGTAAAATCTGTCCCTTCAACAAACACTAAGGATGAAGGCAAAAGGAAGGTCTTCCTCTGCCTGGGGCAGTCAGGGGGGGCATCATGGGGGAGGTGACGCTGGGCCTGGCAGAGAAGTACAGGAAGTGTAGGAAGTGTCCACTGTCCTGAGGAAGCAGGGGAGAGGCTTACAAGGACCCCAGTCCCACCCCCACACATCTCTAGAGTTGGTTTTATTCTCATACAATGTGCAGGTTAACATCTGTTTTGTGCCAAAACACAAGATTTTCCAGGAATGCCACCATGAACAAAATGTGATTGGTCCTTGGCTTCATGGAGCTCGTGACCTTGAGAAGACAGGGTTAAGGACTGAGCCCTAGGTCGGCGCCCTGAGGTCAGGGAGCGCAGAGCCGGGCTTGCCTGGGGAGGAAGGAGCCTGGGCCGAGGAACCGATGCTCTTCTTGAAGCTGACGTCTCCGTGGGGATTAACCCCACAATTAAGCCAGAGAGGAAGCGGGGCCAGCATGGGCCAGGGAGCAGCGTGGGGCTTGAAGTCCCCAAACAGAGGCAGAGTGAGGGGCTGGGGAGCGAGCCAGGCTGGAGAGAGGGGCAGGAGGCGGCCCACGCCGTGCCTTGTGCGGCTCCTTAGGAGTCTGGAGTTCGCTCCAAGGAAGGTGAAAAGCAGCGGATGGCAGACGTGAGTCTCCAGAAGGTCCCGCTGGCTGTGGATGGAGAAGGGACCTCGGGTAGGGGGAGAGGGGTGAGGGGGCCGGCAATCCCCCAGGCGGGCACAGGGGAGCCGAGTGTGGGTTCAGTGTGCTGCAGAGGTGGTGCCAGCAACTTGGCGAGGGGGCGCCTGTGAAGGGACAGGACAGAGCAGGGAGCCACAGGTGACTCCCGGATGGCTGACTTCGATGATTAATGGGGCTGGGGTGCAGGGACGTCCAGGTGCATCCTGATGATACGATACTGGCGACGAGGTGGGCACAATGCTACTCCCGGGGTGGGGAGGGTCACGGAAGGGGCAGGAGGGGGCAGACAGACCAGAAGCCCCTTTTGGACCAACATCATTAGACACAACATTTTGAGCCTACGGCCTTAGGTCCACGCCCACTTGGCTCAAGACTCCCGGGTTCCACCTGTTGGTTGGCTGGGGACGGAAAGTGTGAAAGGACACGCTCTGGGTCCCCCAGATGCTCCAGTCCCAGACGCAGCCCCGGGGACGCCTCTCTGGGCTTCTAATTCCTCATCACAGAACGAGCATGGTCCCTCCTGCCCAGCCATCCCATGGTGGTCATTGCAGGGGTCCGGTGGCAAGCGCTGACCCCACCCTGCGGGGCCTCTCCCCGGAACCCCCTCCCAAGGCTTCGGCCCCATTGCCCAGCCACCAAATGCACGTGAAAGGCACCCAGAGAGGGCTCAGCAGTGGGACAGGGAGGCACAACCGGCGACCTACCCGAGGCTACGGTCAGCGACCTCCAGTGGTTATGACAGCGCCCACTGACTGCTTCCCGGCCCCTCATGCTCCCAGGAGCCCCAGAATCTGGGCTGCTGGGGTCTCAGCACCCAGAAGACCTCAGGGTCTTTGTCAAGTCTGCTCACCCGAGAACGTGCCTGCCATTGCGCAGGAACCCGGGAAAGAGATGTGCCAGCTGAGCCGGTGCATGGGGCGCGCGGCAGGACCGAGATCCCCACTCCGGGTCACGGGGCTCCGCCTCCCCGCGGCCGCAGGGACAGAATCTTCCTTCTCCAACTGGCTTATCTCCATCAGCGCGTGATGCCCTCTGGGTCCTCGCATGTCATTGCAAATGGCAAGATTTCACTCCTCCGTCGAATTTAAGAAACAAAACAAATGAACGACCAAGAGAGAGCGAGAAACCAAGAGAGAGACTCTGACCTCTAGAGAACACAGTGATGTTCCCAGAGGGGAGGCGGGAGGGGCGGGGGTGGGAGGGCGGAGTAGGGAGCAGAACGGTGAAAACCTCACACACCCCACACGGCTGTGGCGCCGGGCGCTGCCCACAGTGGGATCCAAATGAAAAAATAAAAAGAAACAGAATTAAACCAGCAAACTCGATCTCTTACACATCACGGCTCAAGCCGCCGTGTCTGTCCAAGCTCTTAAAGAACCAGTAGAAGAGGGACAAGGGGCCAACCCCAGGGTGGGGACTGGAGGCCAAGGGACCAGCGAGGGACCAGCCAGTCACATCGCACTGAGCCTGGCCTTGAGGAGGGGAGGCGCGCCCTCTGCTGGCCACTGGAGAAATGGCGCCCGATGCATCACGCAGGGGCCCTCCAGGACTGGGCTTGGGGACTCAACCTTGCCCTTGGATTCTTCCACACTTTGGCCACATTCTTGACGGGGTCTGCCCCTGCAGCCGCACCCACAAGGCTGGCCAGGGTGGTACTTCATGCAATGCCAGATAGGGATCTTCTTAAAACATACGCAACCCTTTTAAAACAAAACCCTCCGTGTCACCCACCGTGCTCGCCGTACTGAAAGGCACCGGAAGCCAGAGCCGGCCTGGGCGACCCATGCCTTCCCAGTGATGCCTCCAGCCCCGCTCAGGGTACTGTCCCCTCGGACCATCTAGCGAAACCCTTCCGAGCTGGAGCGGAAGACCCGGGCTTGAGACAGGGTTCAGAGACTTCCTCTGGGTGGCCTCGGGCTTGTCCCCGCTGCCCCTGGGCCAGGTGCGTGAGGGAGGGAAGGGACAGCCTCACTCTCCGGGTTTGGGCAATCCGCAGAGCGCCCGGCACGCCAGACACCTCCCTATGTGCTCGCTGCTCCCAGTACAACGTCTCCTCTGGGGCAAGACTTCTGATACTGTCTCACGTGCCCCATGCACGCGCAGGTGCCAGGCGTGGGCATGCAAGGTGGTGGCGATCGATCTGGGGCAAGAAGCACAAGCAGGGGAGAGATCGAGCCCTCCTCTAGGAAAGACGGAGAACAGCGCGGCAGGCCCTGGCTAACGCAGGTCAGCACAAATCTGTGAAACTCGGGGGGGGGGTTCTCCATGCACCGTACATCCTATGTCTTTTCCCCGCTGCGTGTGCATGTTTGGGGGGGGAGGGCCCTGTCTCCCGCTGATGAACAGAGAGGGGCCTGCTTCCGAGGCCTCCGGAAAACACTGCCGCAGACCAGAGGGCCACTTACAGAAAAGGCATTTGCCGTGATTGTTGCCGAGAGCTGGGCTCCGACTCCCTGCCTCGGAGGCTCCCGTGGGGTTCGCGGGGGCAGCACCACAGCTAGGAAGGGACGCCTGCTCCTGCAGATGGAGGCTCCGGCGGCCTCCCGCCGGATCTCGTGTGTGGGGAGCGAACCTCCTGGGTTTTCAGCTACTTAACCTGTAAACCTGAGAATGTGCCAGGCATCGTTCTAAGCACTTTGTAATTACTAATGTGGCTACTGCCGAAAGTCACCAAATACGGTTAGGTCCTAGCACATTCCCATTTTGCAAGTGTGATGCAAAGCGCTTAGTACTTGCCTGTTTGGCAAACGCAGAACTTGAACCCAGGTCCTCAGCTCCCAAGCTCAGGCTGTAACCACGTCAAGCACAGCCTCCATGGCACAGGCAGGAACCTCCCACTTTTTGAGTCCTGCAAAAACCACCAACTTGGACGACGACGACAGAGGATTTGACAACTGGGGCGCCTGGCTGGCTCAGCGGGTTAAAGCCTCTGCCTTCGGCTCAGGTCATGATCTCAGGGTCCTGGGACTGAGTCCCACATTGGGCTCTCTGCTCCAAGGGGAGCCTGCCTCCCACCCCCGACCCCATCTACCTGCCTCTCTGCCTACTTGTGATCTCTGTCTGTCAAATAAATAAATAAAATATTTTTTAAAAAGAAGAAGAAGAAAAAGATGATGATGATGATGATTTAACAACTGCGTTTCTGCAATCCTATGACTTACCAAGAGCCTGGCACGTGTGACTCACCATCCCAGAGGCTGGCGCCACTGTCCTCCTTTTCCAAACCAGGAAGGTGAGCCCCCGAGAGGCTGTGTGACTTAACAAAGGTCCCAGAGCTAAAAAGTGACAGGGACAGGACAGGACAGGACTCTTAGCCTCTTTCCACTGTGCCAGCTCATCCCTGAAGCCTCCCATCCTGCCCACAACCCTCACTCACCATGACCCCAGCTACCCTGAAGCCATTAGCTCAGGCAAACACACTCAGAGCCGACTCCACTCCCGGCCCCGTTGGGTTTGCCGTCGGAACAGCTAATTGGGGAGCAAGAGGCTCCCTTGTCCTCTGCCAGGACAAAACGCACCCTGTCCCTGTCCCCTCCACCCAGCACGGACATCTCCTGTCATCGACTCTGCAGGGACCCCTGTACACAGAAGTCATGAACAAGGCAGATAAAGAGAAAACAACCGAATATCTCTCAAAGCCTAATGGCTGACCTTGGATACATACAAACTAAGGGATGTGATATAGTGGCTTTTTTTTTTCCCCCCCAATGAAATGAATCCATCTATCATGACTTCCAGGGCAAGTGGCTACCTTGTATAACACAATGATGCCAAATGCAAGAGTCACACCACAGGTGCTTGGACGTGGGGTTCTGGGCTGCCCTGTCCCCCGGCTGCCCACATGGCTGCCTCCAGGAGCGGCTGCTCACCCGAACTCCCCACCAGAGGCGATTTCATTCGTGCTCAGAGGAGATCATGAAACAAGTGCGTGATGATAACGTAAAAGATAAACAGAGGGAACACCTGCACCCCTCGTCGGCCGCTGTGCTTGCCGCCTGAACTGTTAGGTCATTTCACTCTTTGCTTTTTAAGAAAAGGTAATTCGTGTTTAAGGAATGGCCTTTCGTCACCCAAACACTTAATCCTTCCTCCAACAAAACATGCACATTCTAATACGTTCACCAGATTAATATTCTGGAGAGCCGTGTTTCTCTTCCCGTGGGAGATGGCAGAGCTGGGCTTATTGACTTAACCACAGAACGGATTGATCTGGCCAGCTCCCTCCTGCAGAAGAGGCAGACCAAGCGCTTTGCACTGTAACAGTTCAAACACAGCACTGAGCCCGATCTATAAATTACAGAAAATCCATAACGCCGGGTTTATAGGTAGTACTTTAAAAATACATCGTAAGTCCCGTGGCTGGAGTGATAATCCCAGGAATCCACTTGTACAAACCCATAAATAATGCCGATAACGTCCGCACTTTCTCGTAGAAGCCGTGATCTCCTTCAGAGCCCGGCACGCATTAAAACCAACGTGAGCTCTAGAGCTGGTGGGCCATCCGGGACGTCGGGTACAGGGGAACAGTCATTCGGGCAATCGGATTCCGGCATCCCCGCCAGTACCGGGGATGTCTGCAGCCTTTGGGGGGGCAGCACTGATTTCTGTGTTTAGCAGGGGACATTTCAGTGAGCCCCCGGGGTACGGATTATTCCTGGTGTCTCATGCTGTAGTCTGGGGTGTTTCAGACCCTCTCAGTTCTTTTCCAGGCTACTCCGGGGGGACCCACGTGCCTACTCAAGCCATGGCATAGAAGGGAGCCTCAGGGTTTGGGGCAGTGGGCCCGGGAGTCTGTCAGCAGGAAAGAACAAAGGTACAAGAACCTCGAGTGGAGTTGGCTCTGGCTCCCAGTAGAACCCACAGTACACAGTGAAGATGAGACGCTGGTCCTTCGTTTAGATCCAGGCAGGGGCCCAGAGACCACACAGATCCACCAGGCTTGGTCTGACAGAAGCACCCTTGAGATCACAAGGCCCTGTGTTGGGTCTGTTGACTGATGTGCTTCTGCAGCGACTGATGTCGCCTGCTCCTAGTACGTGCCAGGTGTTGCGTGGGGGAGGGGGGCGGGGACGGCGCTCCTGACAATAGCAGGTGCAAAGGCCCCGAGGTTGGGCAGTTTGAGCAGCTGAGAAAGGGCAGGGTGGCAGGCAGTGGGTGGGCATAGAGACCCCAGAACTCAAAGGGCCTTACGGTCCATGGAGTAAAGCATGGATTTTCTTCTGAGGGGAACAAAAAACCCAGCAGGGTCTCCAGATAGGACAGAGACAGGATTTACCGTCTCTCGGGAGGTTATGGGGCCACGGGGTGGAAGGTCAAGTGGAGGGAGGCAAGAAGGGGCCAGGAGACAAGGGACGCACAGGGACCGCAGCATCCAGCGTGGGGGATGGGGCTCGGGGCAGTGGCCAGAGCGAGATACGCTGCGTTCCGCCAATGCCTTATTCCAAGGTATCTTTTAGCTACTATTGTAATTAAAAAAAAAAAACACTAAACCTATGCACCATCACTATTAAAATACAGATAATTAACAACGAATTTATGCACTCTCTAAGTTAGAAGGTTTTTTTGCTTCAGTGTTAGGATTCCTTAAAGCAGGACTCAGCCGCCCAGCCCCACACACCCGTGCAGCTGGGGCAAGGCGGTCCCATGTACTGGGGTCCCCTCACTCACCCCATCCATACTGAGCCGCTCCCTGTGGGCCTGACCGTGGGCTAATGCACTTCCCCACAGTGCGGACGGCAGAGCGCCAATCCCCCGGGATCCTGACCCCCAGTGACCCAATCAAACACTCCTCTAGGCACTGCTGCGAAGGTTTTTGTGGACAGATCGGGGCTACAGTCAGCAGCCCCGAAGACGGGGAGATCACCCCAGGTGACCGGGACAGCCCGGGGCCATCGCAGGAGCCCCACTACGCAGAGGAAGGCAGGAGAGGAAGAGAGATGGGGCGGAGGGGAGGGAAGAAGGACTTGAAGCTGAGAGAAGGGTTCGGACCCCCACCGGCCTCGAGGACCCACACGCTGAGGAACACGGCAGCCTCCGGAGGCTGCGTGGTCCCTGCCAACAGCCAGCAGGAAAACAGGGAGCTGGATCCTACAGCCGGGAGCTGACCTCTGCCTGGTGCGTGAGCGGGAAGCGGACTCTGCCTCCGAGGGTCCAGGAAGGAGCGCGGACCAGCAGACACGGGACTTCCCCCTGCGGGACCCAGGGAGGGGCTCAGCCAAGCCCACCGGACTCACACCCACGGAAGACGGTGAAAGTAAACGGGGCCTCCTGTAGGCTGCTCAGGGCCGTGTGTCTCAGCAGCCGCAGGAAACCAGCACACACAGCCTCTCTCTCATCCTCCCGACTGGCTGAGGACACTGGCTCTGGGGTCGCCGTCTGCTGACGAGGACAGCCCGGCTCAGAGCGGGGAGGTCAGGCCCGCCAGGTCATGCGGGGAGGCAGGGCTGCAGCTGGAACGGGCCATTCACCTGACTCCAAGGGTCCTTCCCCCCAGCTCTGCTCAACTCTCACTCCTCCGCCCTGCCTAGAGGGTCTGCAGAAGACAGAGGCAGTCACATCCAAGGTCAGCTCAAGGCCTGAACCAAGGGAAGAGGCTGCAGAGCAGGACAGGTGTGGTGGACTCCCCTCTCCCCGCCCCGGCATCCCCCCTGCAGGGCACACAGTGTCCCCGTGTGGAGCAGGACCCTTTCCTGTCACCAGCTTCCTCGTTTCCAAAGCAGGCATCTCCAAGGTGCCGCCAGAACTGGATCATGCATTAAGGGCTGCCAGGTTAGGTCCTAAGAACTAGTACTGCCTCCCAGAGCACAAGGGAGAGAACATAAATTTTGAGAGTCAGGACAGCAAACGGCTGGGAATCAAGGGTCGGCCAGAGGAGACTGGCCAGGTTAAAAGTTCTGTCTGCCAGCTGTGCGGCCTTGGGCAAGAGACCCGATCTCTGAGACTTGTTTCTCCTCATCTGTCAAATGGGGTCGTAGCTCCTCCCCACACGCCCGGACGGAGGAGCAGACGGAGCACAGCCCTCAGCCCGGAGTCAGCTCGGCCGCCGTGATGACCCCCGTCCCAAGGGGTGACTTCACGGTGGCTTCTCCCAGGTCCCCGCACTGCGGTGACCCCCAGGCAACCCAACGCAAATGAGAAGCGTCAAGTACTTGGCACTGGGGCCCATGGCCCTAGTTCTCCGCGTTGGAGACCACTTTCATCTACAAAGAGGAGAGGTGTTTCTTTTTATCATCCCCATGCTTCCCCCGGAGGTAAAAATCTGCCATGACTTTGTGTGGATTGCGGAAAGAAAGCACAGACGACAAAGCCACTAAAACACAAATAGAAATAAAAATTTGCCGCAAGCCTCTGCAGTCCGGCGTCCTCGTCCTCAGAGCGAGTGTGAATTGCACGAGTCGGAGGATTCGCAGCCATCGGATAAGGACCGGTTCCCCCAGCGCTCTGACCCTCGCAAGGGGACAGATATGGCCCTTATCTCATGTTAGCAACCGCACCGAGTGCGGCCGATTTTCAGTTCCTGCTCTTTGGGGAAGCGGCAGGGAGCTCCCATCAGTATCTGTAAGACGCGCTCTGCCGGCCGCGGGACGCCGGTCCACCTGCCGAGAGACCATGCTTGCGGCGGGAGGAATGGGGTAGGGTGGACAGGGGGCCGGGGGCGGGGACAGGCAGGGACATCTGATTAGGGCTTAGGTAATGGTGTCTGCCAGGTGTCTCTTAGGGAACTCGTACACAGAACATCGGTCTGTATGGAGAATAGGGCCCCACAGCCTACATGGACCCAGTCAGGATTTGTTGGAGAAATGGTACGTAGATCCTGCAATACAGTCTAAAAATACCATGTGCGTTCCGCAGAACGTGGGAGCCACTCAGAGATGCCTACGAAGAGGCCGGCGGCCTGCCCCCAGCCCCGTGAAGGTAGGTGCTACCGAGTGTAGGATGGCTTTCTCCATGGGGCCAGGAGAGAGGAGGTGTCCCGCCACAGACTGCCACTCGTGCTCCGTAGGGCCACAGAATTTGTAGTGCACCTACTGTGTGCTACGCACGCCGGACACCGAGCCGTGGGCTAGACACGTCACTGCTGCGAGAGCTGGACATCTGGCAGGGAAGACGGGTCATTAACGGGGGAGCAAACACGTGACTCCTGGGCGAGGGCCCAGGTTTAGGGAGTCACCGGGGGGACTCCTGGGACTCAGCTAGGGTCAAATGCCCAGCCCCGAGCTATTACCGTGAAAGGACACTGAGCGCAACCAGCAAAGGGAAAAGGTGTGCAGGGTGAAGCCCCGGGAAAACCAGGCATGAGCTTCCAGAGGCCTCTCCCAGTGGAGGCCTGCTGACGGCACTCAGGTCCTCCGGCAACAAGTTCTGACGACACCTGTGAACGCCAGTCTCCCAGGGAAGCCCCTCAGAGACCAGCACCACAGCTGGCAACCGGGGGCTGGTTCTGAAGATATGCTCTGCCCGGCACAACCAGGAGGCCAGAGCCCCGGAGGGAAAGCAGGCTCCCGGCGTAGAGCCCACGGTCTGCTCACAGCGGAGGAGCAGCGAGGCGCCCTGATCCGTCAGAGAACGGCGGGGCCCGTCCCAAAGCCCAGCGGCGCAGGTGCCGGCGGAAGGCCAGCCTTGCAAGCAGGCCTGTCTAAGGCAAGCAGACGGGCTGGCTCCGTTAACCCTTTTTCCCACGATCACACACCGTGGTGAAGGCTGCACGGGAATTCAGAAGAGAGTGTGCTAGGCTCGGTGCAGCGAGGCGGGGGTCTTTCAGACAGTGTGGTAGATGCTAATTCCCAACTACGGCCCCAGCGTCCTCCACCTCCCACGTCCTCACCATGTGACCTTGGACCACCCCCACCGAGGGGCGGGTGCCAGCCCTCACCCCTGCGTCTGGGTGACGTCCGGGGCCGGATCATCAAAGATAACAGAAGTTGAGCCTGTTTCTCTTAGGAGGCTCCGTCTTGGGACCTCCGGGCCCCTGTGCCGCCCATGTAGCAAGGGTCTGAAACCCACAGTCCGGCTGGGCTCCCAGCAGCACCCATATGGTGCAGGTCTGGAATGAACCGTGTCCCTCAAAATTCATACACTTATGCCCTTGAATCTATCTGGAGACAGGGACTTAAAGACATAATTAAGACAAAATGAGGCCATTAGCGTGAGTCCTGCTCCAGTCTGACTGTATGCTCAGAAGCAGCGGAAATGTGGACATGGAGAGAGCCACCAGGGGTGACAAACAGAGAGGACAAAGGCCACATGGGGAGGCGGCTGTCTACAAGCCAAAGAGAGAGGCCTCCAGAGAAACCAGCTCTGCCCACACCTCGATCTTGGACATCCGGCCTCCAGAACGGTGAGAAATCAAACTTTGGTTGTTTAAGGCCCCACGTCTGTGGTGTTGTGTTATGGGGACTCCAGCAAACTAACATACCAGCCGTACGACTCAGGGTCCCCAGAGAAACAGAAGTGACAGGAGATAAGTTGACGCAGACAGCCAGACTGATTACAGGCACTGGCCCACAGGCATCACGGAGACTAAGAAGCCCCACAGTCTGGCGCCCACCCTCTGGAGACCCGGGGACACCTGCGGCAGAGGTCCAGCCCACACCTGAAGACCGAGAGCCAACGTCCAAGGGCAGGAGAAGACGGGCGTCCCGATTCTGAGGACCGGGGATTGCTGGATTCCACTCGGAGCAAGGCCTTATGAAGACACATATATTCACCCACACCCAGTGACAGGTGGAACCCGTCACCTTCCCAGAAACATGCCAATCACACAAAATCAACCCCTTCCAGGTAACCCAGGCCACTAGCCTACAGAGGGCGCCACACCCGCATCACGCACCTGCACCCCTCCCCACCCCCATCCTCCCTGCCCCAGGACTGCAGAGTCCGCAGGGTCCGCAGTGTGGTGCTCAGCCCGCGGGGCCCCAGTGGTACCATCCCGGCCAGGCCACCAGGCTGGCTCGGAGAAGACCCATGCGAGGGGCGTGCGTGGTTCCTGTTAACTGTCCTTAGAGCTGCATTTCTTAAAACTGAATTTTGGTACAAATCCCAAAGGCAGCAGTTGCCTCAATGAAGCTCAAACAACGGAGGAGTTGGGGGGACCCAGTGCCCTGGGTCGACCACGAGGAAGTCCTGAGGGCGCTTGTCTGGGCGGCACGTGGGGAGGGTCTCCTCCCGGGGGGCCCCGCCGTGGCAAGCAACTGAGGCAGTGAGGAGGCTCACCTCGACTTTTCTGAGCAGCGGGCCCCAGGAGTTGCCGCATCACAGTCGAAGGAAGGAGGGAAGGAGTGAAAGCACACTCACACGGGGATCGTGTCAGTAAGCCGTACACGTCACAGAGTCAGAAAACAAACTCTTGCCCAAAACTGGCTTCCATTTGTGGTTCAGAAGACGGGGTCTGCTTTGTGATCCCGGGCAAAGGAAACCACCCAAAGCCCCCACCGCCCTCCAGACCATCTCTCCTCCCTGGGCTGGCCCGGGGGGGGGGGGACATTTCCCCCAGAATCCGCAGCTCCCCGGACTGAGCATTTTGACTCTGGGATTCCCTACTAAAAATCTGGATTCTACCACATTCTTTTCATGAAAATGAACTACAGCAGAGTAGAAACAGAAATGAAAAAAAAATACCTGATTGGCCATTGATAGGAAACGTGACATATATGTTTATGACCCATCATCCTGGATTGCCCCGGGGACTGAGGACTTACAGGGACAAGGACTGACGGTGCTAAAACCAGGACCGTCCCAGGCAAACTCAGTGTCCGCTCTAAACTCGGAGCAGAAAAAGATTTCTTAAGAAACAAAAAGCAAAGACATCAAGGAGCAGCTTGATAGGTTTTGCTACATCAAGACTAAACCCTCGGGGATGTACTGAGGGGTCGGGGGCGGCGGCAGGTACCAGCTCCGGGCCGCAGATCCGAAAGCAGCTAAGAGAGTAGATCTTAAAAGTTCTCGTCACAAGAAAACACTTGCCGCTACGCGTAGTGATGGACGTTCACTAGACTCACTGCTGGGATCTTGCAATGTACACGCTTTGGAATCGCTAGGCGGTACACCCGACCCTAATACAATGTTACGTGTCCATTATATCTGAAGAAGAAACCAACCTAAGAACCAAAGACACTATAGACAGAGCTAAAAGACAAGCCACAGAGACAGCACAAGTACCTTCAGCAAGTAGAGGGTTAGACTTGAGAACACAAAAATAGTTCCTACAAACTATCTAGAAGAGGACCAGCAACCCCACAAAAATACTGGCAACTGAGCGGCAACCCACAAAACTTAACCAAATGCACATTCACACAATGCACACACATGCACAGACACACACACACACACACAACCGTCCAGGAGCACGTGGATGGCTCAGTGGGTTGAGCATCTGCCTTCAGCTCAGGTCATGACCTCAGGGTCCTGGGATGGAGCCCCACATCGGGCTCCCTACTCAGCGGGGAGTCTGCTTCTCCCTCTGCCTCTGCCCTGGCGTGCACTCTCCTGCTCACTCTCTCTCTCTCAAATAAATAAATAAAATCTTAGACAAACAAACAAAAAACCTCCAAAACAATCTACGGAATGGAAATTAAATCAAGGAAGTGACACTTGTTTTTGTAGAATTGAGAAAATGGGAGACTTTGAACAACTCAAGACAGCCGGAAGGCAGGCACTTCAGACACAGCCGTTGGAAGCAACGTTGTCTCTTCGGGAAACTATGCAGTTGAACCAAACATAATTTAAAATGTATGCATCTTCTACCCCAGAAATTCCGCTTCTGACAACGCGCCGTTCAGAGGGGCCCTTGCCAGGTGTCCCACAGATGCACACGGGACGCTCGCTGCAGCCCCGCCCGGGACGCGAAGACCCGAGAGCAACCTCCACGGCCGGCCGCAGCAGAAAAGCCAAGACGGCAGTGGAATACTCTAACACAGTTGGAAGGAATCTATTAACCCAGATTCATCTCCCAGACACGTTGGTGCGCAAAAACAATACGGTTCGGAACAAGATGTGCTGCCTTCAGATGCTATTTCTTGAAAACACTTACAGGAAACCATCCCGTAGAGCTTCTGAGCCCCGCACACGCGTCCAGACAGTCTGCCGGGAACCCCGGGAGACAGTAATAGAGGGGTCACCTCTGGGGAACACGGGAGAAGCGCAAGGAGCAGTGCTCACCTCATTCATAACGTTTGCACTTCTCACTCGGACGAGGCAGTCCTGACACGCTGGAGTAATTAATAGTTTTCCCCAAAGAAGCCTGTTGCCTGCATCGAGCACACTACGTACGCTTCAGCCAACAAATACTGACAAGCACTGACCAGAGGCCAGACCCGCTCTAAAGCCTGAGGGTCACTCAGTGCCCGTGGAACAAAAGCAGGGTGATCGACGGTATCATTTGGCCATGCTCCTCGGCAGCCGGCGCTCCTAAGGTAACAGGATGGCCGATACCTGCGGACAAGGGACAAGCAGAGAGAATGCCAGGGCGGGGGACAGGAGTGGAGGGAGGTCTTAAGCTGGATCTCCCCCGGCAGGCCCTCGGCTGCCTGATGATACTTGTCCCCAGAGAGAAGGCTGAGGTCCGCAGGGCAGGTCTGGACCCATGGTGGCTTCCGCCAGTCGGGTAAGCCCACGCCTGGTGTCCCCGCACTGCTGGGGGTGGGGGCAGCCGGAGACAGGCTGCTTGGTGTTTGCAGTGTTCATCGCCCACTCTCCCTCTTCTGCAGACACCCCCGATCTCTTCTGGGGCCTCGGGCCTGGCGACTGAGGGACGGGCGTCCACCCCTGGCCTCTACCCCCCAGCCCCCTACCTCTCCCAGGCCACAGTGACAGGTGCAAGGGCAGGTGATGCGGCCCAGCCCGAGTCCTGCACAGACAATGGGACACTAGCCGGAGCCCCTGAGCCACGGGGCTCTGAACTGCCAGCCTCTTGACCTGGCAAGCACTCCTTTTGCTCCTGAGGTCTAGCCCCCTGCTAGCCTAAAAGCCAGCTGTGCACAGCTGACTGTCATTCCGATTTCAACAGAATTGGGCAACAGTGATCCTTCCCACATCTTCAGGGTCACTGCCTCCGGGAAGCCTGGCCCGGCCCTAACTCTGAGCCCCGAGCTGAGTCAGGGAAACAAGGCATTACATTTCCAGCTGCCTTGTGCGGCCCCTAAAGCCGCAACGTTAATGAGCATCAGCCGAGGCGTTTGATGATACCATCCATCACTCCTTCCCCTTCAAACAAACAAACAAACATACAACCCCATTTGGTACAGAAATACCCCAATACGAGTCAGAGCTTCCAGATCCGATCCCGAAGTCTGGAAGAATGAGTGGCTCATTTGTTCCTAAATCAGAGCAGCGGCTCTGACCACAAAGCCCTCAGCCCTCTAAGGTGGGGACGTGGGATCGGCCCAGGGCAGACCCCCGGAGGCAGCCGCGCCCAAATCAGGGGGCCTGAGCTTCCAGCGGCCGCGGGACAACCCTCGGCGCCTCGTTTCCCAGGGTCTGGCCATCAGGACACACAGCTGGGGGCCCACCGCCAGCTCTGCCCCGGCTCCCGGGACCCTGGCTCCAAACCGAGATATGGTATTTGGGCCGTCCTATCTGATGCCGCACCGAAACCCACAAACTCGGCCCCGCTCTGCCTCAGGCCCCCTCCACCTCCTGGGTGACATCCTTTGGGTGAAGGCTCCGCCCGGATGAATCTCAGCCTGGAGGCTCCAGACTCAAATATGCCACTGCCCACACCACACGTCCTCGGGAATGTCCCGCCGGCCTCTTCGCGCTAGAACGGCCTCCTCCTGCCGACCTTCTCCCCCACCAGCCTCTCTCCTTCGAGGGCCATACACAGACCCGCCGCCCCAGACATGGAGCCTGCGAGCTCTCCTGCATTGCAGGCCCCCACGGCTGGCCACTTTGCCCACCTCTGTCCCCTGGGCAGCAGCATCTCCCCTCCCCACCGAGAGCCAGGACGGCCAGATGAGCTGCTCCCAGATACAGCAGGTCAGCCGATCCCTCTGCTTAAACACTGCCCGTGGCCTCAGACCTGTGCCGTCTGTGCCGTTAAAGCCCCGTGGCTCATCAGGGAGTCCCGGGTCTACCTGCTCGCCTTGCCAAGTGTAGTTCCCTCATCTCCCCCTGCACACAGGTCCGCGGCCTCAGTGACCCCCCTGCTCCCTGTTTCCACCGAGCTCCTTCCCATCTCGGGGCTGCTGCTGCGGCTTTCCCTCCGGCTAGACACGCTCGCACTCCTACCATACGTGGCTCCTGCTTCTCCCCCATTATCATACCTGCAGCCAAATCGCCCTCTTCCAAGAACCTTCCCTGGCCACCCCCACCCCCGCAACTGCCCCCATCCTCAATCAACCACTTCTTCCTCTGCCCGGGGATTATCCTATTTGTTTTCTTTGCTTCCACGACTATGATGGGTCTCCCTCCTACTAGAATAAAAGCTCCCTGAGGGCAGGAAGCTGACCTTGCCCTCAGGCCCAGCATCTAGGTCAGCTCCTGACCCATTTTCAGGGACGAATAAACACCTGCTGACCACCCCCCCCAAACCTGCGCGGTTGGCTTTCTCCCTGGGAAAAGTGGGTTAGCAGAGGCTGAGCCCTGCCAGCCTTCAAGGCCTACACAGAAGCCACAGAACTATTTTAAAAATGCCCAACAATTGAAATGAACGTGTGCGGCCAGAGTTGCGTAACGTCCACGGGGCAGCCCATACACTCGGGAGGGCTCTCCATGCACCGCCGAGTGGTGGGAAGTCAGGACTCGGATTGTCCCTTCTCAAAGTCCAACTCCAAATGCACTGGCTGTAAACTCAGTACCCAACGGTGGGGGCGGGGGTGGGGGGGCTTTCCGGGAGGAGGCCAGCTCTGTGTGCACCTCCTGTGTGCAGGCAGGGGGCAACGGGGTGTGGGAACTTCTTTCCCCATTCGAGGGTGCGTACCCTGGGGTCAGGGAGCATCCCACTCTTGGTCAGCACTCTACCCCCAGAGCTCAGCACAAGGTCTAGGATTAGCGGGTCCTCGGTGCTCCGGAGGGATGGAGTCACAGCAGAAGCGCCGTCCATCCTCTCTGCTGGGATTCCAGATGCTCCCTTAACCACAGGTTGGTCCCCCAAAGCTTCAGCCACGGGCTTCTCGTACCCAGGGCACCACAGAGGGCCTGGTAAAGCTGGCTCTTGTGGGCTACCTGCTGATCCCCAAACCCCAGCATCAACCCCAGCATCACTGCCTTCTAGACCCCCTGACTCCGGGTGTCTCAGTTTCCCAACCTCGGCAGGGCTGGCATTGCGTACTAGATCATTCTCCTCTTTTCTTCCCTGGAGGGAAGGGGGGAGGCGGTCCTGGGCATCACAGGTGTTCTGAGGCACGCCTGGCTTCTCCCCACTAGATGCTACTAGTAAGTACGGGAGATGTCGCAATCAAAATTGGGGGGCACAGAATCCCCCCACCTGAGAGCCACCAATAAGATGCTGCTGAGGTTTCCAAGCCAGTTTCCAGACTGGCTTGATCCCAGAACCACTGGCACTGATTAAAAATATCGATTCCAGGTGAATCTGAGGGGCAGGCTGAGGGTGGTACCTCCTCCCCCCCAGGGGAAGCTGCTTGTAATAGGGGATTCTCACCAGGAGGCCAGTCTGCAAACAGTGGTCCAAGTTTCCTCTGGCCCAACAGCATTCAGCCTTCTGGGCACCAAATGCACCAGTGGCCACTGGGGACCCTAAGCCCCCTCCCACTCCCAGCGCCTCTTCCCTGGGCAGGTGGCGCTCTCAACCTTTTTCAGTTTCCTCAGCCCCTCTCCTGAGATCCTGTCCCTTTAACTTCAGCTGAACCCTCTCCAGGACCAGGTGTCTGCCTGCAGGGGCCCTGGCCTCTCCTGCCTGACACAGGTGGTGGCCCGCTGTCCTCCTGGGGGGCAGGGGGACAATGGAACACGTGCGAAACTCTTACTGGGTTGGGGGCGCTGCCCACGTGATCCCACCTACTGCCCCAAGGCGCAAACACTGGACCGCCCCCATTTTACAGATGCCGCACGAAGGCAAGTGCTCTGCGCACAGCACACGCAGCTAGCAGAGGTGGGTCTCCAGCCGCGACGGCCCCAAGACCCCAAGGCCAGCGTCGGACCACTGCGCGCACCGCCCTCCTTTGAGGCAGAGTCGCCCGCCTTGGCTGCAGGACAGCCCGCGCCGGGAGGCGCCCACCTCTGTGCGGGGGGGGGGGGGGGGGGGCGCCGCGGGTGTCCTGGCCACCCCGCAGCGGCCGAGGGCAGGGCGCGGGCTCCCGGCGTGCTCGCTCCCCGGCCCAGAGCCCCACGGCCCCGAGCCCCCCGGCCCCTCCCCTCGGCGCGCGCTTACCTTGCGCGGGGCCTCGGGCGGCGGCGGCGACGTCCCGGGTCCCGAAGGCGCGCAGCAGCGAGCGCACCGGCGCCGGCCAGCGGGCGCGACCCCCGCCCCGGCCGCGCATCGCGCCGGAGGGCCGCTCCGGGCCGCGTCCGCCGGGGGCCGCGGAGCGCCGCGCAGAGCCCGGGGGTGCGGAAGGCTGGGCGGGGGGTGCGGGCGGGGGCGGGGCTGCGGGGCCGGGCGCGGGCGGGGCACCACGCTGGCCCGCCCCTCGGCCGGGCGGGGGCGCCCAGGGGCGCCGCCTTGACCTTGATCTCCCCCGACCCGTCGGGCGCCCCAGCCCTGGTTGCCGGACCTCAGGGCCTGGGGCGCCCTGCGAGCGTTAACCGGAGAGCGGCCAGGAGGGGCAGCCGCAGTTCACAGCGTGGGGAGGCTGCCAGGGAGAGCCGCTGCGGGACCCTCAGCGCCAGCGTCCGGGGCTGCGAGATGGACCCCGGGATGGGGAAACGAGAGGCGGGTGACTCTGGACTGTCACTCTCCAGGGTGGGAGACGCCTTGGCCGCCTTTAAATTACCTGTAACGACGGAGAAGCCATTGTGGTGCTAATACACCGTGACTGCGTTGTCGATCTTTGTGAAAAATAAAACTAAAACCATAACTATTTTTAATGCGTACTGTACGTGGGACACCCTCGTAGCCACCAACTGGCTCAAGGATTAGAACTGTGCCAACATCCCCCCGCCCCGTCCCGCTGAGAGCTCCCACCAGTCACCACCGCTCCCCCCAGCGAGGCTTCAAAGGGCTCCACCCGCCTCTGCTGACTTTGGGGGTTTTGCCTTGGAGGCAGAATCCCTGCCTGACCTGGGCTCAGGACCCTCAGCATCGTCAGGGTCATCTGGAGAGGTCCCTGTCACCAGCAGAGTGACTGGCTCAGTGTACCAGGCAAAGGTCTTCAGAGCCCCAGCGGGACAACAACCCCCCCATCCCCACCACCCAGCATCTTCCAGGTACAGCTCCGCCCAGGAAACCCCGGGTTCAAACCCTAGCAACTCCGCAACCAGGTGCAATCACAGTGTCCATTTCACAGATGCAGAAGGGCAGGCCGCATAGAGGAACGAACTGTCCCTGGCCACAGGGTTGCGGAGTGCAGCGCTGGTCATGGATGCTACTGGGCATCCTACCCACCTGCTTCTAGCATTTCCTGTCCTTACCACTCCTCATCTTTAGAACTTTGTAACAATGTAACAACTAATAGCTAACACTACCTGCCATGCCTATACTCCTATAACCTTTAGGACAACTTCTTGAAGAAGGCAGAATTATCATCTCCATTGTATAGATGAGAACTTCATCCCCAGCTGCCTCCTATTTTCTCCTCCTTCAGCTCCTGTAGGGAGGTACTAGGATCACCTTGCTTTTTAGAGAAAGGGACTAAGCTTCAGAAAGAAGAAGTAACGTGTCCTAGGAAGTTAGGATGGGAAAGAGGATTCAGACCCTAGTCGATGTCTCAGTGCCTTAGTTCTCTGCCCAGCCCATTGGGCATGTTTTGGTGAACTCCTATTCATCCTTCAGGACCCAGTGTAAGCACTGTGTCTTCTCTGAAGCCTTTCCTTCAGCCTCCCTTGCTTCTCCTCCCCATGCATTTGGTTTCTGCTTGTCAAGCCCCCTGCACTGTGTGCATATTCTGTTGGGCACGCACCACAGGACTCTTGGTGGGAAAGAGAGAGTAAGACACAGACGTGACAACATACTCACAAATCAAAGGTGTTAAATGGGCAACCCACAGAATTGGAGAGAATGTCTGCAAATTGTGCCTTTATCTGAAAAGCTAGAGAACTCCTCAAAGCCGACAACAGAAGAACAAACAACCCAGTTCAAAAATGGGCAAAGGACTTGATCAGACATTTCTCCAAAGAAGATGAGCAAATGGTCCCATAGCCCATGAAAAGATGCTCAACACTGGTCATCCTGGGAAATGTAAACCCAAGCCACAATGGGATACCACCTCGAAAACACTGTTTATTAAACATATGGGGGAAAAAAAACACACACAAAAAATGAGAACCTTCGTGCACTGTTGGTGGGACTGTGTGATGTTTCGGGTACACACAGTAGAAAGGACAAAATGAGGCAGCTGCAGGAAACGGTATGGAGGTTCCTCAAAAAACTTAAAAATAAAATTACCCGGTGGTCCAAAAGCAATCCCACTTCTGGATTTGCAGAGAAAAGAAGTGACATCAGGGCCTCGAAGGTACCTGCCCACCTGTGTTCACAGCAGCGTGATTCACAAAAACTAAAATGTGGAAGCAACCCAAGTGTCCATCCACAGATGAGTGGAGAAGCAAAATGCGGTCTGTCCCTACAGTGGAACATTCCCCGTCTTAAAAAGGAAGGAAGCTTTGAACTTGCGTGCCCATGGATGAACCTTGAGGCCATGGTACCAATACCACAGCCCAGGCAAAGACACCGGCTCTGAAAATATGGGATGATCCCATTTTTAAAAAAAAATTTTAAAGATTTATGTATTTATTTGAGAGAGGGGAGGGGCGGGGGGTAGAGAGAGAGACTCAAGCAGACTCCTGGCTGATCGTGAAGAACGATGCAGGGCTGGATCTCGTGACCTTGAAATCATGACCTGAGATGAAACCAGGACTGAGCCACCCAGGACTCCCTGATTCCTTTCTAAATGAGGTCCCTGGAAGAGTCAGACTCATGGAGGCAGAAGCGGAACGGAGGTCGCCAGGGGCTGGCAAAAGAGGAAGAGAGAGTTAGTGTTCCATGGGGACAGTTGGAGTTTGGGAAGAGGAGATGTTCTGAAGGTTCTGTTAACAGAACAACATTATGAATGTATTTAATTCACAGAATTGCACATTTAATTCTGGTTAATTTTGGTTTTGCAACTATACTGAATTAGTTGATTAGATCTAACCATGTTGGGGGGAGTCTTAGGGTTTTCTACATATAAAATCATGTCATCTACAAATAGAGATAATTTTATTTCTTCCTTTCCAATTCTGATGCTTTTTTTCCTCTTGCTTCATTGCTCTGACGAAGGATTCCAGCCCCATGTTAAGTAGGAGCCATGAGAATGGACGGCTAAACTTACTCCCAGTCTCAGAGAAGAGCTTTTGAGCTCTCAGCACTGAGTGTGATGAGAACAGCCTCATGATCCTGCAAATATTGGAACATATACCCCCATATATCTGCGGGAAATGAAATCACCATGTCAAGGAGATATGCATGCCCCCCTGTTCTCAGCTGCCTTCCCCACAAGAGTCAAAACATGGAAGAGACCTAAATATCCATCAACCAATGAGTGGATAAAGAAGATGTGGGCACAAAAGCAAGGGAAGCAAGGGCAAAAATCTATTGGGACTACATCAAGATCAAAAGCTTTTGCACAGCAAAGGAAACAGTCAACAAAACCAAAAGACAACTGACAGAATGGGAGAAGATATTTGCAAATGACATATCAGATAAAGGGCTAGTATCCAAAATCTATAAAGAACTTATCAAACTCAACACCCAAAGAACAAATAATCCAATCAAGAAATGGTCAGAAGCCATGAAGCCATTTCTGCAAAGAAGACATCCAGATGGCCAACAGATACAAGAAAAGTGCTCCACATCACTCGGCATCAGGGAAATACAAATCAAAACCACAATGAAATACCACCTCACACCAGTCAGAATGGTTAAATTAACAAATCAGGAAATGACAGATGCTGGTGAGGACGTGGAGAGGGGAACCCTCCTACACTGTTGGTAGGAATGCAAGCTGGTGCAACCACTCTGGAAAACAGCATGGAGGGTCCTCAAAAAGTTGAAAATAGAGCTACCCTATGACCCAGCAATCGTACTACTGGATATTTACCCTAAAGATACAAACGTAGTGATCCAAAGGAGCGTGTGCACCCAGATGTTTATAGCAGCAATGTCCACAATAGCCAAACTATGGAAAGAACCTAGATGTCCATCAACAGATGAATGGATAAAGAATATGTGGTCTATATATATAATGGAATACTATGCAGCCACTAAAAGAAATGAAATCTTGCCATTTGTGACGACGTAGTTGGAGGGTATTATGCTGATTGAAATAAGTCAATTGGAGAAAGACAACTATCATATGATCTCCCTGATATGAGGAAGTGGAGATGCAATGTTGGTGGCTTGGGGGGTAGGAAAAGAATAAATGAAACAAGATGGAATCAGGAGGGAGACAAACCATAAGAGACTCTTAATCTCACAAAATAAACTGAGGGTGGCTGGGGGGAGTGGGGGAGGGAGAGGGTGGTGGGGTTATGGACACTGGGGAAGGTATGTGCTATGGTGAGTGCTGTGAAGTGTATAAACCTGGCGATTCACAGACCTGTACCCCTGGGGCTAATAATACATTATATGTTAATAAATTTAAAAAAAAAAAGATGTTGGCGCTACGTAGGGGAATGTTATGCAGCCATGAAGCAGAAGGAAATCCTGCCATTTGCGACAATGTGGACGGACCTTGAGAGCATCATGCTAAGTGAGATACGCCAGACAGCAAAAGACGGACACCGTGGGATCTCACTTCTGTGAGGAGCCTAAAAAACACAAACAAAAGCCAAACCCATAGAAATGGAGATCAGATCTGTGGGGACCAGCGGCGGGAGTGGGGAGTGGGGCAAAGGAATTGGAGGAAGGTGGCCCAAAGGTTTGAAGATCCAGCCCTAAGATAAGTCAGTCCTGGACGTGGGACACAACGTGAGAACTATGGCTACCTGCCGTGTAGCACATCCAAAGGTTGCAAGGAGAGAAGGTCCTGGCAATCATCATCACAAGGAAAAAACATTTTCTTTCCCTTCATTCCTTCTTCCGTTTTTCCTTCCATCCTTCCTTCCCTCCCCTCCTTACTCCTTTCTTTCTCTCTCTCTTTCTCTTTCTTTCATTCTTTCTTTGTATCTCTAGGAAATGATGGATGTTAATGAACTTTGTGTGATCATTTCACAATATATACACAATATACACTTATACAGTGCTGTGTTGTATTTCAATAAAACTGGAAGAAAAAATGCAAAGGAATCTAGTGACAGTTGCTCTTTTAAGACAAACTTTGAATAAAGAATGTTCTAAAAAATAGAAATAAACAAAATGATTACTTTTATATGACGTGGATTTTTTTTAGTTTTTTTTTTTAAGATTTTATTTACGTCATTAGTTTTTGAAGTAATTTTTTTTTAGGCTACATTTTTTTTTTATTTTCAGCATAACAGTATTCATTGTTTTTGCACCACACCCAGTGCTCCATGCAATCCGTGCCCTCTCTAATACCCACCACCTGGTACCCCGGCCTCCCACCCCCCGCCCCTTCAAACCCCTCAGATTGTTTTTCAGAGTCCATAGTCTCTCATGGTTCACCTCCCCTTCTGTGGATTTTTAACTTGATTTTTTTTTTTTAAAGAGAAAAGCAGCATTCCCTCAAAAAGTATCAGTGTCTTCGTGTGGCTCGGCGGAGGAAGAGGATGGACTCTGGAGAAGGAACACACAGCCATTGTGTGTGTGTTTGTGTGTGTTTCTCTCTTAGCCACCGGGAGTCTGTCTTATTTCCTGAAAGCAAAAGACAGAGACTCCTGGCGTCCAAACCCAAGTCAGAAGAAAATCAGTGTGTGCCCTGCAGTGGTCTGGGGCTGAAATGATTAGTTCTTTTAAGTCTCCTGTTTTATCCTAAAAATCTGTTCCCTGCACACACATAAAATCTCCCTCCAAATGGCCCAGGGGAGCCAAGGCTGAGGGAGCAGGTACTCTGCCCCGTGGCTGTCCTGGACCCGCACCGGGGGCACTGTGACCGACCTAGAGATGGCTTTCCCAAGAGCGGCCCCCTCCTGCCCCTCGATCCTGTCCTGGCCCGTTTCACGCCCCTGCTCTCCACCCGTTCCTCCCTTCCTCTTTCCTTCCTTCCTTTCTTCGGGACGCTGGGTGTGGAGACCAAAGCAAAGTTTGAATTCGTGACCCTGAGATCGAGACCTGAGCGGATATGAAGATTCTGATGTTTAGCAGACTGAGCCGCCCAGGTGCCCCTCTCTTTCCTCTGTCTTTGTGCAGTCTTGTCTCTCCAAGACCCAGCTCAGAGTCACTTCTCTTCTGGTGCTGAATTTTCTGAATGACTCTAAACTGCCCCAAACCCTTTTTGGGTCAAACGGAAATATACAGAGCAGTGGCTGTCAGTTCTGGGGCACCTACTGTGGCTGTGTGCTGGGGACCCCTCACATCCTGCTTCTCAGCATCTTACAGAGGTGGACACGGGTTCAAGGTCGTTGGAGTGACCACAGAGAGGACGTTTCAAGGCTAGACTGCCTCCAGCCGTCAGATTCTCACCGGTCATCTCTTTTGTCCACATGCTGATTGAGGTCAAGAGTCTAAGCCTGCCACTGTCCCCTTGGGAAGTTTTGGGGGGTGAGCACTAGGGGTCAGCATTGCAAAGCTGCGGTGCTGGAGAGAAAGAAATTCAGAAACCAAGTTGTTTCCAGGAATGTCAGGCTCGAGGGATGGGCGGCGCGCCCTCTAGTGGCCACTCGGATGGATGCAGCAGAGCTGGTCCAAGGTTCCCCAACCCCGGGGCCTGGATGGAGTTATCTGATGTTGGCGGGGTGGGGTGGGAATGGCCCACAAGGGCATCATGCAGGCAGCCGAGCTATGTTTTCTAAAATGCACCCAACCTGCCATTCTAGTCAACAATCAGCATTGCCGCCTTCCATTCTCGGCTGTGTTTTATGAATGAGGGAAAAGCTCCTCAAAACCTTTGCAAAGCATTGCAGGGATATCGATCAATGGTGAAAAACAAATGCTCATAGTGCACAATGGTGCGCCACCTTGGAAAACAGTCCAGCAATTCCTCAGAAAGCTAAGCGTGGAGCTGCTGTGTGAGCCAGCGCTCCCTAGCCCTCGCACCCTGGGCGCCGACCCAGGGGAGTTGGAAACACGTCTCACTGGAAAGCTTCGATTGGTCCCTCAGGGCAGCATGACAACTTGCAATAGCCAAAAAGTGGAAACAACCCAGATACACGTGGGCTGGTGAGTGGATAACTGAACTGAAATGCATCCACACAACGGGACCTTACTTGACAGTGAGGGGGAAGACGTGGGGACCCGTGATCACTGGACGAGCCTTGAGACCACAGTGCTCGGTGAAAGACACCAGACACAGAGCGACAGCAAGTGTGGGGTTCTCTTTAGGAAGAAATCCAGAGATCCGGGAGGCAAATTAGTGTTTGCCACGGGCTGGGGAGTGGGGAATGGGGGGCGGCCACTGATGGGTGCGAGGTTTCTTTATAGGGTGATAAGAAAGATCTGGAATTGGATGGCAGTGACGGCCACGCGACCTTGTGAATACACTAACAACGGCTGATCTGTACACTTCCAAATCGTGACTTTAGGATACGTAAGCAACATCTCAATTAAAAATACCGTTCTCCACTCAGCCACCTGGTGAAGGGCCCACCACATGCCAGAGAGTTTAGAAGTGATCAGGTAATCCCACCCCACTCCGCACCCCTGGCAGCTGGGAAAACGAACCTATTTTATAGCAAGAACACGGAGTCCAGAAGGCCACTGTGTGGGGATTGGGACCAGGCTCCATTTCTTCCATTGGTGTGGGGAGGAGGCGGAGTGGGGGTCTCCCGGGAGCCGACTTCAGCCAGAGCTGAAACAGCGGGAGGGAACTCGCGGGCATTCATCCACCCATGCATGCATCCGCCCGCCCATCTGTCCCCCTGCCCAGTCATCCTTCTGTGTGCGTTCAACTTTGCTCTGACTCTCTGCCTTTTCCTTCCTGGCTACCTCCGGGTCTCCATCAGCTGTGGTCTCCTGGACTCTCTCCTCTTGCCTCACTCTCTCGCCCTGTCTCAGTTCCAGCCTTTCCCCTGCCCCTCCCCCACCGCTCTCTCCAGTCTGCACGTCTCGTGCCCTGCAGCTGACGTGGTCTGCGGACTCCTTCTCCATGACCCTCCCCGGGGCCCCCGCAGTGGAAGGAGGCTCCTGGACTCTCTCCTCTCCGCTGATCCCTCCTTCCTTACTTGTCACAGGAAGGTACCCCAGGCTGGGATTTAGGGGGAGCAGCGAACTGGGGGCACTCCTTCCAGTCTTCTCTCTAAACTAGGGATTCAGGAATGTCCACCCCAGGTCCCTGCACACACACATCTGAGTGCCCCCAGCCCTCCCTAGAACCCGTTTCTCCTTTTCCCCTGAATGTCCCTTTTTTAGAAAGCCCTCCGCCACCTGTGTGAGCTTCTGGGCCCCTGCGTCCTCCTGGGAACTGAGCCCACTCTGTCTCTGCGGCTCAGCTGAGCATACTGTCCTCCCATTCCTAGCATCTAGAAGGCTCCTGTCTCCCCCCAACCCCAGGCTGAGCTGAGGGAGGCAGACCCAGAGCAGGAGCAAGGGAAACTGCAGGGAAGCCACCCATTGCTGTGTCCCCCGAAGGCTGAGTAAGGAGGGATAGCAGCTACTTATCCTATAAACTGGACCCTCACAAGAATGAAAGCACATGATATCTCAAGACAATAAGGCAGCAGGTGTCACTGGGACTGTCCCAGGCAATCAGTGACACAGGGCCACCCTGTGTATAAGGGACACCCTCAGAACGGTCCCTCTGTGGGCAGAAAAAGAAAAGGACTTGCCACCACCTCTTATGTCCCCTTGGTCAAAGATTTGTGCAAGGAGCCCTGACCCCCTGAGACTCCCCTGCATCTGGGCTCAGAGCAGGGTCCCATAGCAATTTCCAGTGTCTGCAGGGTGGGGGGACCTGGGTAGCGGCAAGGCCCCTCCAGCTGCTGGGGCTCCACGACATGCAGGTGTGCTCCAGGCAGGATCTCTGCCATACAGAGAGGAGAGGGTGCCCCAGAACCAGCCCCCCACGACCAGAAACATGCACAGTTTAGAGCATATGCTCTGTCCCCCCTGGCCAGCCCTGCAGGCCTCTGTGGTGGTCTGTCATAAGAGAGCACAGTAGAAGAGTAAGTCCTGGGTGAGGCAGACGATTGTCCCTCCTAGGCCAATAATGGTGACAAAGCTGTACTCACACTCATTATTGATGCTGCTGACATTAGAATTGGGAACTTTGGTCCTTCTCAACAACAATTTTCATTGGAGCCCCAGGGTGGCTAAGTGGGTTGGTCGTCTAAACTCTAGGTGCCGGCGCAAGTCATGATCTCAGGGTCATGAGACTGAGCCCCAAGTTGGGTTCCACGCTCAGTGGGGAGTCTGCTTGGGATTCTCTCTCCCCCTCTGCTCCTCCCTCTACCCTTGTGTGCTCTCTCTCTCTCTCTCTCAGTAAATAAATAAATTTTTTTAGAAAACAAAAACAATTTGCTCCTTTTGATGAAGTACGTGAGTTGTGGCACCAATTGGGTGTCCATCTAGTGGCTGCAGGAAGCTGGCCACAGAGTCCCACCATCTCTGGCAGAGATCCTCAACTTAGGAAGGAGAGGGAGGCCATCCTTGAAGGAGAAGAGTCTGCAGCTGAAGCAACAGGAAGTGAGGACTTGTTTCAGCTCATAAAAGCTCATCAGTTTTGTATTCTGCCCTTTTGGGGTTAATATAAAACAACCAGGCATGCTGGGACTCTCCCTTGCTGAACATGTGTCCCAAGGATAGGTCATGCAGCATGGCCAGTGTGACCATGTGGGGTCCCCTGCCTCTCCTCTCCTCTCTGCTGCTAGAGCTGGCAGGTGTCTACACAATGGTCTTTGGGACAGGGGCAGTTGTCAGCTCTGTGACCATGGCTCCCCGTGAACATGGAACTGCCCTTTCTATGCTTGTTGTCTTGGTATAATTATCAATAGCACTCCCTTTCACCCTCAAAAGTATCCCCATTTGGGTAATAGAAGTCTGCCTGGTGTGATGTTAATTTTATATGTCACCTTGACTGGGCCATGGGATGCTCAGATGGCTGGGAGGATATTATTTCTGAGTGATCACGACGGTATCTTGGGAAGAGAGGAGCATTTGACTCCGAAGACTCAGTAAAGAAGATCACCAGTGTGGGTGGGCATTGAACCATCTGTGGATGGCCTGGATAGAACAAAAGGTGGAAGGAGACGAGCTCCTTCTCTGTGCTTGAGCTGAGACATCCGTGTTCTCCTGCCCTTGAACATTGGTGACCTTGGTTCTTAGGGTTTTGGACACTAAAAGACACTAGAGAATCCCTTACTTTATAAATAAAAGTAAAATCTAGTGTCATTGTGTAGACACTAAAATCTAGTGAGACCAAAATTTAAAATGCTATTACCAAGATGCAATTCCAAGTGGAGGCTACAAAAACAAGGATGAATGAAGCAGAGGACAGAATGAGGATATAGAAGATAAAATGGTGGAAAATAAGGAAGCTGAAAGGAAGAGGGAAAGAAAACTATTAGATCATGAAGGGAGACTTAGAGAACTCAGTGATTCCGTAAAGCAAAATAATACAATATCTGTATAAATAGGAATTCCAGAAGATGAAGAAGGGGAGTGAAGGGCAGAAGGTTTATTTGAACAAATTATAGCTGAGAACTTCCCTAATCTGGGGAAGGAAACAGGCATTCAAGTATAGGAGGTACAGAGAAGCCCCCTAAAAATCGATAAAATAGGTCAAAAATTCAATATAGTAGAGGCAAAATTGCAGATTTCAAAGATAAAGAGAAAATCCCGAGAGCAGCTTGAGACAGGAGGTCCTCGACCCACAACGGGTAGACATATAAGGCTGGAAGCAGACCAATCCACAGAGATCCGGCCAGAAAGGGCTGGCATGATTGCTCAGGTTGCTAAATGAGAAAAAAATGCAGCCGAGGATACTTTATCCAGCAAGGCTGTCGTTCTGAATGCAAAGAGAGATCAAGAGTTTCCAAGACAAACAGAAACTAAAAGAATTTATGATAACTAAAACAGCCCTGCAATAAACAGTAAAGGGGATCCTGTTAGCGAAAAGAGAGCCCCAAAACAGACACCAGAAAGGAACCTAGACAATAAAGTGACTTTGTGACAGGTACTATATTGGCACTAAATTCATATCTTTCAATAATTACTCTGAATGTAAATAGAATCAATGCTCCAATTAAAAGACATAGGGTGTCAGAATGACTTTTTTAAAAGACCCATCAATAACCTGCTTACAAGAGACTCATTTAGGACCCAAAGACACCTCCAAATTGAAAGCAAGGGGGTAGAGAACCATTTATCATGCTAATAGACATCAGAAGAAAGCTAGGGTAGCCATCCTTACATCAGACTTTAAACCATAGACTGTACTAAGGGGTGTAGAGGGACACTATATCATAATTAAAGGGTATAGCCAACAAGAAGATCTAACAATTGTAAATATTTATGCTCCTAACTTGGGAGCAGCTATTTATATAAGTCAATTAGCAAAAAAATTAGATAATAATACAATAAAAGTAAGGGACTTTAACACCCTCCTCACAGCAATGGACAGACCATCTAAGTAGAAGATCAACAAAGAAACAAGAACTTTGAATGACACACTAGACCAGATGGACTTCACACATATACACAGAGCTTCCCATCCTAAAGCAAAAGAATATATATTCTTCTCGAGTGTACATGGAACATTCTCCAGAATAGATCACATACTGCTTCACAAATCAGGTCAGAACTAGTACCAAGTGACTTAGATTATTCCCTGCATATTTTCAGACTACAGTGCTTTGAAATTTTAACTCAATCATAATAGGAAATCTGGAAGGAACTCTAATACTTGAAGGTTAATGAGCATCCTACTAACAAAAGTTGGGTCAACCAGGAAATTTTAAAAAGAATTTTAAAAATTCATGGAAACAAATGAAAATGAAAACACAACAGTTCGAAACCTTTGGAATGCAGCAAAGGTGGTCCCAGGTGGGAAGTACATAGCAACACAAGCCTTTCTCAAGAAACTAAAAACATCTCAAATACACATCCTAACCTTACTCCTAAAGGAGCTGGAAAAAGAACAGCATATAAATCCTAAACCAAGCAGGAGAGGAGAAATAATAAAGATTAGAGCAGAAGTCAATGAAATAGAAACCAAAAGAACAGTAGAACAGATCGAGTATAGAAGCTGGTTCTTTGGAAGAATTAATAAGATTGATAAACCTCTAGGCAGATTTATCAAGAAGAAAAGAGAAAGGACACAAATTAACAAAATCATAAATGTGGTGCCCCCTGAACTCCATGGAGACAAAAGGTCCTATGCTAGGGACCCTTTCAAATGCTGCCCTGGGTATCTCTTCCTCTGGCTGGTCATTTGTATCCTTTATCATATCCTTCCTAATAAATCAATAATACTGAAAAAGAATTAAATGAAATCATGAATTAAAGAGGAGGGATCATGACCAACATCAAGGAAATATGAACAATTTTAAGAACATCTTATAAGAAACTATATGCCAACAAGTTAGGTAATCTGGAAGAAACAGATGGATTCCTACAAACATATAAACTACCAAAACTGAAACTGAACCAGGAAGAAATGGAAACCTGAACAGACCCATAACCAGCAAAGAAATTGTATCAGTCATCAAAAATCTCTCAAAAAACAAGAGTCCAGGGCCAGATGGCTTCCCAGATAAATTCTATCAAACATTTAAAGAAGAATTAATGCCTGTTCTTCTGATACTGTGCCAAAAAATAGAAATGAAAGGAAAACATCCAAACTCATTCTATGAAACCAGCATGACCTTGATCCCTAAACCAAAGACCCCTTTAGGAAGGAGAATTATAGACCAATATCCCCGATGAATATGGATGTCAAAATTCTCACCAAGATACCAGCCAATAGGATCCAACAGTACATTAGGCAGATTACTCACCCTGACCACGTAGGACTTATTTCTGGGGTGTAAGTGTGGTTTAACATTTGCAAATCAATCGACATGATACACCACATTAATAAAAGGAAGGACAAGAACCACATGATCCTCTAAATAGATCCAGGAAAAGCATTTGACAAAATACAGCATCCTTTCTTGACAAAAATTCTCTTCAGTGTCGGGATAGAGGGAACCATACCTCAATATCATAAAAACCACATACAACAGACCCACAGTGAATGCTCATGGGGAGAAACTGAGAGCTTTCCACTAAGGTCAAGAACATGACAGTGATGTCCACTTTCACCACTGCTGTTCAACATAGTACCAGAAGTCCTAGCCACAGCAGTCAGACAACAAAAAGAAATAAAATGCATTCAAGTGAGCAAAGAAAAAGTGAAATTTTCACTCTTCACGGATGACATGATACCCAAAGGACTTCACCCCAAAAGTGCTTTAGAACTGATATAGGAATTCAGAGTCACAGGATATAAAGTCAATGGCAGAAATCAGTGGCATTTCCATACACTAACAATGAGACAGAGAAAAGAGAAATTAAGGAAGCGACCCCATATACAATTGCACCAAAAACCATAAGATACCTAGGAATAAACCTAGCCAAAGAGGAACGTAAAGGACCTGTACTCTGCAATCTATAGGACACTTATGAAAGAAGTTGAAAAAGACACAAAGAAATGGAAAAACATTCCACACTCATAGATTGGAATAACGAATATTGTTAAAGAATCTATGCTGCCTAGAGCAATCTACATGTTCAGCACAATCCCTATCAAAATACCATCAGCATTTTTCATAAAGCTGGAACAAACAATCTTAAAATTTGTATAGAACCAGAAAAGACCCTTAATAGATGAAGTAATGTCAAAAACAGAAAACCAAAGCTGCAGCCATCACAATCACAATTCCAGACTTCACGCTCTATTACAAGGCTGTGATCATCAAGAAAGCATGATACTGGCACAAAAACAGATGTGTAGATCAATGGAACAGAATAAAGACCCCAGAAATGGACCTTCAACTGTATGGCTAACTAGTCTTTGACAAAGCAGGAACGCATATCCAGTGGGAAAAGGACAGTTTCTTCCACAAATGGTGCTGGGAAAATTGGACAGCCCCATGCAGAAGAATGAAGCTAGATCATTTTCTTATACCGTACAGAAAAATAAACTCAAAATGGATGAAAGACCTAATGTAAGACAGGAATCCATCAAAACCCCAGAGAACCCAGGCAGCAACCACTTCAACCTCGGGCACAACAACTGCTTGCTAGACACGTCACCAAATGCAAGGGAAACAAAGGCAAAAGTGAATGATTGGGACTTCCTCAAGGCAAAAAGCTTCTGCATGGCAAAGGAGACAGTCAACCAAACCAAAAGACAATTGACAGAATGGGAGAAGGTATTTGCAAATGTCTTATTAGATAAAGGGCTAGTATCAAAAATTGATAAAGAACTTACCAAACCTTACCTGAAAACCAAAAAATCCAGGCAAGAAATGGGCAGAAGATATAAACAGACAGTTCTCCAAAGAGGACATACAAATGGCCAACAGATACATGAAGAGACGTTCGACATCACTCATCCTCATGGAAACACAAATAAAAACCACAGACAGATACCAACTCACACCCGTCAGAATGGCTAAAACTAACAAGTCAGGAAACAAGGAATATTCGTAAGGACACAGAGGAAGGGGAACCGTCCTACAGTGTTGGTGGGAATGCAAACTGGTGCAGCCACTCTGGAAAACAGTATGGAGGTTCCTCAAAGTGTTACAGATAGAGCTACCCTATGACCCAGCAATCGTAGTACTGGGTATTTACCCCAAAGATGCAAATGTATTGATCTGAAGGGGCACGTGCACCCCAGTGTTCATAGCACCAATGTCCACCATAGCCAATCTATGGAAAGAGCTGAGATGTCCACTGAAAGAAGGATGGATAAAGACAATGTAATATCTATCTATCCACCTACCTATCTGTAATGGAATATTACGCAGCCATCAAAAAGAATGAAATCTTGCCATTTGCAATGGTACGATTGGAGCTAGAGTGTATTATGTTAAGTCAAACAAGTCAGTCAGAGAAAGATAAATACCATACAATTCCACTCATATGTGCAATTTAAGAAACAAAACAGATGAGGGGTGCCTGGGTGGATTAAAGCCTCTGCCTTCGGCTCAGGTCATGATCCCAGTGTCCTGGGATGGAGCCCCACATCAGGCTCTCTGCTCAGCTGGGACCCTTCTACCCCTGCCCCCCACCACTGCCTGCCTCTCTGCCTACTTGTGATCTCTGTATGTCAAACAAATAAAATCTAAAAAAAAGAAAAAAGAAAAAGAAAAGAAACAAAACAGATGAACATAGGGAAAGGGAAGGAAAAATATGATAATAACAGAGAGGTAGACAGACCATAGGAGACTCTTAGCTCTAGGAAACAAACTGATGGTTACTGGAGGGGAGGTGGGTGGGGACGGGGTCACTGGGGGATGGGCATTCATGGGGGCGCGCGGTAGAATGAGCACTGGGTGTTGTCTGCAGCTGACGAATCACTAGATTCTATCCCAAAATGAATAATACCGTACATGTTAACTAAACTGAATTTAAATAAAGAATCAGACCCTCGGGTTGTTTTCCCTGGAGTAAAGAGCATGAAGTGACAGCGTGACATGTTTACAGACGCACAAAATGCAGACGATGGGTCCTTCGCGTCAACCCCTAGAAGCAGCAAGGAGCTCAGGGACTCCGTACCTGGTTCTTTTGAACATTCGTAGGAATGTAGGGAAGAGCGCCATGTCGGGCGGCTGCTGTAAACGCCACCGGACAAAGTGGTGGGAGAGGAGGAGGGACCCCTGCTGGAGCCCCCACCAAGCACCAGTTCCACAACCTGAGAGCTCCCAGGTGCGCCCGAAGGAGACCCTCACTTCCTGCAGCCTGGGGGCTGAAGTCGTGGCCATCCAAGTGCAATGGGCCGTGCCGCCTGGCAGGGTGTGTGCTGGCCCCGTTATGGCAGACATAGAGGCTGAAAGACCCCCATCCCCGGCGCCCCGCGCCCCGGGCTGAGCAGCACCGAGCTCCTGCTACTTTGCTCTCAGCCGTCTGAAAACTCCCATGACCTTCCGTCCGCTCTTCACTCTACGCTTAGGGATTTTGCTGAGGTGTAATTCTTGCTGAAAGGTGAGCTCGTGACATACGTACGCAAATATAAATAACCGCGCATCGGAGACGTGACTGTCGTCGCTCCGTGATGAGCGACCCGTGGGAGCTAAAAGCCAGCTCCAGGGAGAGTCCCAGGAACAGCCGCCGGGGGGGTCACCGTCGGTGAGCTCAGGGGAGACGCCTGCTGACTTCTGGGACGGCCCGCGGCTCCGCCACCAACAGCCCCTGCGTGTCTGCCGACCACGGAGAACTCACCTCCCAGTGTTTTCTCCACCGAACGGGTTGGCAAAATCGCTCGAAGACGATGAGAGGCATAGAAACCCCGTAACCCAGACCACCCAGCGGGCGGGCCGGAGATGGAGGCTCCTCCACCAGGATCCCCAGGTGCCTGAGAAATGGGGTCTGGGGGGTCTGGAGGGGCTGCAGGGGTGCGGCTGCTAACCTCCTGCCCGCTCGTCTCTGGGAAGCTTCCACCGTCCCCCAAAGCGACATGTGCTCAGCACCAGTTGTCTGCAGGGACGCACCCTGCAGTTCTGCCTGCGGATAATCGAGAGCCAGGTGGTACCCATCCACCCCGGGCTGGTGAGTTCAGTGACTCCTGGTGCGTGGCCAGGCTGCTATATTGGGGGCCGAGAGGGGGGCCGAGAAAGTTTGTCTGGGCAGGCAGACCCACACTTCTAAGTTCGCCTCCGCTCAGCACGACCGTCCTGCCTGCCCTGTGTTAGGGTGTCGTGGTGACCGGCACAACACAGCCTCCCCGGGAGAGGACACACCCGCTCCCCCCACGCCCCCACCTGCCCCACAAACCTCCATGCCAGAGGAGCTGCTCCCACCTCCCTGGGGACCCCCTGCCCCTGCTGGTTCAGCTGACGCTTACCCAGGGAGGGAAGTCACATCCTGAACATGACCGACACCCTGCAAAGTCACCGTCCTTGTTGAGTTCAGCGACATCATCGCGTCGGTGACGGAGGACAGCCCTGCCACCACCTGCTGCTCCATAACCAGAGAAAGCGATAATGACTTTCCAGTCTGAAGTCCGGACGGCCTGTGGCAGAGTCCATGACGGCGGGCACCGCGGGGCCCTTCAGCCCGGGATGCTTCCTTGTGGGTTTCTGTGGCCTGGGGGCCTTTGGGATCAGCCAGACCGAGCGGTCAACACCTGTCCGGGTTCATTACCCTCCGGTCTGCAGCAGGTCCTGGCTTGCCCCAGCAATGCTGCCCTCCCCCGGGCACCCCGTAACCACCTGTCGGGGCTCGGGTAATCGAGGTGGCTGGAAGGAGTGGACACAGCAGTGCCATGACTCCCGTTCTTAGCTGAGGGCGCATGGCCATCCCCGCACAGTGACGCTCTGTGCCGCAAGCCGCCAAAATGTCAGTGTCCCCCAGGCACTCAGCTGTGGGAGCCACCAGCCTCCCCCCACAGGTGTGTCAGTGTCCGTCTCTCACGGCTCATCACGTTTGCCCCAAGTCCCCCAGTGGCATCCACTTAACCCTACCCCAATGGAAATAGCGTTGTCACATGAGCACAGGACAGAGAGCCCCAGAGGAGCCCAAAGTCTCTGAGTTTTATCCTGACAGGGGTGAAGGACTGCATGCCCCAGGTGGAGACCCAGAGGCCTCTGTCCATTCTCGAACTGTGCCATTGTGACCCAGAGGCATTTCGGTGTCCCTGTTCAGCCAACATACACACCACCCAGGCTGCATGGGACTTCCTGGCTTCTGTCCCTGTCTGACCTTAAGTGTGTAGGTTTTGTTCTTTGAGACGAGTCTCCTGTCCATAACCGTATTTTTAGCTACCCTGTCAGTGGTCTTGTGGAGAGTGAAAACAGATCTCTGCCTGAGGCCCCGCAGTTCCCTTGGACATCGTCTGTGACCCCTGGGACACCACAGGCATACCCCTGTGTCCAGAGAGCATGCCCTCGGCCCATCCCTCCTGAGAGCAGGCACCCCCATCCTGGGCACTGGGGTTGAGGAGCCCCCCTATTTCGACTAAGCCCGGGAGAGCTCCATTCATGATCTCACTCACCACACCAAACTGTCCGGACAGTGGCATCTGTTCCTGTCCCGTCACCAGAAGCAGAACTCGGAGGTCTTCTGCCCATGCATCTTGGTATTGAAGGGACCAGAAAACAGAACACAGCGAGGTGCTGGGCAGAATGAGCTTTCCCTGCACAGAGAAGAGGCAGAACGGATCAGCTGCAGAAGCGGGCATCACTTCTCCCAACCCACGAGTCCCTCCTGCTAGCAGACACGGGGCCATTGGTGGGTACGCACCCCTCTTGTGCCGCATGGGGACCATGTGCCCTTCCCACAGGAGACAGAGAGAGCAGGGCGTGGGCCCGGCCATGTGATGCACACGCTTAAGCAGAGCACAGGAGCACAAGTGGAGTCGGCCCCAGGGGCAGCTGTTGCAAAGCAGGGGATGAGCCCGGCACAGGCTGCAAGGACCCTGCCTCCCGGGGAGGGGGTGCTCTGGGCCCCAGGCCCATCCCCGTGTGGCTGAGTCATGCTCAAAAGTCCGAACATGAGACAGCCTCTCCCAACAATGCCCATGATCCAGAAACCCCACTTCTGGCAACAAAACCCAAAGACGTGAAAACAGGGTCTCGGAGAGATAGTCGCACGCCTGCGTTCCCAGCAGCATGACTCACGACAGACCAAAGACAGAAGCAATATGGACGTGCACTGACAGGTGTGGACAAAGGTGGTGTAGACATACAGTGAAATGTGACTCAGCCTAAGAAAGAAGGACATCCGTATCCCTGTGGCCGAACCTTGAGGGCGTCCGGCAAAGCAAGCCCGTTCAAGAAAGGCAAATGCAGCGGGGCTCCTCTTCCAAGCATGGGGAGAGCGCCCGACTCCCAGCCAGCAGGGCTGCGGGGGGGGGGCGGGGGGGCGGGGGGGCTGTTCAAACGGGGACAGACTTTCAGTTTCTCGAGGTGAGACGTTCTAGAGCTCTGCTGCACAACAGTGTGCATAGAGTTAACACTACCGTACCCCAAAAAAGGACTAGGATGGCAAATTTTACGTTAGGTGTTTTTATCACAAGTCATGAAAAGATTGTCCTAAAGCTGCTGGGTTCAGACCTCAGGGGTAACTTGTGACATCAACTTCCACTTCAACAGGGGTGACTCATGGACTGTGTCATGGAACCACAGCCTCCCAGAGGGGCCCAAGTCCTCTGAACCTGTGAGGGCAGTAGGTCAGGCGAGGGAAACTAAGGCTGTAGATGGAATTAAGGCAGTTCCTCAGCCAAGCTTTAAATGGGAGGATTGTCCTGGATGATCCCGGTTAGACTGATGCAATCACAGTAGGAAGAAGGAAGCCAGAGAGATCAGAAGGACATGCCGTGAAGAGTCATCACCTGTGCTGTGGACAGAACTTCGTCTTCCCAAAATGCTCTCGCTGAAGCCTGAGCTCCCAGTGTGACTGTTACTGGATCTGGGGACTTCAGGACGTAATGAACTCAGCCATCAGGGTGGGCCCCAAGCCCATGGGACTGTGACTCCCACTCTCTCCACCGCAAGGGGAAAGCAGCTGTCTCCAGCCAGGTGAGAGGACACACTAGAAATGAACCCGACAATGCCTTCATCTGGGACTTCCCACCTCCAGAGCTTTGGGGATGTACGTGCCTGTTGTCGAAGCCCCCAGTCTGTGGAGACAGAGCTGACCGGTGCTGGCTTTGAAGATGGAGGAAGGGGCCAGGGGCTCGCAATGGGATAGAGCAAGGGCACATTCTCCCCGAGAGCCTCCAGAAGGAACACAGGCCAGCCGACACCCATGTCAGACCCCCACGCTCTCCAACCACAAGAGGATAGATTTGTATTGTTGTAAGGCACTGATTTGGTGGTAACTTGTTGTGGTGGCAATTGGAGACTCACCCATATACACCAAGATTGAATGAAGAAGTCTGGACTTTCCCTAAGTCTAACATCTGTGGTTTTATAGATTTTCTCTTTACCTTTCTAGAACTTTGCAGACTGGCGAGTCCAGTTGTTTTTAAAGTTTATTATAATAACCCCTAATCATTTTACATCTCTCCTCCCGAGACTTCCTTCACTTCCTTGCCCACGGACACAGTGAGGGAAAGAACCCATCGAACTCAGGATTCAGTTGTGTGATGGCCTCGGATGAGGTCATAATGATTTTTGCTCTGTTTCCAAAATTGACGTCATCGTGGTGTTTATCCAGATGTGGTTAGCTGTGTTAGTTTAGTGACAGCAGATGAAGCCAACGTTTGTGGGAACAATATACAGTTGCTCTTCATTGCCTTTGTAATGGATTCCTCATAGTTACTGTGTATGCAGAGTGTGGGTTACGTATTCCCTCGGTGTGAAAATGTAACTGAGGCTCACCTGACATCTTTTCATTGGCATACTGGGCATGGAGGAGTTTGCATGCATTTTACCACCTGGAGGAACTCTACATCATCTGTGAATTGGGATATTTACCAGCACTCTCTATTTAGATGCACTGTAATATAATTTCAAATAGACACCAGCCCTTCAACTTGACGCTGAATTATTTTTCATCCAAGCCAAAATCAATCAGTTCATGTCTACGGAGTCAGCTAGTCTAATCCAGTCCCATTTTAGGACAGAGCACTCCCCATTTAGTTCCTCACCAGGAACCCACATCATCGCCACCAGTGGTAATGTGATAACAATCTCCCTGTGGAAACTTGAAGGAGCTTTTTGTTTTACGTATTTTGAATCTGTGTTATTAGGTGTGTATGCATTTATATTGTGACATAACTTCCTGGTGGTTTGACCCACTTGTCATAGTGAAATGACTCTCTTCATCTCCAGCAATGTGTCTTAACTTAAAGTCTACTTCATCTGACAGTATCAGTATAGATAAGCCACCTTTTTTCTGGTTAATATTTCCATATATCTTTTCTAACAGTCAACTTCATATTTTTTCTGCCTTTAGGTTTTGGTAGTGTACCTTGAAAGCAGTAACAAGTGTGTATGGTTTTCTTTTTATCCAGCCCAGCAATCTTTGTCTTTTAATTGGATTATTTAACCCATTTATGTTAAATAAAATTAATATCTTTAGATTTACTTCTTATCATCTACTACTGGTTTTCCTTCTGCCCTACATTTATTAACTCCTTTAATTCTCTTCATTCTTATCTTTAAAAAAATTAAACAAGTATGTTATATATTACATTTTGCCCCTCAAATAGCTTGATGGTTATAAATTATTTTACCATATTTCAAGCCAAAATAAGCAATCCTTGAAGAACAAAAATTAAACCCATTTTGGAGTCCAGAAAGCAGTCAGGCTAGGAAACACTGGTCTTGAGGCATTTTTTGATGGTGGAGTGAAGACAGGCAGTGGCAATTTTGATGAATTTTCTGGTTTGTAGTTTGAATGACTCTGGTGATAGCACTAGATGTTCTTATATCTGAAACCAAGTCCATCTGCCTGATACACAGAAAGGACCATCACTGAGACACTGGGTAATTAAGAAAAAGTTTATTTGAGAGGCAGCCAAACGAGAGGGAAGGGCAAGTCTCAAATCCACCTCCCCAAAGGTGGAGTGAACAAGTTTTTTTTTTATAATCCTAAGAAGTAAGAGTATACAATACTCACGTAAAGGTCAGGGGAGACATGACTGTCCATGAGGAAGGGAAAGCATGCACACTGAGCAGACACATAGGTAACAGACACCCTATGTTCACTTCGGGGTGGATACTGAACCTCAGAATGAGGCAATTCAGCTCCTGATGCCAGGAGGCTACTTTAGGACAAGAAAAAGGGGCCATGGGCATGCTCCAGGAGTCCGTGTAACCTGGATGGGGTTGTGGGCTCCTCGTCTTGGGTAAGGAATGCAGGGCCTTGCTTGTTTATAAGCTAAGATCTTATCAGTTGGCCTTGAGTCCAGGCTTCTGCAGAGACAGCTAGTGGGTTCCATAGTGGGGTATGAAAAGACACAGTAACCAGTGAGAGGGAAAGAGTTGTCTGAAAAACAAGCTTTAAAATTTCTGTAAGTTTCATTAACCCCATGGGGCACAGTTTCACTCTCATGAACTTTCTAAGAGGCCCACATTGCAGTAGGCATGAAGGCTGTCCACATGCGGTCCATTGTACTGATTTCTCTAAAGTTTGTATTAAGTCATTCAGCTTCAGTTTGTAGAGCTTTGGAGAAAAGGAAATTTCAGATTTTAGTAATTTTACGTCAGAAGCATGGGAGAGAAATGGAAAATGTTAATTATTGACAAAATGGCAGCCACTAGGGAAAATGCTCAAAATTAGGGTACATGACACACTGTTCAATAACTCAAGGTGTGCTATAACTTTTTTGTTGAAACACAATTCTTTCATTCCATTTTCATCAAAGATAAAGGATCAATTTGTTTGCAAAATAAGTCAAGTTTCATTAAACTTGGCCCAATTATTTACACAAGTTCAGTGAGAATAGTGTTTGACCATATAGACCCTTTTAATTTTGCTTTGCTAGAATTTTATAAGGAAATCCATTTTTAATTAAGACCTTAGATTTTTTTAGAACAGTTTTAGGTTTACAGCAAAGATGAGAGGAAGGTCCTACTATTTCTTGTATGTGTTCTGTCTCCCATACAAGCAGTCTCCCCCATCATCAACATCCCCCACCAGAGGAACATCTAGCTCTGTTGGATCGATCTCTTACAATTGATGAACTTGTACCGACACTCTATTGTCGGGAGTCAGTACAGGAGGCCTACTCTAAGAGCTGTAAGGGACTGAATATGATTGGCTGTTCATTTAGGTCCACTCACGCGGGAGGTGCATGAGCACTGCGGTGATTGGCTAGGCGGGCTAAGCTGCCGGTGTATCTATGCTTGAATGGACTTGTAGAGGGGCGGGCCCGCCGGGAGCCAGGCCGCGCAGCGCCATGCCGGCTGGAGGGGGCCGCAGCCCGGACCATGGCGGCGGCGGTGGCGGCGGGCGCCGAGGGGCGGCGCGCGGCCCTGGAGGCGGCGGCGGCGCCCGAGCAGGGCGGCGGGAGCTGCGTGCTGTGCTGCGCCAGAGGGGGAAGAAGATAAAAAGAAGCCATTTTAGAAGTTTGCCTCCACGCGTGTCTCCGTGTCGTTCTTGCGGGCCGAGAGCGACAAGTGGTGCCGAAACCCGGGAACTCGTGCAGAAGAGAGCGTGGAGTTAGGCAACGATCAGGTAAAGAGTGCACCTATTTCCGTCTAGTGACAGGGAAAGTTCCTCAAGTCGAGGACGAGCGTAGAAAGCTTTCGGGATGGGAAACGAGATGGCTGCAAAGTTCCTAGGATAAGGACGAGAGTAAAGCTTTCCGGTATGGGAAACGAGATGGCCACATATAAAATGCTGGGCCGCTTTCTGATATCCTTAAAGCAATTGGTACTCCTTTAAAAAATATAACAGCTCGTTTGTTTTTGAGAGAAGTGGGACAAACAGCTCCCTGGTTTTTGGAGGAAGGGATATTAAACATCCCTCAGTGGGAGCATTTAGAAGACCTTAGACGCGATCCGCGCACTACGCCGGGAACCCTGGCCCTTTGGTCTTTAGTGAAAGTTTGTTTGCAATCCCCGCGAGAGCCCATACACCAGGCGGTGCAACTGGGAGGGGAGATCTTAGAGCAAGTGAAAGAGGAATTTTGTAAAGGCTCCTTGAAGGACACTAGCTCTGAGAGTGAAAGCTCAAACGGACACTCAGACAGTGAGGGATCTAGCTCCAGTGATGATGAAAGGAGCAGAGGAGGGAAATCTCCCAAAAGCCAAAAGGTGAGCAAGATGCAAAAGGAGCTTACAAAAAAGGAGGAAAAGCTAAAGAAGGCTATGGCGCAGCTCAAAATGCAGGGGGAAGTTATGGCGCAGCTGAAATTAAAAGCGGAAGAAGGAGCTATGGCGCAGTTACAAACAGAGATGGAAGTGGTAGATAACTTAGATCCTGTGCCCACGCGCCCAGCCCCAACAGCGCCACCTTACAAGGGGCCTCCTCCATATAAACCTTGCTGCACCAAGGCCTGCTATTGTGTGAGCTGCACCGCACGAGTGGCTGCCATAGTAGCCTCTCAGGAGTTTGGGTGGGAACAGGATTCTCATTCAGTCCTAAAATCCCCACTTACTCTAACTCCACCTTTTTTGGCTATAATTATACCTACCAAGACCCGGCGCAAGGCGCAAGGCGCGTCAGCTCACCTTCTAGATAGGTGGCTGCTCTGCAACGCTGCACGGGCATGTACAGGCTTGGAAAGCCTTCACTTTATTAATGGGTCTACATGGCGTAACTGTACGTACAACTATCACGTAGGCTCTCGATTTGAAACAAATGTTACTTGCAATTGCACCTCAGCTAAGCACATAAGTTACTCACCAACGCCCGTCTGTGTTAGAGCTCCCTTTCTCTTCATAGTTTTTAATGCTTCTACTATTAACAAGTCATCTAGTCTCTCTTGTGAGTCCCAGAATTGTCTGCTATCAGAATGTTGGAACGCCACGGTGGGAGACTCGGCAGTAATAGCCAAGATACCGACGTATATCCCGATGCCAGTACAGGTGAACCCCGACAACCTGCCGGTGCTGCTTCGACATAAACGAGACTTTGGAATAATAGCAGCCATTATTGCAGCTATCGCAGCATCCGCTGCCGCTGCTACTGCTACCGCAGTAGCGTTGACAACCTCGGTACAGACAGCAGCTGCGCTCAACAACGTCCCAGGAATGGTCGCTGAAGCATTGGCTTCGCAAGAACAAATTAACGGACATTTGCATGCTGGGATCCTTATTGTAAATCAAAGAGTTGATCTAGTACAGGAACAAATAGATGTCTTAGAATCTATAATCTCAACAGGATGTATACATAATATGGCGGGACTTTGTGTTACTCCCGTAGCTTACAATAACTTGTCAGTAGCGGACAATCTGTCTCGGCAATTGGAAGAATGCTTAATGGTACCTGGAACCGTCAATTTCAAAATTTAACTAGGCAATTACGAGCTCAAATTATATCCATATATTCTACCAAAGTAACTATTGCACCTGTTAGTGAGTGGAAAAAAATGTTACAGCAATCTGTTTTGTTCCTTAAACCATGGGCCGGACTTGGTGCCATGGTGTGTGGCCATGTCCATCGCAATCAACGACAATAACACCTCATGGTTCAAGCCATGATGGCTCTTGAGGCTGGTACCTCCCCCCAGATATGGCTAAGTATGCTAGATCGGTAGTCAAAGACGGGTAAGACTGATCCCACACCATAGCAACCTAAGACAGGGGCTCTTCGACCAGGGAGAGTACCTGATGACGGGTAAGCATGTGTGCTGAGGATTGGCAACCTAAGACAGGCACGATCTCAGCCATTATAAATAAATAAAAAAGGGGGAGATGTCGAGAGCCAGTACAGGAGGCCTACTATAAGAGCTGTAAGGGACTGAATATGATTGGCTGTTCATTTAGGTCCACTCACGCGGGAGGTGCATGAGCACTGCAGTGATTGGCTAGGCGGGCTAAGCTGCCGGTGTATCTATGCTTGAATGGACTTGTAGAGGGGCGGGCCCGCCGGGAGCCAGGCCACGCCTCGCCCCACGGGCCGGAGGGGGCCACAGCCCGGACCATGGCGGCGGCGGCGGTGGCAGTGGCGGGCGCCGAGGGCGGGCGCGGCCCTGGAGGCGGCGGCGGCGCCCGAGCGGGGCAGCGGGAGCTGTGTGCTGTGCTGCGCCAGAGGGCGAAGAAGATAAAAAGAAGCCATTAAAGAAGTTTGCCTCCACGCGTGTCTCCGTGTCATTCTTGCGGGCCGAGAGCGACACACTATCATCACCCAAAGTCCATAATTTACATTATGGTTCACTCTTGGAGCTGTACACGGTATGGGTTTGCACAAATCATGACGGGTCTCCATCATTACGATATTGCACACAGTACGCCCACTATCCTAAAAATCCCCTCTGCTCGCCCTATTTCTTCCTCCCTCTCTCCCCACCAGTCCCTGGCAACTACTGGTCTCTCTCCTTAGTTCTGCCTTTTCCAGAGAGTCGTATATTTGGAACTAAACCGTATGTATCCTCTCCAAATTGGCTTCCCTCACTAGTATTCATTTAGGTTTCCTCCTTCTCTTTCCATGGCTTGCTAGCCACTTCTCTTTAGCCCTGAGTAAGAGCCCATTGTCTGGATGGACCACACTTTATTTATATACTCAGCTACTGGAGGAATTTGGGGAATTATGAAGCAAGCTTCTACAAACATCCAGGTGCAGGGTTTTTTGTGGTCAATCTGTCACATGTGGAGTGGTATCTCATTGTTGTTTAAATTTGCATTTCCCTGATGAATATGGTTGTCTGCATCTGTATATCTTTTTTCGGTGAGTCTGGGATGTGTGACTCATTCTTCAATCAGGTTGTGTTTCCTCATAGTTGAGTTTTAAGAGTTCTTTTTACACTTTGGTGACAGTCCTTCCTCAGAAGTGTCTTGCACATATTTTCCTCACAGTCTGTGGCTCTTCTTCTCATTCACGGATACCCGCTCAGGAGGACTGGCCCAAGCAATAGCCAACAGCAGAGACCAAAGCTGAGTCCCCAGTATGGTACCATTCCCTGGGCACTTTGGGCTCCTCATGTCTCTGACTCAATAGACAAAGAAGGGAGCTATAGTATTGGCTGAGGTTGTTGATCCTGACCACCAAGGGGAATCTGGACGGCGGGTCCACGTGGAGGTGAGGGAGAACATGTCCGGGGATACAGGAGGTCCTCTCAGGGGTCTCTTAGTATCACAGTGCCGTGTTGATGAAGGTCTGTGGAGAACTAAACCCAATCCAGGAGGGCTACTGAGGCCTTGACCCTCTAGGAATGAAGGCTTGGGTCACCCTGCCAGGAGAGCAGCATAATGGGCTGAGGTCCTTGCTGAAGACCAAGGGAACACTGAACAGGTAAGTGTGAGAAGGTCATTCTAAGCACCAGCGATGACCACGTGACCAGCTGCTGACATGAGAGCTGTAATTGGCATGAGCTTTTCCCCCTCATCTTGTCACAAATACCTTTGTGTGTATGCATACTGATATCAGGCAAATATCCTTGCTTTCTTTCCTCTCTGATTTCCTTATCATGTAACATAAGCTTTATTTACTTTACAAACATGTTTAAGTATCATTAACCTTACATCGTAGTGTTTAAGTTATGAGCTATCAGGAGGAGAGTAAACATCACTCAAGGACCATCCCTCCTCTCTGGGGAAGGGAATAGTGCATTTCCCGTGATGGTTACATCATGTGAGCTAAAATTGTGACCTCATTATTGTCTTCATTGGGAGATTAGATTTGGTTTAAGGGGACCCATGTGGGTGCCCAGGTGACAAGCAAGGCAGTGGTGATTAATTTCACAGGTCACCTTGACGGGGCTAAGGGGTGCCCACAGGGTTGGTGAAACAGCATTTCTGGGTGAGTCTATGTGGGTGTTTGCAGTGGAGATTAGTATGGGCATCAGCAGACCTAATTAAGAAGACGCCCTCACCAGCACAGGTGGGCTTCTGGGTGACTTCCTGTTCCGTTTTTCTGTCTTCTCGTGACGCGTCATAAACATCTGGCAAACTCCCTGTGGCTTTTCTCTGGAACTGGCCCTTCAGACCTCGCTGACTCGGCGTTCCTGAATTCTGGTTTTTGTCTTTCCGGGCCTATGTTATTCCCCAAAACTCGGGTGGGGTGGGTGGCTTTGCTGCCTCTTTGCAAGGGACCTGGGGCTCTGAGGCTCACCCTTGCACTGGGAATCAGCAAATGCCTGAAGGGAAGGAGGCAGCCAGATGTGGGCTCCTGTAGCTCTTCTCTCTTCTTTCGGATCTTAGCCCCTGAAGTGCCGGCCACCTGATGGCTCCCCGGCGTATCCCACACACTTTCCTCACTTTCTCCCGGCGCTCTCCGGTGGAGTGTTAGACCTGCCGAGCTGCTCCGTCAGAGCTAGAAACAGAAGCCTCCTGCTCCTTTATTCTTAACCTCCTGCCACACCACCTCCAGATGATAAATACAGTGCAAAGTCAGAGTAGTTGTGGGGAGCCCGGGTGGCTCTGCCGATTAAGTGTCTGCCTTCTGCTCAGGTCATGATCCTGGGGTCCTGGGATCGAGCCCCATGTCTGGCTTCCTGCTCAGCAGGGAGGCTGCTTCTCTCTCCGCCTGCCACTCCCCCTGCTTGTGTGCGTGCTCTCTCTCTAATAAATAAATAAGAGAAAAACATCTGCGTAGTTGTCGGGCTTCTGACATTTGTTCTAGTCTTATTACACGACTCCTGGGGACTCTGAAGTTGAGGGGGTCTCGTGCAGGGTTTGCAGAGATCACAAGAGTTTTCCAGAATGTCTCAGAGTCCTCAGAGGGTTTTTCAAATTTTTTCATTTCCAAAATAGTGTTTTCATTTCCAAAATAGTTTTTTAAAAATCTGTCATATTATATTTAAAAAAAAAAAGAAAAAAAAAGGAAAAAGTCTCTCTCAGCGTTGCTTGTGGTTGAGAACATATTCCTAAAAGATCTTGGATTTTTCTACCATAATTTCAGAGTCTGGGGCCATATGTACTGTGGAGGATGGAAGATACTTTTCAGGGTTGCGAGAGAATGTTTTTCCTTCAGAGGAAACCCCACACCGGGCACGTGGGCACGTGTGCCACAAACAGGCGTCTGTCCCTGAAGGCGGTGGTTCCTGGGTCCTTGACAGAGTCTGGCCTAGGACGTCTCTGACCTTTACACTGACATGTCCGTGAAGAGAGATGACCCTGAAGACGTTCTCTGAAGGGATGGAAAAGCAGGTAGCTCAGTACGACACGACACCGCGGCCGAGTATTTATAATGTAAGCAATCATACTCATGGGCTCCCTTGCCTGTTCTTGAAAAATATTTGAGTGTTGCCATCTGTGCAGTATCTTTGTTCTTGTTTTAGTATAAAAGCAATCATCCGCACCCCTGACATCTCAAGACAGGTTTGGCTTTTATTTTGGGAGTGTGGCTATGGCTCCAGAGTGTCCCTGACCCTGGGGTGGCCTCACTCTGGTGGCTGCTGGGCTAGGTGATGGTTCCTGGCCTTCACAGATGGAGTCTCCCCACGTGGGGGCAGAGCCTGGCTGCCATCTGAAACTCCCCTAATCTCACAGTCCCCCCACCCCTCCGCAGCTGGGATAAGGCACAGGCGTCTGGGAGAGGGCACGCGGCTCTTCCTGGCGGCACAGATACCCTCATTCCTGTTTGACGTCCCAGCTGTGCTCCCTTCTCCCGTGCCCCCTGGCCACCCACCAAGTCCCAGGCCTTGTCACCTCGGACCCTGCTGAAGCTGCTGACCTCCCCCGTCTGGTGCTCAGCATCAGGCCTCTGGGGCTCTGCGCACTGTCCGTACAGGCTCTGGGCTACAGGCAAGGGCCTGCCGATGAGCAGCACAGACGCAGAGTGGGCATCCAGCAGAGCGGCCCACGGTGGTGACGGTGGGACCGCCCCGTGAGCGCAGTCAGCTCCGTGGGCAGCTGGAGCACTAACTTTGGTGATCATTTTGGGCAGCACAGAGTTTTGTGATGGTCATGATAGAGAATTCGTGAAGACCAGCAAAGGCCTTGGCAATGGCCATCTCCATGCTCCTTAGCAAACCAGCCCCCACCTGTGGTCCAAGGACAGGAGCCCATCCCTGATGTTTGCACGCACTTCTCATGGGAGCAAGACAGGAGGCTGGAGGCGGCCCGGAGCACCAGCTGGAGCCCATCCGTGCACCCGCTGTGCCCCTGGGGTTCGGGGTGAGAGAGTGACCGCCATGTGAGCTCACAGCTGTCCAGCCAGTGTGATGATGATCAGAACGTCCGTCCTGGCATCTGGCCCATGGTGGGAAGCCCTCAGCCGTGAGCGCGCTTTGCTTCTTATATGTTGCATGGTTTTATAGCCCACCTTACTCTAAGGATAGCTTCAAATGGGTCACATGGATCCAAAAAAAGCAACAGCAAAATCGGCTTTGGGAGCGGGGGGGGGGGGGGGTCAGAGAGACAGGACAAGGAGGCAGGGGACAGCCACACTGTCGATGGGACCAGGGCTCTGGTCACGGTCACCAGATCTCCTGCTCTACATATCCCTTCAATGGCCCCAAGCTCATGCATTAGAGGGCCCCTTGGGTAGAAATCACACACTCTCCTGGGATATCTGTTTGACTCAGGGTTTTTTTCCCAGAGGAATCCATTGCTTCGATACTAACGCAAAAGCCGAGAACTGAGTAGAAGACAGAATTCAAATGATCTGTGCTATGTAAGGGTTTACGAGGCACATCATTAGCTGAGGGGCTTTCGTCATCAGCCCCTGGTGCCCTGCCCTCTCCTCCGTGCTGAGCTGTTCAGGGCACCTGTGCAGGGACCGCTGCCACCTTCCGAAGCTGTGCATGTGGGAGGCCTGTGCACTTCAGCTGTCCGCCACTAGGGGGACCCGTGCCAGGACTGAGCCGTAGAAACACCTGCCTCAGGTTCCAGGTGGTGGCGACCCTGCAGGGGTCACACCTGGGTGTCCCTGGAGAGCTGGTCTGCAGCGCCAACATACTCTCGGGGGCTAGGTGCCAGATGACAAAGTTTCATTCCAGACTCCCCTTCAATCCGTTGCAGGGAATGCTGCAGACTGCGAGGTTTCCTGGGGCCAGAAGGGAGGTTCGAGGTTGCCTGTTGACGTGTCCCCTGAAGGGGAGACGGCGCGGTGGCCCGGGCTCTTGCTCTGAGATACTGGGGGCCTCGGGCGGTTGAGCATCTGCCTCCGGCTTCTGGCTCGGGTCGTGATCTCAGGGTCCTGGGATCAAGCCCCACGTTGAGCTCCCTGCTCAGCCCAGGAGTCTGCTTCTCTCTCTGCCCCTCCCTGCCACCTGGGCGCTCTCTCGCTCTCTGTATCTATCTCAAATAAATAAATACAATCTGTTTTTTAAAAAGATGCTTTAAGAAAACAGGAGTTTATAGTTGGGAGGGAGATAACAAAATTGGCCAAATGCCGGTCACCGCTGGGGCTCGGAGCAGGGCGTGGGGAGGCTCCTGTTCCTGCTCCCCTTACTTCCGAGAGGGCTGAGTGTTTCCAGGGCAAACAGGAATATTGATACTCCTCTGCTTTTTTCCTGGAGACCCTGCGAATTCTGGGTGAGTCTCATTTCCCTCTGGCGGCGGTTGGAAATGCCGCAGCTGAGATCCTGTGAGCTGGGTCAGAATCCCCAGGGGGGATGGGCCAGGTGTGGGGCAGAGGGTGCGTGGGCTGGGCCAGCACGGGGAGGGCCATCCTGCTTCTCTTGCAAAGTCCTGGAACTTTATGTATCAACTGCTACCTAACGCTTCCAAATTAATTGCTTACGTAGGGGTGTTTGGTTAAAAAAACATTAAAATGGAATTTTTAATTTTCAAGTGTTCGAGGTAAACAGTCCTGCGGATAGGTCTGTACCCCAAGTTCCCATAACCTCCAGCCCAGGTCGAGGATCCAGGGGTCTGGGAGCGACCCTCGCACGGACAACTACGAGCTCAGAACCCACATGGGCCACGCCATGCCGCCGGTCACAGGACTGGGTGGGTGACCCAAGCCTCGCCCAGGTCTGTTTCATGCCATGACCCTTGCACTGATTCCCTCTCCTCCCTGGAAGAAAGGAGCATGAACCAACACCTAAGAGTGGCCGTGTGATTTTAAATTAGCTTCTATTTGTGGAGGACCCTACGTGTTGTGCATACCCTTGCCATCAACATCAGGTGCACAGAAGGGGGGACCCACACTGTCAGGGAGGTCACATGGCTGCTCCGGATCCAGGCACAGGGTGCTCTGGGGTCCACCACCTAGGGATGGAGGGACAGTACATCCTCACCTCACTAGGTGCCCAGGGCCCCTCCTGGCCCCAGGAAGTGGCTGTCTGTGGCTCTCGGTGGGGTCCCCAGGCCTCGGGGAGAACAGTCATGATCTGCTAGTGTTGCAAAGGCCAAAGGTGCTGACCAGAGCATCGGCACCACGCGGAAAAGAGGTCTTTCTCTAGAACAATCAGTTTCCTTCTACCTTAGCTTCTGGACGTGTCTCTCTCAAACGGGCATCTGCAGACCCCGTGGGCACAGGGAGTGCGTGTTTGGGGTGGGGAAAGCGTGGGGCACTTCCCAAGAAATTTTTCATATGCCAGAGTTTTGTTTGTTTGTTGGCAAGGAAAAAAAAAAGTAAAACAACAACAATAACAAAAATTGGCGTTAGTAGCCTCATGACAGCCTCCCCCCATTGCAGTGCGAATGCAGATCCTTAAATCTGCATTTTTGAACCTTATGGCCTCAGAAGCGGTCGGCCGGGGCGGGCCCCGCTGGTGAGAAAATTAATTTGTAGCGAACCTGCTCGCCTCACAGCGGAGAACTCAGCGGGAGGTAATCGCAGCGCCCTCTTGTGGCCGCTAGAAAAAAGACACATTCTGCTTCTCCCTTTTTCCCTGCAAACGCTTGGATCTTGTGTCTCCTTTCAGTCCTAAAAAGTGCTGAAGATCCCAAAGAGTTTTGGGTTTGTGCAGAGTAGACCGATAGGGAGACAGGGGATTTCCTGTGCTTGATATAAACATTTGCGGTTTAATAAAGATTTCTGTATTAATAATGATAATAATAATAAATCAACCCACTACGTTGCTGGTGAGGATGTCAGCAGTGCAGCCACTTTGGGAGCTGGATGGCAGCCCCTCACGTGGCTCAGCACATATCAGTCATGGACCAAGCAATTCCCGTTCTGGGTATTTAGCCGAGAGAATTGAAGACGTGTGCATACATGAAATACAGGTCTGTACTCCTGTTCAGTGTTATTCACAACAACCACATCTGCAGAACCCAAATCTCCAGGGCTTGGTGAACACTGTGGCACACGCAAACGATAAAAATGAACAAAATACTAAAGCAGACATCCGTGCGGGCGGACCTCCAAGTTCCTCTCTCCTTTCTTCTCTTGAGAAGAATTCAGGTAAAACTCAAAGCTTAAGAAACAAGCCAGAGATACAAAGAAGTCACAGCAAAATAAGCGCACATGGTCCTTCATCGAATGCAAAGGCTCACTGCCTCGTTTATGAGAAATATAAATTGAAAGTGTGCTGAGATGTAATTGTCACTTAACAAACAGAAAAAAAAATCCAGAAGTTCACAGCATGCTGCTGCTGGAGCTGAACGTCCCCAGGGGAGGGACTCCGACAGCTCCACAGGACCCTACCCCCTGACCTGTCCATCTTCTAGGACCCTCCCCGAAGAAACCCGGGAAAACAGCAAAAGCAGCTTGCAAACAGGGCATGAAGGCACGCCCACACGCACTCCTACACGATCAAAAAGAAACGATGGAAATGCAAGCAGAAATGTCATCCACTCGGTGGTCTGCGGGGGAGGGGAGCGCTAGACCGGGACGGCCAGGGTAAGGCACACGTCCCCGCGTGTGATCTTCGTGGAGTTTTGCCTTTGGAACTGTGTAAATATTTTTGTATAATTTAAGGAAAAGATTAAGCTTAAAAAGAAAAAGAAAACAATCCTTATAATTTAAAACAAAAGGAAACACATCAGCCCCAAATTCTATCAGACGGGCAGCATCACAATGTGGAGAAAATCATTATCGGTTCAACTGACTTTAAAACAGACTTTGGATATCTATTCCTAATAGAATGTTCTAAGGACAAAAAATGCCTGAAAGAAGTTTGAATCTGAGCTCCTTATTGGTATGGTTATTTTCAAAACTATTATAGGCATATTATAGGATAAAGCAAATTATTCCATTTAAAGTGGTTAGGAGCTACGATTTTTACCCTAACAGGACATTTTGAAATCAAAGAAGTTAAGTAGCTCTCTGGAATCTTAATGTTGAATTGAAAATATCAGCATGGACTTACATATTTTCCTTGAAATAATTTCCTTTCTTCTTTAATAAAAATATTTAGAAAAATACGACCCAGTGATATTTAAAAATGAGTGCCCCTGATATGCAGAGTGTACTTCCTAAATACCAACTCTATCTTGTTATCTTAAAAAATTGGTAAATAACAAGAAACAATAAAATATTTATCTTGATTATCCCTCGCAGTGGGGCCTGGGTGGCTCTGTGGATGAAACACCTGCCCTAGGATCCCAAGGTCCTGGGATGGAGTCCTGCATCGGGCTCCTTGCTCAGCAGGAAGTCTGCTTCTCCCTCTCCCTCTGCTGCTCCCCCTGCTTGTGCTCTCTCTCCATCTAATAAATAAGTGAAATCTTTGACTACCCCATATGGACTTGAGTCTAGAGTCACCAACTAGGTGCCAAGAGAAAGTCTTCTTTTGGCCAAAATGCCAGCTCATGAATTCAGGGATAATGACAGAGTTTTAAAAATTATCCTTTGGATCCCCCAGCAATAGTGGATCTAAGCAATTGCTGTCCATGGGCGCTAAAAAGCTGAAACTCCACGTCGTTGGGTACCATTACACTGGCCCAACCAGCTGATGGTGTGCAAACCCACTGTTGTTCAAGTTTGCCATCATGGAAGCGAGACAAGGGGTCATACCACTCACGACACAGTGCCTGCCTGGGCAAGAGTCTTCCCTTAGACACTGAGTCCAGCGATCCCTCCACAGCAGTTGTCTTTGTGTAGGAACTACGAAACACAGGAGACAATGTCGCTATCACCCGGAGGAGTCATCCACCAGACCCGGTGCGGGAGTCATCCCAGCCCCGCTGCGGCAGGGTCTGCTCTGGAGTGGGGTGCGATCTGGGCAGGGGGCCAGGAGCCGCAGGCAGCACAATGGAGTTAGGAAATGTGCACCAAAACGCAAAGGCACAGGGCCCTAAATAAAGAAAAAAAATACAGCTTAACTTTGCTTAGAACAAAAGAAATGCTGATTACAGCTCGTTGGAATGGTGTCTCTCTTTGGCCAATTGGCCTGAGGACCAAAGGCGTGGATCCTTCTCTGTCCGTGAGTCTGTGAACGGGCATTCCCGGTCGCTGCTGATCGGAGGGAAGAACAGGACGACTCCCGTGAAGGGGAACGGGACGTTGCTTCGCTTAGAAAAGCGATTTGTACGTTTCCCCTGGAGTCCGGCAATTCCACCTCCAGGAATAAATGGTAACGAATCGGGGGCGTAAAACACAGAGGCACGGGCATAAGGGCGACCCGGGCAGCTCTTTTAGCGAAGTGAAACATCTGTGCACCACGAGGGGACTGGTGGGCCACGGTGGGGGACCACGGAGCATCCTCCTGCCGGTGAAGGAATGAGCTGTGTCCTCCTGCGCTGCTCTGGGGCGCTTTGGGGATGGATCTTTCATCGAAAATACAAACGCGGAAAAGCGTGTACAGTATGCCACTATTTCCCGAAGAGAGGGGGGCACGAATGTCCGTGCGTGTGTGGTTGTATACGCTAAAGACCAAGGAAATGTTAAAAATAGAAGTCTGCTCGGCTTCCAGAAAGAAGGAACCAGCGTGGAGGAGACTAGACTTGCCGTGATATGTCCTGATTGTCGATAGTTGTTGGTCTTCTGGTCTGTTTTGGGCGCTGAGTCCTCCGGGAGCGCAGCCTGGGAGCACAGCGGCAGGAGCACTCCACTGCCCACCCGGGGCTGCTAAGGCAGATGCGGCAAACCCACAAGGAACTCAGCCGCCGGGGTGGGCAGCAGGCACCGCGCTTCCTACAGCTGCTTTTGTTTTGTTTTCAGATCTAAAGTGTTTCCCCGTTTCCTCCCTGTTAGCGGCCGGCCAGCAGCTCCCAAACCCTTGTCTGCTGGCTCCCGTGTGCGCCGTGCTGGCCGCTGGAGCCTCCGAAGGAAGAGGCGGCCCGAAACCGCCTCACCAGAGTGGATTGACGGGACGCGAGCTCACGGCTCCGGCTGTCACCTGCCGTGGGCTCCCGCTTCAACCTCAGGATCACCCGGAGCCTCTAACACGCTCGCCAGGTCCTCCCGCCGCCCCGGAGCCTGGAGGGGCCTTCCAGGGGGCTCGGCCACCCCAGGCGGCTTGCTTCCTCGGAAGGGAAACGTCCCCGGTGTTCCCGCACAGGCCGCAGGGTCTGCTCTCCCGAACAGTGCGACTGCATCTGTTTTAACAGTGAAAGTACGAATTTTCTAGAGATTTCGGTAAAGAGCAGGGTGGCCTGGAGAGGTCTAGCGTCTAAGCCTCTCCGCCTGTGTGGTGACTGGGGGCCCCTTCCCCACCCCAGGGCGCCGCCGTTCCCTGCCCCCCCATCAAAGTCTTGTCACAAGCAGGACCGGACGGAAAGGGCCGTTTCGAAGACTTGAGAGGGAAAGTCAAGCAGGGGGACGCAGGGGAGCCCTGGGCCCAGCAGGAGGACCCCAGAAGCATCTGCTATGACTGTCATCCTCTGGGAGGTGGTCCACCTTCCCTCCCAGGACGTCGCGGCACCCCGGGAGCGCGAGGACCCCGGGCGGGGTGCGCTGTGGGTGGACGGAGGGGCAGGACTGGGGGGCGCGGCCGGCAGATCTGGGCGCACTCTCTCCACGTAGAGCGGAAGGAGAGCTTGCTCGGCCTTCCCGCCCCTTCCCACGTCGAAGCTCTTGCTCTATTTCCGGCCCCCGCAGACGCCCTCACGATGCTCGCTCGGGAGGAGGTGAGATGGAATCGCAGTGGAAGGCTCAGGGGAGAGTGGACTCCCAGCATCAAGGGTCCCTCCCCGTGCGCCAGGTCAGTGCCCAGCGTCTGGGCTCCGGGCACATGCCTCCAGGGGCAGACGGGGCTGGCGGCACCATCCCCGTGTCACAGGCTCAGAAAGTCACACAGCCTACCCCGCTCGACACAGATCCTGAAAGGCATTCCCGGGTCCGTTGGTCCGTGGGTCCGTCCACCCCTGCTCTCTGGGGGTGGCAGGAAGCCCAGACAGGCGGGGAAGGGGTCGGGGGCACAGCAGTGAGCGAGGCGGACCCAGTCCTGCCCTCCTGGGGCTCATAGCCTGGCTGGGAGGATACCCAACCAGCCCCACAAATTTAGAGAAAGCAGAGAAAGAAACACCTTCCTGAGAGTACTCCGCAAAGCGGTCTGAGCTCAGGAAGCTTCTCGGACCACAGGAGCTGGAACCCAGATCGGGGGATGAGCGCGGACATCGCGGGTCACAGGGGTCCTGGGGTGCGCTAACGACCGAGCACATGCCGCTGCTCTCAGTTAGGAGCCTGTGTGTCCGCCCGCCGGGCAAGGGGTCGCGGGCAGGGGCTAAGGAGTGGGTGTCAGAGGTCAGCCATTTCCAGCGAGGGCAGCGATCCCCTGTGGCTTTTGACAGCCCCAAAGAGGTCTCCTCACCGCTGGGTGCTTGTAAAGGCAGCCGGCAACCCGGAGAGACCAGCCAGGGCGGGACGTGGAGCCCAGCAGCAGGTGGAAGCAGAGGGTGGCAGAGACACTGTTACCAGTGAAAACGGAAACAGGGACGGGTTTGCTGCTGGGACGGAGTTTCAGTCCTGCTTATAGTCTCCGGGCCCCGCAGGATGCCACAGGGAGAGCTGCCCGCTGGCCCGGGGCCGTGACCCACCGTGGAGGGGCCCACCGTGGAGACAACTCAGGATGCCCCGCACGGGGCAGACATCGTACCAAGGGCCTTGGGGCATTGCCTACGGGGTTCTGAATCATTCTGCTTCTTCTCGCAAGCTCTAGGGAGACGTCACCCGTTCATTTCCACAGCAGAGACACATTTGTGTCGAGAGGATGATCCTGTTTCTCACTTTCTAACCGGCAGGTGGAGAGAGCCTGGGTGTGTCCCTGATGACATCTGGTCCCGGCACAGGGACAGGGCACCTCGGACCCCTGAGAAGCCTGGGCACCCGCCCAACCTGGATCCCCTGTGCCAGGCCAAGAGGCGGTTGGGGGGGCAGCGCCCCACCTGGTCCCTCCCGTGCCCCGACCCTCCCTGCTTTCTGTCCTGCCCTGCTGCACGTCACTCTCCGAGACCCCCGCAGACAAGAGGGCCCATGAAGAAGCGGCAACAGTGGCGATTTGATGAAGCCGGAGCTCCCGCGGACGAGGAGGCCGGTGCGTGGCCAGAGCCTGCGCGAGGCTGTCTTCCCACTCGCTCCCACTCCGTCCTGCAGGGGAGACGCCATCAGCACTTGACAGAGGATACGGTGGCCGTGTTTAGTTAAATCACAAGCGGTCCTGCAGCTGCCCCCACGTCACTCATCCAGCCCGGACCCGAGCCCGGCTCTCTCCACATCTGGGGCAGAGGTCTGAAGGGTGATTGTTCCCATCTCGTGCGCCAACCCCCCGCCCCGTCCTAGGCCAGGAACCGAGTCACAGGCTGTCTGTCAGCCTCATGCGGAGTGGTGACGGCCATGACCCCGGGCTCTTTGGCTGGAGGACAGGGACACAGGCTTAGGTGGCCTGTTCTAAAGGGTGACACACAGCCTGAGCCCTGTGGGGACTGTGGCCGGACGCCAGGATGTGCAGGACGGTCGCCAGGACCTAACTACAAGTAACGATGCTACTAAAAACGTCCTGCGTGGGCGGACGGCATTTCTCTGAGAGCGCGCGTCCTTCGTTCCAGGGACAGAGCAGACCTGCCGCAGGACTGTGGGCGTGGTAGTCTTCTGCTGAAGGTTGAATTCTGCTCCCCACCCCCCAAATTTGTAAGTCAAAATCCTAAAAAACCCCAGGGCCTCAGAGGGCGACCTGGTTTGGAAATAGGATCATCGCGGATGTCATTAGTGAGGATGAGGTCCTGCTGGAGGAGGGCGGGAATCATGTGCCTCACGACGGGGGACCCTGGAGGGAGGCAGAGCGCGGGATGTGACGATGAGGGAGAATGCCACGCAGGGGGACAGCATCCACGCCCGAGTCCGCCAGAAGCCAGGAGGACGCCTGGAACGGGGCTGCCCCCGGAGGCCCGGCCTTCCCCTTCACCCGGACGTCTAGACTCCAGGCTGTGGACAGGACGTCTCCGTGGCCCGAAGCCACCTGCTAGCTACCACTTGGCTCCAGCAAGTGCCGGAGCGGACAACTGCCCTAGAGGACAAATCGGGCTCCAGACCCAGGACGGCGCGCCAAGGATCCCGGAAGGACACCCCCCCCACACACACACCTCACATATAAAAGAGACTTCCTAGCAGTGATGGGTTTCAAGTTCTCTTTCCAAGTATAAAAACAAAATTACCCTGAAAAGTCCCGATGGGAAGACATTTTCACAATTTAATGGGTTAAATTCTCGAGGGGAGGTTTTTTAACATGGGGCCTTCAGCTCTGTCCTGAGGGTTTTAGGGATTATTTTCATTCGGAAGTGAAGCTTCACCGGCTTGCGGAATACAAGTGCCACTCCACAAGCTCCCCCCGGGGCCGGTGCCCGCTAAAAAGACCCGGGGCCCGAGGCCTGGCTTCCGGGGCCAGCTCCGTGGCCGAGCTGAACCTTCTCTGCTTGAACCTTCTCTGCCTCCGTTTTCCCATCTGCAAAATGGGGCTATTAATAGTTCATCTCATAGTATGTTTGTGTGGATTAAATCCATTAACATATGTGTGGTTGGCCGAACAATGTCCCCTCCAAATAAGCCCACGTCCTCATCCCAGGGACCTGCGAATGCGGCCTTTGTAGAAGCAGCATCTGCACCGACGCGGTGAGGTTCGGGATCTCGAGATAGTGGTTGTCCCGAACCGTCCAGGTGGGCCCTAATGCGGCCAAGCGTCCCGGCGAAGGGAGAAGCAGGCTGGACACACAGAGGGGAAGCTCCGTGGAGACAGAGTCCCCGGCCTCGAGGGCAGGAGGCATAGGCGGGGTCACAAGCCGGGCCAATCTGCGGCCACCAGGAACTGAGAGACCGCACAGTCCACTGACAGCAACATCCGCACCCTGAGCCTGGGGCCCGGCAGAGGAGGCGCCCACAGGGGACGGCGGGTCTGAAGAGGAAGCCGACAGGGCATCGCTCAGAAACACTGGAGCGAAGTTCGGGGCCGGGTCCCCAGTGAGGAGGGGGTCGGCGTGTGGCTGGAGGTGGCGGGAGGAGGGATGTGACGGGGAAGGCAGGAAGCAGAGAGGGCGCACACCCAGGACCTGCCCCTAGGCCTCAGATCTTGACCCCTGGGCTCCCGTCCGTGGACGACCACATCTGGATGGGTCACCGGGTCCTCTGGCGAGGTGGGGCATGGAGGTCGGGTCCATCTCCGTGCACGTGGCCCCAGGAATGGCTGGCTGCCAGGGGCACCGTGTGGTCGGCAAGGTGCTTCCTTCCAGGGGTGGGGGGCGATGCCGGCTGGCTGCTCCAGGTTGGGGGCGAGGGGGCACTGGCAGCTCCTGCCTGCTTTGCTCTAGGGCCGTGCTTCAGAGGGACCTGACCTTGTGGACCAGTCCGTGCTCTGTCCCCCTCTGTCCACGTCAGTCGGGCTCTCTGGGCAACAACTCGGCAGGAGTGTGTGCTGGTAGGAAGGTGGCCCCTTCTGGGACACGGCGGATCACATGGCGTCCAAGGGAGGGAGGTGGCAAGCCTGGCCCCAAACTGACTTGGACACAACAAAGAGGGTAACAGCAACAACTCAGTGCCGGGAAACGTCGAGAACAGTCACGCGCCGCACCACGCCTGAGCTCTGCCCCCAGGAGCTCCGGGAGCCGGGGTGGGGCCGGCGACATGCGGGAGGGCTGCCGCGTGGGTCGGGTGGAAGCGTCGCTGATTTTCCCATCAAAATCCTCCTGAGCAGAACAAATGGAACCCACCACCTCCCCCGCCGAGGTACGGGGTGCGGGCAGGAGAGCATTCAATTTTCTTTCATTTTCCCCTTGAGCTGGAAAATTAATGGGAATTTCATGTTTACTCCCTCATAGGGGCCTGCTTCTCTGGATATGAAATAATGGCGTTTTTTAAAACTTGAAAGTTTCAGGTTCAAAGAGGTGCCTAGATGGGCTGCATGGTGCCGTACCTGAGACCAGGTGACCCAAGGGCAAGGGGACCATCGTCTGAAAAGCACAGGCTCGGGGCCCAGCACACGACCGTCTCCCTCCAGCAGGTCTGGACAGGACAGGGAGGGTCACCTGGGCCTCCCCCGCCCAGCGTCTGCCGCCCGCCTTCTTGGTCACCCTACCTCTCGCACTTACAGCAGGTTGGGGCTTCTGGACCGCTCTCAGAATGGAGAGAGAACGCAATCAAACACATTACAAGGCAGTTTGATTAAAACAGGAGCTGCCGGTGCTCTGCAAGGCTCCAGAAGGCCCCTCGGAGGTGTGGACGGGACCGGACCCAGGGCCACGCACTCGTGTATTTTTGTTGTTTCTCCAAACCACATCCAAAGTTGCTATTCCATGCACAACACAGCTCCGCGCATTTACATGGAAAATTTACTTTTTACGGGACTTTATATAAAATACAGTCGTCCCTGAAACCAAGACAGAGTCCACGGGCATTAAGAGCACTGGCCCGGGGGATGCACATCAGGGTTTGAATCCCGTCTCTACGTTCCACGTGTTCTACGTTGAATGCCCCGAGGAAGGACTTCATTTTGCCCCAGTCTCCCCGCACCGCCGGTATCGGAACGGTCACTCTCTCCAGCCCAAGGACTGTTGGATTTGAAGAGACGCGATCCGTATGATCCATAGACTCCGGCCAGGACAGACGAGGCTGTGTGTGTCCCTGTCCGTGACTCCTGGACCATGAGAAGATGCTCTAGGTGCTCTAGGTCACCCCCCAGCTTCTCCGGTCCTGGGCACCTGGCCCAGGGTTCCTCGCAGGACCCACCCCCGCCCGATGCGAATGACTTGAGAAATAAGTCAGCAGCCCCCCAAGAAGTGTGGATTCTCATTCCCGGCTTCAGCCAACGGGGCTCTCCCCTTCTCCCGCCTTGGTGTCATTTTTAACTTTCTTTACCGCTGGTGCCTAATTTTTGCTTTGTTCCTAGGTTTCCTATTGCTCTGGGACCCATCTTACTCCAGATTCAAACAGACCCTTCCCGAAGGTCTGTCTGGCATGGAGCTGGGTGGTCCCATTCACCGCTCTGGCGGGCGGACGAGAGTCTCGGGGAGAAATCGTGACCCGCGTTCCACAGCAGCGGTCAGCGTGCCCCCGGAAGCCCGTGTACTCTACCCTCAAACGTGTAACTACAACTCCCAGCGATGAAAAGTAGAGGGAGACACCACGGAGCCCTCAATGCCCATAAAACCAAAGCAATGGGGCAAGTGAGAGGGTAAAGCGCCCGAGCGCCCCAACGGCCAGTTTCGGGGACGAAAAGAGAACGCTTTGTCACAGACACTGCGCAGGCGAGAAGAAACGATGAAAACATGTGGGCCAAGAAGTTGAAAATTTTGACAACGGACCGTCTGTTTTAAGAGCCACGTTATTAAAACCGACACAAAAAGAATGAAACCGGTCTGAACAGGCCGCCCAGGCCCTCCCCAGAGCGACGCCGTCAGGGTTTCTTCGTGCGCGGCCAGAGAACCAGCGTTTCCAGACTGTTCCCAGCGACTGGCAGGTGCAGGCAGGGGTGAGGACCCCGGGTGCAGAGGGCGGCCCTCACTCATGGACCAAATCACAGGCGTCACGCACCTTGCAGCTAGGACAACCCACCCTCTGGGCTTGAAGGCCCAAACGAGGAGGTCTTGTGCAGACCGGGACAGCTGGTCACCCCATTGACAGCACGGCGGACAGACTGCAGGGGCAGGGGCTCAGCAGGGCCCTGGGGGCCTGGCTCATGCCTACAAGCCTAGAACTTTCCTGACTTGAGTAGGGAGAGTCCAGTCCTAGGCAGCCTGGGTGATGGGCGTCCCGGCTGGCGCCCGAGCTGTGGGAGCAGAGAGGGCAAACAGAACCGCAAACAGGACAAGCACAAGAACGAAAGAAGGGTCCTAAGATGGCGCTTTCCTCTCTCCCACGGACGTCCTGGCTTCTCCTCCAGGCAGCGCGTCCCAGCCCTGGCCTGGTGTTGGAATCACGAAAAGGAGGAGGAAGGGCTTTAACACCCAGTAGGCAGGATCTGCCCTGGGGCCCCCCAAGCCCAGCGTCCGGAGGTGTCTGGCAATCCTTGGTTCGCCGCCGCCCCACCGGGGCTCTGTGGCCAGGTGGCCTCCTCCCCGTGTGCCTCCTCCTCCTCTTCTCAGGACAGCAGTCCCTGACCGCCACCATCTACTTCCTTCTCTCGGAACCCGAGGGCTCCAGGGACCTCCCGTGGGTAGCATCACCTGGGCTTTGTGGCTGGCTGATTGCATCCGGCATAATGTCCACAAAGTTGCGTCTTTCAATATAAATAGACTTTTCACATCCAGATTCTTAATGAAAAGAGGGCCTGCAGCTTTACATCCCCCTCCAGCACGCTGACAGTGACCTCTGGGAGTTAGGGGCCCGGGAGGCGCAGGCCTGGAGCCCAGCATGGGGGCCGCCCCCGGGGAGAGCCCGGGCACCCCCCCACGTCCCGTGCGCCAGCCCCGCCCAAGCCCATGCAGCATCCTGGCCCTGTGCTCACTCCCCCGGCTGCCCCTCTTCTCCACGCTCCAAACCACAGGCTCGGTCCTGCTGCTCTAATTTATGAGGCATTGTGAGCCCAAGGGGCCCTCCTTGAAATGAAAGGAGTGTGTGAATAAACCCCTGACAATGGGGATCTGATTAAAATGCTAGCTGCAGCCATCGAGAGCCCTTCAGATCCCTTGCGAGGGACGCCACACACCCTCTCCGGTTCCATCCCACACCGGCGGGAAGAGGAAGGTTTATTACTGTCTTTGGATAGAAGCCGTTATGGCCCCAAAGGTTAATTAATTTTCAGAAGGTCACACTGCTGGGCTGAGATGAATCATTCTGGCCGTGTCCGGGGCGGAAGGGCAGGGGCGTCACCCGGGTTTGGGTGGGTGAACTGACAGCCCCTGGGTCCAGGCTCACGGGAGAAAGACGTCCGCAATGGAACAATGGGGCTGGCCGAGGGCAAGGGAGGGGGACGGGCCGCTAACAGACGACCAGCCATACGGCGTGCCAAGACTGGGGGGTTGTGGGGGGCACTTGGGTGAATAAAGGCTCCCCAAGGTGTACACACCCGAATCCCTTGAATGTGGCCTTCTAGAGCAGTAGGAGTTTGTAAAGGAGATCAGGTGAATGACCCTGAGGTGCGGGATCAGGTGAATGACCCTGAGGTGCGGGATCAGGTGAATGACCCTGAGGTGCGGACGGTATCCCGGACTCTTCAGGTTGACCCGAGGGGAATACATTCCGTGAGAGCGAGGCAGGGGCTCGGAGTCAGAGATCGGAAACGCCACCGACTCTGAAGGCGGAGGAAGAGCCAGGAGCCGTGGATGAAGACAGGGAAATGACTTCCCCCCTAGAGCTCCCGGAAGGAACGCAGCCCTACCGACACCCTGGCTGTAGCCCAGGGAGACTGATTTGAGGACATCGGACCTCTAGAACTCTAAGAGAACGCATCAGGGCTGTCTTCAACCTCTAGGTCTGCACTTTGTTCAGGCAGCCAGAGGACGTCACGCGCTGGGATGTGGCAGCTTCTGTGCAAACAGCAGGAAGGTCTGGGGCCCAGGGGACCAGCTGGGCACTCAGGCCCCAGGGGCCTTCTGTTAGTTGAGGCTGGTTTAGAAAGGCAGCTGCCGTCTCCGCAGGGACTCACGAGGGACGCCGTGCCTGTGGCATGAAAGCGGGTCTCACGCTGGAAAGACAGTGACAATAACAAGGCTGAGAACGGTGTGGGCGACGTGAGCCTGCGGCTCGGTGGACCCCACACTGGTGTGGACCCCACACTGGTGTGGACCCCATGGGGAGACTTCTCTGGAGGAAATGCGCCACCAGAAATTGAATTGTCCCTTTCTTTGCCAGGGGAAACTTTTTAAAAGAACTTAACAAGGGGTGCCTGGGTGGTTCAGTTGGTTAAGCATCTGCCTTCGGCTCTGGTAGTGATCCCGGAGTCCTGGGGTCGAGCCCCACCTCAGGCTCCCTGCTCAGTGGGGGAGCCTGCTTCTCCCTTTCACCCCTGTTCCTGCTCTCTCTCTCTTTCTTTCAAAAAAACAAAAAAAAGAAGAAGAAGAACTTGACAAAACCCTCGCAATTAGAGGGTTAACGCACGACGGACCACTTTTGTAGCTTATGCTTTTGAGTCATACATCAGTGTTCTCCAGCTGGAGTCTGGAGGTCTGACCCCCCTGGAGATGAAATGTCCTTCGGGAACGTGCTCAGGTTGGAGAAACAGGACGCTGCTCAGGCCTCCACTATAGAGCCCACGGTCTCGGAGCTATCTCTGCACCTCCTAGAGCCACCAGGAGGGGACAGCTCGCTGCCCATGGGCTCTGGAGCACACAAGAGTGGTCACATGCCAGTAAACACCACATGACTGGCTTTCCAGAAAATAACACGCATATAGGCATTGGCATATATATTTAGATTATAAAGTTGACCGACATAAAGGGTTTAGAGCAACAGGTTGGGAGTCACGAGTTCCAACGCTCTATTGTAAATTCCACATGAGGATAACTTCCGTGTACATTGTATTTCGATGTACATTGTACATCGCCAGTTTTTAAAATTATACTGCCAACAATAGAGTCACATTAGCAGTCTGCAAATGAACACTTGATTGATATCTGATTCAGCACAGAATTCGGCTCACATCATTGACAAACAATTACAGTTCCCACCTGAATACTGGTTGATATTTTCATTTATGTTAGCTAGTAAGACAAAAGTAATATCACAAAGACATATGTCAAAACTTCGCTCATTTGACAATGATGTGAGTAACTTCCTTGCTGAATTAGATAATGGTTTTCAAATACTAAAAGATTATTTCCTCAGTGTTTTTGTGCTCTTTACAATGTAAGAGCCACAGACGTGCCATGTTTAAGGTTAATTTGCATTATTAACACACTTCTATCACTTTATTAAGTCTAGATAATCAAGAAAACAATCTAACAGGGACTGCCCTCCACGGAGTAAATATTCCCATCAGAGATGATCACCAGCTACTGATGTGATATTGCTGACTACCGTTTGGGAAGAGACACCAACTGGCAAATAGAGTTTCTGTCCCACGGACACCCTAGACATAAATGACCCTAAGAACATAGATAATAGCGAAATATGGTTAAGACATTTGGAAGCGATGGCCTTTGAGTAATTATTTGCTTTGTTTTATTACATCATTTATTTAAGTTTAAAAGTTCTAACTTATAATAATGGTTGTGATTAACAAGCAGCTTATAAAACTCCTGAAAATTTAACTGTTGGCTCTGATGAGCCCTCGTCTGAGGTTGGAGGAAGAAGCCTAAAGTCATGGACTTAAGCCCCATTCTTTTTTGAGGTGCCTTGTAGTCCCCTAAAATACCTTTCAATGATAAATCGTTGGTTTTAAAAGTTGTTTTTCCCAATCTTTGGTGAACTTGGACCTGTATAAAATGGAGTGGCAGAGTGGAATGGTTAAGCCTATCCTATGCTTTGGGGCGCCTGGGTGGCTCAGGGGGTTAAGCCTCTGCCTTCGGCTCAGGTCCCAGGGTCCTAGAATCGAGCCCCACATCGGGCTCTCTGCTCAGCGGGGAGCCTGCTTCTTCCTCTCTCTCTGCCTGCCTCTCTGCCTACTTGTGATCTCTCTCTGTCAGATAAATAAATAAAATCTTCAAAAAAAAAAAAAAGACTATCCTATGCTTTCCCCTTAAGAAGCTATAAAAATCAGGGGCACCTCAGTGGTTGATGAAGCGGCTGCCTTCCGTTCAGGTCATGATCCCAGGGTCCTGGGGTCGAGCCCCTCCTCAGGCTCCTTCCTCACCGGGGAGCCTGCTTCTCCCCCTGCCTGCCGCTCTCCCTGCTTGTGCTCTCTCTCTCTCCCTCTCTCAGACAAATAAACAAATAAAATCTTCAAAAAAAAGAAGCTATAAAAATTAAAATTAAATGAAACCCAGCACAATGAGACACCACTTCATACTCAGTAGGGTGACTATGATCAAAACAAACGAACGAACAATAAGTGAGCGTTGGCGAGCATGTGGAGAAGCGGGAACCCTTGCTCAGTGTTGGTGGGAATACGTGGCGCAGCCACATGGAAAACAGTATTGTTGTTCCTCAGAACAGTGAATGTAGAATTACCATATGATCCCGAAATTCCACTTTGGGGCATATACCCAAAAGGGGTGAAAGCAGGGTCTCAAAGGGATGCTGACACACCCACGTTCACCAGCAGCGTTATTCGGAACAACCACAACGTGAACACAGCAGAAATGTCCGCGGACGGACGAACGGATATGTGAAATGTGGTCCGTCTGGACAAGGGAATATTATTTGACTTGAATAAGGAAGGAGCTCCTGACACCTGCTACGACACAGGTGAGCCTTGGGGACATTATGCCAAGTAAAATAAGCCAGACACAAAAAGACAAATACTGTAGGTTCCACTTTCGAGGTTCTTGGAGTTGTCAACTTCGGAGACCAAAAATAGATGGTGGGTGCCATGGGCTGGGCAGGGGGCATGACGGGGGTGGGAGGTTGCTGTCAGGGGTGTAGAGTTCACCTGGGGAAGACAGATGGTAGCGATGGTAGCACAGAGGGTGAATATATTTTTAAAAAGCTGAAATGGTCAATTTTCTGTTGTATACATTTTGCCACAATAAAAAAACAAAAATAAGTAGACCACATGTTGCAACTGAACTAATTTCAACTCAGGCCTTAGGGACAGCCCACTGACCAGGCACAGGGACGTTCACCCTGAAGCCGGACCGTCCCTCAAAGAGCACACGTTGCAGCGTCTGCCTCTCCAGCCCAGAGCCTGGGAGGCCTGAGGATTTGTTGAAAGTCCTTCAGGGCAAAAGTGCTGCACAGGGGCCAACAAGAAGAATAGAAAATAAGAAAAAAGAAAACCTCAAAACAACACAGGGACCTCAAGTGAGCCAAAAAATTTCTTTGAAAAGACCTATGAAGCTGGTAAACCTTTAGCTGGCCCCATCAAGAAGAAGAGAGACACAAATGACCGATATCAGGAATGAAAGAAGAGAGAAAATGTGGCTTTGTGCACGTCAAGATGCATTAGGAAGGTAGATCTCATGTTAAGTGTTCTCAGACAGGAACAAACAGAGGACCATGAGGACACTCAGGAAGGTAGTAGATGTGTCTATGACCTTGAGTGTGGCCATGACCTTGACTGTGGGGATGGCATCATAGGTATTTGCATATATGCATCTCATCAAACTAGACTAAGATACGTGCATTTTTTGTATATGAATTATAATTCAACAAAGGTATTAAAAAAGAGAGTACACCGTCGACGTTAAACAGCTTTATGCTGTTACACGGCACAAATTCGATGAAATGAATGAATTCTTTGAAAGAAAAAAGTTCCATAATGGCTTTAAAAGGGAGTAGGAAAACTAAGTGGCTCTCTATTAATTAAGAAATGGAATTCAAAATTAAAAATCATTCCGCAAAGAGAGTGTGATTATGTATGTTAGCAAATTCCAAGGAATCAAAAAAGACTCTATTTTTTAGAAGTTTCACATTAGTTATAGTAACTAATAGGTGACTTATTATATGTACTAATTTTTACAAAAAGAAGGTCTTCTGAAATCTGAGAGGGATTGCTTTGACTCAATATGCAAAACCAATGTATTTCTGCATGCTAGCAAACAACTGGAAAAGGAAATTTTAAAATAACGTCAAAAACCGTGAAATACCTGGTGCCAAATTTAACCACACAGATTCAAGATCAATACCCTGAAAACTACAAAATCTTGCTGAGAGCTATTAAAAAGGTCCTCAGCCAACAGCTGTACTGCATTCATAGATCGAAAGACTTGATGTTTGCAGGTTCAGAGCGACCGTGATCCTAATCTTTTTTTTGTAAATTTAACAATCTGATTCTAAAACATATGCGGAAATACAAAGGACCTAGAACAGCCCCCATAACTTCGAAACAGAAAAACAAAGTTGGTGGACTGACACCGTCCGACCTACCACTGCTGCCAACGCAGTGACCAGACAGCACAGCATCTCGTTAAGACAGACAAACAGATCAATGGAAAAGAAGAGTGAGTTCGGAAATCGATCCTCACGTGGATGGTCCAATGCTTTTCAATAAGGTGCCAAGGAAATTCCACGAGAAGGATGGTGTTTTCTGGAAACTGGGGCTGGAAAAACGGAATGTCCGGCAGGGGGAGAAATCGTGATACTCTCAACATACAATACAGGCAAAAATGAGCTGAAATTTGATCAGAAATCTAAATAGAAAAGTCAATATTACCATGGGATAGCAAAAACAAACAAAAAAAAAAACAAGCAAACCAACCAACAGAAAACCAAAGGGCAGCCCGGGGGCTCAGTTGGTTGAAACTCTGACTCTTGATCGATTTGGGCTCAAGTCACGATCTCGAGGTTTCGGAATTGAGCCAGCGCCGGTGTCCACTGCCGAGTCTACCAGAGGGCTCTCCCCCCCCCCCCCGCCTCTCCCTCTGCTCATGCGCTGCCTTCGCTCTTTCTCGCTCTCAAATAAATAAATCTTTTTTTTTTTTTTTAAAGAAAATAAAGGAGAAAAATCTTCACCATCTCAGCGTAAGTCTTAGATCTGATACAAAAGTCATGGGCCGTCAATAAAAGTTGACATATCTTTCATTTTAAAGATGAGGCTAATTGAAACATTCGCCTAAGAAAAACGAAAGCCAGGTCACCAGAAAGCGCGTGAGTGTTCACAGCGACTTTATACACAGTAGCCCAGACTGGAAACAACCCAAATGTCCCTCAACAGACGAAGACGCAGTTACGTGCCCTCGCGCTTGAAGGCTTCTCAGCGATAACAAACAGAACCAATTACAGACACACTTAAAACATGAATGGATCTCAAAAACGCTTTGCGGGATGAAAGACGCCAGACGCGGAAATGGCTCCATGAGTCCTTTTATGTGGAAATGAAGAAAAGGCAGAATTATCGAGAGTGACACAAAGGGGCAGGAGTGAACACTTTGAAAGAGATGGAAGCGTGCGCTGTCCGTACGGTTGTGCTCACGCGCCTGTTTACCTTTGCTAAAAGTTGCCGAACTGTATCCTTTAAATGGATGATCTTCACTGTGTATACATTAATTGAAAAGGTGGAACTGGGAAGAGCTTCTATGTCGGGACGGGTGTAATCTACGAGGTGTGTGTGTGAGGGCAGAGGGCCTACCTGGGAGCCTGGACAGGAAGCAGAGTCAGAAATGGCCCCATAAGGCACTTACAGGAAAAGTCAGGGACCCTTTCTGTGGGCAGGGAAGAGGTCTGCGAAGAGCTCTGGCTGTTGCAGGTAAAAATCTCGCTTTGCCCTCAACCTGGGTCTCAATCCTTCAAAGCCTGGAATTGCTTTGTCTGCCCGAAGACAAGGACACCTGAGGGTCATGCTCACTCGGGGGCCAGATCTAGACTTTGTGGGAGGGAGTGTCACCGGAGCCCAACATTTAGGCTGGGGGTGCGCTCAGGTGCTGCTCACAGAGACATCTGAGGGGGGGTCACCATCTGATACTGTATCCATGGACAGTGTGTTACTATCACGTACCAGGGTCTTGACATGGACCAACAGCCAGAAATGGCCCCCAAACTGGTCAAACCGAGGAAAGAAGAGGTAAGGGAAGTATTATTTGCAATAAGAAGTTAACAGGTATGACTTACGCCCGAGCAAAGGATTTACTTTTGTCTCTCGAGGGGTGGAAGGAAGCATGTGTTCTTCTAGTGGTTGCTGGGGAGACCGCAGCCCCGAGTCCAGATTCCCAGCACTGAGGGGGGGGGGTCCCCAGGTGTCTACAGGCCTGTGGGTGCTTGCCACGCCTCTACTAGTCTGCCTTCTTGTGCCATTAAATTCATGAGAATTTTATCTTTTGCTTTCTAATACCCTGACATTTTTTTAAAATATAAAAGTCATCGCATTGTTAATTTTCAAATATTTAGGTTAAAATATGTCCCAGGTTTATCCTGTAGCTTCACATCGACCCATGTGCCCGGCCGGGACCCCTGATTCTTGGAGCCCAGAGTGTGACCCATCCCACTGGACCGACTCCGGGGCCAGCTGGGAGCTCTCGTCCACCCTCCTCCCTGCTCCAGACGGCCCGCTGCTCTGGCACTGTGCCATCCTGAGCCCTCTGTGGAAGAAGGGGAGTGTGAGGACATGCCCAACAATGGCTCTCTAACGAGCATTAGCTCCCATTTACAGAGAGCCATTATGAGCCAGGCACAGGCCAAAGTGCTCCCGCTCCCTCCTCCCAACACTGTCGGGGCTGTTTGTCACTCTGATTTCACAGGGGACACAGAGGCCCCAGGAGACGGTGGGTAAGACAGGGGTTCACGGCTGGTCGAGGGATTCTGCTCACTTCCCGGGGGAGCCGGCGTCAGCGTCACGGTGCTGGGGACAGACTCCCCCCCTTCGGCCACTGTTGCTGAGCACTTGTGGACCCCACCTCTCCAACACACACACACTCCACAGCATTCCTTTCCCAAGGTGCATTTGCCTGGTGCTTTCCAAACCCCAGCGTGACCCTAACACCTGTCGGCATAGGGACCAGCCTCTGACGCCCCCACTCAGAACCCCTCTCCTTTCTAGCTCCCTAGTCTCCCTTCCTCTCTTTCTCTTTATTCTCTACTAGTCCTGGGTCTGGGAAGGGAGTGGATGGAGCTCAGAAGGGCTACAAATCAGTAAAGGAGGCCAAGCAGGGACCCACCCAGCCGGTGTGACATGACGCCGTCATCAACAACCTCAGCGTCAGCCAAAACCAGGAGAAAGGAGAGATGCTCCTTTTGCTCTTTTTCTTTAGGGCCTTACAAATCTTGGACCTCACACTCTTGCCCTCTGGTGCCATCAGAAAGCACAGAGCTGGCGTTGCCCTGTCCACCCAAGGGCAGGGAGCAAATGCTAGAGGTTTCTGAAGAGCCTTGCCTAATGTTAAGAATGCAAGGAATTTTTCAGTCTCCTTCAAACTTTGTTTTAGTGTAAAAATAAAAATCATATTTAAGGCAATCCCATCAAAATACCTACCCACAGCTCTCTTTGCAGAAGTAGGACAAATAATCCTAAAAATGTGTATGGAACCACAAAAGACCCCACGTGGCTAAAACAATTCTGCAAAGGGAGAACAAAATTGAAGGCATAATCCCAGATTTCAAGCTAGACTGCAAAGCTGTGGTTGTCAAAGCGATATGGTAGCGGCGCAAAAGTCGACACAAAAATGTTAATGGAACGGAACAGGGAGCCCAGAAATAAACCCACAATTATATGGTCAATTAATCTTCAACAAAGGAGGCTTATCCAGTGGGAAAACAGTCAACAAATGCTGTGGAGAAACTGGGCAGCTTCGTGCAGAAGAATGAAACAGGACCGCTTCTCACCACACGCAAAGACAAACTCAGAATGGATTACGGACCTACGCGTGAGACCTGAAACGATACAGACCCAAGAAGGGAGCATGGGCCGTCATCTCTCTGACAGCAGCCACCGCAACGTTTTTCTGTATAGGTCTCCAGAGGCAAGGGCAACAAAATCAAAAATGAACTTTGGGGACGACGTCAAAATAAACCTCTTCTGCCCGGCGAAAGATACAATCAACAAAACTCAAGGACAACCTGCTGAGTGGGAGAAGATATTTGCAAATGACATCTCTGATAAAGGGCTAGTACCTAAAACATATGAAGAACTTCACATAACTCAACACCAGAAAGCCAAATCATCCAATTTTGAAAATGGCCAGAAGATAGGAACAGACATTTCTCCAGTGAAGACACCAGGTGGCCAACGGACACATGAAAAACTGCTCAACATCCCTCGGCATCAGGGGATACACATCAAAACCACAATGAGATGCCACTTCCCACCTGTCCCAATGGCTAAAGTTAACAACACAAGAAACGACAGGTGTTGGCGAGGATGTAAAGAAAAAGAGACCCTCGCGCGCTCTTGGTGGGAATGCACACGGCACAGCCACTCTGGAGAACAGGACGAGGGGTCCTGAAAATAGGACAGATAGAACTCTCATATTATGCAGGAATTCTGCTACTGGATATTCACCCAAAGAACGTGAAAACACTAATTCTACAAGATACCAAGATACGCACCCCTCTGTTTAATGCAGCATTACTTACTGTAACCAAATTACGGAAGCAGCCTCATTGTCCGTGGGCAGACGAATGGACGAAGATGCGGTCTGTGTGTGTATACACACGGAGTACTATTACTCCGCCATAAAAAAGAACGAAATCCTGCCGTTTGCAACAACAGGGGTGGATCTAGAGGGCATCATGCTAAGTAAAATAAGTCAGAGAAAGACAAATACTGCATGATTTCACTCATATGTGGAATTTAAGAAACAAACGAACAAAGAAAAAAAGATACGAACAAAAACCCAGGCTCTTACCCATAGAGAACACAGATGGCCACCAGAGGGAGGCAGGTGGGCGAGATTCAGAGTCCACTTACCCTGAGGAGCTGAGTCACGTACACGATGGTCGAACCACTGTATTGCATGCTCTATGTTAGTTACACTGGAATTTACATTAAAAAATAAAAATAAAATTTGCATATAAAAAGTCAGTCATTCAGGAGTCGCACTCTACTCCAGCTGGCCTCACTGCTCTCCCTTTGTCCCAAACAAGCTTCCCTGGGTCCCGAGCCTGTACGCGGACAGCGTGGGCTCTCTGCTCCCTGCCCACTTCGTGGGGGTATGTGGACTTGAGAGTGGGCATTCCCCGCACGGGGCTCATTCGTGAACCCACCGCAGGTCCCTACTGTTGGTTTCCTTCCCTGTTTTTAATTTCTCCTGTATTTTCAGTTTCGTTATGCTGCTGAGCTCATGATGACGATAGTGTTTACCGTGTACTTAGGACGAACGCACCCTCACCTTCGAGGGGGCGACTATTAATACCCTCTGCGAGGAGAGGAAACTGAGGCAGGAGAGTTGAGTGACAGCCCGAGGCCACCAGGGCCCAGCAACACAGAGACAAGACCGCCAGCCATCGGACAACAGTCCGCAGTCCGGACCGTGGGACCAGTCGCCGCTCACCCACACGTACACGGCTCCGCTCGTGGGACGCGTGTCAGCGGAAGCCACCTCAGACTCTTTGTAACCCAGATGGCATGTTGGCCACATTCACACGAGCCCCGAACCCCTAACGACCCCAGTGCCCGTCAGCGGCAGCCTGCGCAGACGAGAACATGATCGTGCAACGGAATATCCCATTAGAGCAACAATGAAATGAATGAATCTCACAGAGTAACGTTAGATGGCAGGAAACAGAGATGGAGAAATACACATTCTGTATCACGCCTCTCAAAAAGTTTCAGAAACAGCGACTGGGTACCTTTGGGGGCAGAAGAGTGGTGACGCAGGCCAGGGTGGTGGCAGCTGCTTGCTGGGGCCCCAGAACGTTCTGCGAGCGGCTCTGGGTGATGGCGGGTGCGCAGGTGCGGAGACAGACATCGCGAGGGGCTCTGCAAGTCCAAGGGCTGCAGAATGGTCCCGAAGACGGCCACGCCCTCGCCTCTGGCACCTGTGAATGTCACGTGATGTGGCAGAAGGGATTTTAGGTTACAGACCCTAAAACAGGGGAGTTATCCTGGGCCATCTGCCTGAGCCCCGTGTTCTCTCAGGAGCTCTAAGGAAACCACGCTTTGCCTGGCTGCAGAGGTTTGAAGCAGAGACTGATTTTTGATTGTTACTCTAGCAAATCGCCCCAAACTGAGCAGCTTCAAAGAACTCAACCTCACTGATTTACTGTTTCCGGAGGTGAGAAGTCCCGGTGGGCTCTGGGTTCTCAGCTTGGGGTCTCTCAAGGCTGAGATCAAGGTGGTGGCCAGATACTCTGTGCTGGAGGCTGGAGGGCAGGGTTGGTTCCCCTTTCCCAGTGCCTAGAACCCTCCCCTCCCCCCAAAGGTGCTTTCCAAACCCAAAGCCTCACCCCTCAAAGAAAGCCGGAAAGAAATGCATCTTTTCACAGGGCCAGAAACAGCCAGTACGGAGGGGTCCCTGAGAGTGCATGTCTCCTGTGTGTATCCTGGGGACCCACCCCACCCTGCTGGCTCCCGGGCCTGACAAGCAGACCCTGGTATTCCAGTGGGAGAATCAACCCCCTGGCCACACAGCATCGCTCCAAGGGCTTAACCAGATGAACAACTGCGCTCATTCAGTCCCTCCCTCCTGACTTCTGTCCCCAGCGGTGCGCCCGGTGCACGCAGAGTCACCTGCTTGGGCTGGGGTCCCTCTTCAGAGCAGGGTTCTGCACAGAACTGCCGCATTTAACAAATAAATTCAGGGTGTAAAGACTCTGACAGAGAATTCTAGTGGACGCATGCTCCGTGCACTGTTGGGGACATGCTTATGATACAAAGATGTTTGTGCTGTTAGTTGACATTCAAAGCCACCTGGGCACTCTGTAGGTTACCCTGAATGTTACCCGAGGCCTCTGCCCACCCCACCCCACAACCGTGGCCAGCTGGGAAAGTCACGCTTCCCTTAGTTACCCTGGTCACTGCGGGGCCTGGCCTGCCCCAGGGCGCCCCCTGCCGGGGACCGCTGACCACACAGGACTAGCGTCTGCTCGGTGGGGCTCGGCCACCTGTGGGGTGGTCCTCCTGTGGTGCTGCCCAGCCTCGCTGCTAAGGCTGGTCTGGCCTCCGAAGTCTGGGATCTCCCGTGTGGCCACACAGTGAAATCATCCGCTTTGGGGACTTCCTGCCACCCCGGGGCCACCCCAGGGATTTGGACCGAACAGGTCTGGGAGCAGCCTCTGCATCAAAAACTCTCAAAGCTTCCGGAGGAACAGGAAGTGTAGTCAGTCCCGACTCAGGATGCCCGTCTAAGAACAAGCCTCAAATGAGAAGCGGGGTACCTGACTCTGGGTGGGGGGCTCGGGTCTTGCCTCTGTGTGGTTGTCTAGCTGGGCGGCCTCGGGCAGTAGCCTCCACTCTCTGAACTCCGGCGCCCCCCTCTGTCCCTGTCTCGCGAGACTGTTGTGAACGTCCGTCAAGACAGCAGTTCTCGGAGGTCCCTGGACCAGCCACATGAGCAGCACCTGGGACCCCGGGAGAGATGCAAATTCTTAGAAACCTGAGGGCGAGGCCTTCCAGGTGATTCAGATGCACGCCCACCGCGGGCATAAGATGACAAGCGTTAAGCGAGAGACGCAGAAAGATGGATAACTGAGAAATAAGTTCCCAGCATCGACTCCTAAATCTGGGGGCTCCCTCTCGCCACTAGGAACCCCTGTGACGTTGCCCCCTTCCCCTGCTGCCCATAGAAGTTCAAGGCTGTTCGTTATGCAAGACCTTGCTGGTGGCCTCAAGATTCAGATGTCTTTGCTCCCTGGTCCAGGATGGCCCACCCATCCCCTCCGAGGGATCAAAGGTCTACCAGGCACCTGCCTCACTCCCTCTCTCTAGGCTGATAATTCCACAGCTGCGCCCAGAGCAGGGTTTCCCCTCCCCCCCACTGCCTCTCTCTTCCCCCAACCCTAGGGCAAGAACTTCCTGCCCCCTCTGTGCCTTGCAGCCACGATGCTCCCCTGAAGTCTCTAGAATCTGGAGTTTGGGCACACTTCGAGGAGAAAGGTTCCCACTCACATCCCGAGTCTTTAAACCCCACAAGCCGCCTATTGATTGAAAATAAAAATGTAGAGTGATTGCTGATTGTGAGCTAGAACTGAAATAATACCAGTTTTCTTACTTCCGTCTCGGCCCGGGGCTTCGGAATCACAGAAGCCCTGTCCTCAGCCCGGATGGGCTAGACCTGCTGACTTCCCAGAGCCCCAATATTCTCAGCTCAGATAACGTTAATAATTGCTACTGCAGCGATCCGGGTAATAGCGGGGATTGTAAGGGTTTTATCCTCCCGGCCACGCCCCGAGGCAGCGCAGCCCTGGGCCGACTTGGCGTCTCCTTAGAATACCTGGGGAGATTGTAGACTCCAGACGCCCAGGGCCACACAGGGACCAAGAGAAGCATGGGTGGCCGTGCCATCTGCGTTTTCCATCTCCCCCCACGATTCCAAAGTGCAGCCACGCTGGGGAGGCCATGGCTTGGTAGACCGCCGGATTCCTGCCCACGGGGCCCACAGGGGGGACAGAGCCCCTGTTCTGCTTTGAGGCCCCTCCTCCAGAAGCACGCGCCTCTGGGGCTCACACAGGCACGTCGGGGACCCGGCCCTCCAATGTGGGTTCTGTAAACTACTGAGAAGGGATTGAACCGAAGGCAACATATGGCGACTTAAAAAACGATTAACTTCATTTAAGGAAAAAAAAAAGAAAAGATGACTTTTTGTTGAGTTGTTGTTTTTTTATAAAAAAAGAGCAACACCAGAGCAAGCCTGTGTCATTAACTGGAAGCAGATGGCGGCCTCTGCGGAGGGCCCTCGCGCAAGCTCGCCAGCCTGCCCGCGCCGAGCGCTTCGTTCTTAACAAGCCCGGGCCCAGCCCGCCCTAGGTGCAGAGCCGTGGGCCCTGAGCACCCCCCCCCCCGCCTTGACTTCCTGCAATCAGGAACATCTGCCGTGCTGAGCCTGCCCTGTGTCCCCAGGGCCTGGCAGGGCCATTAGTCATCGTCTCATCTGGCAATGTCGCAAACTCCCCCTCGCTCTCCCAGCTCCAGCTGGTCCACGGGGCCCTCTGGGGGCCTGAGGCGGGGGCTGGCTCCAAGGCCCCTCCTGCTTCTGCGTCCCTGGAAGCCAGGACCCTGAGTGACAGCCCCCTGGCACAGGCCCAAGGCCATGGGCACGCACAAGGTTCTTCAGCGATGGAGGCGAGATTGTGGCTCTCGGATGGCTTTCCGAGTCTCTCCCTTCACATCAGATGGGCTCAGGCAGCCCCTTGGCCCAGAAGGCCAGGGTGGGGTTCCTGGTGCATATGTTATTGTTCAAGCCCCTGTATTGATGAGGGCTTTTCTGTTGCAAAGAGACCCGACCCACACTGGCTTGAGCAAAAGGACTGATTGGCTCATTAACTGAGAAATTTGAAGATTCCTGGTTTCAGGCACAGCTGGATCTAGGGAGTCCAAGTAGGTCATAATGAACGTGACACCTTCCATCTCTCAATGCTACATTCCTCTGTGCTTGCTTCTATATTTGCTACTAGCACCGTGTAGCAAATTGCCACAAAATGTATCTGCCTAAAACAATAAGCCTCTAATATCTCACACAATTTTTGTGGACCAGGAGTTCAGAAGTGGTGTCATGGTTTGAGGTCTCCCGTGAGGTTATAACCAAGATGTCAGCCTGGCTGCGTCATCTCATGGACTGAATGGGGCTGGAGGAGTGGCTTCCAAACGGCACACCACAAAGGCCGTGGGTAGGAGGTTGCAGTCTCTTGCTACGTGGCCTCTCCACATGGCTGCTTTGCGTGTCCTCACGGCAGGACCATGGGAAGAGTGATCAAGGAGGAGGCTGCAATGTCTTTGCTGACCTAGAAGCCATGTTTCCTCCGTTCTGCCCTCTAGGTTGGTAATGCCGGTTGGCTTTACCAAGGTGAGCAGGGACTGCATACAGCAAGATACCAGAAGACAAGAGTCATCGGGGTCTGGGGGGGCGTCTGGAAGGCCGGTGACCACGGCTGGCTCCCACCCAGCAGCACACAGCTTTCCTGTGCCATGCCCATCACCAGCCAAATGATCATGACTCCACCTGTCCAGGCTGACAGGTCCATCACTCTGGTCAGGGAGGGAGGCGGGTGAGCCCCATCCAAGCCCCGTGGACCGAGAGTCTAAGCGGAGCTCCTCCCTGAGTGGAACTGAGCACGCTGCGTGCGGAGCAGACAAGAGAGCCACGGGGCACCCCACAGACGGAAATGCCCCTGTGTTTGGGGGAGGTGTTCCTGGGGGTGTGGACAGGGGTGCTGAGGGACGAATGGTGCAGCGTAGGCAGCCGGAGAGAAGGAGAAGGCAGCAGGAATACCCTCGGGCTTTCCCCGAGCACCTCACCGCCCGGGTCCCTGCCCAGAGGGCCGTGTGGCCCGCTTATCCCCTCTGTCAGAGCAGAGGTCAGTGAGGAGGAAGGAGCCTCTCGGCAGCCCACACCCCGACCTGGAGGGAGCGTTCAGAACACATCTGTGGCCCAAGCAACTCCTACACGGAGGCCAGGATGTGGATGGTAGCGTTAATCCCAGTAACTGCTGGAGAATGATGGCCAAGTGCTGAGGCTCCTTGCTGGCAGCCTTGAACCCTGGCTTGGCTGTGCTCCTGCTGCCGGGCCTTGGCCAAGTCTCTCAACTCCTCTGGCCCTCGGTTCCCTCATCTGTGAGATGGGGACGATAACTGGACCGAACCCCGAACAGCAGTGGGGACGGTGAATGATGCGAGGGAAGTGCCCCGCCGCGTGCAGACGCGGAAGGAGCGTCCATGAGACGTCCGTTCCCAGTTCGGGAGCCAGGGGTGTAAACCTGCCCCCCACAGAGGCGGGATGACCCGGCAGCTCAGTAAAAGATGAAAGGCCAGTCAAGCCTTTGGTTTGGAAACTGAGTCCATCACTTCTAGCTGGGCTGGCCCACCCGTACCTCAGTTTCTGTATCTATAAAATGGGCATCCTATAACCTGCCCCTTGTAGTGATCATTGGGAAAGAGAATGCAGATAAAACCCCTCCCACAGTCATTTAGGAACACAGTGAGCCACTTAACAAACGAAGCAGCGATCTTCCCAGAGCACGAGGTTCAGAGCGGGCCCCGGAGCCCAGCTCGAGTCCTCACTGCCGTGTGACTGCGATGACTTCCGAGCCTCTCCAAACCTCCGGTGCGAATACCCAGCACAGGGTCTGTGTCCAAGTCTCCCCTTTCTCAGTCTCCCAGGGCCCCTGAGATGCGAGTCGGCCAGGAGAGCTGGGTGGCCTGTCCTGGGGCTCAGGGTGAGGCTGAGGAGGAGTCCCGGGACAGAGGGTGTGGTGTGGGGGACCGGGGTCCTGGTACGAAAGATCAGGGGACACAAGTCACCCCACTCTGCTGTCTCCTGAGGGGTGGGAGGAAGCTCCAAGGGGACAGAACTTCCCTCTCTCTTCAGGCATTATGCGGGGAGACTTGGACAAATAAACAGCCCCCCCCCCCAGGAGATCCTAGCTCCCTGGGCTGCTCCAGAGCAAGCCACAGCCCAGTTTCCCCGGCTGGGGTGTCCTGGGGAGGTATCAAGGCAAGGTGGGCTCGGGTCAGCCCCCCGGGACTGCAACAGACCAGAGCAAAGCACACCTGGGTCGCGTTAGGGAGGTTAGGGAGGGCTGGCCCTGCGGGGATGGGCTGAGGGGCCGGGGGAGGGGAGCCCTGGGGAGGGGCGCAGGCTTCTCGGGATTCGGGCCTTTCTGCCTACTCGCCCCCGTCATCCGCGGTCAGAAGGAGCAGCGGCGGGTGCTGGAGAGGAAAGGAACCGCTCCGGCCCTCAGACAGGACGGGGCATGCGAAGGCTGCCTTCCCTTCCCCGGCCATACACCTGCCGCACACCCTCTTACCCTGGGCACAGGTGCTTTGAAACCCCACGGAAAGTTCTAGAGGAAATACTGCTTTCTGACCAGAGGGGGTGCTGTTGCCTCACAAATGAGCTGCCTGCGTGGGCGGATGGAAAAAAATAAAACGTTCTCTCTGCGGTGCAAAGACTCTCAGAGAAGTTTCCATCTGCAGATAGCTTTGGAACAGAGCCCGAGTCCTGACAAATCCCGGCCTTTCTCCGGCTGGTGCCCTGGTTCCCAGGGCAGGGCCCCTCTGTACTGCCACAGGTTGCAGGAGAGGAAGAGACCATCAGAGGGAGGGGACCCTGGTATACACCTCGCCAGGTGCCCCCAACAATGTACCAGAGCCCACAGTTTGGGGGGGGGGTGTCATATCGGAAAGAGCTATGCTGTGTCCCAATGTAGCAAAGCCTGGATACAATTGTCCCCAGCCTGCAGGGACAGCTCAGCTCTTGCCTGGACTCACAGGCCCCTTGTCAGGGAGCCGCCCGCGGCACCCGAGATCTCCATGGCTCAGCACGAAGGCTCCTAACTGCCCTGTTCTTTGCGGGCTGGGGGGGGGCCGTTGAGCCTAAAGGGCCAGAGTGACATTTCTCCTCCCCAACAACATGTCTTGTTCTGTCAAGAGGAGTATGTGGCTGATGGCCTGACCGTGGCCGCGGCCTGGGCCGCCATTCCTGGCTGCTCTGTCAGGGGCTCTCAGTGCCCAAGCTGCCCTGGAGGGCTCTGGCGGGTAGGAACCCCTGGAGATGCTTCTATTAAACCATCAGCTCGGGCCAGATGTTCTCAGTTTTTAAGCCACATTTTTTATGATCTAAGAGGGACACTTTCATTATTTTTTTTCTGGAAGAGAAGACCTTAAGTGAGAAATTTCAGCTCAGACCGGCTGGTGTATATGATGGTGCTGGAGGGGAGGCCAAGGTCCGGGCCCCCAGCTTCAGCTGAGCCAGCAAAAAGCCACGTTCGAGCCTGTGAGTCCGGCAGGGCAAGATAGGAGAGGAACGATATGTTTTCTTTTCACATTTACGCATTAAGGAGAGAGCGATGGAAAGTGGGCCAGGCGGCCATTAGCACGACTCCTCCCGCTCCCGGGTTTAGGGAAAAGCATATGTCAAGCCAATGTCCACAAAAACGGACTTTTTTCCACTGTGAACTGCTCTGCCAGCGAATCTGGTCCGTATGTCAGAGCCGCTCTCTGTTTCTGTAAATAAAACCAATGAGGACTACTCGGAAAAATGAGCATTCTTCAGGAAAACTTGCTAACTCGGTGCCAACTGGAATTAATTGGGCGTACTGACATCCTGGGGGCCTTAAGATGAGTCTCTGGATGGGGTTTCTAAATGACCTGCCACCTGTCCAGGGGTGCTCGCTGGACCCCAAGCAGGACAGGCAGTCAGAGACTCTGGGCCCACATCCTGGGTCCCAAGGGAGCGGACAAAGCGACCGTGGAGACGTTGGCCCCATGGCCTCGAGGGTCCCAGCAGGGCTCAGCAGACGCTGCTCCGCACACTCATTTCATTTCAAGGAAGTGTATACGGTACACACATCTGCTCTGCATCCTTTTCCTTATACTTCCTCGGCTTTTCTTGATGATTTTTCTTGCCATAGCCGTGAGCCAACCAGCATGGGGCCGTTGCGCTCCGTGTCCCCCGTCTCTGCTTCCTGCCAGTGGTTTTCCAAGTCCTCACCTCCAGACCCCACCTCGGTCGCCTGGGAGTTCGCTTCCCACAGACCTGCTGACTTCGAGGGAGGGGCTCTCTGGAGTCCAGACCAGGAAAGGTCTTCCCCCTTCTTCAGGGCCAATATGATGTCCTGTGGCGTCTATGCACCATAACCCAGGGGTTCGTAACTGGGTCCAAGTGTGCCCTCCGGGGGAAGGTTTGACAACATCCGGAGACATATTTTGTTGTTACGACTGGAAAGGGGGCTTCCTGGCATCAAGTACGCAGAGGCCAGAGGTGCTGCCTAACATCCGGTAAGACCCGGGACAGCCCCGCCATGGAGAATTAATTATCCATCCCAAATGTCAGTAGTGCTGAGGTTGAGAACCCGGCCACGATCTACTCAACCCACTCCCTAGCGACGGACATACTTAAGTTCCAAATTTTGCCGTTATAAACACTGTTGCAAAGACGTTACTCGGCCACGGGTCAGCGTCTCTCGGGGAGTACCGGGTGCGCACACCTGAGCGTGGAGGGAAGGCAGCTCCATGCACCAGGAGCCCCCACGAGCTGACACAAGAGGGCGCTCCTGTGGGCCGAGAACGAAGGGAAGCGGCCACGTCCCGCTCCCGCTCTCCGAACCACCAGGTCCTTTTTCGTCCTTCCTGATCCGGGGAGGATGAGAAGAGCCAAAAGGGGAGCCGGGGGGCGACCGGGACGAGACCTCCTGCACCCCCAGGCCGGATGCGTCTCCTCCCTGCATCACTCTGCAGCTCGCGGTCCTGCTCAGACCCAGGAAACCTGGTCCGGCCCTGTGTGGCCGTCCCCAGCCACCTGCCTGCCCCCTGACTGCCCTCTGCCTCCCCTCGCGCTCTGGCTGGTTCCCTTCTGGACCCGAGCACCCCGCGCGGGCCGGCAGGCCTTGCCTCCTCCATCCGCGCGCTCCTTCACCCACGCCTACCTTGTCATTTTGTACCTTGCGTGGGATTCTGCCGGCCATCCCTCCCCAGATGGCAGACTTCACAAGGGCGTTCCACGGGTGTTCTCTGCAGCGATGGGTCCAGACCCTGCACCCTGCACAGTACGTGGCACAGAGGAAGGGCCCTAATGCGCCTGGTGCCCCGTGGTGTCGGCTGGGCTGCTGCCCCCCGTGCGGCAGTCTGGACCCCTCCCCTCCCGGCCCAGGGCTCTCTAGATCACTCATTTGTGTTCTCTTTCTAGTACTCGAGGAAGACTGTAAACTTTCTCTCTCCTCTTCAGACCGGGAGCTGCCCTCAGGCAGGACTTCCCTGTCTTATTCACGGCTCTGTGCCATTGCCAACCTGGTCTGTGACAGGAGTTCATCCTCCATATAATCATGACTCCACATGCAAGTATATTAAGCCATTTTCCAAACGAAGAATCTGAGGCCTATGGGTGGCCTGTCATGCCCTCTGATTACCAAAGCCAGCAAACACTGGCCCCTTTCCCCACCCAAGGCCCTGGGTCTCCACATTCAGCTGCCTTTTGAAGGCTGTTTGAGAACCAGCAGGTAAGACCCACGCCGGCTTGAGAGGCCCAGTGCTGACTGCCTCTGTGCAAACGCATCACATCGGCTGTGAAGGAAAGTCATAAATTCACCCCTTCCCTCCCCAGCTGCGTGTTTACTCCAACTCAGTCTGAGCACAACTGTGTCCTCGGGAGAGAAAGGAGATCCACATGTCTCCCTGCCAAGAGCAAGCATCATTTCCTATGAAATTTGAAAAACGCTCAACTTCAAGAGTCACTCCATCCGCGGGCATTGTGCGGCCCAGCACAGCCCGGCCCGCTCCCCTGGGCTCCCTCCCCGCTCCCACGGGCTGCCCTGGGGCTGGTGCCCGTGACCCGCGCGCGCCGCCTCGGCGCCTGCGGACGGTGACCGACGTGGGGCACTTTGTGACCAGCGGTCTGTTGCTGTAGCTGCTGTGGGAGCAGATTTTGTTTTATGTTTCGGATATTGTTGACACTTTAAATCTTAGCTATTCCAGGATACGAATGGAGAGTATGTGTTTGGGCTTTGCTCGGTCAAAAAGAGGGGAGCAGCCCGGAGGGCGCGTGGGAGGGGGCGAGGGTGAGAGAGACAGGATCAGACCGTGAGGCTGAGCGGGGCTTGCAGGCGATGTTTGGGGAGCGCGGAGAGCCGGGTCTGAGAGCCGCCGGTCGTCCCCCCCGGTGCGCAGGTGGAAGAAACCTTTACTTAGTGCTTCGTTTTAAGAACCTGGGTAATAAAACACTTGCGCCTGACAGCTGTGTTATCTACAGCCAACTTTTTAATTTCACTTTGCCAGGTTCCTCATTCTTGAAATGTGTGTTCTTTATACCCGGAGGGATACTTTCTATTTTCCAAACTTCAAGAAAGCTTGTTTGAATAGAAAAACAGGGATCTTTGAGCCAGGCCATCAATAGCTTTTTAAATTAAAGCAGAAGCAGCAGCCAGAGGAATGGGGATAAGGGGGGTTTGCCAAGGCTACCTGTGGATCTCTGGGGCGCTTATGGCCGCCGTGGGGTTGCTGAAGACGCCCGCACAATCTTTCCCCACACCAGCCCCGGATTTTCAATAAGGCGCGTGGGTGATGGATTCACGCGGCGACTCTGCCAATTAATTTATTCGGCATGAACTGAAAACTGCAGTGTCCGTTCAGGGCAGACAAGCTATGCAGGGCGACAAGGTGAGTTCCTGGCCCTGCGAGGGATGCCTCTTCGCCTGGCGTCCCATCCCAGGGAAATCACACCAGGGTCTCTTCACCCGTCTTTTCATTTCCAGAAAGTCCCGAGGAGGGAAGGAAGGGGCCGCCGCCCTCGCTCGCTCCTCAGTCTCGGCTACACAAGGAAGCCTCGTCCTCCTCACCTCCACTTCGTGCCTTTCCCTCGGTTTTCCCAGCACCGAATGTCTCGGGACCATTGATGGTGAGGGGAAGCCCCTTCCCCAAACTGCCCTTCTGCGCCCTCTCATTCAAGAGTGCGGGACAGCGTGCTGGTGATCGGGGGACTTCCATCAGGGTCAAGGGCAGCCTGCCCGATGGTCTCCTGCTGAACTTCTAACACCTGCTCAAGGCCTTATGCCTTGGTCTCACCCCCATCTGGTCCAACCCTCCTACCCCTGGAGTGAGCACTCCACAGTGGAGGTCAGCTCGCATCCCAACCCTGTTTGGCGCCTCCGTGGACCACCCCATCTCCACGTGAAATTCAAAGTCCTTCGCAGGTTTTCAAGACTCTTCATGAGTTTGTCCGCTCTCTCCCACCTCTTCACGCACAGAAATCGGTCGCTACCCACCCCGATATCCCCACACCGCCGCTCCTGGAATGCCCCACATGGCTGACTGCCTCTCCACCTCTCAGTTTTCCCCAGCGCACCGCCTCGGCACCCAAGAAACACATCACCCTTCCCTCGGGGCTCCCAGCTAAGTTGTGAGCTCTGCAAAGATGCAGGGTCTGTCTCCCAGATGCCCCCATGTTCAGCAAGGACTTCCCACCCAGCAGGGGCTCGGCCGATGCTGATTCCCAGCGAATGAGCGAGAGCTCTCTGCCGGTCTCTCTGCTGTGCGGACCAGCGCAGACGGACTGCCCGGGAGCCCTCCCTGTGTTTACAATCAAAAACTCATTTGTTGCAGTTTTTGTTGGAGCTACATGTTGTTTTTAAGATTACATAGTGGACGCCATTTTCCGCGGCCGTGTTGTCCTCCGGGATTTTTATCAGGGGCCTCCCAGGAGGCTCTGCGGGTCCTGTGACTTGATGGACAGAAGTCAGGTCCCTCTCAGAGAGAAGAGGACAACCTCTTTTCCACTTTCCTTTTCAACAAAGCGTGCTTGCCGTGGTAATAGCTGTAATGAGAAAGGCTGCCCTGTGCCCTCCCCATCAGGGCGCTGGCTACCATGATCCTAGGAGACAGATGTCGTCGTGACCGCCATGTGGTACAAACAAGGACGCATCACGTGTGGGAGCAGGTACGAGGAAGAGCTGGGACGCTGTTGACCCTTAGCCCTCTCCCCTTGCCCCTTAACCCTCTGCTTTCCCATCTCCCCTGGCCTTGGAAGTCCTCGACGCCCCCGGGAAGCGGGCGGGACAGGGCCAATCATCCCCATCTGAGAGAGCTAAAGGCGCGGGGGAGACATACGGTGACTTTGGCCAGGACTGCACGGCTGGCCGGTGGCCACGTGAAACTCAAAGCCGGTCGTCCGGACACCCCACCGGCTGGCTCAGGGCCTGGAGCCTCGCCGTGGGGCACAGCGACGGGGCGGTGTGGGTGTGCACTCGTGTGCGGGACTTAAACCAGCACCTGGCGGGGGACGTTCCTCACCGGGGCGGGGGGCGGGAAGCGGCTCAGGATCCGCTGCGTGACGTTTCGGCAATCTCAGCGGCAGAATGTTGCTGGCCTTGGACTATTTTAAGCCGTTTTTAAAAGCCTCTAGGACGCCGTTCAACACGCATCAGGCTCCCATTCAGTAAAGTGCGGGTGCCCAGCCGGCTGGAAGGCATCAGAGGAGAACAGCTGGTGAATCACCGGCAGCACAGCCTCAAGAGTGCGTGAGAGCCTGACTCGGGCCGCAGCGTTCCGGGAAGCAGCACGTGCGAGCCCCGTGCTCTGCCCAGGGTTTCTCCTGCGTCGCCCTTTAACGCAGGCTCTTCCTGGGACTTTTAAAACACATGCTTATGCACTGTTTGACTCCTGTTCATAATGTCTCTGAAGACGGACTTTCATTGAGTCTATGACTTTTATTATAGGTATCGGTGCTTTCCTGACCACGTGTTCTAGAAATAACAGCTCTGCACTGAGAGCCGTGCCCTGGAGCCCCCTTCATTTCCTTCTGGGTCAGAGTTTAGGATTCAGACGATGGGTCCTCAGGGAGTGTTTCAGCCGAGCAGAATGACATTTTTATGAAGACCAGGCAAAAAGCGAGTGATCACAGTCAGAGGGTAATCTGGGGTTTTTCAAGTCTACGTGACCAGTGCATGGTCCAGAGCCGGGCGTGTCTCCGTTTGAAGGGCCCACGGAGAAAGCCCTGAAGACCAAAGGGGGCATTTTTAAAATTTCTTCTCCTTTGAGTCATCTTCTCTCTAAGTGCGGGTTGTGATGGTCCTTCACGCGGAAAGGGAGCTGGAGATGGGGCGAACGGGGCGAGCCGCTCCCCGAGCCTTCGGCGGACCTTCCTCTCCCCCGGCAGACACAGAGCTCAACGGGCTGCTATTTTTCTAGCACAAGGAGGGGCTTGGTGTTGCTACCTCAGGCTGAAACCCAAGTGGGGAGCCCATAAGCCCCACATCCCGTTTTCTTGCATTTTATAGCTCCTGTCTCTTGGAAGCGAAGAGAGGAAGGACTTTCAGTAAAGCTCTTTGTCCTCCATTTGCTTCTGTGATCTCTGTTGATGGCATTCGCCTGCTGCAACTCCGGATTCTGTCGTTTTCAACATTTGGCAGAGACACAAAAAGCAAATAAATCAATATTGCCATGGAGACTATCATTTCTGAGCCAGACTTAATTATGAATTATTAAGAATGGTTCAGTTGAATTAAAAGAATTAGCAGGGCTCCTCTGTTTAATGCAGGGTCCAATGATGCGTGTTAAGTAGCAACTAGGTTCATTACCAAAAGTTAGATACATTAGGTTATATAATTTGCAAGTTTCTATTCTTAATTTCTCCTAGCCAATTCCAATTATTTTCTTGAAATAGCATAATTAGGGGCAGGGGGGGAAAAAAACACATTAACGTGACATGAAAATAACACATTTTTCTCTCCATTTGGTTACAAAAATCCTTTGAATGTGTTTTTGGGTCCCGTATAATAGCACGTTTAGGTACACAGACTTAGACCACAGAGGTGGGTGTCTCTTCATACGCATACACAAGGCTCACCCAGTTAACCTCAGGAAGTATGATCAGCAACAGGTGTTCTGGGTAAGCAATTTTATCTTGGCTTTTGGAAAAATCCAAGATTTGCATTTGCCTTTTGGTACCTAATTAAAATTTCCGCAGACTGTCATGGTGCCTTTTTTTTTTTTTTTTCACCCGCTTTTCCTTTCATGAGAAAGTAATTGAGGTTCCAAGTGAGCCTTGTGGGACTGACCTTTGCAAACACCTACATTTTGCATGTAGTGCCGGAAATTTTAAAGAGGGGGTGGCAGCTGGTGGCGGAGGGAAAGAATGCAGAACCTTTCGGAAATGATTTTAAATTAGATCCCTAATAGGCAATTTTATAACCTGTTTGTCTTCTAAATGCTTCTGTGGCTTTTGGTATTTCTTATTATCTTGCGTGAGTAAGCATTTAGCTCAGGTAAGACACCGCCGGTGACGAGGAAGAGAGAAAAACGGACAATTAGCCCGTGGATTTCAGCTCTGTAAACAGCCGAACTGGAATATTCCAGCTGAGAAACGGAGGAAAGACGGAAAAGGGCAGGAAGGGGTTGTTGGGGGGTGGGAGTGAGGAGGGAAGTGGGGGGATAAGGAGAAACCCACCGAGCGGATCCAGCCACTGGTCTGGACTCGGAGGAACAGTTGCAATCTTGTCTCTGTCGGACCTTCCCTTTGTTTGGATCGGACGTGTTCCGAAGGGCTTCCTTTCTGTAGCTTTGCCCCTTCCAGACACGAACTCTGCATCATGGTGCTCAAGGGAGAACTTGAGGCCTGGGTCATGTTTATTTATCTGGGAGCCTTTTCATGCCCAAAGCATTATACGTCTGGACAGCTTTGCCTCTGCATCTGGGAATGGCCTCGCCATGGGGCGGAGGCGTACCCGTGAACACGCTCCCGGAACTCCAAGCTCGGATACTACCACGGCTCCCCCCAGACGCAGGGAGTCACGTATCCACAGGAGAGCATCTGAAAAGCATGAGGCCCATTCCCGAGAAGGCAGGAATAAGGAATAAAGAGTGCTGAGGTGATCTTTCCCCTAAACCCACAGAGAAGAGAAAGTGCCTGTTTCCTGTAAACTGTATCATTCTGATGTTATGCCTCTGTTAATTTCAGAATCCTCTAGAAACTTTCTAACTCCAGGAAAAGAGAAGGATCTGGTTGAAAAAATGGCACTATATGTTAACTAACTTGAACTTAATAAATTCAAAAAGGCCCCCCGTTCGGGGCCCCGGGATGGCTCCGTAGGCTGGGTGTCTGACTCCTGATTTCCACACGGGTCTTCGTGTCAGGGTCATGAGTTCAGGCTCCGTGTTGGGCTCTATGCTGAGGTTGGAGCCCTACTTAAACAAAAACAAAAACAAAAAAGACCCCCTTTCAGTGTTGTGTTCCCACATTTAGAAATTCGAAGGGCGCCTTTTTTATTTCCGGCCAGGCTCTGGGTCAGCTTTCCATGGCTCCGTGTCTTGCTGGAGCCTCTGCTTAGTTCGTCACCCAACAGCTACAGAACCGCGCGCCTGGCTAAATCGGAAAGTTCACAATCAATCTTGTTCTCCAAATTAGAGCAGCCCTTGAAAATATTTCATTTACAATAAGAGACAAATGCTCGTTTTGCCACGTTTCGACAAGATAGCGGAGCTGGAGAGGCTCGTGGTTGGATTTAACCGTTTGGTCCATTAGGTTGGTGCCTGGAAGTATTTTTTAATGGCCTATTCCTTCCTGCAAAAAGAATCATATGGGTCAGCAAGATGGAAGTGTGGGGCACAGGGGCGGGCTTCTGGAGAGGGAAGAGAAGCTCTTTGTCCCCACATTTATTGAGGCACAACTGGTGAGTAACATGGCACGGACTGAAGGGTACAAGGGCACGCTTTGCGTAGACGGACACACTGTGAGCCAATTTCTCCAACCGTGCTGGCCGGCCCATGCACCGCCTCACACATCCACCTGTTTAATTTGTCGTGCGGGGAGAACACTTAAGATCGAAGTGTGCCGTACACTGTTACTAACCACGGTTCTCCTGCCAAAGCTCTTCTACTGGCAGAAGAATGCCTTCTAGCGCCCAGAGTGGCACCCCAGGAGGCCATCTCCCCCGTTTTGCTCTTTTGGGTATCCCACGCAGCCTCCGGGAGCCCCAGGGAACAGATTTGCGTGAATCCTGGGTGACCGGGACACACAGTGAGCATGTTTTCCTGCCTTCTTCTCTGTGCTTATTCTCTTCGTTTGCCAAAGAGCATGGTGAATCACGGACGTTTCATCCTAATTAAACCCATGCAAACATATGTGAGCTGAGAAACGAGGTAGAAACGGGTCCAAAGAGGAAAGAAACTGAACCCAAGGAAGAGAAAAGGCAAAGTTATTTTCAGCGTGGGAGCCCTCGTGGGCCCCTCTCTCGAGGAATTTTTTTTACATCCACGTACATCTTATCAGTGGGAGGATCAGAGTCCAAGAATTCTTAGCTCCGGGGTCACCCACTGACCTACACTCCTACATTCTTAACCTTTCTGCCTTCTGGGAAAGGTCATGGAAGCTCTTGGAATGGGTGTGCTGCTCTGAGCTGCTCAACTCCGGGGAGAGAGGCGCCTTTGTGCAGAAAGCTGGGCTGCCCCACCCCCCACTCTCAGCCAAAGCCTCCCCAGGAAGAGACACGACAACCCAGCTCCCAAGTGGGGTCTTTCCAGCCATAGCTCTGCAGAGGGCTCTGCTCCGGTTGAGACCAGAAGCTAAAACGTCAACACCTTCTGATGAGAAACTTCCAGAAAATGCATGTAAAATAAATTGCTCCCCAGGAAGAAAGACCCTCTTTCCAGGTCTTCGCTTTTGCACCCCACGCAGGAACCCCAGGCCAGGAATGTCACTGTGGTTAACCATGACACAGACCGACATGCAGTCAGGGCTCCCCCCGCACACCTGCTGTTCTCACAACACAACCACGAGTCTGGTATTATTCCCATCACAGTGGAGGACCCTGCGGCGGGTAGGTTAAGCACTGCTCACCTCGGGGACCTCCACCCAAAGTCCCACAGCCTTTGGGATTTTGGATTCCAGGTGCATTGCTCTCCCCCCGCCTTGACCTTCTATGCTGTTTCCAGAAGCATTTCCAATGGATCCGGGTCTCAGGCTTGAGAAACCAGGGCCAGACGCCCCCTCCGGCCGCGTATGAGGCGGAGGCACGCGCTGTGACATTCCTAAGCACCCTCATACTTTCGTCATATTTAATTTGGCTGCTGCAAGACTGTTGGAGACATCTGAGGCCGGATGGACGGGAAAGCTGAAGCCAGAGGCTTCAGATGCGAAGACACAGACTTGAGTCTACTCAGACCATGAAAGACGAGAGTCGGTCTTTCAAAACGTCGCCTTTCTTTCTAGTCTGGCAGGAAAAGAATTTTTTCCAACCTCCCAGACTGCCTTGCCTTATTAGGAGGAACACCCGGACTAATTAGAAAAGTATTGCATGTACGGGGCAAGCGTTCCCTGTTAGAAAGTCGGTGAAGCTTGCATCAGGCCAAATGCTTTGCCTTTGTGGGCCTTTGTCTTTTAGGGACACGGAAATACCAAGGCTTTGCAAAGCACATTGGTGAACTGGGCAACTGAGTGTCTCTTTCCTGCTTCCAGATGGCCAAATGTTCTTGTGTTGAATGGAAATAGTTCTAATTAACGCAGCCCCCCTTGGGATCGATGGCTTCAGAACATTCAGGGCCTCACTCTGTTAATGAGGCGACTTTTCCACTCTGTCTGTGCTGCCTGAAACCTTTGAGCTGCCATTTAGGACGGCAGGACTGACTCGACACAAAACCCAACGGCTTCATTTCTTCCTGGGGAAGACACAGCAGCAGCTGTCTCAAGGACCTCAGTATGTTCTAGAAGGGATCAAAAGACACCTTCACTTGAAGAAACCTCTGCAAACATACAGGGGATGCCTTCTCTTCCGTGGCCTGAGAATCACGGAAGCAAAGATAGTAGAACCCACCCATGTCCCCTCTTCCTGGCGGATGCACACATGTCCCAGCTGCTGGCGGCTCACACTCATGCCCCCCCAAAAGATCACCACCTGCCCTTAGGAACCCTGTCCCCAGAGGTTTTTGTGGGGTCATAACCCACAGTCTCCCTAGGGGCATCGACTACTGAACTACTGAATGTCTGAATGAACACAGTCCCTGAATGTCAGATGCGGGGACCAGACAGCCTTGGGCTCTCAACGCAGGGGGTCACGCGGTGAGGAGAAAACTTTGAGGAGTAACTCATCTCCAGAGCTCCCTGGGAGACCAGGTTGAGACTATGAACTCACCTCTTCGATGAGCTCCTCACCCATGCCTGACTCGCCAATAGGTGATGCGCGTCTGCGGAGAGCAGGGCTTCATTGCAAAAGTCCCCCATGAAGGCTCCCTCCAGGGGCTCCGAGGACACACTCCGCCACGGCTCAGCCACCCACTTAGTCCACCTTGAGTTTGCTTGGGGAACTCGGCACAGGGTAGGAGTTTCACAAATGCTTCATGACGCTGCTCTGCCTGTCATGTTCGTCCTCGAGACTCACGCTCCCTTCGCACGGATGACAGCTGACAGAGCAAAGGAACAAGAGGGGATTCGCAGGGTGCGCCACAGTGGCCCACTTCCCCATCTGCACGTGGGGAAGCAGAGGCATGGAAGGTTAAAGGCCCTGCTCAAGGCCCCACAGCAAGCTGGTGGCCAGGCCAGAATGAGAAGGCAAATGGGGAACAGGCAGGCCATCTTCAAAGTGAATCTTCTGGACTCACTGTCAGCTTTCCCTGTGAAGCAGGACACCCCATTTTTTAAAAGGATTTTATTTATTAGAGAGAGCGAGAGCGAGAGCGAGAGCATGCAAACAAGCAGGGGAAGCAGGAAAGAGAGAAGCAGGCTCCCCGCTGAGCAGAGAGCCTGACACTGGACTTGATCCCAGGACCCTAGGATCATGACCTGAGCCCAAGGCAGACGCCCTATGGACTGAGCTACCCCGGTGTCCCAGGACACCCCATTTTTAAGACCAAAATCCAACCACAGAAAGGAACTGAGCCCGTGACCTGGAACCTGCTAGCGGGTGCAGTCCACTCGGACCCGCACTCTGCTCCACCTGCGCTTTGAGCCACGCCCAACGCTCCAGAACTTTCTCTAGCTCTAGTCATCAACCCACTCCCCTCCCCTTCATCGGTCCAGCAGGTAGTGACCTGGAAATGGACGCTTCACTCCTCTGGTTAAAGAAATCACGCGAGCAGCCTCGTCCTTTCGCTCGTGAACAATCACTAACGGAGTTTACCCCACTTCACAAGCCTTCTGTCCCTGGGCTGGGTCTAGATGAACACCTTGTGCCATCCTGGGGAACGTTCCACAGGGACAGAGGTGCTCCACGCCCTCACTGGCCTATGCGGGGGTCAGTGACCACGTGTGGCTATTGGCCACTTGATATATGACTGGTGTGACTGAAGAATGAAACTTTAAGTTCCACTGTAGCTAATCGAAATATAAGTCGGCCCCCCTGGCTGGTGGCTGCGGTCGATGGTGGGCAGTTCTAGACGGCAGGGCACAGGGCCGGAGAGACTCGGGGCCCAAACCACCTGGGTTCCAACCCCCGTCTCGAAGGTGTGACCTTTCAACTCCTTTGTGACTTAGTTTCCCCACCCACAGCTTGGAGGTGACGTGGTCCCTTCCTTTATTGTGAGGGTTCAAGAAGGTGATCCCTGAGAGGCACTCTCCCCACTCAGAGTGAAGGAAGCACAGGAAGGTTGGCAGAGGGGCCGAGCTGCGGCCAGACCAGCGACCAGCGACCAGCGGGCCACCCAGCCCTGGGCCACAGCCGCTGCCCTCACACCCCCCAGGTCACACCAGCCTGAACTTCCAAATGCAAGCCCATGGGCGTCTCCCTCTCAATCTGTGCGCAGACCCAGCTCCGAAAACCGCCCTTTGCCTTCCTGAGGCCAGCGGTCTTCATCAGGACCGCTCTGGGCCCGGCGGCAGAGCACGGTCAGAGACACGATCATCATCGTCCCAAACTGGATTACAGAGATCAGATACAAAGAAAATCTACAAAGCCCCATTGCAACACTGTAGATCAAACAGCCTTCCTGCCCTTGACCCTCCCACTCAGTTTGCTCAAATACTCTGGATTTTTCCATCCTGGACATTTCTAATACTTCCCTTTGGAGCTCCCCCCCCCCACCTCCAACCCCCACTTCCTGGGAAGCATGAATCTTCTTCCCAAAGGGGCCCCATCCTAAAGCTGGCTCAGGTCTCCTGGTTTGGCATTTTCCAAATTTCATCTAATTGTTTTCATTGTATATTTGATTTCCACTTTAGAAGTTCTGAAGAAAACACGTCTGTGCATATGGTCTCTGGGATGACATTGTTGTGGTTGGCAAAATCTGGCTTCAATCAATATATTGGATAAACTGTGGCTCCAGAGACTTTTTTTTTTTTCCTTTTACAGCTTGAAACTTTCATTCTAAAGTGGCAAAGTCTACAGGATTGTCTTAACATTGCCCTTAGTCCTGAATTTACTTTTCTAGCATTTATTTGCCAGCAGAACTTTAATAAAAGTACAGTCTGCTGTGGAAAAGATTTGGTACCCAACTCTCTGTGCCTGTGCGTCCTTAAAACTTCTCTTTTTTCCTATCACGAAACTTTAAGTGAAATGCTTGGAAAGAGAGGGATGAGGCTTTTCTTTTTCTTGTTTCTTTTTTCTCTAGAGTCTTCCCCTGAAATCAAGGCCACCTCCCCAACCCCCCAAGCCGGGTCAGTTCATAGGGAGATGGACGATGAGAACCTGGCTCCTTTTTTTTTTTTTTTTTTTTTTAATTTTGTGGACAAGTTTCCAGGGGTGGTTGTGATGGGGTTGGTGAGGTCAGGGCTGAGCCAGGGGAAGGAGACCTGGAGACCAAGTGTGTCGTCGCTGGCACGTGCACATAAACATTTACCTTCTCGACGCTGGAACAGCGGAACTTCATACCTGCATCGAGAAGGCAATTAAAAGCCCATTGCAGGGACGCCTGGGTGGCTCAGTTGGTTAAGCAGCTGCCTTCAGCTCAGGTCATGATCCCAGCGTCCTGGGATCGAGTCCCACATCGGGCTCCTTGCTCTTCAGGGAGCCTGCTTCTCCCTCTGACTCTGCCTTCCACTCTGTCTGCCTGTGCTCGCTCTCTCTCTGACAAATAAATAAATTAAAAAAAAAAAAAAAAAGCCCATTGCAGAAGAGAAAGACGGGGCTTTCCCTTTGTACCCTTGGAACAGATGGAGAATAGTACGTCTCTGCTGCAGGGTCCTGTGTGGGCATCTGAGTAGAGAGGAGAGGCAGGGGCAGCCCAGCTTCTCAGGGAATATGCAAATGAGTTGGTGCATACGGCTTTCAAACATGCTGGAGATGTGATGGAAGGAAGAATAATTCAGGATCATTTCTCTGGTAACCTTTTCTGCATGGGAAATAAGAGCCTCTCTCTTCCCTTTTATGTGCACTTGTGTCCCGCTTGCATTTCGCGGGGTAATTAATTCATTTCTAACATCCCTTGACTTGTAAATCTGGTTTGAAGGTTAGGCAAGGCAGAGTCCCTGGGGCTTTCGCAAAACTATTATAAAAGCTGGAGGAAAGGTAGATTGGCTGTGTTTGCATTTGAGAGGCGGAAGGTCTCTTGAAAGGCAAAGAAAATCACTCCTCCGGTCACCCTAAGAGGTCCGGGTTTCCACAGGACTAAAAAGTGGTGCCACATACACGCACGCACACGTGGACCCGGACATACAAGGGATTTCCACCCGTGCGTGTGCACCTTTCTGGATGAGCGACAAAAACAATACTTGGAGATGCCTTGTTGAAAATGAAAATGTGTATTTTTAAAATTCATAGGGTGGTCAGCAGGATTCTCTCACCTCAGCGCAATCTGCCAGTCACACCAACCCAGCCGTCATCCTGCGCCAAGCTGAGAATTTATGAAGGTGGGAGCTGAGGCTTGTTCCTGCCGGTCGCAGGCACTGGCAGAGGCCCTGGGCAGTAGCGGCGTGGAGAGGTGGAGGGAGAGACAGGAAAGGGCGCCGATTCCTTCTGAGAGTCCGTCTTTTGCATGTCTTCAGTGAGCAGCGGTGAAGGACAGCACTAAGTGTATGGTTCGAGCTGCCCTTCCATCGAAAGTTTGTCTGAGCAGACACGTTTGTCTGACTGCTCGCGTCCACAGCCCAGGGGAGGACTGCAGCTCTCCCCGTGGGGGGAATGTCCGGTACCAGAGGGTCAGCGCCCCTGGAATCAGTCCTCTCCCAGTCTCGGGCAGAACTCGTATCTTCCATCTCAGGAATGATGACCTCATGGGCTGCCTGGTCTCCCAGAATTACTGTGGGGTCTACGGTTTACAGCAGGGGCACCTCGCCCGCCCACACAGCGTGCAGGGTCCGCCTTCCTTTCCTGGTCTACCTCCGATCCCCTGCCCCCGCCCCCAGCGTTTCCTGAGACCAGGTTCTGAATAACCCACTCCTGTGGACGCAGAGAAAGGGGAACCCTTGTGCACTGCTGAAGGGGACGCACCCTGAGGCGGCCGCTCTGGAAAACAGCATGGAGGTTCCTCAAAAAGTTGCAAATAGAGCTACCCTACAACCCAGCAATCACACTGCTATGGGGTATTTATCCAAAGGACACAAAATACATTCAGAGGGGCACCGCTATGTTAACAGCAGCATTATCAGCAATAGCCAAATTATGGGAAAAACCCAAGTGGCCACTGACTGATGAACGGATAAAGAAGAAGTGATATTTGTGTGTGTGTGAGTGTGTAATATATGATATTACAGATGATGTCTGTATTGTATGTGCTCTCTTATACACACACAGTGGACTACTACTCAGCCACTGAGAAGAATGAAATCTAGGCATTTGCAACAATGTGGATGAACTAGAGGGCATTACGCCAAGTGAAATAAGTCATAGAAAGACAAAAACCATATGATTTCACTCATATGTGAAATTTAAGAAACAACACAGACGAGCGCACGGGAGCAGGCATAAGAGAGTGAGAGGGAAACAAACCACACAACACTCTTAATGACAGAGGACGAACCAAAGGTCGCTGGCGGGCCGCGTCGCGGGGGAGGCCTGGGTGGGCGACGGGGATTAAGGGCGGCACTTGTCTGGATCAGCCCCGAGTGTTGTACGTGGGTGACGAATCCCTGAAGTCTACTCCAGAAACCAAGACTGCGCTGTATGTGACCCAAGTTAAATTTAAATAAAAACTTGAAGAACAAGGCAAACAAATAAACCACTAGCATTCGGTTCCTAGTGTCGAGGACACTAGCTTCTGGCAGGACCCGGCGTGAGACCCAACCTCAGACGACACGGTCCAAGTGTCGCCTGCCCAGCCCCCCGTGCCGCTGGATGGGGGTGCACGATGGGTGTCCGTCTGGGGCCCAAACTCCCCGGAGCGGCTGTGCCTCCTCATCCCCACCACCCTCTACCCCCGCGAGCCAGAGGCTGCATGACGGCGCGGGCGCTGGAACTCGCGTGTACACGGCCCGGCGTGGGCACACACCGTCCCACTCGACAGCCCCCGGTGGGAGCCTCACCTGCGCGAGAAGCAAGCGTGTAGGGGTCCACGTCACTGCTTGGTGCTGGGTCTGAGCCGCAGGCTTCGTTCTCCAGAAGCAGGCGCTGGATCGGGAGCTGAACAGGAGCCGTTTAGCAGCCCGGCGCCCTGCAAGGCCGAGGCGGCATTGAGCGGGGGAGAGCGAGGCCTGGGTCTCGGGCCTGAAGCTCTGGCTGGCTGCAGGGACGCGGATGGGACTGGTGCGGCCGGGACGTTCCACGTCCATCCAGAAGGGCTGGGCCTCTGTGTCCTTGCCGGGCTGTTCCCCGGATGTTGCCCTGGGAAAGCAGCCGAGGGCGCCCCCACCCCTGGGATGGACAGCCCGAGGCACCTGCGAACCGCCTTCAGAGCAGCTGGGAGCAAGGGCTTCCCGGAGGGGGCTCCTGCGGGATTCCTTTCCGCACGTGCCACCTCCTGGGGGCAGCTGGCTGGCACCCTCCGGTCCCTCCCGTGCTCCGTCCTGGGCCCTTTCCAGTCAGCGGGAGCTGCTGTCGGGCCAGCCCATCCCCATGGCTTGGTAGGGAAAGGATGAAGCTCAGAGGGACGGTTGTGATCTCGGGGTCACGTGATGTCCCCTGGCCGGGGGTCCATCAGCCCCTGCTCTGGGCCCCCCTCGAGGCTCTCCGTGGTGTGCTGCCGCCATGCCCAGGTGCAGAATACGCTCCCTGCCAGACCCGCACACGCCCGCTTCACGGTCAGAGGTGCAAGACGCTGCCCTGGGTCTTCTATCCGGAGGGAAGGTCTGGGCACGTCTCCAAACTGCCGGAGCCCCCGTCGGGGGAACGAGGCCCAGAATCGTCGCAGGGTCTCTCTCAGCTCCCCCGAAGTGTGGGTCTGCTAAAGGCTGCCCGCAGCCTGCTGCCCCCTGCCCGTTGGCCTGGCACCACGATGTCATCGGTACAGGAGAACGGGCTGATGTCCTGCTGGTATCTGGGTGGCGCTGATTTCGTGATGCTACTGGGTTGGACGGTGAGCTAGCCCGGGGCCAACCTGCCAGTGCACACAGCCTTCCGTCCCGATCGGTGCAAACCATGTCTAGGCTTCTTTTCTGATGGGACTGAAAAGAATGTGTTTGCCCCTGTGGTGGCTGCGTACCTTGGGCCTGGGACTGAGCTAGTTTGCTCTAGCGAAGGTGGTAGTACTCTAGCATCAAAACTGATGGGGCACTGCTGTACTACTGGGTGGGCTTCTGGTGGTCTACCAGGACCAGAGAGAAACATCACACGGAGATGCGATGGGACCCCCTATGGCTGGATCCTTCAGCTCTTGGAAAGCGGCCCTGATCACCACCCCCATCCCGGGATGTGGTACGTGGGCTGCAAGGCACAAAGTTTCAGAGTTCTCTCTTGACCTTCTCCACTGAGATTATCCGATGTGCCTACCATGTCCGCCCTAAATGGGCATCTGGGAATCAGGGAGCCGCCCCCTGCATAGGTCCATAGGCCCAGTAGACCCATGATAGACCAGAGTCTGGCCGGGACTTCTCTTATGATCAGGGATGCCTATCCCCTCCCCGCCCTGAAGGAAACCATGCGGAGATGGCCACGGTCACCGAGCACCAACTCCAACGTCCACGAGACGGTATAACTCAAGTGTCGCCTGCAGCCCCGCGGGTGACGGGACACACAGGGCAGTCTGACAGAAATGTCAGCTGGTTGTGGGGCAGGTGCCTTGGCCAGGACTCCGTGGTCCCCGAGTGCTGAGCTGCACCAGGTTCTCCCAGCCGACGGGCCTCTCTGGACGTCTGCCGCCTGACCCTGGGCGGAGCTCCGTGTTGGTGGTCTGCAATTCAACCAGCAAGTTGGGAACAAGACATTAATGTGCTCATGGTTTGGAAAATTGGAGGCAAAGGTATTTTCCAACCTTGGAAGGAAAAAGGACCCTGCGAGCCAGTTGGGATCAGGACAGAGGCAGAGGCAGAAGAGGAGTCAAACACAGACTGAAAGGAAGTGGGGTGGGGGTGGCGCGGTGTCCCCACGAACGGGAGCAACTGGGACGCCGCGGGAGATCTGAACTCGGGTCCCCCCGTGCGGAGGAGGAGCCCAGGAAACCACAGGTCCTGCTCAGCCCTGTTAGACCCTGTGACCCTCTCCCTGCTCAAAAGACAAAGGAGAATTTTTTGGATGATTATCCCCGAGAGAGCAAGCCTGACCGGTGGAAGGGCCTTCGCCTTGGGCTCTAGCTACCGACCAGAGAGGCCCTCCCAAGGACCCTTCAGGGAAGTGGCTCCGCTTCAAGTGGGCCGATTGAGGACAGAGCAGGGCTGCGGGAGGAAGAGCGTCTCAGAACCACAGCTCATGCCCTCCCGGGACCTCAGACAAAGACCACAATTTATTTATTTATTTATTTATTTATTTTTTAAAGATTTTATTTATTTATTTGACAGAGAGAGATCACAAGTAGGCAGAGAGGCAGGCAGAGAGAGAGAGAGAGGAGGAAGCAGGCTCCCTGCTGAGCAGAGAGCACGATTCGGGACTCGATCCCAGGACCCTGAGATCATGACCTGAGCTGAAGGCAGCGGCTTAACCCACTGAGCCACCCAGGCGCCCAAGACCACAATCTAGATAAACCCACATCTTTGCAGGGTCTGGAACCAAGCCCTCCCCCGCCCGGGGCAAAGTCCCCAAGGTTGCAAAATTCGCCAGGAGATAAGCCTGCGGGAAAAGTGACAGCCCGAGGTGGTGGGCTGTTTTTTGTTCTTTTTTTTTTTTTTTTTTTGCTTTCCTGGTTTTTTGTTTGTTTGTTTGTTTGTTTTTTACCCTCTCTTAGTCCCCCATGGCCTTCCATGGTTCTCCACCTTCCAGCACTGAACTCACACCAGGCTTTGCTCCTAGAGCTTCCCAGGCTCTCTCCCCTTGGAAAGCGGAGACTCATTTCTTTTTCCAGGCAAGCTTCTCAGGAAACTTCACATCTGCCCTACGGAAAGGAAATACACAGACGTTCCATTTTCATTTCTTTGTCTTGCAGTCTGGTTAAATGAAGCTCGAGCCTGCCCGTCAGCGGCCGCAGCGGTGGCCCCAGCGGTGGCCCCAGCGGTGGCCCCAGAGGTGGCCCCGGCCAACAAGAGCCGCCGCACCTGTGCTCGAGCCCCTCCGTCCACACCCGCCGTGCAGAGGCAGCTCAGGGCCGCTGCCTGGTGTCTGGGCCACTGAGCCACCCCTCCCGTGCCCCTTCCCACCGTCTGTAGGTCACCGTATGTCAGGGGATATCACTGCGTGTGCCGTGGAGCTCCGCGGTTCCTTTTTAGTTTAATTATCAAGCTCTAATTACTGACCCTTTGTCTGTATTATTAAGATGTTGTTGCAGATAATGAACAATTTGAGAGAGGAGAAATTCCAATCTCCTGTCTAGCTGCCTTTGCATGAAGTCCTCTCCAGGATGGTAATGACTGATGCGACCAGTGTTTTGCCCCCGTCCCGTCTGACCGAGGGGCTCAAACCCATCCTACCAGCAGCCGGCGACCTGGGGCTCGGGAGTGGGGGTAGCTGGTTCCACCCCTCGTGAACTCCCCGGAGGGCGTTTTTCTGACTCGGGGTGTCCGCTCCCCGAGGGATTTCTGCCTCCGCGGGGAGGGTTACTTCCCAGCCACCCCGACCTTCCTCCGGAGCCCCGGACCCAGGGGAGGCACTCGGGGAGGCACATAGCAAATCTCATTCATGCTCCTAGACGTCTGCCCGCCAGGCTCGGACCCCATCTTCACGTGAATAAAGTTAGTGCAGGAAACACGATGACGAGAAGGAGAAAGGCAGATGTGCTTCGTGAGGGGAGTCCGGGCCGCTCCGTTTCCTCCAGGAACGATGGCGTCTGCCGCTGCATCTTCAAATCGTTTACCGAAATATGTCTATAGACACAGAAGGCAGGAGGCAGGCCTGACGGCTCAGATCTTGCCAGTGGAGAAACTGGGAACCCCGGTGCAGGGCTCTGGGGGAGCTCGCGCACTCTTAATTCCTGCTGTCTTCCTGGTGCCGGCGTCTCTGGGGGCAGGTGGGTGGGGGGGGCGCAGAGGGAGGGAGAATGGATGAACCCGCCCGCGTCCGGGGTCCAAGGAAACTTCTACCCCATGTGATGTCAGAGAATTTCCTTCAGGGCACGGAGTTAGCTGTTAGCGGGGTCCTGGGGGCTGCGGATCTCAGGCTGTGAGGAGAACTCTTGGAGCCCAGGCCCCTCCCCTCTTTCTCCTCAGCAGCCCTCAGCTCTGAGCCCCGTGCCTTGGCGCCTTGCCTGCCTCCTTCCGACACCCCACCTTGTGGGTTGCCTGAAACTCTTGCCCGCCAGACCTCCTCCAGCCAGAGGTGACCCCACGGTGGCTACTGGAGCAGCCGCTTGCTAAAAATCCATCAGATGGAACTCAACTGTTCGAGGAGGAAAGGTGAGCTTCCTCGGGCCTGGCGGCCAGCCTGTGGGCATCCAAGGCAGGAGGTGCTGGGACCTGCTCACCCGATCCATATTTCAATACAATTTGCCTAAGGTTAGCATTTCAACTTCCATTAAACAAAAATAAATTGGTGGTTTGTTTGCCTAAAACAGAGCCAAAAGATACTAACTAATGAACCCTCAGTAGGAAAGATCTTCCCTTTCAGCAAAGAGGGTTGAAACTCAGACCCCAGTTTCACTGACCAGCAAACCTGTACTTTGAACACCAAATCTATACTCTCCGAACCAGCCCTCCTGCTCTGTTTCTAGGGCACTGCTTGGTTTATGGTGTTGTGCGAGGTGTGGCTGAGTGGGGAAGGGCCCTAGTGCCTTCGAACAGCACTTCTCTGCCTTGAGCCAGACCCCCCCCCACGCTGGGGGCTCTCCGCACACTGTTCGGCAGCGTCTCTGGCCTCTGCCCACGATGCACCCCCAGCACCCCTTGCCCTAGCTGCGGCAACCCGACACGTCTCCAGATGTCGTCACTGGGCTGCGGGAGATGGCCAAACCGCGCCAGCCGGCTACCACTTGGCTACAAATGCCAAGGACTGAAGCCTTCAGATTAATTTGGACTATCCGCTTAGAGTGCATCGAGGTATGTAAATAGCCAAGTAAGTTCATTGGCCTTCCATCGCGTTTCTGTTCTCAGGACCAATGATCTATTAGACCTCGATCAGACTCTTTATAGGGTGACACCAAAGCTGCTGACACAAGATCAACCTGGGGGTGAGCTATGAGGCCTGGGACGCCCAGCCAGACTGAGGGGGGACACATACGCCCCTCGGAGCTGGTGTCGAACCCCTTGGGCATTCAGTGGGAGCTGAAGGCTCAGTGAGGACCCTCATATCTGAGCAAATCCATTCAAGCTCCGGGTCTAATTCAGGAGAAGAAGAGCGTCCCGCACTCAGCACACAACGCGCGTCCAGGAAGCCCCCCTTCCCACCCGCACTTCAATTTCCTTGTCCCCCAGTGGAGATGTCACTACTCCTCGTCAGTTTGTCCCACCTGGTCACGGCCAGGCTCTCTGCATATTTACATGAAGGTACCTTGAATAGAGCACTAGGAGCAAATGAAAGGCATTTTATTATTCTTTGTCTGGGCCCCACTCTTCACCGACCCTGGATGGACACCAGACTCCGCAGATGGCATTTCCTGTTTAATCGGAGAGAACTCTGCTTCAGACAACTTAATGGTCTTGGAGTAAAGAAGGTGTCACATTGCAGAAGGGAGTTTATCATTGCCACTGCTGACATCTAACAGAAGAGTGACTTGAGAAACATTTCTGAATACAGATCTTCACAGCTGGATTTTAAAGCCGTTTCTCTGCATTGCACTTACTGGCGGGGTTTACAGAAAAGGAAATAGAGAGCTGAAGGCATTGCATTATCTAATATAATGCAATTGTTAGGAAAATATTTTCACTCTGAGTGCTTTGAAAGAAGGATGCCAAAACCAGTCAAGTTTGAATAAGTTGTATGTGAGGGAAAAGGTATTTCTTAACTGTGGGTGGGCCTGATTGCTTTAAAACGCAATGAAGCAGAGGTTCTCTAACTTGGGGGGGATATCTTGGGGGGATTTTATCGCGACCCCTGGAGGGTTCGTGAGCAGTCCCCTGGCAGGTCTCACTCCTAGACTTTCTAACTCAGCGTGTGTCAGATGGAGCCTGAGAATGGGTATTTCCGAGCATGTTTCCAGGTGGTGCTGATGTTGCCGGCCCGGCGACCACACTTGGAGGTCTGAGAACCGTGACAGTGGAGCACACACGAAAGAAAGATTCTCGTAGAGCAGCTGCTGAAAGATTCTCGTGGAGCAGCTGCTGTCGGTGGCCTGTCCGCATTCCCCTGGCATCACGTCAGTGCCCGCGGGTTGGTACAGTATCCCTGCGGCTTACCACTGCTGGACATGACAGGTCCGCAGGGGAGGGACGCGAGGACAGAGAGCTAATTGCCCGGGTTACAGCCCTTAGCCACTGTAGGCGACCCGATGGTTCATAAACACGCCGGGGTCCCTGCTTCTTGGATGGGGTCATTCTGAGCGGTCCTGCTCTGGAGGTGGTCCTGGCCACAGGGCTGCCGGGGTCCCTGAGCGGCTTGATAGCTGTCTCTGATGGGCCAAGGACTGACACGCGAGCATTTAGAAACTTCTACAGCAATGTCATACATTAATTTTATGGCTGCTGGAGCTAATAATTTTTTTAAATGGGGATTGTATTTTATATGTCTTTGTTGCCATTTTTTTTAAGAGTTTATTTATTTATTTGACAGAGAGAGATCACAGTAGGAGAGAGGAAGGGAAGAGATCACGGAGAGAGAGGAAGGGAAGCAGGCCCCCTGCTGAGCAGAGAGCCCGATGTGGGACTCGATCCCAGGACCCTGAGATCATGACCTGAGCCGAAGGCAGCGGCTTAACCCACTGAGCCACCCAGGCGCCCCTTTGTTGCCATTTTTATTGGGCTCTACAAATACACCAGTTGTTTGAGTCTTGGCAAGACAAAAGAATTGTTTGCCACAGAAAGTCTGAAGCCACAAGCAGCCATAAGGGACCCCCCTCGGGGTGGGTCTTCCCAATTTTGCCACATCCTCCCCAATGCCCTACTGCTTTCCCGAGGCGGTGCTCCTTGCCCGTGAGCCCTCAAGGACAGGGTTTTTCGTCGCATTAGAGCAATAGTTCCTTTCATCCTAATTTCTGTCAAAATGAGAACAGATAAACCAGGAGAGCTGCATGATCTGAGTCAAAGATGATAGAAGACACATCTCTACCTAGACGGGAAGAGTCCGCCCACGGGTCGCACGAGAACCAAGGCTCGCCCCGCCCAGCTCTGGCCTCTGAGGGACTTTGAGTTGGTTTCCTCGGGGCCTGGAGCTGAGACTTCACCTTCCGCCTCCAGGGATTATCAGGTCAGGTAGGCAGAAGGTCCTCTGAGGGATGCCATTGGGACTGAGCACAACCAAGATGGCGGGAAAGGCCTCGGGGAGGCCACGGCTGTGTGGCTGAGACACCCGCCTCGTCTCACAGGACAGAACAGACCCGTCTGCCCGAGTCCCCTTTTGTCTGACGAGGGCCTCAGATCCGGGGACAAGCCTCCTTCTCTGAAGTCCGTTATGTAGCCTTGGACCGTCCGCGAGATCACCGGTGGCCGTCTTGGACCCAGTGTCCCCGTCACTTGGTGGTAAGAACAATATCCTCATTGGCTGGTACTGAGCAAAGTGAACAAATTTACATGAAGATTTTTCTATGAACTTACGTCCAGATACCCCTGTCCCTTCCGTCACATTTGCCTTCAGGGGTTATCACACATTCTAGAGACGGCATCATTGCTCAACATACTTCCCTCTCAGAATCGTGCTGCCAAGGGGGAGGCTGCTGTTTTCCTTGGCTTCCCTTCTTTGTCCCGTGCGTTTTTGCCATAAAGATGCAGTTTGAGGGGCGCCTGGGTGGCTCAGTGGGTTAAAGCCTCTGCCTTCGGCTCAGGTCATGATCTCAGGGTCCTGGGATCGAGCCCCGCATCGGGCTCTCTGCTCGGCAAGGAGCCTGCTTCCTTCTCTCTCTCTGCCTGCCTCTCTGCCTACTTGTGATCTCTGTCAAATAAATAAATAAAATTTAAAAAAAAAAAAAGATGCAGTTTGAAGCCAAAACAAAGGGACACGTCCTTCCCTCAGAACCCCACAAGCCTGAACTAACAGCTATTTTCCCTCAAAGGTAGAGGCACCTACAATTTGGAGGTCTCGGGTTCTTTTTAAAAAATATTTATTTACTTAAGTAATCTCTACCCACAACGTGGGGCTCGAAGCCATGACCCCGAGATCAACAGTCACCGGCTCCTGAGACTGGGCCAGCCAGGCGCCCCTCGGGGTCTCGGCTTCCTCCCACACTCCCTCTTCAGTGTGTCTGTGTGCTGGGGCCGTCCGTCCTTACGACGTCCGCGTGGGGGGCCTGGGCCCAGGAGGCCTTGCAGACCCTCTCGGGGGCATGGAGGTTATTTTCGACTTTGCCTGCTTGTTTATTTACCCGGCCGCTACTCTAAACACACCCGCGATCCACATGCAGGCAGCAGGGTTTTCCCTTCCCAGGTACGCTTCCCTTCAGATAAGGGACCAGGAGCAAGAGGACCCCCAGGATCAAAGGATGGGGCAGCTTTTGAAGGCTCCCGAGAAAATCAGCCTCAGGACTTTGGTGATTTGCCTCGTTGTCCAGAATTTAATCTCAGAACATCATCTCCCCGGGCTGATCACGAGCTCGTTTTAGCTTTAATGACTTGTTTCAAAATAGCCAGCCCTCTCTCAAAGAAGGTAAGTATGTTACTGCAAAGAAGACCGAAAAATTATGTCAAGGTTCTTGGCTCCCAAGAGGAAAGCTGGGCCCTGGGGGATGAGGCTTGGGCCCCTGGCAGCGGGCACTGGGGACGCACTTCCCAAAGAGCCCCCGTCCACCCTGGGAGCCCCCTTCTTGCCCACCCGTTCCGACTGCTCACACCTGTCGGTCCCGCCGCAGCCACCTTTCCCGCCACCAGGCGGGCTCTGGCATGAAGACGCCGTGCATAAAATCCTACTTCATTTTTGTTTTCATTTCCCGTAACACCAGGGGTCACCCCCAAATCAACATTAGGAAGACAGAAGACTCCAGAAACCCTAGTCTTTCTGCAGTAAAAGCCTGGAAATTACATTTTATACAATTAAGAAGATGGCATTTTAAATATAATTCTATCAGTTTAGCTAAATGCTCTTAAACTATAAGATCTGCTCCCTAAAACAAAGGACTACGTCTTTCTAATCAATATAATTACATTTTTAAATGAAATTTTTTGAGTACCCTTTCCAGGAGGCGTGTCAGTTGTTGCCAAATGCCTGACGAGGTTATTAACCTGCTTCCCTTCCTTAGCGATGTACTGCGAGAGGCTACTTTGTATCAAGTTCACATCAATGAACCAATTAAGATAATCTAAGGTAATACATCATTTCAAAAATATATGATTCCAGATCCCTGAAAGCATCTCGTAAAAAACCCAAGGATCTCATTGCAGAAATGGACTGTCCAAATAGAATTACGTCTCCCAGTATTTGAAGGACTCCAAGCTTCTTCCCGCTTGGGGTGTTTGTGCCATAGCCAGTATTATTTAAAATAGTTCTTTTATTTCTTCCTCCCCTATGATTTTCTGGATTCCCATGGACCTGAATAATCTCCAAGAGAAGTGAGGAGGTCAAATAAGAAAATGTTTCTGGGATAGAATGCTGCTGTAAATGCAGCTCTGATGGCAGGTACCTGGGGAGTAACTGCGACACTGGACCAAAGAACCTTCTGGGGGATGGGAACACTTAGCGCAGGACAAGGACTCATCCATACATCCAACAATCAATCAGTCAATAAATCAGTGATTAAGATTTTCGAGCTTTGCTCTTTGCACATCATACATTACTTTAAAAGGGCAGATAAATAATAATTAAGAGAAAAGCAGGAAACGCTGGCACAAAGTCCCTTGCCTGAGAAACTGGGATGAAGACATGGAGAGACGGGCGAGGTACAGCAGCCACATTCTATAATTAGGTCCAGCCATACAAATTGTGGGGCCTGGTGCCATGAAAAGATAGCCCTCTCGTTCGACAATTGTCAAAAATTTCAAGATGGCAACGGCCCCGAATTAAACTAAGTGTGTGTTCTTCTGAGCTCAGGGCCCTGTACCCCCAGTGAAGTCCTCACTGTCTGTCTTGGGTCCCCATGTCCAAGAAGGGACTGCTGGATCCTTCAGGTGTTCCTTTTTTTTCTCCCCCATTTTAAAATTTCAGCCTGATATAATTGCTCGTTGCCATGGTTAAGTCATTGCTGCAATTTATGCCTCTATTAAATGCAAATTAACCTCCATACGGAGCCATCCCTTAGTTTTCAAGGACCTGCAGGGGTCTGTCTGTGCAGAGGCCAGAGAGGGCTGGGCAGGAGAGTGTCATCTAGCCCTGCCTTTCTAACTCGCTGCTGTCCTGGCTGCCGAGACCCTCCTGGCATCATAACACACAGCCATAACACGCTGGAGCTCCGGGCTTTGAGAAACAGGTCTCTCACATGCAGCTTTCCCTGAAGCATCTCCAGAATCTTCCTGGGAACCCCTGCTGACATTTCTTTGCCAAAGACTTGCTTTCACAGAGGGAAAGTCGGCAAGCACCTGTTAAGTACCTCCTTTTCTGACTGCTCAGTGAAGGGCAGCCCATGGGTCTGAACAAAGGGCAAGTCTGAACAGGATCCTTGGCATTGAGCAAGAGGTTCTGACCTCTGCTGAAGGCCCTACGACTCCATCTCTAGGCTGCAGTGGTTTAATCCCCTCAAGCCCCTGTGCCCTCCATGATCCTTGCAGATGAGTGGCCCAGGTGGCCATGTCCCTTGGAGCGCACTGGGTAGCAGAGCAGTATTTGCTCTTTTCCACGATGGTTGGACTCCACTAATTCACTATGCAGTGGCCTTCATGAGTACTGACACGGGGCCACAACTGCCTTAGGTTCCTTCTGTCTGGAGCCTATCATGGTTCCCAGGGACAAACTCAGACTGTGCCAGAGATCCTCTGAGAAGGGCTTAATGAGCAACTACTACAGGTCCTGGTCCAGGCAGGAGGTGCTGCTCCCAGCCCCACCACGGCATGTACTGCTTCACAAAAGATTTCTGGCTGAAGAAATGTTTGGAAAGATTTTGCTAATGTGGCTTTTCCCATTATTTAGAATTTTACTGTACCCCCAAAAGTCATGCCTTATTTGCATGTGTCCTTACAAATTTTCTTGTGTTCTATTTTGTAGTGGAAGTTGCATAGATTTTGCTCCTCTTGCTCGGGCAACTGTATGTAAGAGATTGGCAGCTGACACAATTTCACCTTTAGATGCTAATTGCACATGCACTCATCTGTGTTTGCTGCACTGTCTTTACCTTTCAGAGGACTTTGAAAAAGGCAGGGAGCCTCAGGGACAGCCCTCAGGGTCTGAAGGATTAAAGCCACTCCAAGAAGGACCCAGCAGAAAAGGCACCTAGACTTGGCTCATGGAGTGCCTCCTGCCTGCCTTTAGGGGCCGGCTCCGGGACTGAAGACCCTTGATCCTGTTCCTGTGCCTCAGGAACCCTACCTGCATCCTTCTGGGCACCCAACTGCCATGACGGCCAACCCCGTCTTCCTACCCAGCCATCCGGCGCGCTGCCCAGAATCATATGGATGGAAACTAAAATGTCAGTTTGAAAAAGAAAAAACACTTCTGACTTTTTTCATCTGACCCTTCAGCCAAAGCCGCTAATAGGAATTATAAAACAATATAACGATTTAATAATTAGAACCAGGACACATGCAGTCTTCATTATGACAATGATTACTTTTCAGTAATACGAGGAAAAAACATGAATCTTAAAGTAATTCTCAATAATTAAATTAAGGCCAACCTTCTCCCAAAGAGCTGTGGCTTTGTTTTAGGAGGGGGGGATTGTTTAGGAGAAATCCTGATAATATGGTAGTAGGTATTCAGCACAGCTCTGAAAGACCATGTACTTTTCAATAGGAATTGGGGTGGTGTGTTTCATTTTTGTTTTGTTTTGAGAAAGGGAAGAACAACAGAGTTCCCAAATGTGTTAATTTTATTAAAACCCAGCTGTGGCCGTGCAGGTCAGACCCATAAGCATTTTTCATTAACCTCTCTGTGGGTGAGGCTTTGTGATTCTTCCACGTTCCTGCGGCAGCGGGGTCATCGGACCGGCCATTAATTCCTAGGTTCCGTGAAGTTAAATTAGTTTAACTGAGTGAGCTGGAGCTTAAATTAGAAAACGTGCCCGGTTCTCTCCAATGAAGGGCAGCAGAAGTGGAGACTCTCCCACCCCACTGAGCCCCACGGTCTGCTCCCCCCCACCCCCACCCTGCCCAGCGGTGGCCTGCAGCTTTTTCAAATGGAAAGGACATTCCCCCCAACTTTGGGCTGCGGCCCCCTAGGTCCCGGGTACTCAGGTCACATCCTCCCCTTCTTCGTGGTAGACCACAGCTTGGTCCCAGGGGGCCCAAGTCTTTGCCGTTGGGCCTTTGCGCTCACCAATCTGCCGCCGTCCTGCTGTGTGTCCTGTTCGCACAGCTGCCTGCCTCCGTCTAGTTGGCCAGTCACCTCCACTGACCTGCCCGCCGAAAGCAGCCCCTCACCAGACCCTCACATCACTCTCATCATGCCAAGGCAGGCCCTAATCATTGCCTGTGTTTTCTTTCTATTTTTTTCTGTCCCACCAACAGGGAGAAGTTCTTGCCTCCTCGGCCAAGTCCACTGCCCCAGCGAGAGGACCATGCCCCGTACAGAGAAGGTTCTCCGAGTGCTGGAGAAAGGAGCCGCCGCAGGGCATGGCAGCCCCACGGCACAAGAGGTGACGTGCTTCATGCATAGAAGGGACCATATTTGGGTTGGGGTCAGGATTCCGGGCATGAGGGATTATGGGTAGTGACCAGAGTTGAGGAAAAAGGCAAAGCTGCAAGAGAGGGCTGCTTTATGAGGAGGAAGATGGAGGGCTGTCTGGCGGAGGGGAGGCGGGGAACGGAACAATCGTCTGAGCTCCCCTTCAGAGTTCTGGTCCTGCTCTCCCTGAATCTTCCCCAAGACAGACCCTGTGATCGCTCCCATTTCCCAGATGAGCTTTGGAGACGTTGAGGACACTCCAAGGTTGCATCTCGAGCCGCGGCTCATGTCTGACCTGGGTCCATGCTCCTAAAACCTCCTGCGGGAAGGGGAACAGACCCAGGAGCTCCTGTGAGAGGCTGGGTCTGGGAGCCCACAGGCGGGTTACAACTAGGGATTGACACCAAAGGCCGTGAAAAGAGAGGTTCAGGAGAGCAGGCACCCCGTTTGCAACCAGGACAGATGGCCATGCGACGATGGGACCATGTGTCCGCAGCAAGTCTGGGGAGAGGCCACACTCCGCCCCAGTCTCCAGGATGCTTGCTCCACCTCTCTCTCTCTCTCTGGACCCTCTTTGCTCTCCGTCCAGGGCCTTACAGCAGCGAGCTGCCCACCCAGCTCGCCAACATGCAGTGACCCTGTGATTTTCAGAAACTCTGGCCCTTCCCCAGATCCCCAGTGCCCCTGACCAGTGGATGGAGGACCTCAGAAGTGTCTGAGTCTGTGAAGGTCACCACATTCATGGCAGCACAGTGCGGCCAAGAGCAGAGATCTTCGTGGCCAGGAGCTCTCTGCCAAGTCACAAAGACTTTACTGTATGTATTCCAGACAGAGTAGAAAGAAATTCAGGTTTTTCCACCCTGACAAAGTACTGTGAATTATTTGCAAGAAGTCTGGGAAATTCCAGAAGTCTGTTTTCAAAAGACGCCCATCTGGCCGCCTAGCGTTTTGGGCAGAACCCTTCATTCAGGTATGGAAGGGGGCATGTTCTGAAATTGCCAGACCCCGTGCTCAGCTCCTTGGGTGCAAAGAGCCAGAGAGGGAGAGACTGCAGAGCCGAAAGCTGCCCGCTGCCCACCCATCATCCCTCACGTGGCCGCAGGCTCCCCTGGCCTGGTGCAGGACCCATGCAGCCCAAGTCACCTGCCCCAACCCAGCCCCTGGCTCAAGGGGGCACCTGGCGAAGTGCCTGTGTCTGTTTTATGTTCCTCTAATTCCTAACTTTGTCAGCTCCCCTCCCTCTCCACCCCTGTAATGTGCCTTGGCCCCTCCACGTAAACTCTGAGATCAAGTTGAAATTCCAATTCATGGACGTCAATTGTCCATGTGATTTGAGTAAAGTGGGACAAGGCCCCAGCTGGTTATTTTTCCTGGATTCTCCGACGGGGCTATTCACATGCTAGAAGCCGCTGGTTGCATAATTAGGCTGTTGCTCTTGGATGAGTCCACACGCTGCTCCCGTGTGGAGGGAAAATCACGCAGGAGCACAAGGCGGGGGCGAGGGGGGCCTGGATTAAGTGAATTTGTCGGTCGTACCTAGGAACTATTTATAAAGATAGAGTAGGGAACTTGTAAAATATACAAGTTAAAGAAAACCTGAAACTTAAATCCTTTCTTCCCAAATAGTGTGGATGAAAACCCTGCGTAATATTAAATATTTAAGAAGATGGCTATGGTAGATCATTGTAAACACGTAATTATAGTGTCACTCCGAGAGTTTTATAATGTAGGGGTAATTGTTCTATTCCTAAAACTTTATTTTGTTCTTTGATGACATCATTTTTATTTAAAACATTTTAAATACAGAAAAGCTCAAATACTAAAAAAACAAACACGCATGAACCGCAACTGGACTCTGACAGCTGTTGGCATTTATCGGTACTGCTCCGAATATATACTTTTTCAACTAGAGAGATGGCATTTTAGGATCAAGGACATCTTGCACTACTTAGTCCTGACACCTTGAATGCCCTCTCACAGACAACCTCGACCATGAACTTCAAAATCTTTCCAACCAAATACCCATGCATGAAATATAGATATGTGCATATCTCCCAAAATAATGCAGAGCAAGGGATGGCTAACGCTTCCTGTAAATGGCCAGCTAATAGAGATTTCCGGCTCGGTGGACCATATGGTCTCCGCAGTGGCTCCTCGGCTCTGCTACTGCAGTGTGAAAGCAACCACAGGCCATCTGTAACAAACCGGCATGGATGTGTGCCAATAAAACTTTATTTACAAAAACAGGCAGTGGGCGGGCCCTTTGCCAGGTCCAGCTATACAGTATTGCGTTGTGTGTATATTTGAAGACACATCGACAGGGCTGTAGCTCACTCATTGTAACTGCTGATTAGAATTCCGTCACACGCAGTGTCTCGTTTCGTTCAGCCGGGCTTCCACTGACCGGCGCCCGGTCTCTTAGAGGCTCTCCACGCCGTCAAACCGGCGGGCTGGCTCGGACTGTCCAGCTGGAGCTAAGCTCCTCGGACTCTGGTGGTGAGTTTGGGGTTCCGGAGGGCGCGGTGCGGACAGGATTAGCTTGAGCTTCGGTGCACATCACAGCGTCGCACCCACAGGATTCTGGCACGAACAGAAACTTTGGCCTTTTAAGTATCGCTACAGTGTTTATCCCTTATTCCATTTGCCTTGGGGACTTGGGAGAGAGCTCGCCCCAAATGGGGATGGGGAACAGGTATCACACTCTCAGACACGGAGGGAGGGCAGGCCAGAGACGTGGCCTGAGGCCAGACCCTAAACAAGGGACATGGGCTGGGGGTGCCCCGCCTGACTGCCAGCACCACAGGGGAACGGGGCCACAGCGGCCCGATCTCCCCACTCCTCGAGACAAGTTTGCATCCGGGTTGCAACGTAAAGGCTCCCACTTTTCAATGCAACCAGGTCAGCGGCACAAAGGGCGGGAGGGACCACTGCAGCGTGCCGTGGAAGGATCTGGTCCCTGCTTCCAGCCTCCGGAGGGGAGCAGGGACGAGGAATCCCCTCGTGGAAGCAGAGAAAAGCCTTCTTCTAGGGAGCTTGGAAGCTCTTGGCTCCGTCCTGGCTCCTGCCTCTCTACACCAGGGCAAGCCCGCCAGCCTCATGGGTCGAACCTGGAGGTTCCGGTCCGGGGCCTTGGGGACTGAGGATCTGCCTGGTGCTGACCTATTTACGGAGCCGGGGTGCTTTGGGAGGAGCAGAAAGGAAGCTGTTATGATCGTTACCCTACAAAACCTCTGAAACGTAGCGTCAGAAGCAGCTCTTCCCTCCGACAAAGTCCCATTCTCTTCGTTTTCAGGCGTGTGCTCGTTAGCTCGGGCCACACCATCTGCTGATAGGATCCGGCTCCCCCTCGAATATCCCTGGAGCTTGCCGAGTGCACAATCCATTATGGGGCCAAGAAAGACTCTCCTTAGTTAGTTTTCTTGCGAGATGTTTATTAGAGCGAGTCCTGCCCTTTCCCCAACCTCCAGTCAATTATATTCTCTCTTCTGCCCGTCCCCCTCCTCAATTCGGAGAAAATACTTTTGCAATAATTTCCCATTGTTTCTCCTTCTTCATCTTTAATTTCATTAGGGTCCCGGCCAGCTGTGCAGCCCAGGCACCGTCCCAGCTCCTTCTGAGCACCCTTTCACATAATTCCTCTAAGATCCAAAGAAACAAAACAAAACAGAACTCCTCTCATAACGCGCCAGCTCCGCAGCAGGCGGGAGGGGGTGTCTTCCTGTGGGCTCTCCGGCTGCTGAGCCTTCTTGAAGATCACGTGCGGAGAGAGCCTGGAACAGCTCCCTTCGCTCCGAGCTGACCAGAACAACTTCTCCCAAGGAGCCGGGACACTTGGTCCGAGCCACGGGTCAGTCAGTCTTCAGGAAGATGCGGGACAATTACAACCGAACGCTAGGAAAATGGAAAGCTGACACAGGCCACAGCCTCCACAGGCCGACAAAACTCCTTTTCCCTTTGCTACCACCTCCTTCTAGAACACGCCCTGCCTCCCCACTGGCCTTCCACGGCTGCCCTTCTGGGTGCCCCCTGGGCCAACTGGACAGAGCAAGATGGAAAGCCAATGTACGGCCCAAACGACCGGGACTTCCATCCCAGTGTGTAAGCTCGCCCCGAGGTGGGACCTCCCCGAGACGGCCGGGCTCTGGCCCGGTGAGGCAGGCTGGCCTCGTGTGCGGACCCTTCTTCCTCTGACCTCTGCGGCTTTGTCTCCAGGGCCGGGGTAACTCATGGGGCAGGGCTTGGTTCCAAGTCTGAGAATGGAAGGGGGAACTTCCTCCATGTGCAGGGGTCCTGTGTCCCCACAAAGCAGAGTGGCCAGCACAAGACCTCAGGACCGAGATGTCCTGGCTGGTGAGGGGCGCAGGGCCCCGGGACGGCGTGGTCCTGGGTGGGCCTCGCCTGGACACTGGCTGGCTGGCCTTGGCTGAGGAACAAGCAGTCCTTCTTGAGTCTTGGGCTCCCAGCAGTGAACGGGAATCCTGGCCCCGTCCACCTGGTGGCTAGGGCGCTGCTGCCGACGCAGCCACGGAAGAATGAGAGGATCGGGGAGACCACGCCACGGCCAGGTCGCACCCGCCCCGGGCAGAGCGGTGGCCATGGCTCCCCGAGTCCGCAGGGCAGACGGATCCCCAGGGCCCCCAGTTGCTGGACTCTGACCTGCATCCACAGACACCCCGAAGCAGAGCTGCTGGAGCTTGGACGTCGGCAGAGCCCGTCCTGTGCCAGTCATAGGGCATCTCGGTGAGGGGCCCTTCTTGTTCTCAAGAAGCATGTGCCGAGTTGGGGAGAGGCAGGAAGCCCCGCCAGCCCCAGAAGGCCCTCGTGTTCCTGCCCCAGCCCCACCCCAGCCTCCGAGCCTCGCTGCTTGGCCCCGAGCCCCATCCCGGTGCTGCTGGATAAAGGAGAAAAATCATGAATGTTTGCAACTTGGCACCCGGCAGTCTGTCATTCTGTGCGGCAGCTGCGCGCCAGCCCTCTCATCCATGATAGTTCTTAGTATATTAGCATGACGACGATGTTAAGCATCTTGAAAATTCCACCATGATTTGCTGCTCTGTGAGTGTGTGTGATTCCCCCTCGGCTCCTGCCTCCCTGCGTCTCTTCTATTATTAATGTCCGTCTCTGCCTGCTGCCTAACCACTGTCCACCCTCATTAAGTTCTGGTCCCTTCCAAGCTGGGTCCAAGTTTTCAATTATCAGCCCCAAGAACAAGTCAAGTTTCCTATGGTGATAGAAGTCCGAATGGCGGGCAGGGATACTGCATGTGGAAGGAGCCCATGAGAACCTTCCCGATCGTGGAAGCGGTCTTCGTGTCCGTCTGAGTCGCGGCAGCAGGCAGGATAATGCAGCCCCCCGCCCCCGCAAAGATGTCAACGTCCAAATCCTTGAAACCCATGGACTTGCTGCCTTACATGGTAAAGGGGACTTTGCAGCCAGGATGGATCTTGAAGTGAGGGAGACTCTCCTAGATCACTGGGTGAGCCCAGGGTCATCTCACGCAGGCAAGACGGTCACAGAAAAGAGGAGACAGAGGATGGGGCCGTGAGCCAAGGACCGTGGGTGCTCCTGGGAACAGGAAAAGGCAAGGAGGTGGGTTCTCTCCTAAAACCTCTGACCTCCGGAACAGCAACGTAACACATGGGGCTTGTTTTCAGCTGCTAGTTGTGGTGGATTTTACACTGATATTAGGAAAGTAATGCAGTGTGTCTGTCCGTGGAAGGTCGTGGCCATGTGCACTCAGGATTTGTCCCGGCTTGCTCTACCCTCAGCTCTCCACCTCCGCAAGACTGACGTGTGGGGGCAAGTTATTCTTTGTCACAGGAGGCTGTCCTGTGCACGGGTGTTGAGCCGTTGTCCCCTGGGCCCCAATAGTGTCCTCTCATCCCAGACATTACGCCCAAAATGACCCCAGATGTGGCCAAGTGTCCCTACAGGGCAGAACCCCCCTTGGTTGGGAAGCGCTGAGTATGATTTCTCAACAGTAAAAAAAAAAAAAAAAAAAAATCACTCTGCCTCCTGTAAAATAAAGTAAGCCTTGGTCTGGTGCTGACCCAAGCCACTGCAGGACCCCTCACTTGAGTCACGGCACAGACAAGACTTTCCCTTTAGAGGAAAGTTTCAACAGAGGTGATCAGAGCAGGCTCCCCAAGAGTTGGTTTTCTCATGGGTGGGGGAGGCGGGGGGGCAGTGGCCCTGGGTGAGGACACATCCTACCAGCCCCAGGTGCCCAGGCTGAGTGAGGAGGGACCGGTCATGGAGGCCCCCCCCTTTGGCCCCAAGTCCCCTCTGTCCTTTCTGATGCATTAAGAAACTCAGGACTCTCCTGAGTGAGACAGAAACCTGCCTTGGGGCTGCCGCATGGCGCCCTTCAGAGAGGGGCTGTTGAGGTCGGGTCTCCCATGTGAGGAGCATGGGGGGGGTTGGGGCTCCCCAGTCGGCGGTGAAAGGGGAGAATGCTGGGTGGCTGATTAGTTGGAAGGAAAACAGGTCTGAGAAGGGACAGCTTTCATAAACAAGAAGTCTCTGCCTGGCAATTTCCCTCTTACCCCCAACCTTGAACTAATTTTCAGGAAATCTTTCTTCCCTGATTAACTAATTTCTGCTAAGTGACATTTGAAGAGCTCAAGGAGGCCCCAGGGCCGGGGGGGCTGGCCCTGCCAGGGCCACCTCCTTGCTGGAGAGAGTGGTCGCCAGGTCCTGGGGGCAGGGAGGGGGGCTAGGCTCGTCCAGCACCTCCACAGGGCCACATTCCCGCTTGACAGGGTCAGTGGGGTCACCTGAGAACTGGGGAAGCAGACACCGAGAGCCTGGAAAACAAGAGACAGACCCGAGCTTGAACGCTTGGGGAGGCAGCTCTTGTAAACAGGGACCCGCAGTTTCTAGATGTTTCGGCTGCTTCCTGAAAAGCATCTCAAGGTGGCACTAGATCCCTTTCTCAGGCTGCACTGACCAGTGCTGTGGGTGAGCCACGGCTCTCCCGGGTTGGGAGGGCACTGTTTTCCGGGGGTGTCGGTCTGAGCAGAGTGGGGAAGAGGGGGGCTACACCCCCAGATCCTCCCTGAACTCGGGAGATCCCACTCCCCCCTCTCTTTTGGTGGGGTGACCTCACACACCTCAGAAAGTCCGTAAAATGCTGCAAGAAAACCGTGATCCCCTTGACCGTGTTCTGGGGAGGGCACTGCGGTCCTGAGCTCTAATAGTGGAATAAAATATTCCATCCTTCCAAAGAGGCTTCGAGAACAGGGAGCCCCGGGGAGGGGCGTGTGGGGTCAGAGTCTCGCAGGGTATGTCGGCAGCAGCTGGTGGCTTGCTGGTGTTTACCAGTGAGGCCGTCTCTCTCTCCCCTTTCCGGGCTGAGATTAAATGTACAGAACAGCCCAGCTGTTCAGAAGGCTTTTTGCAAGGGTATCTAACAGACCGTGGTCACTGCCCCGCTTAGCGGAATCAGGAGAAAACAAAACAGACCCTCGCACTTACAATGCCAACAGCACCCTTGGTAACCTGGCACAGAGTTTTGCGATCCATACCTCCTGCCCAGGCACCGGCTCGAGCCCCCGCCGGGCCCCTGGGCACCATTAGTTCCCACGGGAGCGTCCCGGTGTGACCGCAGCAGCGCCGGCGCCCCGAGCCAGCGGCCTGGGTCCTCTCTGGGGGAAGGAGCGGGAAGAACTCTGTTCTAGCCTCATGTTTATTACTCAGACTTCTTGGATTATTAAATGCTAAAATATATGAAAACTCAGAGGCTGTTCTTTTGAGGATCCAAGAGGTTTTGGCAAGGAGCCTTCCTTGGGTTTGGCACCGGCTCCCGTGACGTTAGTCCTGCGCGGTGGGTTTTCTCTGCCCGCTGCCTTTCATGGTTTTCCCAAACCGCTCGATTCAGGAACCAAGAGGTCACACCGCCAGGTGCTGTGCCTTCAACTTTTTGGAACGAGGGCTCCCGAGTCGGCCGCTCCAGCCCATGTGGAGACATGGGGGCGACTCCGGCAGACACGTGCACCTGCAGGCGGCGTGAACGGTGGTGTCTCCCTGCGGGAGGCTAGACGCGGCCGGCCTCACACTTGCGACACACACGCAGCTCATTTCTGCACTGTGTGTCCTGGAGCAGGTCACTGCTCCTCTCTGGGTGTTTTGTTTTCTCTCCTGCGAAGTGGGGTATTGATTCAACCCCCCTTAGGGGTCCTCAGCTTTGGCGCTAGAGTCCTTCGGGGTCGTTCTGAGTCGGGGGGCTGCCTGGGTCACTGTAGGGTATCGACCCCCCTGAGGCCGGGAGCATCCCCACCCCTGCTGTGACAACCAGACACGTGTCTAGACATTGCCAGATACTTCCGCGCAATCTTAAAGGGCCACGACAAGGATTTGGAAAGTTAACACGCACAGAGCCCTCGGAATAGCGCCGTAGGTGGGAAGTGCAGGCTTCAAACCTGCCCTTGGAGGTGGGCATGGAGGACACCCGGGACCTGACCGCACACCCCTCTGGTTCCCTGGGGCAAGCTCCTCCCGTTTCTGTGGCTGCCAAGGTGTCCTGCCCCGGCGGCCCTCTGGGCTGTGCATTGTGCTGGGTCCACCGTGTCTGGCGAGGACGGCGTCATGCCACAAGACCCTTGCCATTCTCCCTGGGTCCCCACCGCAGCGCCGTCTGTCCTAGGCAGAAACTGGGTTTTGAGTATGTGGTGGGGGCTCTGGGCTTAGGCTATCTTCTCTCCCTTTGCTCATTTACATTCAGGACACACAACGCTGGTTTGCCGGGTCCCCGTCGGCTTCCTGAGGGGAGCAAGTGACATTCTCACGGACGGCGGGATGGCAGAAACCCCATCTCCTAGGCAAGCCTTCGTGGTCATGGTTACTCCGAACAAGGTTCTCCCGACTTGGAACCATCAAAGCCTTTCCTGCAAAGCCTTCGGAAGCGGTGCCATTGGTGGCAACAGGCCCAGAGAGCTTCCTGACTGGAAGGATCCAAGATGGCAGGTAAAGATGGACCCCAGGAGGGACGTGGGGGAGGCACGGCGGTGAGGGAGGGGAGGGGGAAGATTCTGAGCGGGGCCAGTGAGTCCTCACGTGGGGCCACCAGGCACCATCCGTGTGTTTGGTAAATGCCGTAGGTAGGGAAAGGCTTTTGTGGGCCGTTCCGGGGGAGGGCAGTCACGTCGGGCACCCACTTGGCAACGCAACGTTGCCACCGAGCTGTGAGGCCCCGGATGGAGCCCACGGTGTGACACGCGTCCCTTCTTGCTCCCCGTGGCGGAGGGGCCGGGGAGAGGCGATGGCAGCTGCTGCGGCTCCGGCCCCAGGCCTGGGGCTCAGCCGGGGGCGCTGGATCCAGGCAACCGTGGATATGCACCTGATTTCTCCACAAACAAGGAGAAATCAGTCGTGACAAGACACACACTTTGAGGCGTCAATTCACCATCATAATTTCAAAGCGAATAAATGAACCAGGGGTAATACAGTGGCCGTGGGGAAGACGGCGGGTCCTTAATGAGTGAGCCCTGCCCGCTTACCTCAGCGGGCCTGCTGTGGTCACCAGAGCCCGAACATTGGGATGGATGTAAATAAACATTAATCAGCTTCTCCAGGGCCAGTTTATTTGCTGAGCCAACATGAATTCTCTTGGCAATTTTTTCCAGATCACTCTTGATGGAGACTCTCCTGGTCTCTGAAACCACCGCCTTTACATCGGCTTTCGAAGTTCTCTCGCTCTTGCTCTGCTGTCTGGAATAATCTCTTTAAAAGAATTTGAAAATAAAAGCCAAATGGTTGGCCACTTTTTTATCATAATGACTATATCTCAACGGTAAGAGACTGATTTTGTGGGGAGAAGAAAAGGAAGGAAACCCTTAAGCACTTCATGAAGACACCATTTGGGGTTTACAACCCCAAATGTCCTTCCTTCCTTCTTGGATTCATTCTGTAATCATCATCACTCAGACCTTCTCCTTTCTAACTCAAGGCACCGCTAACTGGCTTGTTTCTCACAAAGTAAAAAAAAAATAATGCACCCATTGACTGTTCCCCGCCTCCCCCGCCCAGGCCCACTGAGGCCTCTCCACATACACGTGATCCTAAAAGACTCTGCCTATTGCTTGCAAACCTTCCATGCTGACCAAACCCAGACTCTGTGCATCTGGGAAGTCAATGGCCCTGCCCTCCGAGCATGCCCCCTTGCGACAGCCACACCGATCAAAGGTAGAGGTAATTCACCCACCACGTACATCACTGGTCGTGTGCATGAATGAACGTCCTACACTACCACTGCTCAAGCCCATCACGGAGCACAAAACACATTACAGTTCAAGTTACAAACGTGTGTCAAGGAAACCCAGTCAGGATCTAGACTATGGGTGGTCGGGTGGGCTCCTCGGATGAATGCAATTCCATTTTCCTCTTCCGAGGCAGGGGGTGCTTCCATCTCTGTCCTGCTCTGTCTTAGCCTCCTCCCTTCCCAAGAAATAGTGCCCCAAGACCACAAAGGTCTTGAGACCCAGAAGCCGTCGCCCTGGAGTGTGGGCGCCTGATGGGCTCACTGGAGTCAGGGGCAAAGCGAAAAGCCAAACGCTCTGTTCCTCTTCCTCTTTTTCCAGCCCGCAGCCTTAATGCACCCACTCATTGTTTCTTGTTGACAATGAAAAATCGTGACCTTTTTGGTTCTGTTCTTATTGACAGCAGAGGGATGGATCTGCCTAAACAGAAAATAAGACATCCCGAAAATATTTCATGCCGCTTGAGAGAGGGGAAGCGAGAGAGACCTTTTGCAATCAGCAAAGCCTAGAGGCAGCGTCTGCCACCATCTATCACTCATTCATTGAGTAAACAGTCTGAGCGCCATAATGCGTCTGAATTATACACCGAGCTCTATCCCCGGATCCTCGGAAAAAACCCATGTTTCTAGGTGGTTTTCTAAGCCTGCTGTTTAGGATTAGATTTGGGCCTCTCAAAATGTGTCCAGTGGAGCTTTCAGTCTTGTTCTGGGAGGCAGGATAAGTACACCCCTAAAGTTGAGGCCAAGAATCTTTCCCGGCAAGACTCCCATGTGCCAAAAAAGCCTATGAACGATGTGAGTGGAGAGAGAGGTTCGACGCGCTGCTCAACCGAGAATTTGAAGAACACGTGGGCAAAAACTCAGCACAACATTCAATGAATAAAAACACGCTTGCATACGTGCTGTGGTCAAAATCAGACAGCAGAGCGGGGAAGGAAAAAGTGAGACGCAGAGCCGGGGCCAGGGCGGCCGAGGGGAGCTCAGGAGCGGGAGACAAGGAGAGTCGAACACAGGCGCGCAGAAGAGGGACGGCCCGGCCTGCCCCGCTCCCCGGTGCGGTCTCTCCGGGAGACTGGGGACCCCTCGAGGACAGGGCCACGTCTTGCTACTCCCTGCAACCTCAGGACGCAGCATGGTACCTAGTACCTAGCAGGCACCTGATAACGGCTGGGACGTCGGACAGGAGCCAGAGAGACTCAGACTCTCGTGCAAAAATCCTCCCTCATGTTCTGGCTTGGTTGTACTCAGCTCAGCTCAACTCTCCTGAATGCAATGCTCGTCTCTCCCTGCTTTCCTTCTCCTGTTGGAGAGAAGATACAATTTTTTCAGGCCTTCTTGGAGTAGAGCAACTCAGGGAGCCGTACTTCTGGGGAAATCCTACATCCAGGTAGGAGGTCCTGAGGGCCCAATGAACAGTCCGAAGTTTCATCAAGCTCTTCTCCTCCGTCTTATGAAATAAGATGGGGAGGTTGACCTCTGCTCTAGCAGAGGCCCTCTCGCTTGATAGAAGGCTTTGGATTAGAAGGATGACTTGGTTTGCTCACACAAATGTGGGCTGGCACTGAGGCTCAGAAAGGGTAACACGCACTGTGAACCTCCCAGGGCCCCCCCTCCTTTTTAAATTATTACTATTTTTTAAACCAACTTGGTGTCCTCATCTGAAAAGTGAGAGATTTGGAGCAGGCATTCAGACTGTCCCTCTGTGGGCCTAGAACGTGGCCAAGGTCACATGGTTAGGGAGAGAGAAAGCCAAGTCTCAGATTTAGGACCTCTGCTTCATTAGCAGGCCTTCCCTCTCTCTTGGGGAGTCCTCACTGGTGAGGACCAGCCCCTGACTTTCACCAGATGGCTTTTCGGATCCCAATTTTTAATTTCTCAAAGGTCTTCAAAGAACTTGGGAGCCCTTCCTGCCCCAGAGCATGTCTTGTCTTCCAAGCTATCTTTGGGTCTTAGCAATCAGAAGGTGACTGCTCCTTCATTGCTCATAGCAAAGGTGGGATGAAAACCTCATTACTTGAGGTTCACATGGATTCATGGTGGAGAGCTAGAACAAGTACCTCTTATTCTAACTAAAGTGTAAAGGGTTAATATAATTCCATTTCCAGTACATGAACATTGCAGATGAGGGTTAACAACTGAGGCACATATGCTATGGGAGAATTTGTGACAAGGAAGTTAGTGTTCCCCCCAAATTCTGTTATTGTTTCCATTTCACCTAATACTGTCAGCTCTCCTCTTGGGGAGTTCCTGCCAAGTCAGACCTAGGTTCAAAGCACTTCTTGTTTGCAAATTATTATGGAAATGAAACTTCTAAAAAAAAAATCATCGGATTTATGGCAAATTGAAAAAGTCTCCTTCTTGAAAGTAATTCTCAAGTGAAATCAGTGAGAACAATTGTTCTGGGCCAACCAGGAAATGTTGGAGTTGGCGGTTACTTGGAACCATAGTTTTTTCTTATGAACTCTGGAAGGTAGTAATTTGGGAATTATGCATTTTGATCAATGACTATTACAGAATACATTTTAGACTATCATTGTAAATGTCACGAGACAGGTTGAATATTCTGTTTCAAATTTGCTGCCAACAGTCCACATTGTAGCTCAGCCCCTCCCTCAGACGCATCACAAGGAAATTATGAAGACCTTTAAGTCAACATATAGAAATATTGGGGAAACACCAGTCCCACAAGGAAATGATTTCTCAGGGTTCAAGTCAGTCCTCAGAGGACCAGCAAGAGGGGTTCTGAAGGAAAAGCCAAAGCAAGAGGTCCTTGAAAGCCAACACCACTAAATGGAAGACAGTAGAAGGGAGAAACCAACTTGGAAAGGCTTTGGCCATCTGGTCAACCATTTGTGGCCCGGCAAAATTGTGCTTTCACCCATTCATCCAGCACATCTACCTTAATGTTAACTACAGGACATGCACATTCTAGACACCTATGTGAACAGCAGATGTCTCAGGAACTATTCATCAGAGCTGCTGTGGGAAGACCTTACAGGGGCTATGAGGAAGGCAAAAGGAAGCTGCTAGTCTGTCCTCGAGGAGCTGCTTGTTTTGGAAGGCAGCACAACATGAACCTAAGAAAAGCTCCTGCGAAATAAATATACATCTGATCCAAGGCATCGGCAGAGAAGATGGTAGACCAATGAGAGCTGAAAAGCATGGACCCTTCCCACAGTAAGAGGTGGGATTCCAGCCCAGCACCCTGCTCCGCGTCAGCCCAGCACCCCGCTCCACGTCAGCCCAGCACCCCGCTCTGCGTCAGCCCAGCACTCCACTCTGCATCGTACTCCAGTCTGAACAGCTGCAAAATGGTAGAGCATTACTCAGTGACATATGCCACAGTCTTGACCTCCCAAATTGGACATTTTTCTAATCTCCAACACCTCCAAACATCATTTCCCACCTGAACCGTGGCAAATGTATTTGGATTGATCTCCATGTGCCTCCTTGCTCCCCAGTCCTCAGTTTCCATGCAGCTCCAGAGAGACCTCACAACCATTAACCAAATTCTGCCCTTCCCTGCTTGAAATCCACTGGCTTCTCCAAACTTAGACTAAAAACCCAGTCCCTCACCTCATCTTTACACCCAGCACTTCCTTCCTGCTTCCTCAATCTCATCTGCTCATGCTCACCCCAGGGCCTTTGCATGTGCTATTCTGTCTCCCTAGAACACTCTTACTGCTATTCTGCACATGACCAGCCTCTTATTATTGAAAGAAGCCCTCCCCATACCCCTCCTTGTTTAAAGGAGCCCCTCCCGATTAATCTCTACTGTATTTTGCTTCATTCACAGGATTTATCATCTATAATTATCTGTTTACTTATTGATTTACTTGTCATAATCCTATCCCCCAGAAGAATGTAAGCTCCTTGAGAGAAGGGGTTTTTTGCCTTCTTCATGCAGTATTCCCAACAGTGGGCACGGTTCCTGAAAGATCGCAGGTCCTTAAGAAACATCTATCAAAGAAAGGTAGCTTCTTTGTAACCCTCCTCCGCGGGCAGATTTTGAGGGCCAAGGGGGAGTAAGACACGGGAATGCTTCCGAGCTGCAGAGAGGCAAGTTGCTAGAGTAGAAAGATGATGCTGTGTGTGTTGCCAACAGCGGGGGCTGAGGAAGATGGTGGTTGTACCTCACCTCCCCCATGAGACTGAGAAGTTCCAGTGGACCTGGCCCAGAGTGGGTCCATGAGTGACCCAATGAGGATCTCGGTAGGATGGCACATTTTATAGTCTATCTACATGGCTGAGCTAAGCCTTGCTAAGAGGAGACAAGGGGATCATGAGGAGAGATCACCCTTGGCCTAGATCATCCTCCGCAGGACACCCTGAACACAAATTCGCTGACTTTCCACTCCCAGCAGAGCACAAACTCCCCACCTCCCAAGAGCTTCCCAGCTTGAATGGTGAGAAGCCTCCCCCCTGAGCCCCAGATTCCTCCGCTGGGAGCTGTGTTTGCTAAGTAACACCACCAGCAGCCCGGCGGTGCCGACTGCCGTATCTGTGCCCTCTGCCGGGCAGGTCTCCAGGCTTCATGCTTCCTGGGATCTTCCCAGAAACCACACGGGGCTGTGGGTCTACATCAAAGCCATTTACACATGGGAAAACTGAGGCTCAGAAAGGGAGCGGGTCTTACCCAGGTCCCCCGAGTTAGCAGGTGGCAGAGCAGGGACCTGAACTTGAATCTGTTTCCTTCTGGTGCAGAGGCATGGAGCAGCCACCTGCAATCTTGGTGTTTGTTTTGTTTTGTTTTGGAGGGGGTCCTCTGGGGACAAATGCATGTTAAATCAGTGAGTAGAGAATACCTTAAGTCATCAAATTTGAGGAGGGGCGACAGGAGACAAGCCCCTCTTCCTGGGGTCCCAAGTCAGAGCCTCTTGGTTCCCCCCTCCCAAAAGGAAAGCCAGGTGGAGGTCTCTGGAAGCGACTCCCTAACAGTCCTGGCCTGTGCATGGGCGAGGAGAGCAGCGAACGTTGCAGAGAGCGACCCCCACGGTGCCTCCCCCCTCGCTGACCAGGAGCTGGGCCGCTGGGCCGGCGGCCGCCTGCAGTTCCGCGCTCGGCCGCGTGGCTGCGCTCTTGGGCAGCGAGTGAGCGCGGCGCGTGGGGGCGGCGGCGGCCGCGGTCAGGGCTTCTGCGGGCTGAGCACCCCCACCGGTCCCGCGGGTCCTGGAGCGGGGGCCGGGAGCGGGGGCCGGGAGCGGGGGCCGGGAGCGGGAGCCAGAGAGGGCAGAGCGGGCCAGAGGGTCCCGCGGCGGGGGTGGCTCAGCCTGGGCCAGGCAGGGAGGGAGACCCCTCCCCAGAGCGCCTGCACCTGGGCCGGGGTCCCTGGGGGCTGGCGGGGGCTGGCTGGGGCTGGGAACGACAAGGAGAGAGGTGGGGGTGGGGGTCCCAGGCCCCCCGGGGAAGGGCGTCGGGGCGGGGGCAGAGGGGCGTCGGGGCCCCTGGAGCAGAGCGCAGGACCGAGCCGCCTGCTGCAGAGAGGCCCCCGGGACCACCGGCCCAGGGGCACGAGTGTCGGGGGAACAGCGAGGCCGGGGCCCAGGGACACGGACAGACCCAGAGACAGACACCCTGCTGCTCTCCGTCAGCCTCAAGGTCACCGTCAGCAGGCCGCGTGCTGCGTGAATCCGGCCCTGGGCCTGGACCGGCACAAGCCCACTTTGCAGCCTGCAGAGAGTGTGTGTGTGTGTGTGTATGTGTGTACGCATGTGTCAGACAGACAGACAGACAGCCCGACAGCAGAGAGGGGAGCAGGCTGGGACCTCCAGCTGCAGGGAGAATGGACCAGAGCTTGGTTGGGGCCGGGAGAGGCAGGCTGGGGTTCGGGCTCCACACTGCGGTCTCCAGCCCCTGCAGGGGTTAAAGGAGACGTTCCTGCCGCTGGTAAAGAGCAATAAACCAGGATTTTTCCACCAGAGGGAGAGACCGAGAGATTGATTTTCTGCCTCCGTGAGAAGCCGCGCTAGCACACACGCACACACACACACGCACGTGCACACGTGTGTTCTCCTGTGAGGGGGAGAGACCGCCACCGGGGTTTCCGGCTTACCCCCTGGAAGGTTCTGGAGAGGGAGTGTGTGCATGTGTTTTTCTAACACGGTGTGTTTCTTGGCTGCGGCAGAGGAGACATTTCCAGGAGGGAAGGGAAGAGGGAGAGAGAGGACGTTTTCTGCCTACACACAGCCACAAACACTCATTATTTTCTGCAAACTGAGAAACCGTATCTGTTTCTCAGGGGCTGCACCCGTCATGACAGACGGGGGGCATGTTTGCCTCACGGGGGGCCTGATAGACACCTGCTGAGCCCGAGTGGGTGCGCACGAGAGACGCACAGACGGACAGACAGATGGAGAGACCGAGAGACACAGAGACAAAGATACCTCAGTTCAAAATACTTTAACTTAAAAATGCCCCCCCCCCCGCCGCCCTGCAAAGAAACACAGAGAGAGACAGAATATGAGCGAGATAAAGACAGAGGAGAGGAAGTAGGAGAGTGACGGGCAGGAAGAGAGAGGATTTTTCTTTTCCAGCTAGAAACACGGCACCAGCATTTTTCTGTTTGCAGAGAGACAAATCCACGGAGACAGACACTTCCGGCTTGTGACCACACACACGCGGACACGCACACCTTCCTTCTTTCCCAACGTGTGTTTGTCCTATCTGCTGTGTGCTTTCTCGGGGAGAGGGGAGGGGTGTTGCCCCGTGAGGAAAGGGAGAGACTTTCCAGAGAGGGAAATAGAACATTCTCTGCCCAGAGACACACGTTTCTGTGAACCGAGAATTGCAAAATGCTGGTGTTCCAGTGATGGCTACTTAGAAAACCAGACATTCTGCGTGTGTGTGTGTGTGTGTGTGTGTGTGAGAGAGAGAGAGAGAGAGAGAAGAGAGAGAGAGAGACCTTTTGTTACATAGAAAGAGATGTATATATAGATATACACTGACTTTCCTGCCTGCTATAAGAGACATTCTAATAAATTGAGGGTTTGTCCCCTATACACACAGACACACACACACACACACACACACACCAGGTTTGCTGTGAAGAGGGTAAACGTGTATGTTTTATCTGGTGTGGTCTTCATGGGAGACGGTGTACTTTTGCCCAGTGACTCTTTTAAAAAGTGACCTTTATTTGAGTGAAAATACAGAATTTTGTTTTGCTTGGAGACAAGCACACAGATCATTTTCTGTAAGCCGAGAAGCATGTTTGTTTGTTTCTTGTTTTGTTCATTTCCCAGGTATACAGACAGGGAAGAGCCACGTCATGGGGTGGGGGGCAGTATTGTTCCTTTCTGGGAAAACGACGCATCTCTTTTTCTGTTTGCAGGGAGTCGGCTCAACCGAGACTTTTCTCTGCCGATAACCACACACGCACACGCAAATCTTTTCCCACTAAGTGTGTGTGCGTGTGTTGATTAGTGCTGTGTGTTGTGTGTTGGCGGGGGTGTGTGTGTGGTCATCGCTGCCCAGTGACAAAGAGCTCGGGGGAGACTTTTTTGAGAGACAAAGAGAACACATTCTGCCTGGAAACACACTCGTTTTTGTGTGTGCCGACAAGTACGAAGGGCTGCCTTTCCAGACTGCACCTCGTTTTAGTGAAAAAAGGAGGGCACTCCTACTGGAGTGCGTGTGTGCGCGCGTGTGTGTGTGAGACAGACAGACAGACAAAAACTCAGTGAATATTTCTGCCTGGAAAAAGAGACATTATTTTTTGGTTTACAAGAAGACAAACCAAAAACAGTGATTTTGCACACTGCACACACACACGTGCGCACACACACACACACAGAGTTTTCAAATATGGCAAAGGAGTGGGACTAGGAGTGAGAGCCCTTACAGAAGGGGAAAGGGGGCATTCCTGTCCCAGGGGTAAATGCTTTGGAGAAAGACTTTTCAGGGGAAGAAATCATTTTCTGTTGGGACAAGTTTTCGTGAGCAGAGAACTAGCAGGGAAAGAGGCTGTTTCTCAGGGGCGCACACCCAGTTGACAGGGGCATGTTTCTGCCTGGGGGTGTGTGGGGGTGTGTAGAAAGGGTGACAGGGGTGTGTGGAAGCACCCACACATTACTCCCTTCCACGAGCCTCTGGGTGCAGGAGTGTGAGTATGAAAGAGTGTGCACGTGCGTGTGTGCATGCGTGTGTCTGTGTGTGTGTGTGTGTGTGGAGGGGCAGCATCTCTGCCTGGTGACAGAGCGTGAGCTGTTTCTCAGCAAGCAAGAGTGTTTTCTCACTGGAGATACACGATTTCTTTGAGAGCCAGGAACTCGGAGACCTGCTGCTCTCTCCGGAGGCGCGAACCCATGCGGAGAAGCGCAGACATTTCTGCGTGCATGTGTGCAAGAGGGAGACGGGTGTTCCACTGGGGCAAAAGCACCTGCGTTTTCTGTCTGCGGGAAGAGACAGACACACAGACAGGTGTGTGCCACACCCACGGAAGGGGCGGGCTTCTCTCGGGTGTGAGGGACAGTGAGGCAGCCGCAGGGACCAGCACTTCGGAGCCGGTCCGTGGGCTCCTTCCACACGACACACGTGTTCTGTGAGCAGAAAAGTAGTGTTTCAGGCTGTGAGTGCTCAGGGAGAGGTGGAGAGGGAAGTGTGTGTGTGTGTGTGTGTGTGTGCACATGCACACGCATGTGTGACAGATGTGCAGACAGGGAACCCCATGGACAAGCAGAAACGCACGTGCAGACCAGTCCCTCCTTGTTCCACACGCGCGTGTGTGCACACCTGTGCACGTGTGTGTTTCTGGGGGGGCGTCTCTGGCTTGCGACAAGCCTTCAGCAGGAGCCCTTTCCAAGAGAGAACGCCTCGTGCCCGAAAGGCTTCGGCAATTTTCTGTGAACCAAGACGCAGAGCAGGGCATGGAGGGTGGTGCACACGCGGGCGGGCGGGGGCACACATCTGTCCCAGGAGCCACTCACGCGCGAACGTGTGTGTGTGTGTGTGTGTGTGTGTTTAGGGGAGAGGAGGAGAGTTGTTGTTCTCTCCGAGAGCAAACACGTCCCTCCGAGGCTGCAGGCAGCTGACCCAGACCAGACGTTTGTTCTCACTCTGCGCAAACACGATGTTCTCGGTCCACAAAGGGGGGGGGGGCGTGTGCGCTGTTTCTCTCAGGCGTGCTGTTAAGGGGGGGTCACTTTGGTCCTGTTCCGGGGCCTTCACGGGGAGCCTCATCTCCGTGAGAGACAGCTCGGGGTCCAGAGGCTGCGTGGGGCCGGGCAGCCCGAGGAAAGGGCTGGCTCTCCGGGGCCGGGGCCGGGGGCACACCGGGCCTCACTGCCCCAGCAGCTGAGTGTGCTGAGCGTGCGCGCGCGTGCGTGTGTGGGCGTGCGTGTGCGAGACTGTTTTCTCTGCCTGGAAAATGCACACTTGTCCCCCGCCGAGAGACGTTCAGGCAACAGACAAAGGTTTTCATTTGTTTCTGTTGTTTCCCCGCACACACCCGGACACGCACGGCCTCCTGAGCGTGGGTCAGCTTCTCCCGGGCACTCGGGGTCTCCGGGGATGACCTTCCGAGCAGGACAGAATGTTTTCTCTGGGCCAGCAGGGGGACGGCTACTGGGGAGGGAGCGCGTGAGGGTGAGCACTGGGAATTGTGTAAAACTGATGAATCACGGACCTGTACCCCTGCAGCAAACAATACGTGTTCGTTAAAGAAAACAAAGAACACGTTCTCTCTGGAGACAGGCCGGCCAGCAGGTTGCCGCAAGCCGAGAGGGGGCTAGCTTCCCGGGGACCCATCTGGCCCGACCCCTGAGTGTGTGCGTGCACATGTGTGTGTGCACATCTGTGCCCGCATGTGCATGTGCGGACCAGTGTTTATGCAGGAGGAAAGGCATGCGTGGGTTTTGCTGCTGCAGGAGGAGCCGGCCGTGGGCACAGGGTCGCGGGGGCCGGGCCTCCCTGTGGGGCACCGGCCAGCAAGGGGGTCTCAGACAAGGAGCTCGGGGAGGGAGGGGCTCTCGGCCGAGACCCGGGGCCAGACCACGTTGGCCAGTCGGGGGGCGCCCCGGTGTCGCTTGCCGGGGCCGTCCTCCTGAGAAGCGAGACAACCCCCCGTCTCCCCCCTGCCGTGATGCAGCTCGGGAAGGAGCCCGAGCTCTGTGTGCGCGTGTGGACGAGGGACAACACTTGTGCTGCATTTGTGCTCTTCACAGACACACACCGGCCAAGACCGGGAGACACACACACGTGCGCGCGCACACGCGTGTGCATGGTCCCTGAGCCTCCCCCGCCGCTGCGTGTGTGGAGTGTGTGTGTGCACACTGGGCCCCATGAAGGAAAGCCTCAGAGAAAGACTCTCAGACACAGACAGATCTCAGCCCGGCGGGCACACACAGTCGTCTGCGTTCTGGGGAATAAAGGGTTTGTTTTTCCAGGGACGCGCAATTCATGAGAGAAGAGTGAGTGCGTGTGTGTGTGTGTGTGTGTGTGGCGGATGCGTTTTTCTTTGTGACTAAAGACCCCATGTATTTTTCTCTGCAGGGAGGGACAAGCAGACATAGGTGGTCACCCGCGGCCCTGCACGTGCCCCTGCACACACGCACACGCTATTCTCTTCCTGTTTTCTTCTTGCACCGAAAATTTATGTGTATGTTTTCCCCCCGGTGCGCACTCTGTCAAGGGAGCCAGCGTCTGTGCCGGCGAGGACGGGCTCGGGGACAGGCTCGGGCCGCGCGCCGCACGCGCACACGCTCTCACACCGCTCTCTGCACGCCGAGAAACAGTTTTTTCCCCAAATGCTACTTCCCTAAAGAAGGGAAGTCATTTCTGTCTCGCCTGAAACCCAGTAGAGAGCACTTTCTGCGAATGTGTGAGACAGAGACAGCCAGACATTGTTTTCTTCCCGGAAAAGCCCCACAGATGCGTCCGCCAGCTTCCCGGGAAAAAGACCAACAGGCAGGAGCACTTTTCTGGGTGTTTCTGTCTCACACGTGCTTTCCTCAGGGGTCGGTTTTGTTCGTGCCTAGAGATAGAAACCTTCAGAGAAAGACAGGAGGGACAGAGACAGAGAGAGACAGAGAGAGACAGAGACAGAGAGAGACAGAGAGAGACAGAGCGCGCGTCTTCAGCCGGCTTGCAGCCTGCAGGGAAACGCACAACCCTAACCCAGCAGCTCGCGTGTCGGGGACGCAGGAGAAACCACCGAGGGGGCTCGGGAAGGACGTGTCCCTGCTGGGCCGGCGTCTTCCTACCCGTGTGTGGGCGCGGGGCCGGGGCCGCGGCCCTTCCCTCCCCGGGGAAGACCCGCGGGTCGCTCTGTCCGCGCAGGGGCCTGGGGCACACGGGGACTCGCGTGGCTCACACCGCGGGGGGCTCTTCCGTGCCGCCTGGACATGCGCGTGTTCTGCCCAGAGACGGCAGCGGGGGGAGGAGAGACAGTCTCCGTCCAGAGAGACACTCATGTGCGTGCCTGTGTGTTCACACACACAAAGTTCTCCCCGTGCTGAGAAATGGAAAGTGTGCACGTGTGAGACAGAGACAGAAAGACAGAGAGTTACAGAGGTAGAAAGACAGAGACAGAGACACGCAGAGACAGAGACAGAAAGAGACAGAGATAAAGACAGAGATAGAGAAAGACAGACAGAAAGACAGAGACAGAAAGAGCAAGAGACTGAAAGAGAAAGAAATAGAGACAGAGAAAGACAGAGACAAAGAGACAAAGATAGAAATAAAAACAGAAAAATACAGAGAGGAAGAGAAAGAGACAAAGAGACAGAGATAGAAAAAGAGGCAGAAAAACAGAGAGACAGAGACTGAAAGAGAAAGACAGACACAGAAAAGAGACAGAGACAGAAAGAGACAGAGCTAGAGAGAAAACCAGAAAAGTACAGAGAGAAAGAGACAGAGACAAAGGCAGAGATAGAGAGACAGAGATATACAGAGACAGAGAGAAAGATTGACACAGAGAGAAAGAGAAAAAAAGACAGAGACTGAAAGAGACAGAGACAGACAGAGACAGAGAAAAAGAGAGAGAGAAAGAGAGAGAGAAAGACAGAGGGAAAGACAGAAAGAGAGAGAAACAGAAAGACAAAAAAAGAGATGGAGAGAGAGACAGAGACAGAGAAATAGGGACAGAGACAGAGAGAGGAAGAGACAGAGATAAAAACAGAAAAATATGGAGAGAAAGAGAGACAGACTGAGACAGGTAGAGACAGACAGAGACAGAGAAAGAGGCAGAAAGAGAGAGACAGGGAGACAGAGACTGAAAGAGACAGAGAAAGAGAGACAGAGACAGAGAGACAGAGAAAGAGAGAAAGAGAAAGAGAGACAGAAACAGAGAGACAGAGAAAGAAAGAGACAGAGATAGAGACAAAACCAGAAAAATATGGAGAGAAAGACAAAGACAGAGAAAAAGAGAGAGAGATAGAGACAGAGACAGACAGAGACAGAGAAAGAGGCAGAGAGAAATACGGAGACCAAGAGACAGAGACTGAAAGAGACAGAGAAAAACAGAGACTGAGAGAAAGAGAGACAGAGACAGAGAAATAGAGACAGAGACAAAGAGTAAAAGAGAAAGAGACAGATAAAGACAAAAACAGAATAATCCGGAGAAAAACAGAGATAGAGACAGAGAGACAGAGACAGAAAGAGACAGAGACAGAAAGACAGAGACAAAAACAGAAAGTTACAGAGATAGAAAGACAGAGACAGAAAGACAGAGACAAAGACATTTTGAGACAGAGACAGACAGAGACAAAGAGAAAGAGAAAGACAGAGACTGAAAGAGACAGAGACAAAGAGAAAGAGACAAAGAAAGAAACAGAGACAAACAGAAAAATACAGAGAGAAAGAGGTAGACAGAGACAAAGACAGAGATAGCAATAGAGACAGGGAGACAGAAAGAAATAGAGATACAGACAGAAACAGAAAAATACAGAAAGGCAGAGACAGAAAGAGACAAAGACAGAGACAGAGACAGAGACAGAGAAAGAAAGAGAATGAAAAAAGAGAGAGACAGAGACTGAGAGAAAGAGACAGAGACAGAGAAATAGAGACAGAGACAAAGAGTAAAAGAGAAAGAAAGAGACAAATGGAGACAAAAACAGAAAAATCTGGAAAAACAGAGAAAAACAGAGATAGAGACAGAGACAGAAATACAGAGACAAAAACAGAAAGTTACAGAGATAGAAAGACACAGACAAAGACATTTTGAGACAGAGACAGAAAGAGACAAAGAGACAGAGACAAAGAGAAAGAGAAAGACAGAGACTGAAAGAGATAGAAAAGGAGACAGAGACAGAGAGAGGCACAGGAAGACAAAGAAATAGAGACAGAGACAAAGAAAGAAACAGAGACAAACAGAAAAATACAGAGAGAAAGAGGTAGACAGAGACAAAGACAGAGATAGCAATAGAGACAGGGAGACAGAAAGAAATAGAGATAGAGACAGAAACAGAAAAATACAGAAAGGCAGAGACAGAAAGAGACAAAGACAGAGACAGAGAAAGAAAGAGAATGAAAAGAGACAGAGACGCAGGGAAATAGAGACAGAGAAAGAAAGAGACAGGGATAGAGACAAAAACCAAAAATACAGAGAGAAAGAGACAAAGAGACAGAGAGAGAGACAGAGACAGACAAAAAAAGACAGAGACTAAAAGAGACAGAGAAAGATAGAGACAGAGAGACAACAACAGAGAAAGACAAGGAGACAGAGATTGAGACAAAAAACAGAAAAATACGGAGAGAAAGAGAAAGAGACAGATAGAGACAGACAGACAGACAGAGAAAGAGGTAAAATGACGAAGAGACAGAGACTGAAAGAGAAAGGCGGAGACAGAAAGAGACAGAAACAGAGAAAATAGAGACAGAGAAAGAAAGGGACAGAGACAGAGACAGAAACAGAATAATACAGAAAGAGACAGACAGAAAGAGACAAAAAGACAGAAGTAGAGACAGAGAGAGAAAGAGACAGAAAAAGAGAGAGAGAGACAAAAACAGAAATATACTGAGGGAAAGACAGAAAGAGACAGAGACAGAGATAGAGACAGAGACAGAGATAGAGACAGAGACATAGAGAAAGAAAAAGACAGAGACAGGGAGAAAGAGAAAGAGACAGACAAAAACAGAAAAATATGGAAAGACAAAGAGAAAAAGAGACAGAGATAGACAGAGACAGAAAGAGACAGAGACAGAGAAATAGAGAGAGACAGCGATAGAGACAAAAACAGAAAAATACAGAAAGAGACAAAGACAAGACAGGATAGAAAGACAGAAAGAAATAGAGACAGAGAAAGGCAGAAAGACAGAGAGACAGAGACTGAGACAGAAAGATAAAAATAGAAAAATATGGAAGAAAAGCGAAGACAGAGAAAAAGACAAGAGACAGAGATAGAGCTAGACAGAGACAGAGAGACAAAAAGAGGCAGAGAAAGACAGAGACCAAGAGACAGAGACTGAAAGAGACAGAGAAATAGAGAAAGAGAGAGAAAGAGACAGAGGTAGAGACAAAAACAGAAAAATCTGGGAAGACAGACAGAGACAGAAATACAGAGACAAAAATAGAAAGACAGAGACATTCAGAGACAGACAAAGACAGAAAGAGATAGAGAGACAGAGACAAAGAGAGAGAAAGAGACAGAGATAAAAACAGAAATAGAGAAAGACAGAAAGAAACAAAGACAGAGACAGAAAGACAAAAACTAGAGACAGAGACAGAAAGATGGAGACAAAGAGAGAAACAAAAACAGAAATACAGAGAGACAGAGACAGAGAGAGACAAAGAAAGAGACAGAGATAAGACCAGAAAAATACAGAGAAAAAGAGACAGAAAGAGACAAGAGAGACAGAGAGACAGAGGTAGAGACAGACAGAAAGAGACAGAGATAGAAAGAGACTGTAAGAGAGAAAGACAGAGACAGAGACAAAAACAAAAAAACATGGAGACAAAGAGAATGACAGAGACAAATACAGAGACAGAGATAGCCAGAGACACACAGAAAAAGAGATAGAGAAAGAGGCAGAAAGAGAGAGACAGAGACTGAATGAGAGAGACAGAGGCAGAAAGAGAGACAGAGACAGAGAAACAGAGAAATAGAGACAGAGACGGACAGAAACACAAAAATACAGAAAGAGACAGAGACAGAGACAGAGATAGAGAAAGAGACAGAGAGACAGAGAAATGAAGACAGGCAGAGAGACAGAGATGAGATAGAAAGGCAGAGACAGAGACTGAGAGAGAAGGGGACAGAGTCAGCCAGAGAGAAGGGTTTGCCCCCCACAGACAGAAATAGACCCCAGACCCAGAGGTCTGCTCGGAGCAGGTGGAAGTCGGCGGGGGGAGGGGGGGGCACTGCTGAGCCCCTCCTGGCACAGGACCTGGCTTGGTCTCGGCACCCAAGGGCTTTTTAAGCTTCCTTTTCATGGGTCAGAAGCAGGTCCGAGCACCACTCGCTGCTCCTCCTTCCCACTTTCTCCACATCTGACCCGGGTGGACTGTCCCTCAGCTGCCCGATCTCCTTTGTGTGTGTGTGGGGGGGGTCACTCCCCGTGACCAAAGGGCCTGGACGTCCTTGAGGTCCGATGTCTGAAACCCTCCCCAGTCAACAGGTCCCAAACGCACGGAGCCTGAAGGGGACCCACAGGACCCACGGTCACCCGTCCCATCAAGTGCCCCTGGAGGGCAGGGAGAGGGCACCATCTGAGCTCTGGACATCGTTGCTTTGGCCTAGAATATTTGCGCCTCCCTTGCAGGGCGCGGTCGCCAGACAGAGCGCGCACACCCGGCTCCCTCCCACCCCTGGCCTTAGAGCTCCTCCCAGCAGAGTGGAGCTGGGGCGCAGGGAACTCAGGAAGTGGGGTGGGAGCCCCCGTGGGCTGCGCGGTTGTCATCCCAGCAGGGGCTGACCGATGCGGCTCAGCCTGTGAACCCAGGGCTGAGCCCAGGGGCGCCCACCTGCTGCTCCCCCGCGGGGCAGAGGTTGGAAGGGGCAGGGAGGAGCAAACCTAACCCGGTGACCCGCTCACAGTGAGAACTCAGGGAACGGCGGCTCTCTTCGTCCGCATTACTTTTACAAGTTGCAGAAGGACTGACCATGCACCCAGCGCTCGTTTTTTGTCCTTGTGAATAGAGCCCTGATTATGTGTGACAGTGCGCCCAGCTCCACAGAGAGCGCTGACTCATCGCAGCCACTGAAATCCTATTCTCCTTCATCTCAATTGGTGTAGGCGTGGGCACAGGACCCACTTTCAGACAATGAAATGCAAAATGAAAATCTCCTAAGGGGCTTCTGGAAGAGATGATCTACCCGCCCTCAGAATAAAGAGAAATTCATTAAAGAGAAAATTCTTTGGCTCGTACCCCCTTCTGTCCTGTTTGGAATGTCATTGTGTGAGAACATAATGCTTGGAGCTATGGCAACCCTATTGTGACCATGAGGATGGCACAGCAGAACGAGGGGCAGAATGTGACTTTCCGGTGACATCTCTGTGCTGCTGCCCATCTCCAGGCTGCTCATTAAACACAATTTATCACCTCCTGCTGTTTGAGCCCCTGCTTGTTCCTCCCATGCTTCTGTTCCACTCATTCCACAGCCTACGTGGCCTCCGTGCTAGCTGCTCCCTGTTTTGCAGATGGGAAATGTGGCTCAGAAAGACAGAGTGACACACCCCAGGCCACCCCGTTCATAACAGGCAGAATCACGATCTGAACCCAGATTTGTCCGTGAGCTTGGGCTCAGGGTTCCCAGATTTAGCAGAAGAAAAAAAGACAAAAGAAAAAGAAAACCAGGGCATCCAGTTCAATTAGAATTTCAGATAATGCTTTTAGTATAAGTATGTCCCGTGGAGTATCTAGCAGAGAGAAAGAGAACTAGAGAAACAGTATACGATGATCACGGTTTTCCTGACATTCTCATGGAACTGTACATCCTGCATTCCGTCTCAGCCCCACTCATGGTTGACCTGCTCCTCTGCCAGAGCTTGGTGGTAACAAAGGTCCTTAACATGTTTATTTCTGTGAATTACAGCCGCAAATTTCTTCAAAGTATCTTTAATTCATCTCTGCCCTTTCTTTCTTTCACTGCAATCTCCTGCCTGTGTCTTTTCCCTGGACACAAGCAGAGGAGACCATTCTGTCTCCTCACACCTCCGGAATTCTCATGGGACCAGGGACGGGGCAGAGCTGGGTGTCCCCACAGGACGCTGTCCTGGCTCCTTGCTTCCCTGCTCCTTGGCAAGCCAATGGCACATGGCTCCCTTTGCAGTTTGCAGATGGCCCTTGAATTCCCGAGTATGCCGAAGTGGGAGACACACGCGGAGGACACGGTGCATTGATGGGAACATCTATCAGGGACCCCTGAGAATGCAGAGTCACCCTGCAGACACCCCCAGCAGACAAGCATGCTGGACCCCGCGATGCCGCCCGCACAGGACAGCCTCCTCCCAGAAGTTCATGGGCATCCCCCACACATGCAGAAGAGGCCATGCGTTCCCCATTGCCTAGTCGCATCCAAGACGTGGCAGAGGCTGGAGGGACACGTGGACAGAGACGGCCTGGGCTGGTAGGAGAGGTAGGCTTCCCCTCTGGTCACTGGCCATTTGGACAAGGCTCTGCTCCTCTTGGCCTCAGTTTCTTCATCTGCAAAGTGAGGCAGTAGCTCTGAGTCAGGGCTGACAGTCACATGGGTGTGCGCGGGAGATGGCGAAGTGTGGGTGAGGACAGCTTCTACAGGTCTCGTGCATGTGTCCCTTCCTCTTCTCTCTCCTTTCCCCTCCCTGCAAACTGGTGGGTCCATGGATACCTGACAGTCTTTTCCCCAGCTCCTGTAGCCGGGGTCCAGGGCTCCTCTGCTTCCCATGGTCTCTCTGCCCCATCCTAGTATCTACCATATTGAGTTGGGATCCTACTGAGTTCCTTCCCTCCCAAAGCAGCCCCTGAGCTCCACAAGGGAGGAACTCTGTCTTAGCCCTCTTCACAAAACCCAGGTCCCTGACACATGGTGGGTGTCCTGCAAGTTTTTCTACTGAATGAATGCATGAGTGAGTGAATGACTCCGGCTTCCTGTTGTTGGGGGTGTCCAAGCTTCCCGAGCTTTTTAAGCATCACAGGCAGCCACCATAGTTGTGCCAGGTGTTGTGGGACAAAAGAAGATGTGTCCAAGATACTCCTTCCATGGAAGACCCTTAGGATCTAGAAGAGGAAGCAAGAGCAGCATGTATCAAATGAGAGGGCTGTCGAGGGCCGTGTGGTGGAGTCTCACCTATAGGAAGAGGTGACACTGGGGGTTTGAAGGAGTGACACAGCAGTGTATGCTGAGTGGGCAAAGGCAGCCCCGTGGACGAGAGGAGAAGACCTACAGCAAGGGACAAGGTTTGTGTCGCAGGAGAGGAGGACCCACCTTGCACAGTGTAGGTGCTCAATAAATAGGAGTTGGTTTGACCCAAAATCCCATGTGGTTCTGTGCCCAGGAAAATAGCTACTGGTATCCTGTTGCAGTGCATATTCATGGGATAGATGGATGCTTGGATGGGTAGACGGATGGACAGATGGACAGATGGGTGGACGGATGGATGGATGGATGGATGGACGGATGGATGGATGGATGGATACGTGGATGGATAAATGATAGCCTGGGGGGAAGAGAGGACATTACAAGTTGGTTCCCCATGACAAGGAAGTCAGGGGACAAGGCAGGGGTGGTGAGGGTCAGCAGCTGAAAGAACCTGGCTCTTCTTGGCCAGCCAAAAGGGAGGGGCCCCTTAACTCCCTCCACATACCTTGGCTCTGGCTGGATCGGTGGTGCTAGAGATTTATAGTTCCCTCCTTGATATACCAAGTCCAAAGATGCCAATTATTGCCTCATTGAGGGTTTAGAACAACCTCCAGCCTGGAGTTCATTCTCCACTGGACCCAGATCCATAGATTCTCTGAATTTGCCCCGTGCAAGCTCCATGGTGGAGGTGCAGGAAGGCAGCTGCTGGCGGGGTTTCAAGAAGCCTCAGTGAGGCAGAGAAGCATTAATGGACTTTATCGCTTTGTCAAGAGCTTAAAATTGCAGTCATTTACACGACTTCGTTTTAATTGTGGCAATAAATAATTTTTGGTTAATTAGGATGCATAAACTTATATATCATTTATTAACAAAAATAATTTGCAGTAAAAATTGATGTGTTTTGCCTTTGGGCACACTCTGCAGTCTTTGGAAGCTCTAAAAAATAAACAGTCACACAAATACCAAAAGAAGACACCCGCAGACACAACTGAGCAGTATTCCTAGGGCTACTGTGTGTCTGGCGTGGAGGGACCACAAAGGGACGAGAGGAGATGACCAATGATAGCAAGAAGTCTGTCGGGAGCGGTACAGAGAACCTTGTAGCTGTGCTGGAATCTTCTTAAAACTTATGAGCTGTGTGTCTTTGCCTAAGTTACTTAACCTCTCTGTACCTCTCTTCTTCACCTGAAAATTGGGTCCTAGTAGGACCCACCTCTTGAAGGTGCTGTTGGGATTTGCATGAAAAGGACCCCAGGGGACACATCATCTTCCTTCAAGTGACCTGACATCCGTTTCTCCTTCTTCCCGTAACCATCTCCTGATGTTCCTGGAGGATCTAATTCCCTCTTCTCAGCCCAGGTGTTTTGAACTGGAGTTCACACCTGGGATCTCTAGGAAGGCCAACATCTCCACCCTAAATTAGTCAGCAAAATCCTGATCACTGTGAATGGCTGAGGGATGAGCATGTGACCCAGGTGGTCCCATCAGAGCTCATTCCCAGACTCACTGGGGGGACGAGGGCATGTTGTTTTCCGCTGGGAGCCTGGAAGTCTGGGACCCTGGGGGCCACCAGCAGCGGAGTCCTGACATCGGCGTAACCAGCAGACCCAAGAGAGCTTTCACCATCCTAGGATGACGATGGAGGTGCCAGGTCCAGCCTCGAATGTCATCAGAACGGTGCCTATCACCGCACAATGCCACTGTCCCCTCCAAGACCCTGTGCCCAGGTTTGCTCTTCTTGGGAAACCACGAGGGCCTCCAGAGCACCTGGCTTGGGTCCCTGCAGGGAGGGGCCAGAGGGAGAGGGCTTCTTTCACGCAAGGTTCCCCTGGGAGGGCAGACATTGAGCCCCGGTGACCCGGGTTGGGACGTGCGTACTGGCTTCCCCTGTTTGCTGGGTCTTGTACCCATCCTGGTTGCAGCTGGTGCCATCAGGCCCACCCTGACCCTCCCCTCCCCGGGGAAATAAATCCCAAAGGAAAACTAAGGAAACTTTGTTGGAAGCAGGAACAGTAGACGTGGGCGCCAGAAACTGCCCAGCCCAGGGCTGAGTTCACGAGGTGGGGAGGACCCGGCTCTCTGTTGCCTGGGTGCTGCTTGGCCCAAGGAAGAAGCAATAGCGAGTGACTGCTTTGTCCCCACAAAATGCTCCAAGGGAACCCCTCCTTGGGTTGAGGCCACTGTTTCCTGCGGCCCAGCAGTTGTCCCAGTGACGGCCAAGGTACTGGCTCAGGCCTGTCTCTTTAGCTCTGAAGCTCACATTCTCAACGTCCGCGAGAGACCTGCTCTGCGCGACTGCGGGGGCCAGTGGGAGAGCTGAGCCGAGGCGGCCCTGACCCGGGAGCCTCTGGCTTCCCCTACTCGGTTCCGGGATCAGGCAAAACTACTCTTCTAGGGTCCGTGGGCTCTGCCCGGGGCTTTCTTCCGGCTCCAAGTCCTAAGGAGCTGTCACGCCCAGACACGGTTCTCAGCCGAGGGTGGTGGGAGTTGAAAGCTGAAGCCCTCGCTGTCCTTGTCCCTCTGGGGGGCAGCGCTGGGGGCCTGCTTCCACCACCTCCTGGAGATCAGCCTGCAGAAACTGAGCTTTGGTGGCTCATTGCCATGCCCGGCATGTGTTCCTCCTCATTCCTTGTCCGTCTGGCTTCCTCCCTCTCCTCGGGGGAGTCTCCTGGGGGCCCCTCCCACCCCCGCTGCTCAGCTCCAAGCCTTGTCTCTGGGTCTGCTGCTGGGAGGTCCCAGGGGGAAGCACCCGCTCCAGCTACGGCCGCTGTAATGAGCCGAACGTGCCCCAAAGATAAGCCCACGTTCGAATCTCCAGAATCTGGGAACGCGACGTTGTTTGGGAAAAGGGATGTTGCCAATGTAATTAAACTAATTATCTTGACATGAGCTCATCCTAGATTGTCCAAGCGAACCTTAAACTCCGTGGCAAGTGTCCTCATTAGAGAGAGGCAGAGAAGAGAGAAGGGGACGCGCAGAGGGGCGCAGCTGCACGCGGGACGCCTGGAGCCCCCAGAAGCTGCAGGAGGCGGGGAGCTCCTCTGCTGCAGCCTTCAGAAGGAGTGGGGCCCTGGTGACAGCTTGACTTGTCTTCTGGTCCCCAGACTGTGAGAGAATGAGTACCTGTTGCTTCGAGCTCCTCAGCCTGGGGTCCTGTGGCAGCCGCCCCGGGAGACGAACCCACTAGCGTTGCAGGAGGGCCTTACGTCATCACCTTCGGGGATAAGGGTCCTGGGGTCACATCATACCGAGCAGGAGCCCGTGAGACGTTGAGAAATTTCTGGCCAAGGAGTGTTGCGGCCCATCTGGGCCTTGAAGGGGCCCCTGGTCACCGTGCGGGACATAGGCAGGGGCTGAGCTGGGGCCGGGCTCCCCAGCCAGGAGTGTGGAAGGGTCTTGGGGGGCCTGGAGCCATTCCTGATGTCCCTTAGCCCCACAGGCACAGCCACAGCTCAGGAGGGCAGGCTCTGATGATGTGTGTCCCCTGACTGCCCCTATTCCAAGCCAACCAGAAGCAGGGAAGAAGCAGGTATCTGGGGGGTCAGCCCCCAAGGGCCCTGAGCAGTCCTAGAGGACCCCTGCCGTGGAGGTGACCTACCCCGGCACCTGCTTTGTGCAGAAGGGCCCCGGGGACAGAAAACCGGAAGCCGAAATGAAATGTCTTCCCTCCTCACCAAGGTGTCCTGCTTCCCGCAGATGGTATTTGAGAAATGATGACCCCGTCGCCCCCCATTCTTGTCCCCACACGTCAAAGCCTGGGGTCGGGCGCCCACGCACACGGTCAGGGAGCAGGAGGGCGCGTTTTTTCAATGCTGGCAAATGTCCTTTCCTGGAACGTAGGGCCTTCCAGGGACCACCAAGGCGGCACCCCCAACCCGCATTTATCCTTATACTATTTCAGCCAAGACTGGATTCTTTGTGGTCCTTTATCTCCCGGACGAAGCCCTTGGAGGTTTGGAAGCTGTACCTTCCACAGCCAACTTCTGTGTTTTTCACAAGAGAAAGAAAAGGAGGGGGCGCTCGTGCCCTTGCTCCCAGGGCGTCAATCACTTTGGGGTCATTTATCGAGGCCCCCAACCCTCCCCTTCCCACTTTCCCATCCCCTCACCAAAGACCCCTTCGGGCCACAAAGGCACCTATGTCTTTCCCCACAGTGTCCCGGGGCTGGAGTGGCTCTAAACAGCGGGTGCTGGAGTGATCTTCAAGAAAGCATCCCCCCAGAACCTGAGCCCCGAACCTCCTTGCAGCCCCCCTGTGGTGACGAGCCTCCAGGCAACGGCCCTGGAACATTCAACAAACAGGAGGACACTCGAACGAGGGAGAGAGAAAAGGAGCACTGTCCATGCAGCCAAGAAGCCAAACTAGATGACTTGTCAGGGTCGAGGAGGTTCGCCTTCCTGAGGGTGGCCACTCCCTCCCCACCCCGCTCAGCTCTGGCTTAAACCTCCCCTTTGGGTTTTCAGGAGGGATTTTGGAAGATGCATGTTTCTTTCCCGCTGACATCAGGTGTCCAGGGACAGGACCGCCGTGGGGTTCTTCGGCAGACAAGAGAGACACCGTCAGGCAAAGGAAGAGCCCGGAGGGGCTTCTGGTGGGCTCCGAGGGGGCCTGCATGGGGTTGAGTTTGGGGCTCAATGCTCTTCTCTGACACCTGATCCCACTGAGGCTGGGTCCAGGGAAAAGAGAGAAATTGAGGCATGGGGGGTGGGGAATGAAGCAGAAAAGTGTGGACCCTCCCTCCCCCGGACCCAGGGCTTCTCCCTTTGCCATTTGATGCCTCAGTTTCCCCTCGGGACTTAAAGGGCTGCACTTGGTCTGAGTTTGCTAACATGTGCTGTTGTATCCAGAAATCACATAAGGAGAAGTTGTTTCCTGTCTAACTCTTGTCGTCTTGTGGATTACATCCAGAAAAATCTCCACCTAGTAAGTCTGTGGCCCCCGAGTCCTCCCAAACCTCCCTTTGAAACACAGCAGGCCTTGGGCTCAGAGCCTTTTCCAGGCCAGGCCTCTAGCCGGCTTTAATAATACTTTGTTTCCATTTTCCTTCTTTTCATGGTTACCGTCTATGTAATATGGCAAGGAGCAACAATTTTCCACTTCCACTCGTTGGTGAAGAGATCTATCCAGTTCCTTTTTAAAGGTGAATCGATTTCGAAGCAAATATCAGGAAATCATGTCCCTGGGAGTCTAAGGCGCAAGCCCTGGCGTCCCGTCAGGCGGGCGTGGGGGGCGTGTCCCCAGCACGGGGCCGAGGCCGGGCCTTCTCCTTCCTCCCTAGTCTCTGCTCTGGAAGTCAGTTCCAGGTTTGGGACAAGCATGTGACGTTGAATAATGGGTGAGAGAGTTTTAAAGCCCAAGCCCCACACGTTTGAATGTGAGGGTGAGGCCAGCCAAAGGGTGTCAAGAAGGAGCATCACATGCGTGACACGAGACAGGGAATATGTGACGGCACCAGCCTCAAAGAGGGACCTCAGGCGTGGGCTCCGGGCAGGCGAGGACAGGGCTGGTCACCTAGCAAGCGGCACTGCTTGCTGGTTCTTGGAAGAAAGCTGGGTTTGGTCTGTAGGTGCCCTAGGAACTTGCCCCAAGCCCTCTGCCCTCTGTCCACACAAGTCTTTCTGGAAAGGGAGCCTGCCCTTGGTTCCAGACTGGCCACAGCCACTCCCGCTCCCCCTGTCCCCTCTCCTCACCGGCCCCACCCACCTTCCCAGGAGGAGCTCGGTCCAGAGCTAGGCCCAGAGGCCTAGAAGGAGGACCTCCTAATGGGGGTGACAGGGAACAGCCTCAGGAAGGGAGTGGGCGTGGCACCAAGGGTGGGGTGGTCTTCAGATTGGAGACAAGATCCTGACTGAAGATGGTCACACTTCCAGCCTCAGAGAAGTCCCTTGTATCTTCTGATCTGCCCCTGCGTGTGGCAGGGACAGAGGGGCTGGGGAATCTCCCCCAGTGGCTGGGTCAGATTCTCAAACCCGCGTTGGTACAAATCCCAAGTCCACTGGGAGGGCGGATAGAGACAAATTGTCCACACTCAGACACACACACACACACACACACACACACACCCAAGCCCTCAGCCCAGGCACAGCTGCCCTGAGCACATGCGATAAGCAGCAAGGTCAGCCCAGCGCCCCCACCACCCCCACCACCACGTTCTTTCCAGAAACTTAAACTGCTGACTTCTGCAACCCAGGTGTCTGGCCCATCAGCCAGTGCCCCGTGCATGCGCTCTGCTTCCAGAAAGGACCACTTCTGAGAAAGCCCTTGGTCATCAAACCCCCATCTCCTTCTGCCAGACTTTTTGGCGCGGAGGGCCGGTTCAGTGGATAGAACATTTAGCGATTAATCTTGTTCCCAAAACGTCGCTCAGTAAATCATGGAGAAGATGGTTTCCCAGAACAGTCTGCTGCTTGCCCAGGAGAAGGACCAGAGCAGAGCGGCCGGCCAAAGCAAGCATCGGGGCTTTGGAGGTCTGTGCTTTGCAGCTGTCCCAGACCACCCCCTATGCATAAGCGTGCGCGCACACACACACACACACAGAGGCACGGATTCCCCCCACCCCCAAAAAAGAACAAACGGTTTACAGCGGAAAAGCTTGCAAACCTAGGGTGTAATTGTGGGCTGCAGCGGAGCCGGCGGGCCCTGGCCGGGGGCGGGGCGAGCAGCTCCATCACTCATCACTTGCCTCGATAACCGACTCTCTTACTGCACTTGGCCGCCGGCAGGCTCGTTCTCCTTGGGAAGGTAATGCCTGAGCGGTCAGAACGAGGGCCGGAGCAGGGTCGGGGTGGGGATGACCCCGCCTGCCGAGCCCCCACCCTTGCACAGGATAGAGGAGGTTCCGGGAACACAGGTGGGAGGCGGCCGTGTCTGCTCTCAGGTCCCAGTCCTGCTCCTGGCTCTGCCCGCAGGGGACCTTGTCCCGGGGCTCACCCCACAGCGAGCCTCTCCTTGGAGCCCTGGCCCGTCGCCTGTCCCTGGAATGTCTTTCTAGCCTCGGACACAGGCCAGACCCAAAGGGCCAGCGAAAAACTCAGCCATCTCCAGTTTCCAGGTCCTCGGCCAAGCAAAAGAGGGGCCCATAGGCCAGGAGGCAGGAGAGGACAAGAGCAATGGGTGAAGAAGGGACTCTCCTCGGGCCGTGTGGACACTGCCGTGTGCTCGGCTCAGAGTGTACCCTCTCCACTCCGCTTGGACCCGAGGCTGCCCCGGGAGCAGGCGGCAAACATGACCCCTGCCCCCATTTCACAGAGGGGCCAGAGACCACCTGGGTAGGGCTCAGCAAGCCTGGACACAAACCCAGGCCCCCGCCCAGCCTCCATGCAAGCTGCCTGCCGCTCCTCGTGCTTCCTGGGTCCTGCCCGTCTTCCCAAATGACAAGTATGTCCCGTGGACCCTGTCTTGGCGACGCCAGCTGCCCAGGTTGGGTACACAGAGTTGGATGAAGGAAGTCCAGGGGGCCTGAGACACAAAGAAAGGACCAGCCATGACTTCTCAACAGAGCACTGGTACCGACCCCCAGGAAGGAAGGAAAAAAGCTCACGGACACAGAACTCCGGCTCTGGGCTCAGCCCGAAAGCTGGGCTGGAAAACAGCCTCTTCGGGCTGGTGCGCTCTGAGCCTGCCGGAGCCTGGGCACTGCCCACACCTGGCTGTCTGCGCGCCGCCTCCGGGCCCCCCGTCCTCGCCCTCCTGGGCGGCGGGTCACAGGGCCTGTTCCTGTAAAGCTCCTTTCAGAAACGTAACCTGGTTCTGAGCAACACTGCCCGTGAAACCCAGCTTGGATGAGCGGAGTATTTTCTCGTACCTGCTAAGGTCAGGAAACCCACAGCCACAAAAATAAAAAAAATCTCCATGGAGTTACACTGGAAACCTCCCCCCAGGGATGGGCAGACCCAGGTGGGTGATACCTCTGAAGCCCTTGACCTGACCTTGGCCACAGTCAACACTTAACACAGGCAACTTTTCCCTGGGAGCGCCTCTCCATCCAGGAAACGTCTTTTCTGGAACTTTCTCTCACCTCTCCCATTAGACCATCACCACTAATTCCCACGGGAAGAGCAGTGCCCGGGGCCCAGGAGGGGCTTGGTAAAGAGTAGAGAGAAAGAGAGGTGGAGGGGGGAGGCCGAGAGGGAGGACTCCCTGCGTTCGGAAGGGAAGAGGAGACCCCCCAGTCCCCCCAAATCATACTAATGTTCTAGAATTCTGAAAAGTGCGAGGTCAGCCCTCTGCATTAATAACGGATGTGATGAGCGTGACCCCGAGTCATTAAGCAGAAGTGAGATGATGCGGATTGGGTTCTGTTAACCAGAGCGGGAGCCGCGGCGAATCCCCGGCCGCGTCGTCCGTCAGGCCGCGGGGAGGGCATGGGTGTTCAAAGCGGTTTCTGCTGCCCTTAACTAGAAAGCGCCCTCACCCACAACACTTTGCACCTTAAAAACGCCAGACACAGAGTGTTGAAGGCAGAGCTCCGGGACAGTGTCGCTGAGTTTTGACATTCTTTAACCATGCTCCCTCGAACTATTGATTAAAACCAGCAGTACCCTCGTGGTTTGTTCTCTCAATAATGCTAATTTTAGTAATTCATTAAGTTAGGTCTGACAGTGTGTCTGCTTCTAACACGTGTAATGAACCAAATCGTGGAGTTAGGTAACGCATGAGCTCACGGCGAAACAGGTAATTGGCCAAGCATCGGCAGTCGACTTGGCACGCAGCGGTAGGGACGGTAGAGCCCCGTGCACCGGGACCCGCAAAGACCCCGCGTAGCTCCAAACTCCCATCTCAGAGCCAGAGAGAAACTTTTTGTATGAGGACAAGTGAGTCATCTTGTTTTTGAAGCTCTTTGTATTGGAAAGACATTCTGCCCTGACCGTCATCATTCATTTTGGAGTTTAATATCCTGAGACATCAGGAAGCTTTCCACAGTATCTAAATTAAATTCTTTCTTCTGAAGCTCAGATCCATTTCCTTCTGAGTAGATAGCAAACTGCCAGCCACAACTGTCTCTGATAAGCAGAGATTCATAGATTTTTCAGGACTATCTGATCCAGACCCCTCCTTCTGACGGGAACCGCACGTGTCGGTGGGCAAACGTCTCGTCTTATGTAAGACCACATACAGAGCTGGGTGCAATGCTGGTGTGGGGGTCCAAGACCCTTGCTCCCCCTCATGCGACCCGACCCTGGACCCACCCCCGTCGCCCACACAAGGAGACCTGAGGAGCAGGATGGGAGAAAGCCACAGCTGTGCCCTTCGAAGGACCGTACCAGCGAGGTCACAGGGAAGGATGTGACCGTTGGTGTTGAAAGTGTATGAAAAGTTGTCCAGCCTCACTCGTGGTCCGAACGAAGCAAACGAGGCATCCGTCAGGCCTGGTCGCCGACTTTGACAACATCCCGCTCTGCCTGGCACCCTCAGAGGCCGCGACTTCTCAAGAGCCGCTGGCAGTGTGCGTGCAGATTCAACATGGACCCACCTTGTGGTCTGGCAACTCCCTTTCTCGGACTCCATCGCACAGACCTTGTCCCGCACCCGCCGAAGTGCTGAGGAGATCCCGGAGTCCGGACGGGCAGCTCACCCCCACGCAGCTGCGAGCCGTCCAGCGGTGGGTCCGTCCTCTCTGCTCAGACGTGGCACTGTCTCCCCAACACCAGCTACAGGAGGAAAGCGAAACACGGAAACCGCGTGCGAGACTCCGCTCTTTGCATAGAAAGTGAAAAGAAGGTCATTACCCGTAAATACGTGCGGCGTCTGCAGGAGTCCAACATCCCCGCAAGGATACCCGGGGAAGTGTTACCTCCTGTTGTTTCGGAGGAGGTCGCTGGAGAGCCAGAGAGGACAGAGACTGATTTCCCTTCGCTCCGCTTTTGTTGTCTGGGCTGCACTCCCGCGTGCGCCTTTCTCCCACACGTCAGCGGGCTCATGTGCCTGTCGACGCAGCCTAACCCAGCAAGGTCATCACAGCCTTAAACCAGCGGGCCGGGCTGCAGGGCCGGCTCCCCACTCCGCACTGTTAGGGCCCGAGACTTGGTTTCCTCATCTGCAGAATGGGGGCAGCCCTGATCGCGAGAAGCCTGCCCAGACGGGGTCCAGGTCCACAGGGAGCACATGGGAGGCGTGGTGTTGGCAGCCGCCTTTGGAACAGCAAGGGGTGACCTTCTCTGCCCGCCTGCGAGCGCTCCCAGGCAGCCCAGGTGTCCCGCGCGATCTCCCACATTCAGTCCCCCCTCGTGCACGACCCCGCCTGCACCCCAGGGGCCTCCCGCTCCCCTCTGCCGCCCCCCCAAGCTCTTCAGGGACCTCCCATCCACACCCCGCCCTCGTCTGCCGCGCCCCAGTGTTCCTCCCTTCCTGTCTCACGACTGGCTCGACACTGGCAAGGTTACGGAACACCCAGGAAGAAACCACTGACGGAGGCGGAAAATGGCACAGCACTTTGGAGATTCTGACAGTTCCTGGTAAAGTTTCACACACCGGGATCCCACGGCACAGCAATTCCACTTCTGTGAATTTACCCAGGAGGAGTCAAGACAAATGCACAACGGCGCTCCGAGTGGCTTCCTTCCTAACGGCCCCGAACTGGAAGCAGCGCAAGTAGCTCCCGAGAGGAGAGTGGTGAGCAGACTGAGGGACCTCCGAACAACACGGGAATTCGTGCGAGGGAAGAGAGCACGCTGCCGACACTCGCAACAACACGGATGGCCCCGCAAGCATGATGCTTCGTGAAAGAAGCCGGATGCAAACGCGGACACCTGTGTCATCCCACGTACATGAAGTTCAAGAACGGGCAAAATCGCCGGTGGTACTAGAGACTAGAACACCCACTGCCTCTGGGTCGCCAGGGTTGAGATGGGGGAGGGAGGTTGAGATGCAACGAGAGAAAGGAACTTTCTAGGGCGAAGGAAACTCCCGATGGCGGGATAGGGAAGCTGGTTCGATGGGTGCATACCCAGTAGGAGTCCCAGAGCTGCACACTCAAAATCCGAACGTTTTCCTAAGTGTAAATCTACCCAAATGAGCTCGAAACATGAGGCGTGGCGGGGGAGGGGGATGGTGGGGAGACACGACTGCACATTTCCCAAGGCCAGACCTAGCCGGCTTCTCCATCAGTGCCTCTTAAACCTTAGGAGAACACTAAGAATGACTTACAGCTACTTGGCCAATGTGGCCGGATGTGCATGGAACCATTCTGTTCCATACTTGTGGGTGTTTCACTGCCTAATAAGGAGAAAGTTACGCGTGCCGCTTCTTGGCCTTGGAATTCCTGTAGGAGCAATACATCAAGGCCAAGGAAGGTCTGTGTTATCAGAGGAGGAACTTTCTTTGCGGAGAAAGAGGTAGCCCAGAGCTCGCCTGGTAGTCTCAGGTTGGGAGCAGCCCTTGGGCGACGGCTGACACTGCCTGGCTCACGCAGCCCCTGTGCTGGGGCTGGGCCTCCAGATGCAGACATCTCTGCGGAGCTGTTGCGTTGGGTCCCCACCTGGCCACTCGTTTCGGCTTCTGAATGGTTACTCACCCTTTGCCCCCTCCATCTGCCCCAACTCTGGGTGGTGTCTCCTCCTTCCTGACAATTCCAAAGAAGTGACCCCCCACAACCCTTGCCTTAGTAGGAACTCTCAATAGCCCAGGGAGACGGGGGTCATGAGCTCCCTCCCATAGGAAAGAAAGGCGAGGTTCTAGATACTTGTGCAAGAACTCTGGGGTTCATGGGTGGACACCTTCCCCCGCCACCTTCTCCCTCATTGCTCTCTGGCCCACTCCCTCCAGCTCTGCAGATGGCTCTTCGTTCCCAGAGCAGTGCTCGGACTTTCTCGTTGCCCCCCTGCCCTCTCCACTGGCTGGGCCTGCCCAGTGTCTTGGACCGCTCACCATTCAACGTGAGCGGGTCTCAGAAGCCCGTCGAGATTCTCAGCTCTTCGGACGCGGGGGCCTCTGTGTGAGTGCTTCAAGCACATAGCTCAGGCCGAGTGATCGGGGCGGGGGAGAAAGGAGGCTGGGTACTAGGGACTGATGGATTGATTGGCTCGCACCCCATTGGCGATCTGTTTTATGAGACTCCTGGGGCGTACGCTCTCCCTGATTAGATTTTTGCTCCGTCAATTAAGGACGCTGTGTGTGAGCACGCTGTGTCAGCTAAAGATCAAGCTCTAAATAACGGACACAGGCTTGCTGGGCCTGGATCCCAGGCTGGTGAGGCAAGACCATGAAATGTCAAACACGCCGTGCGGTGCACACACACCAGGGAGGGCCCCCATAAATCAATGCAAAAGGACAATCATTAGCATTTGGGTGAAGGCAGCGCCACGGAGGGTGATGGGGGTACGGGGATTCTGCTCACCTGCAAGGTCATTTGGCCTTCATCAATCTATCGACTGTTTCCATCCCCAGAATCAAACAAGAAGATGTGTCACCAGACTAAGAAGGCCACAGTAAAATATCTTTATCACTGGAGTAGAGCTCCCAGCCGTCCCCGGGGGTGATGCTGAGGGGAGTGGCAGGGCAGAGGCAGGTGGTGGTTCTGGAATTGCTCCTCGGGTCCTGACCCTCAGCAGGAAGCTTCCAGCAGGCGCTCAGGTTCTAAAGCTCAGGGGCTGACGGCCGTCCCCGAGGAGGGCCGCCGAGGACCCCTGGCTCGCCATCCCGAGCTTGGACGGCAGACGTGCCCCAGCTAGGGGAGCCTGTCTGCACAGGCAAGTGGGGGGGGACCCACGCTGGGCTCCTGGGGACGCATTGGTCATTATTTTTCTTTCTTGGTAATTTCTTTCTCCATTTTTTAAGATTTTCTTTATTTGAGAGAGAACGCACGTGAGCAGGGGGAGGAGCAGAAGGGAGTGAGAGAGACAAGCAGACTCCACGCTGGGCACAGAGCCGGACGCAGGGCTCGGTCCCACGACCCCGAGATCATGACCTGAGCCGACACCAAGAGTCAGACGCTTTGCTGACTGAGCCCCCCAGGTGCCCTCTTTCCTCGTACTTAAAAAAAAAATCCACATGCTGGGGGACCCTGGTGCCGCCGAGTGGAGTTGCCCTCTGCCCGGGAAACAAGCCGGGCGGCGGACTGTCAGCCCACGAGACCTCAGAGCTTCGCCCTCCCCGCCAGCCCCCCCCGACCGGGGACCAGCGCGGCCTCGGCTCTCCCTCCGAGCAGGCCTGTCTCTGCCGTCACTCTGGGCCGGAGCTTCCAGCCCCGCAGAGGAATGACGGCGGCGTGCTCTTCGAGCAGCCGACCGCATTAAGGGATCGGGTGAGTAAATTGGATTCTGGATATTATAAATTTAAAATTATGCTCTTTTTCCACAATGCCAACCCTACATACGAAACTACATTAAAATGCATGGCAGGACCGCGAGGGAGAGGCTATCATGAGGCCGGACCTGCTGAGCCGTGAGCGGGAGGCAGCCGCTCTCTCCACACCCCCTCCCCCGCATGCTGGAAGAACACTCCAGAAAGTCCTTACCATGCAAATTTCTGACACTGAACAGAAGAGTTAATAATATCAGCGACGCAATAGAAGCTGACTGTAGAGAACGTAATCTTCCTGGGGTGCCACTCTGGGCTGGAGCGGGAGGCACCTGCTAGGTAGGGGCGGGGGGCGGGGGGACACCTGATTAGGGTTTCCTGAGTCTCAGGCCAGGGTGGCTTCATGGGCTGTCCCCTCCCACACTTGCCCAGGGCTGAACACAGGCACTGGGTGGCGACCTCTTGCTCAGAAATTAGCCTGGGGAGCTCCCGGGGGCCCAAAATGATTTCCTCAATAACTTCCATTTGAATTTCTTCCCTGTCTACACGGGGTCTCCAATCTGCAGTGTGCAGGGAAAGCAGAAAGCAGGTGTCTGGAGCTCTGGGGCTCCCCCCATTCTGCTTCCTTCTCTCCAGGCTCCGAAGCTTAGCGCTGGTGGCCATCAGCTTGGTCAGGAGCCCTGGTGACGGACCTGGCCGGTCGTAGGTGGGGACAGGGGGGCAGAGAAGAGGGGGCTAGCCCAGGGGCGAGACAGTCCCATGAAGGCAGATGGCTTGCCCTGGTCTTGGGGTGCTGGGGGACACGGGGCAGGGGCAGCCCAGCTCCCACCCCGGAGGACAATGGCTCTGCCTCTCAGAGTACCCAAAGTGGGGGCCTTCCTCTTGAAACTCTTTCCCGACACCCGGCTCCATGGTTCTCGCGCTGCACAGCCCCACCTCACCAGCCCCACATCACAAAATCTAACGTCAGAGATCTCAGAAGCACTTGTCCCCGCTCCGGTCATCGGCCCCGTACGACGGGCAGCCGCATCCTGACCCCTCACACTGGTTCGCCTTCCCTGTTCTGCACATGTGTCGAGTGGAACCATCGGACCACGTCAGTCTCACTGCTTTCACTCACCGTGTCTGTGGGATGGCCGTGGTGGGAGCTGTGGGCGGCGACGGCCGGTCTGAGCGCTGTCCTGTCCCGCGGATGGACCGCACCTCCTTCATCCCAGCATCCGGGTAACTCCATTTGAGCTCCTGCGGAAAACGCTGCTATGAATATTCAGTACCCAACCCTTGGTGAACTTACGAACGCACTTCTGTTGGGTATGTGGTCCTGGCCTTGGCATTGGGCCATCGGTGAGGCCCACGTGCAGCTGGGAAGATCTCCGCTCAGCCCCGGAAGGCTGGCTGGGGCTCATCACTCAGGATCCATTTAAATGCCAGGTCCCGAGGGAACCCCTCCCAGATCCCCCGACAAGCGTCCCTCCTCCGGGAAGGCCTGTGCCCGCCTCTCCTCGAAGAGCCCTTGGCGCCACCCCCTGCCCTCGTCCCCGCACTCCCTCGACAGCTACCAAGGGCCGGCACCCATGACTCAGCCCGGGGCAAGGCAAAGCCGCCATCCTCACACATCCCAGACCCCGGGGTGGAGGGGGATTTTAAGCAAGTGAGGAATGTGTCTCAAGTGCTCAGAGCATAGTGCAGGGGTGGAGAGAGAGGGCGCGTGGGGGGGAGGAGAGGAAGAGCCGGAGGGGCAGCGTGGCCGCAGTGAGGGGCGTGAGGGGACCGGAGGGAGTGAGGTCCGAGGCAGACTGGCTGGTGACGGGGGCCCCGCGCGCGGCGGGAGCTCCCCTCAGAGAGTGGGGAGGCCCGGAGCCAGGCCCGCGCGCCACAGACGTGTGTCCAGTGAATGATGAATGAGTGAAAACAGGCCGTCCACGTGCCACCGGGCTAGCAGAAGTCCCACACCCTCGTCCCGACCCCCGCTGAGTCCCCGTCCCCCTGGCAGGTTTAGCCAGTCCACGGACCGTGTTTACACAGGGAGAGGCTCTGACTGCTCCTCCCTGACCTTGCCAGACAAGAGCACCCCCACCCCCCGCCGGGCCCACCTCTGTCGATGCCCCGCAGCCTCGCACTGAGCAGTCCCTCCCAGGCAGAGGCCAGGGTGAGTGCTGCCGAGGACATGTGGATAAGAGGGTGGCTGTCCAGGCCTACCCCACGAGGGCGGTGGCTGTCCAGGCCCACCCAACAAGGGCGAGCCCAGTTCGTCCTCCAGGCCACAGGGCTGCTTGACTCTCGGTGCTCTGTCCCTTCCTCACCACCTGTTTTCTCTTCCTAAAAACGGGACAGACCCACGCCGTCGGGACACAGACAGAGGCCTGTGCAATCGGCCACATTGCAGGAGCCCTTCCCTGGGAAAGAGCCAGGAAAGAGCCCTAGAGACAAAACAACGTGGCTTGTTTTGGCCAAGCAAGCTTGGGAGGTGAGGTCTCGGGATAAGTCCCGTCGGGTTTCGCACTCCAAGAACCCGTTTCTCCCCAGCCAGCCCAGGAAATCCAGGCCGACGGTCACGATTTGTCATCAGCGGTCTGCACGCACAGGAGGCAAGGGCTCAGCGTCCTGAGAGGGGAGCTCGGACAGGAGACTTTCCCGCACGCTGGGGCTTCTCCACATGGGGACCGAGCCCCAGCACGACCAAGTCAGTGAGCCGGACGGAGGTGAAGTTGTTGGGGAGGTGGGGGTCCTTCCTACGGCCAGCCTGGTCCGTCTCTCTCTGTCAAGAAACAAGCCGGTGGGAAGCATTCTGTTCATCATGCTTACTTTTTCAACCGACAGTTTGATCATCGAAACCTTTATCCTGTTAACCAGCATTTTGTTTATCCGTATGGTCAACGATCCGGACCTTCGCCCATTTCTCCGCTGAACTGTCGACGTCTATCCGCCTGTCTGTCTGTCCGTGCGCCCGTCCTTCCGTCCTTCCATCCACCCGACAGCCGACCATCCCCTGACACCTAGACCGTGCGCTCACCCCCCCATCCCTGCTTCTGTCCGGTCATCCATCCGATAAATTCGCACTTGGCACCCATTACGAACCAGACAGCACGTGAGGGGCTGTGGCGCTGACCAGCACAGACCCAACCCTCCCGGAGCTTCCTTCTCAGTGATAAAATCCAACAGATAGTCCGTGACTTGCCTATCGTGCCTGGGAAACACCAAGACAGAAGACGTAGTCTCGGCCCGTGAAGGCTTCCCAGCTCTGGAGGGAGAGACAGAGGCAGAACAAGCAGGTGCCGCGAAAGGCCGGGGAGGTCCCCGGAGCCTCTGCGCACCCCCAGGAGGCGCCTGGCTGCGTCCCGCACGTTCAGGAAGCTTCTCGGAGCAAACGAGGGATGCGCCCTGGAGGGGAGCCGCCCCGATCTCAGGGGGAAGCTGGCCTGCCCCCCACCCCCACCGTCACCGCTCGCTAGAGCAATAGGAAACACACAGGAGGGGCTCAGTAAATACTTGGTGAATGAAGGTTCCGTGAAAGAAAGAGACGCCGCTTTCCGGGAACTCCGAGGTCCTGCTCGGCACTGTGTCCCGGTCACGTTTTTAATGCAATGAAAGGACATCAGGAAACACAACGCTCGGCCCGCCCATTAAATGGGGTTGATAATAACAGTGCCGGCCTTGTGGGGTTTTGACTAGAATTAGGGGCATCTGCGGGTGCGATCGGTGAAGGTCCGACTCTTGCTTGTGCCTCGGGGCCGGATCTCAGGATCGGGGAGTCAGCCCCGCCCTGGGCTCCTCGCTCAACGTGGCATCTGCTTGAGTCTCTCTCCCTCTCCCTCTGCTCCCCGCTGCTTGCATGCTCACCCTTAAATCAATACGTCTTTAAAAAAACAGAAGAAAGAAAAAAGCATTATCGGTCTCAAAACTGAGATGGCCTGGGGCGTAACGGTCTTCTACGTCACTCGCAATGACGAAGGGGAATGCCGCTCGACTGTGAGTGACGTCGTTAAATACCGTTAAGCACTACTACCTGGCGGTCCATTACTAGCACACAGCTGTTGTTATCTGGCTATTGTCATCACACAGAGCCCCTCTTCGGCGATGTTTTCCGGTATCCCGCCCGGCAGGAAGGACGCGCTCGGTGAGCCCAGGGGAAGCCCGCGTGCTGCCTCCCGACTCTCTCTGGTCTGGAGCCCTGTACACCGGGGGAGGATGGGGGCTGTGTGTGCCGGGCAAGGGTGCCGGGTGCACGGGTGGCCGCCGCCCTCACTGGCCCCGGGGCTGGCCACGTCCCACTGTCCCCTAACCGCGCCATCATGCCTGTCACCCCTGAATTTTGCTAAAACCTTTTGGGAAATTGTTTGTACTTGCAGCTGAATGACCTCTTGGGGTAGAGAGTTTCCATAACGACTAACGGGGGTCCAGCAGGCTTCCGTCCCGGCTGGGCCTTGCCAGCGCTTTCCTGGCACTAGCAGTATGGATGGTGGTCCCCGCACGGCAACGGCACGGCTCCCCCCAACCCCAGTGGCCTGAGCCTGTCCCCGCCTAGAAATAAGGGCTGAGCTCGCGGCTGGGTGGCCGGTCCCAGAAAGCACACCTGGACCCCGAGCGGGGGCCCCAGTCGGCTGTCCCATCCACAGCCGGACAGCAGGAGAACTTTCCAGAGCAGGAAGACGAAAGCACGAATCGTGGTCCTCCACCCCCTGCTGGCTTCCTCCTCTTCCCTGTGTTCGGGAGCTGAGCGGCAGGGAGAGGAGGGAAGAAGGGTCACCTCTGGGGCCCGGAGAACATGCACAAGTCGTCCTGTCCTAACCCCAGCCTCGGGGGCCAGGGGCTTGGGTTGGGTTCGGTGCCTTGCGAGGAGCCCTCCTGACCGGGGCCCCCAGGGGAGAGGCGGAGTGCCTCTAGAATGTTTCAATGTGCAGAGCTGAGCTGGGGGCCCATCTGAGAGCCTGGGATGCTCTTAGCCACAGACGAGCCACTCTGCCTCAGACCCCTTCTCTCTCAGGACCTGCGTGGCCCCAGCTGCAGAGGCCAGGCTCCCCGCACTGAGTTCAGCTCCTCGCTTCGGGGCCGTGGTCCCCACCACGGCCGGTGGTCCTGTCCCTCGTCTCAGGAACCACCTGCCCCCAGCCCTCTTCTTTTCAGATCCCGCGCCGTCTGGTGGCACCCCCAGCGTGGAGAGGGGGCAACCCAGGGGCCCCACTAATAGCTGTGAGAGGAACCTCTCATTATCATCAACCCCGCCGGGCCCTCCGCTTCCTCCTGTACAAAATGAGAAGCTTGAGAGAGACGAACCCAGACCTGTAAAATGTCATAGCAGCAAAAGGCCCTTCAAGAGCGTCTGGCTCTGCTCCAGCACCTCCCAGACTCGGCTGATCCCCAGACGCGTCCAACCACCCACCCAGAGGGCGCTCCGGGAGACCTCCTGCCTGCCGGCCAGGGGGCTGGGCATGGCGGCGAGGGGATGCAGGAACAGGTCCCCATCAGGCAGGACCGTCACAAGCAGGTGAACGAAAAGAACAAAGCTGTGGACTCTGGGAAGGGCCGGGGAGAAAGTGAAGTGCACAGTCGAGCTGAGCCGAGAACGCGATGGGGCTGGCCGTGGGCGTATTTGAGGCAGAAGAAATGGACGGGCAAAGGCCCTGGGGCAGGAACCAACTAGGAGAGAACCACCAATTAAAAGAAGGTGAGGATAGCTCTGCAGAGTAAGCAGGAACAGAGGGACTCGGGGACAGGCAGAGACAGAGAATGGAGGACAGTGTGGCCACGGTCCCAACTCTGGCTTCACTCCAAGGCAGTCCCTGGGGAAGTCTGAGCTGGGTTTATACTCTCAAGTCCTCTTTGAGGAACAGTAGAGTGGGGGGCCGGAGAGGCACTGACCCCTGAAGATTCTGAGTCCGCCGCCCGGGGCGACGCAGGGGCGGCTGTTTCTGTAGGGTCCGGCGTTAGGGCAAAGCGGGACAACTCAGCAGCCTCCAGCCCCCTGGCCGTGGCATTGGGAAAACCAAGACCCCAAAAGGTCAGCGACATTCCCGAGGCCAGCCAGGGCTGCGGCCATTCCCGTGTGTCCTTAGAGCGCGGAAGCAAAACCGTGCCAACAAAGGCGAGAATGAGGAAGCAAGAAACTTTCTGCTCCTCTGTTAATTGTACCTCGAGCAGAGCGGAAGAAAGGGAGCTCAGAAGTGACGAGGGGGTCGATGAGCAGCACAAAATTGGGCTTATAACAGAAAAATCAATTTGTGCTCCTTCTCAGGAAAAGGCCGCATGTGGCCTGAATTACTCCTCTGGGTTATTTGGTTTCGCCTTCAAATCAGAAAATTGTAGTTATTAAAGCCCCAGGATTGATCGGCACGGAGGCAGCTTCGGGTCCGCACGTCTGTCTTTGTCTGCTCTGGTCTGAAAGGGGAGCAGGCTCATTTCCTCTCGGGGGGCTGGGGGCGGGAAGGGGAGAGGGCAGTGGGCTGGGGTCTTCGAGGGGCAGAGGAGCCCGCCAACAGATTTCCTAACGCATTCGAGTCCTGATTCTCCGGGTTCGACATGTGCTCACACGCTGTACTCTTTGGGTGTCGGAAGGGTGCCGTCCGAGCCGCCTGCTCGTCCCCCGCCACCCCTGCCGGCCCCCATGACGGCAGCAAGCTGGTGTGCGACCCCCTCTGTGATGGTAATTGTCCATCGATCATCTTCAGGCTTTAACCTGAATCGCCTTAAGCCCCAGCAAATAACCCTTAATTCACAATCACCTGAAACGCTATTGATTTTTTTTTTTTTTTTAATTTAACTTGCAGTAAGTTTCCACCTACTCTGCTGGGTGGAAATGATTGCAAGCTCCCTCCCCAGAGCCATTAAAACACCTCCCCCCCCTTCCCTCCCCCCCAAAAAATCCGTATCTCCCCAGCACAAAACAGGAGATTATTAACTTTATTATTATTTATGGTAGCTCAATGACCTCTTAAATCCCTAACAGCACCAAGAACAAAGACAAGTCCCCAGCGTGCATTCGTTTCACGATTTGCTATGAATTTGAAGTCCTAGGATGCGAACGACCCCTTTCCCTCCTGTGTGTGGGGCCGCTCCCTCGCGGTGGGAAACTGGGTTTCCCGTGGCCTGGCCGCTGTCCGCGCTCCTGACAGTCCCAGATCAGGCAGCCACGTGCTTCTGTCCACACGACCACGCCGGAGATGCACATAAACCCTCCGCCTGTCCCATCGCATCAGGAGCCACTCACAGGCAGAAAGAGATTTTGCACCATGCTTTTTTTTTTTTTTTTTTAAAGCTCTGCCCTTTGTGTCCAGCTTTAAGGAGATAAATTAGCACAAAGACTTTTTAACCATTGGCCACACATGAGCTGTGTAGTTTTTCAAGGGCTAAGTTCATCCACAAGTAAGTCGTCTTCCCTAGCTGGTTCTGTTCGCAGTCCAGGAGGGCGGGGATGGGGGGGGCCCTGGAAAGCCTCACAGGGTGCGGTGTGGGGGGCAGGTGTGGTTTTGGAACCTGACTTTGATGTGTCTTAGCTTGGCCCCTTACCCACGGCGTCCCGTGGGGCCAGTCCCTTCAGCCTGTCCAGAGTCTGGTCTTCTCACGGCATAGAACACTCTATGCGCGTGCAACACACACACCGCACACACACACATAATACGCACACACACGTGGGACCGGTGTCCCGGGAGACGCCACCCATTGGGGGAAGCTGTAAGTGGGACCTCTCTGTGCTGCTTCCGCAGTTTCCCACGCATCCATAACCCTTTCAAAACGTGGAACTGACTTTCTGAAGGTCACAGCGATGCCTGTGTCTTCAGGGTTTGGACAGGACCTGGAGAGCAAAGCCAACGCCGAGCCCAGCGGCGGGACGTGCGTGATGGATGGCGTTTGTTTTTGACCCGTTCGTCCACGGACTGAAACCAGCCGCAGCTCCGCGCTCATTAGGAGCCCGGAACATCCGAACGGTGTTTGCCGGAAGGCCGGCTGTTGAGCTTGGCGCATGAGAAACTTTTTTTCTTTGGTGATGGCTCATTATTCTCAAGGTTAAGCGTTGCTAATTGCACCATCAAATTTGCCAGCAGACGTGTCGACACGAGGCCCGTCACACGTGCGGGGAGCTGACGGGCTCTGGAAGAAGGCCCGCAGCACCAGACTCGAGGAGACTCCGAACGGGCAGGGGGACGGGGGAGGCCGGGCTGTGGCTGGCGAGGAGCTCAGGATTGTCCTGTTTTCCCTGCTCCCCCCAGGAGGTCCTGGCTCCTCCGCACCTTTGGAAGGCAGGGTCCCTCCTGGACCTAAGTGCGGTTCTGGCTTCCTTCTGGTCCTTTCGCGGAGACCTCCAGAGCAGCTCCTGATGCTGCGGTTCCAGGACAAGCCCCTGTTCCTTCTCTACAGGAAGCTGGGGTGTTGCAGGTGATGCAACAGCCAGATCTAGGTTCAAATCCCACCACGCTCTGTGACCTTGTGCAGGTTCCTTAACCTCTCTGGGCCTCAGCTTTCTCCTCGGAGACGATTAAATCCACTCCGGTGTGAGCACGAGGGGAAGCTGGGTGAGGGTTTGACAGGAACGCTCTAGACTATTTTTGCAACTCTCCTGGGACTCTAAAATTATCCAAAAATAAAAAGTAAAAGGTAACCTAAACACTTCCTCGGTTGCTGAGGACTAGAGATGGGAAAGGCAAAATGCCCGGCATGTACTTGGTGTTCCTTAGCTTTCGTGTGGAAGGAAACAGCCCCATCATTGTGTCTTTTTCCCCCTTTTATTCCTACTTTCTCCTGTTGCCCCCCACATCTCAAAAAAACAGACTGATCCAACTCTGAAGGGGTGACAGAAGTGAGGGAAACGGTGGACGGAGGCGCACCCTGGACACGACGGAGTGGGGACAGTCTCTCCCCTTGAGATTACAAACACGACTGTAAAAGCAATTTCCGGGGCGCTGGGTTCACCGGCTGACCTGGATTATGGCTTCTCTCTCTCACCGAGTGTTCGAGACCCCCTCTCCCCAGTGCCACACAAGGGAAGAGAGGGTGGCTCAGCCGTCAGACCCGACCTGAAGCCAGCGAGAGTTAAAGAGGCTCCACATCCTCCTGTGCCTGAGCCCCCAGATGCTGCTTGGCAAGCCCGAGGCCTGGTGTCATTCTGGAACGCAGGGAAGGTGAAAATCACCTTCCATCCACTTCTGCCGTTAGAGCAGGAGGAGTCCCTGATTGTATTCATGGGGAGACTTGGCAAAGGAAAAGCAATTCAATTAAACACAAGCAGGGCACGGGGGAAGTTTGGAAGGAGGTCGATGGCCCGAATGCTTCATCCAAATAAAATTCCGTCCCCCCACCTGGACGCTGTCGACAAGCTACGTCCAGCGTGAGATTTACGTGCCCGAGCCTCGCCTCCACCGGGTAATAAACTGTGTCCTCTAATCAATACTGGCGCTGGGCTGCCCGTCGGCAGCCTGGCCGCACATTTAGCAAAGTCACTGAGTAATGGAAAACGCAATCAAGTCGTATAATGAATCTGGGTAATTGGATGGACCAGGCAGAATGGTTCGGCGGAATATATTCAGTCCGGCGCATTAATTAAAAGCTTGACACACCAAGCGCCAACCAAAGTGCCCCATGAATGCGTCTCTGCATTCAAAGGTCAGACGCAGGGAAGGAGCCACAAGGCCAAGGCTGGGCTACGGTTGCTCGACCCCCGGCCTCGGCGCTGAGCGCATCCGTGGGGGGCTGGGTTCCCCGGAGCCCCCGTGCGCCCTCGCCTCGGGCCGGATCCAGACGAGGGGCCCGCAGCCGCCCGCGGTGGCCCGTCTTGTGCCATCTGCACAAGCTGTGGTCCCCTCTGCATGGAGCCCTGCAGGCACCCCCAGGGGAAGCCGCTCGAGCAAGGACGGGGGTCGGCAGGGAAGGATTCAGACCCCGGCCCTCCGGCTCCAGAGGCGTAACAAGTCTCGTCTTCCATGGGAAAAGGAGCAAAGAAATTTTGGGTAAAGCCAAGAGTGGAAGTGGTGGGAGCTCCCTGTGGGAAGGTGACAGGCTGTGTGGCCTCTGGGAGCTCCTGTTTCCTCTCTGTCGTTGAACAGCCCGCCTCCCCTCTGGGCCTCGAAAGCGCGTCCGAGAAGAGAAGGCGTCGGGGGCAGTGGCGCCCCCCGGGCATCCCCTGACAATTCGGAGGGCGTGCCTGCCCGCACATGACTGCCAGGCATCTGTCCCGGGTCTCATCCACTCACACGCCAAGGTGGCCCCGCTTAACTTGACCTTCCTAGAACAAGGAGCCTCAGCACGGCTCACTTCACTGGGCACTTGGGCACCCCTGGGGCTGGAAGGTGTGCGTTGGTTGGATGAGTTTTGACATTTGACCCCCGGGTCTTTAATCCCACCTGTCTCGTAGAGGACATGGACAGGTGCTCCTGGGACTCTCCACAGCCCCGGAGGGCCCAGGACTCAGGACCCGTGAAGGGGCTCCCGGCCCGTGCGGAGCAGGGGTCCTTGGCACGTGTGCCTCCAGCAGCCCCGTGGTACAGGGGCGAAGTCAGGGGCGCCAGAAGAGCAGCCCGTCCTGCCCTGCCAGGTCCCTCTCGAGGCCCCCATCTTCCCTGGGCTCTGTGTCTCCCGGCCCCAAGAGAGGGTTGCATGGAAAGAATGTACAAGAATGTACAAGACTTTGGGGGAAAACAGAAGCCATGCCAAGAGTCAAGGATGGGCCATCTCCTCTGACAGGTCAGCAGCTGAACAGCATCCCTCAGGATCACAGACCTTGTGCCCTCTGACTTAGGGACCGCACTTCTAGGAGTCAACCCTCCCGAAGCATGTACGGATTTCAGCTGTGAGACTTCCGGCGGGGGGGAGGGGGCTGTTACTGCCATCTGCACCCCAAGCTCTGGGGGCTCTAAAGTAAAAGAAGGGGTGTCCCACCATGAGAGCCGCACACAAGGCCAATCTGTACTCTCTCCTCCAATGCCAGTGTTTCCTGGCTGCAAACTATGAGTGGGTCCGACCTAGTGGCCAGGGTAGCCGTGCCTCACCCCACCAATCCGGAGCTAAGCGGAAAGGTGTCCCAGGCGGTCCACCCAGCACACGAGCAAGTCCGCCGTAGTGTCTAAAATGCAGGATACACGTACCCATGTGAGCATATCTGCAAAGTGTAACCTCGGGCTGAAGGTTTCCTTTGTGTTGCATTTCCTTCCGGCAGGATAAATTTGTTTTGTTGTGAACAGAGGTTATTTTATATTTATTTTTAAAAAGCAGTTTGAATTTCACACTTCCACAATCAAGCTCTGAAGTCAGCAGATGAGGTGGAATGCCTCTGTGCTCCTGAAACAGCCCCTTCCCCTCTGGGGCCCTGAGTAAACCACACACTCACACCCAAGTCCGGCACTCAGCAAATGCCGTGGGAGATAGGCAAGGCCGCGATCCCAGCCTGGCTGGCCCTAGGACCCGGACATGTGTGGATCCCGCAGGAGCACCCCAGGCCTTGCCAATGCCCCTGGGCTGCCTTCTCCCCTCCTTCAGCCTGCTGTTGTCACAAGGGTACCCTTTCAACAGGGGGTTTTGTCCCCTCAACAAAGGTGAACCAATAAATTCTGTTTCCATGAGGCTCTAACATGGCTTTGGCTTCAAAAAGCACATGACCTTGAGGGAAAGACTGAGTGGCCCTGATGCAGCCATGCATCCACCTGTCCATCCATCCATCCAGGCACCCACCCATCATCCGCCTACACACCCGTCCATCCATCCAACCATCCATTTGTATGAAGCTTCTGCTGAGTGCTGGGCACCATGCTGGGTTTAGGGTCTGGCATGAGCCCGTTGCATGGGACTCTCCGCACAGGCCTCAGCTCAGCCGGAAAGGAGCAGGCTTCCCAAGTATGATGGGCGCTGGGAGAGGGACCATACCACCACCCAGCACAGATGATCAGGTACGGTTTGAAGGCAAGGGAAGACCGCCAAGGAGCCTGTAGATTTTTACCAGCTTCTCGGGACTGGAACGTATAATCTGGAGCTGCCTGGATATTGGTGGTGTTGTCTGTCACTGTCTCTGATGCTTCTCTGCTAACACTGGGTGAGCCTCACCTGGAGAGCATTGCCCACTCCCTTTCTCCCCCCACATACGCCGCACAGGCCTCTCTTTACCCCTTAATCCATGGGCCTCCATTGCCCTGTTTCTACAATGGCGATGGGACAGCGACCACTTTGGAGTATCACGCGCCGGCTGTGTCCTAAACCCTGCGTGCACTTTTTCTCTGTCGCTCGTCCAAGCTACCCACGTGCAGGTCCAGGATGGTCCGCAGCCACACCGCAGCTAAGTGGTGGAGCCAGGTTTTGAACATGGCCATGTCCGACTTGAAAGCCATGCCCTCGACCACCCACTTCCCCCTCGGCCGGGGCGAGGGTGTGCTGAGCTGCGGAGTGCATGAAGCCAGGGCTCGGCACGGCTGGGCTCGGCTCCAGCTTCCTTCCTTCCCTGCAAGGTCTGGCCAGGGGACGTGCCTGCCCGCGTCTGGTCAGCGTGAAATATACCACGGATGGCCTCGGCCCCAGCTCCAGCCATATCCAGGATGTGACCTTGGAGGTGTGGCCAGAGGGGACCTCCTCCCAAGCTCCAAGGCTGGGCCACACTGTAACGCGAGAGCAGCCATCAGCCCGCTGGGGGACCCTATTAGGCGTTTGCAGGTGTCACCTCCACTTCTGGAGAAAAGTCCTAGTGTTCCATCACCATCTATGTCCCTTAGCGGGTGGGCCTAGGTCCCTGAGGGAGAGAGGGAGAGAGAGGGGGAGGGAGCAGGGGTGCTGTGCTCCACTCGTCCTGAAGACAATGGGAAGCAGAGCAGAGGAAACCCAGCCCTGACACTGCAGCCCTGGCCCCAACTTCCACGGTAGCTGAGTGGGGCCAGAGAGACTAGCAGGGGCCAAAAAGGCCAAGGCAGCATTTCCCTTCTGCTTTCCTGACTCCCAGGAGCCACTTGGCAAAGGGCCCTGGGGGTCTCTCGGGGCCATCCCTGAGGCCCTGCAGCCGGGTGATAAACCCCTGACAATGGGCGTCCCCCGAGGCCCCCTTCCTCCTTCCCCACAAGCACTATTAATAATAATAACACTGAGCATATCAAAAATAGTCCCTTCCTGAGCTCCTGTCATGCCCTGGGCATCCTTGCCACCCGAAGCGCCCCTACCAGTCCCAGGAGGAGAGAGGCTACGCGGCCATGTGCGTTGTGGGATGAGAAACTGAGGCTCATAGAGTCCAGGGACCCACTGTCCGGGGGCGCCCGGCGGCGGTGGCCGAGCTGGGGTCCTGCAGCACGGGCCCGTGGCCTTGTGTCCACTGAGTTCATCCACCCGTGTCACTGGCTTCGGTCACCCGCGTCCAGGAGGAGAGCGGGCGGGGGGTGGTCTAAGCTGTCAGCCACGGAACATAGAAGGAAAACGAGCTCTGGTGACCTTTAGGGAGGCGGCCGGCTGCGCTGTCAGAGGAGGCCGGTTCTGCAAGGAGCAAAGGTGCAGGGGGACCCAAGGAGACCCCCGAGTCTCCAAATCATCACTGATAAGAGCGATAGAACCATCCAGAATCCAGTGGGCCAGAGGGAGGAGCCCAGTGAGGTGTGCTCTTGGGGAGGGAGGCAGAGATCTCGCCGACGCGCAGGAGCCCGTCGGCCCTGCCGTCTTCTCCTGGGAGCGAACGACCGATCACCACGATTATTCTGGCCATTCTAGCCCCGAATTCCTTTGCCGATCGAGTCCCGACGTCGGGGCGCAGGTGGGTAAAGGCGCGTGGCACCTGCCTCTCTTCCGATGACGGATGTCCCGACGAGCACCGCCATTGCCGTGGTCTGTTAGAGCAAGTTCCAACTCTCCCAGGCCCTCGGGATCATGCAACGCTGTCAGCGCCTCAGGCTGACATACAGTCTTCTTTCTCTCGTTTCTGTTTTTTATTCTTAAAATTCAGTTTCCCGCACGAAAGTGGGCCCGGGGGTCTCCTGCGGGCAGGCGGGTCCACGCTCACGCAGCCGGACCACGAGCCCCACCCCACGTGCTTCTGTCCCTGCCGCCCCCCTACTTGGGGGGCAACAGACACCCCCGTCACCTGTGTCACCACCCTGAATCTGCCGGAACTGAAATGCAGGTATTTCCTTACCTTTTCCTACCGTGATTAACTAAGCCCTTCCAGAACCATCAGTCTTATTCTGAAGGGCTTCGGGCAGAGACCCATACCGCAGGGGTACTCCGGGACGGTAGGACAGGTGGACAGGAGGAAGGATGGGGGCGAGCCCGCAAGAGCAGCCATGCGTGGCAAAACCCGAGCGCAGGGTTCCTCATCTTGGAGGTGAAACAGGAATCCCTTGGGCCTGTTGTTAGCTCCGCTGGGCAGATGGGAAAGCAGAAGCTTAGGGAAGTGAAATAACATGACCACAGTCCCCACAGTCTCCTGGTGACAGAGCCCACAACCGCAGCCACCCACACGGTGAGCGAGAAACACACTCTGTCCTGGGGTGCTCGGGTCCCAACAGGGACAGAGGTGGGCCCCAAGGATCTGAGCGCGTGACGAACCTGTCCGCTAATGCCACTAGGTAAGGGTGAACAGGGGGCTCACGGCGCCAGGGGCAAGGTGGGGATGGCGGGAGAGGGCAGGACCGCTCTGGATTCCACTCTTGTGGTGACTATTTGCTTTGATTGGCTCGGCGTGACTCCAATAGCTGCGAAACCCTGACCGAGCCCAGTGACTTGGTCAGCGCGGTCATCCGTTGAAAGGGCAGCCTGTACAAGGAATTTCTGGAAAAGATCCATGGACAGCACTGACGCTGCCTCTGAGTCTCCCCAGGTTCATGGACGTCTGCCGGGTTGAGTTGCGTCCTGGGTGGTCCACCGGAGCACAGGCCCTAAGCTTCGCTGGCTCCCCTGACAAAGGGCCTGTTTAGGCAAAGACCCTTGGGGGACGAGGAGGGAGCTGTGTAGTCCACACAGTCAGTGACCACCTGCCCTGGCCCCCAGGCACGCCGCCTTAGATTTTCATGCCATCGGTCCTGGTTTGGTCTCCTTACAGATTTGTTTCGTGACAACATAATCCCCGGGAAAGGTAAAAGATTCTCCCAGAGTGCATTTGGAGACCCCTAAGAAAAATCTGCAGCGTTCCAATGAAAAAAAAATAAATAAACAAATAGTAAGACCTGGTTTAGTCAACCGCTTATCTATGTTTGCTTGAACTTGGTGTCCTCGGGTATCCGCCCTGGTGGACGGTCTCTTCTCCTAAGCCCCGAGTTTTACTGACGGGGAAGCTCAGCCCCCCACCTCCCCCTGCCGCCCCCAGAGCAGCTTTCTCGCTGTGAGAGCTGGACGCACCGCGGAGGAGGCTGGAATGGTCTTGGTCAACGTGACTCAGTGGGAGATGGCAGCATGCACACTGAGCTTTATACAGGCACAGGTGGTGGAGTGCAAGAATGCTCGTACGTGCGTGTGTACTCACAGGTCCACACACACCGATCCCCGGGTGTCGGCTGGCACGGCCTCGAGGCAGCCACCTCCTGCAGCAAGACGCGTGCCCAGCCCGGAGCTCGGCCTGCATTGCCGCTCTCCAATCGAAGGGCCCAGGGCTCCTGGCAGAAGTGGTTTATTCTGCCCTGGAACGCACCAGGTGAACTCGGGGCATCTCACGTGCCACACGGCAAGGCAATGACAAGAGCAACAGCGATGGCGGGCAGCCACAGTGACGGGGCCGCGTCCCAGCGACCCGGGAGATGGTCTACGCTGGAACGATCCGAGCGATTAAACAAATGAAGTATTATTGGGCTATAACCCACGGTTGGAATAAATATCCGTGAGACCACACCGATTACAGAGATGATTGAACAAATAAATAAACTGGGGAGAAGAGACAGATCGCCCATGAAGAAGAATCCCCAGAGGTTTATGGGACTCCAGCCTCCGGGGGGCAGGGCACATCCCCCCTCCTGAAGTGTGGTGTGAGTGGTGGCCTCCTTCCCGAGCGGACAGCAGGGAAAGGGAGAGAAAAACCAGGAGACACTTCCCAGTAGAAAAACCCAACAAGCACATGGCCTCACCCCGGGGATCAAAGTCAACATCAACAGCGTCTGTCAGGGTGAAAGGTGTGGACCTTTGATGTGATGAGACAAGAAGGGCCCCTTTTCCCTCCCCCCCATCACCTCAGTCCAGCCCCAAGAAGAACATCAGAACAGCCCACCGTTGAAGAACGTTCCAGAAAACAGCTGACAAAGAAAGTCTGAGAAAGTGCCGCAGACCAGAGGAGCCCAGGGAGGTGTGACCACCCTATGTCCCATGGAGTCCTGGGTGGGAGCCCAGGGCAGAAGAGGACACTAGGGGACAGCTGAGAAAGTCTGAACAAGGCGCGGGCGTGAGCGCTTCGGGGGGTATGATGCTGACAGGGGAGACGGGCCTTGGGGCGCACGGACGCTCTGGGCTTTCTTCACCGTAACCGTGTAAATCTACAGCTGTTCTAAAGTAGGAAGGTCATTTTTTTTTTCAGAGCACCCCTCACTCCACACCTTTTGAGCCAGGAAACCGCAGTATGCTCAATAATGGCCCCCAAAGACCTCAGACCCTCATCCCCGGAAACTGTCAATGTGACCCGTTTGGATAAAAGGTCTTTGCAGAATTAAGGAGCGCGAGGTGACATTATCCTAGATTATCCGGACGGACCCTCAATCCATGGTGAGCGCCAGACCCTGACAGAGAGGGGCTGGGGGTCCCCGAGGCAGAGGCCGGAGGGACACGAGCTACAGGCTACCCAGGGCCCCCCAGAAGCCCCACGAGGCAGGAAGGCTCCCCCCTCAGAGCCTCTGCAGGGAGCACATCTGGCTGCCACCTCGATGTTAAACGTCAGCCTCCAGAACGGGGACAGAATGACGTCCTTCTGCTCTAGGCCCCCCAGTTCACAGTCCTCTGATCCAGCAGCCGCCACACGCTGATGCAGCCGGCTACCTTGTCCTGGGGCTCTGCCAGGAGCCCGCAGCAGTCCCTGCCCTTCAGCCCTGACCACGACAGCAGACGGAGCGGACAGCAGTTTAACCAGAGTTTACAGAATCGTGACCTGCCGCCCCAGGCAAGAGGAATAGGAGCCCCGCGGCGTGACATGGGGCGCTCACCTCACCGGGGCCGGGAGGCTCGGCTGACCCTCTGGCCCGCATGTGAGGAGGAGAGGGCACTGGCCGAGACTGTGCGGAGCGGTGGGCATACGGGGAGGAGCCACGCACAGGAACAGTGTGAGCTAAGACCCCGAGGTGAGAGGAAGGGCAGCCTGTGGAAGGAGCTCAGGAGAGCCAGGGGTGGGGTTTCACCTGGGGCAGGCTGTCTCGGGTTCGGAGGCCCCGGACTTCAGCTGTCAGCCCTCGGGTGACGGGGTAGGAGAGGTGACAGGGACTCCAGAGAGGGACGTGTCAGTCACGTCACCACCAGCAGGGAGAGATTCCAGAATTCCGGCAGACGCCGCCACCCTTTTCTGCCAAAGGCCACCCTTTGTGAGCAGCCACTCGGCTCTGCCATCACAGCAGAAGCCTGGGGGGCGACCTGGAAGCAGCCGGGCGCAGCGGTGTCCGGTGACATGTCACCTCTGGACACCGGGTCATGGATTTTTTTTTAAAAGATTTTATTTATTTATTGGACAGATAGAGATCACAAGTAGGCAGAGAGGCAGGCAGAGAGAGAGGAGGAAGCAGGCTCCCTGCCGGGCAGAGAGCCCGATGCGGGGCTCGATCCCAGGACCCTGGGACCATGGCCTGAGCCGAAGGCAGAGGCTTTAACCCACGGAGCCACCCAGGCGCCCCCTGGTCATGGATTTTGTGCCATTTTCCATGTCATGAAATTTGCTTTTGGTTACTGTTGCTGTTAATGAACCCTTTCGAGCTCACGGGCCTTACGAATAATGGGGGGGTGGGCCTGGCCCGGCCCGCGGGCTGCCCCGACCCCCGACGGTCACTGCCAGTAAAGCCCAGCCCTGTGTGATAGCTCAGCCCCAAGGTCGGGTGGCTCAGATGTGGACGGCCAGGCCGAGAGAGGCAGAGAACCAGGAAGCAAGCCTGGCGAGGTCAGAGTGCAGGCCTCAGTGGTCACCTCCCTGGCCCTCGAGTGCAGGAGGACGGGGCCCCTCCCTAAGCCCCAGGGCCTTGGACTTGGTTTGCTAAAGGGGGAGGCGACGGCACAGAGCCTTCGCTGTGGTGCTGTGGTTGTGCCTTTGACCTTGGGCACCAGTAGCATGGCTCACCCCTAAAACCACACATGAACCTGTCGCCCTCCAGCCCTGACCCCACACACGGGTCCCCATCAGGCTTGAAGGGGAAGGAAGCGACACCATTCCCCTCCAGGATGGTCTTACTTGGAAGTTAATTTTTTTTAAGATTTTATTTATTTGAGAGAGACAGAGAGAGAGAACAGGGGAGGGGAGGAGAGTGGGAAGCAGGCTCTGGGCCAAGCAGGGAGCCCGACGTGGGGCTCGATCCCAGGACCCTGGGACCACGACCTGAGCCGAAGGCAGGCGCCTGACTAACTGAGCCATTTCTCTGTGGACTCCCGGCCCAAGGCCTCTCCCCGCTCCAGGGGCCTCCCATGGGGACCGCACAGCCCCTCCACTCCTGAAGCCGGCACCAGACACCCTCTCACGTCCAGACCTTCCCTGGCGTTGAACCCCCCTCGTTTCTGTCTCGGACCTCCGGACACCGACTTGCCAGCCCACCAGATGCTCTCCCTTTCAACCAGCTCCCAGTCCGCTGGGGGACAGGCTCCATCCCCTGCGCACCGCATCCGTGCCGGCAACAGAAACGCAACGTGGGGCAAGATCCAGTTCTGTCCCCAGGGAAGGGACTGCCCAGGGCACCACGACAGAGAGGGGCGTCCTTGGGGCCAGGCTAGAATTCTGCCTAGCGCAGGCCCACAAACACTGACCTATCAGCCAGGCTCTGAAGACGTAGGATAACGCATCCCTCATTCTACGGGTCACCTTGGCCAGGCCACACAACCCTGCTGTTAGGTGGCTACTACTGGGTGTTACCGAGAAGGCATCTTACAGATGTGATTAACGCTAACAATCAGTTGGCTTTAAGTCGAGATAACCCTCAACTGGGTGGGTGGGCCTCACCCCATCAGTTGACGGACTGAAGGAAAAAACAGATTTTGGGGAAGGGATTCTGCCTCAAGACTAACATAGAACTCCGACCTAATTTTCCCACCTGCCCTACACGTTTCTGACTTGCCAGCCCCCACACCCGCGTGAGCCAATTCCTTAAAATCTCTCTCTCCTTCTGTCTCTAACACACACACAGAGATAAAATTATAGACCGCAGATCCACATACGGGCTGTTGCTCTGGGGAACCCTGGTGGATACAGCAGGCAGTGCACAAGGCACATAGTAGATGTTGAGTGAATTGCTCCTCCATTTTTTCTAGTGGTTCAGCCAGTATTCATCAAGAGCCTGCCACGGAACAGTCACTCCTCTCCATGCTGGGAGGAGGACGGTTTGGGGTTGAAAAGGCCTGGTGTGGCCTCCGGTCACCTCTCCTGTCAGTGTCACTGTCTTCCTTCCATGAGGAGGAGGACACGAGGTCTGGAAAAGTCCCATAGCAGCTGCTGGGGGTGAGGGGCAGGTCCCTACCTGACCTCAAGTCCGTGGTCTTGACCGCCGCGCCACTGCTTTCCCAGCCCGCCTTCCCATCTTCCCGCAACACCGATCTCCAGACTCTTCACGGGGTCATGGTTGTCAGCCTGCGTCATGATGGGAAAGCTAATGCTCAGGGAAGGCCTGAAGAGAACGCAGGTCCCCCCAGTCTCCCTGGCCTCCCTTGGCTAAGTAGAGCCCTCATTCCTGTGGCAGAACAGCGTTCGGGACGAGCGCTGGTATCCGGCCCGCTAAGTCGTGCCTTTCCAGAACCACAAGGACCCCCAGCCACGTGTTCCACAAAGTGAGTGAGGGCTGTTTTGGGGATCATGGTCTCTACCGTGTTCCTCTCACCTCACTAAGGCCCGGTATGTTCCTTGTCACGAGCCAGGAGCCCCATGAGGCGCTAAGAAACAGAGTCCGAGCTACGAATCTGCCCGCGTGTTCTCGTGTGGCTCCGTCTGTCACGTGAGGGCCCCTGCAGGTTTCCCAGGCCCTGTGTGGTCGTGGCATGAAGCTTATTTCTCCTGGAAAGGGTTTCAAGGTCACTGAATCAAGGCCCGCCACCACGGACTCTGGTCATGTTCCTGGAGGACTGGTTCCCCTGGCGGCAGGGTCTACATTGGATCCGACACGCACCTTCGCGTGATTTGGGGCAAGTCAATCTTCTGTCTTGCTCCGTCCGCTGTGTGTCAGTTTTTGCTGCATTGCAAGCCCCAAAGCCAGTGGTTCACGATAATAAACGCTTCTCACTGTTTCGGGGCCCGTGGATCAGCCAGTAGCTCTTCTGGACTCCGCGGCTCTCTCCGTCCACGGTCGGCTGCAGGCCAGGGGGACAGCTCCGCTGATCTTGCTGGGCTCTCTCACGTGTGTGGGCTTGGCAGGCTGTCAGCGGGCCTGGTGTGTTCTTGGCTGGGTAACCGGTCCCTTGTATGTGGGGTTTCTCAGCCCCCATGGGCTACTCCAGGCATCCTCGAACGGCAGCTGGGCAGGCTCTGAGGGAGAGCAAAAACCACACGTGGCCTCTGGACACGTGGGCCTCCCGGCTGGCACCCCACTGTTTGGGCCCATTCAGCTGCCCAAAGCCAACCACAGGCAAGCCCATATTCACGAGACAGGGGAGCTAATGTCTCTGTGGGACAAGCCACAAGTCGTGTTCCTAACTCTACAGACACAGCGAGGTCTAAGAATCACAGAGCTTTGTGCAATCAGACCTTCATCATCTGCGTAGCGGCCACTGGCTCGGCTTCTCTGTATCTTTGCGCTCAGCCGCCGTCAGCCACTCCCCACGTCCTTCCGTCGGGAAAGTCCTCATGTCCCACCCTCGCACGCCATCAGGTCGGACTGCGAATGCAGGGTCCTGAGTTCCCTGGCCGAGAAGCAGGTCAGCCAGCAAGCTGGCTAAGCAGACCCAGGCTCCCTCCCTGGCGGACGGACCCCAAGCAGAGTGTTGCAGAGGCTGGAAACGGCTGGATTCACTCATTCCAGCGGCGATTCGGACCCAGCGGTCCCCGCCCGGAGCCGCCCCTGCATCCTCCACCCCTTCCAGGGTGCCTCTGCGTCCGGGCTGATTACAGGCCTGGCTCTCCTGCTTCCTTGTCAAGTCTGGGGGCCTCGATTCCTTAATGGACCTCCTCGCCGCCCCCCGCCCCATACTCGGGCCCCCAGCCTCCAGCCCACACAGTCTTCCTGAAACGGCTCCCGTGAGGTCGGTCCCTGCGCTCAGCCCCCCAGCAGCCCCTGCTCGCCTGGAGCTCCGGGTCCTCTCCCTCGGCCTCTAGCCCTTCCCCATCCCCCACCCCCCCACCCCCCACCCCCCAGCTGCTGATGACCCTTAGTGACCCTTGGCTCAGAGCCATGTCCCTGGGTCTCTGCCCCCATCTTGTCGGGGCGCGTCTGCCTCCTCCATTCGCCTGAGGAAACCACATCCCTGAAACCCCCGCGCATCTTGGTCCTAATGGGGCCGGGGCGGCCTTGGGGTTTTGTCCCGCAGGCTGCTGCAGGGCGTTCGCTGTGGCCTGGGGTTTCTCGTCTCCGCAGCCCCTGGGAGGAACAGCCCTCAGCAGGTGCAGCTGCGCTCCCAGGAGATGCTTCCCGCGACCCACGAGGCCGTGAGCGCCCCATCTCAGCCTCAGCTCCGGTGCCCCTCCGGGAGGGCGGCTGTCATTCTGACCTCTGCCCGGGAGCCTGGTCCACCCTCCTCACACTCCGGCCTACACCGTGCAGGGGACCCGGGAGCCCTGGGATTTTGCTGTGGACTTGACCTTAGCCAGTCTGACCTGAAGGTGGCCTGTGGCTGGATAAAGTGGGTCAGAAGTGCCAAAGGCTGGTGTGAACCCCCCAAGGCTAAGGCGGGCTGCGTTCGGGGTCACACCGGTGAAGCAAGATACAGCTCAGAAAGGCGTGCGGAAGGGGTGATTTCTGGGAGAGCTTGGCCGGCCCCTGACCAGGCTGCACGGCCGCCCAGCGAGCAGTCAGGCTCAGACCCCAGCCAGGGTCGGCCCCGTGGTTGGCTTGGAGGGACAGGGACACCCACAGGGGCCTTGAGGTTCTCTTTGCCCCCTCCCTAAAGTGAGGTGCTGGATCCCCGGGGGTCCATTTTGCCCTTGCGGGGACGTCTGGACACATCCATAGTCATCCCCGCGGCGGGTAGCCGGTACCTGATGAGGCCCAGGACAGCCCCCACGAGGGAGAAGGACGTCGCACAAGATGTCCGTGCTGAGGATGGGAACCCCTGGGCTGGAAGTGGCGGGAAGGCTAAGACCATGGGCTCCCAGGTCCGAAGTTCAAGTTCCTCTTGGACCCCTTCCCTGTCTTTCCCATAGGTGGGAGTAAGAACATTCCCTGGAATGCAGTGAGAATTCAGGGAGACCCCAGCTGGGACAGGGCCGTCCGCTGACGCCGGCCTCCATCCACAAGTCTGCGTCACCGAGCCGCCACCCTGGCCCTGCCAGAGCCGAGCAGATGTCGCTGCCACTCACAGCTGCCTCCCCGAGGGCACCCTGTTCTCAGGATCTTTCTGCCAGAGGGTCCGTCCTGTGGGGCATGACTGGGCCAGACGAGAGGACGCCACAGGCCAGGGCTCCAGGGACCTCCCCAGACCACAGCCAACCTGTCACAGGGCTGTCCCCCAGCTGCCCAGGGCGGTGCTTTCTTTGACAAGGGAACTCAGGGCTACCCAGCCACTCAACCCAGCCCGGAGGCCCCTGAGCTTTCTGGGACAGAACTTTATTCCGCATGGACCCAAGTTCAGGGGCGGCCAAGCTCCCTCGACGAGGCACAGGATGGGGTGGGAACCGTCACCTGCCTTAAATCTCATGTGGGACATTCGTCCTGGGAGCACGCCGGCGGCACGGGGATGACCCACCGGGGCCAGCAGCTCCCTCCAGCCGCCACTGCCTCTTGTCTGTCTGTCCGGGCTCCTGTTCCAGTGCTCATGGTCTCCAGGGCCTGTCTGGCCCTCCCCACCACCAAGTGCCCTTTCTAAAGTGCGACCCTCATCATCTCCCCCAGTGCTTCAGACGCAGTCACGTTTCCCTGGGTCTGCAGGGAAAGCCCCCTCTCCCGCGACCTCGCACGACCACAGTGCCTCCTCCTTCTCTTCCCAGCTATTCCCCAGGGCCCAGGACCCCACTCCACTCCACAAACCTCCCACATGCACAGACACACACTCTCACCCACGCACAAGTGCGTGTACTCACACACGTTCACTCACCTGCACTCAGACACATCCCGGCCTGGGGGCCTACGCGCTGGTCCACAGCCCACCATCTGCTCTCACACCCCCATCTCTCCCTCGGTCTGAAAGTCCCTCCCCCAGAGAAGCACACCTTCTGGGCGCACCTTTTTATTCTTTGAGGCCTCACTTAAAGCCTGCCTTCTCCAGGAAGCTCTCCTGGTGACTTCTCCCAGCACGGGGCGGAACAGTATAGCAACAGGGAGTTCGGGCCAGTTTTCAAAACACTCAGACGTTAGGATCTCATTTCACCCCCACAAAAACCGGAGATGAGGAAGCCGGGGCACAGAGGGGTCGCCTGCGTCACGGAGCCAGGAAGCGGGGCACCCGGACTGGCAGCCCAGCCGTCCTGCTCTGGGCCTTCAGACTTAGCGGCCACCCCGTACTGTGGCCTCTGGAATGGCACCCCGAGCCCTGTCTCTGGGAGTTCTGACCACCCCGTGGATGGCCCCCCAGAGGCCTATACCCATAGGACCAGACTCCAGAAGGCAGGGCCAGCCCGGAGCTGAGCCTGGAGCCCTGCCCCCGGGAGGTTCTGAGCAGGTACGTCCACTCCCGGCTCGGGTGTCCTTCCCAGCCGTGAGATGGGCCGGCTGAAGACTTTCAGGTCCCCAGCACCTGTCTCCCCAGCCGTCCCCACAGGCACCCCGGCCTCACCGGGCCGGCTGCAGATGTCCTGCCGACACAGGCCCCACAAGCGCACCCTCGGCCCTTCCGCCTTCGCCTTCAACATGGTTCTCTGCAAAGGGCAGCCCTCGGGACGCCCGCGCGGGCCCGGGGCACGTTCCAGCAGCCCGGCGTCCTTCTCCAGACCTGAATCACCTCCTGGCCAAGGCCAAGAAGGGCCCCTAGGGGACTTCTGCTGCCCGGGGCGGGGCCGCTGTAGGGCGAAGGCGTTTGGCCTTGTCTCTTAGCGACACACAGAGACGGCAGACAGACACCCTTCCTCCCCCTTCCTGAGATGCCCTGCTTGTGACTTACGGATGACACGTGCCCAACGTGCACTCCTCGGAGCACTGACCAGGACTCCCAGCTGTCCCATGAGAAGCCCTACTTCACAGGAGGCGGGGATACTGAGGCACAGAGCATCAAAGAACTTGCCGCAGTCACCTTGCGAAGCAAGCCCATCGCCCTCGGGCCTCCCAGAGGCCCCTGGGGCTGCACCCCGTCCCCCAGCTTCTGATGCCAGCGGCTTACCGCCACCTCACCCCTCTCACCCCCACCCGCACACAGAGTTTCTGGGCTGGCCCCCCGTCCTCCCAAACTCCACGAGGAAATGGGTCTTCAGAGAAAGCCGTAGTTGACGAGGTGGCCGTGGGCCCCAGGCACCCTCGCCTTCCCAGTCCCTTCCTCCGTGAGCTTTATGAGGTTATTTTACAGCAGTGCTCGTACAAAGATGAATGTTGCTGAGGCTGGGCTTGTTATTAGACCTTATTAGATATTCGCTACAGGGAAGGGAAGGCACCTCTGGGGCCCCAGGGCCATGTGTCTTGAGCGCACTGTCTGCCATCTTGTGCGAAGGCAGCTCCTTCCGGTACTTGCCTCTTGCCCCAGGGGCGGAGTCCACACTGCGAGGGGAAGGTAGGGGAGGGGACCCCGCCAACCCACCAACCCACCGTGTCCTCCAGGAAGCCTCGCCAGACACTCCGCCGTCAGCCCAAGGTCGGGTTCATGCTCCCAGATGTCGTAGGAAATCAACAACCCACGCGTTCCCCAGTATCGGGAGGTGGAGTCCAGCGGGTGCTGGGCCTGGCTGCCGTGCCCCCCGCCCCCGCAACGCTCCAGCCGATCCACGAGATGACCTTGGCAGACAGAGAAGGAGCCAGAAGGAACACACCAGACCCCTCCTGGTCACCAGGCTGAGCCCAAGCATTTTTGGACCCTTATACGCCACCCCAGTCATCATCAGGAACACAACCCTTTGGCCAAGAAAGTGTTCCCAACACGTCCCATTGTGACAAGGATTGTGTCTGAATTCCATGTGTTCCCTGAGACTTGAACCGAACCCTCTGATTTCCAGCTTCATTGAGCTTTGGGCCTTTGGTCAAGGAAGCAGAAGTGCCGGTCCGGGGCTGAGCTGTGAGCCACCGTGTTCGTGTAGGGACCTACACGTCCCTGCACGTGAACAGTCACTTCTAAAGCCTCTGCTCCCAAGCTGAGCGTAGCCAAACCAGGAGGCTATTCCTTATTTGTTTGTCTCTCCCCCGAAACCTTTACTGACAGGCATCAGAGAATGTTTCGGTTCTTGCTAGAAAACTTAGGGGAAATTTTCATGTTATTAGTATTATTTGAGCAATGGGTTTTTTTTCCCCCCAGCTATTTTGCTATTTTGGGTAAGACTGTGATGAACACTTCTGTAATCGAAGTTTGGGGTAGGCACATCTGCGAGTTCTTCAATCATTTTGACAAACTGTTTACACAAGACATCACTCCCGCTTACACTCTTCCAGGGATGCAAAGAGAATGACAACCTTCTGTATTGTTGCCAGGTTTGGTAATTGCCAAAATAAGTTCTAGTACTCAGGAACTGCTATATTTTTTTTTTTCAGCTGGGGAATAAAAGGATCAACCACACCAGAGACAGACATCTGCTGGAGTCTGAGGAAGTAAATCCCCTCGATCTAGGATTACCAGATAAACTAGAGGACACGCAGCTCAATTTGAATTTCACATAAACAACAAGTCATTTTCAACACAGTGTGTCCCAGTCGTTGCCGGGTTCTCGGTTCCGCTAAAATTTTATTTACTGTTTATCTGAAATTCAAACAGAACGGGGTTGCCTATATTTTTACATCCTGAATACGGCAGCCCAGCACGGGCGTCGCCGTCTTGGCCATTGGGGAGCACCCACTGGACCCTGAGGTTCTGCCTGTTCCCACACGGACTCGTTCCCCTGTCAGAAGAACGGCAGAGGTCAGGACCATCAATTACCAGGCTGCTCCGACTCACAACAAGAAGCGTTTATCTTGACAGCGTCTGTGGGTCAGGAACACAGCCAGGTAGAGCTGGGTGGTTCTAGCACTTTCAGAGCCGCCGTCCAGGTGCAGACCCCGGGCTGCACTCCTTGGGGCCGGAGGACCTACCCCCATGGTGGTCCGCTCCTACACCCGGCGCGTGGACTCAGAACCCATTTATCATCGCCATTTTGCAGCTGCGAAAACTGAGGCTCAGAGAGATTGAGGAACTGACCAGGAACGCAGCGGCAGAGCTAGGGTTGGGCCCCAGGCCCCCCGACCCCAGACCTAGGCCCTTAGCTCCTTCTCGGAGCTTTCCAGAAGGGAATTCCAGGGACTTCCTAAAGGAAACAGTTGTAATTAGCTACTTGTAATGTTTCTGTGGGTGACTTCAAGCACAACAAGACCCAAAGCATGTCACCCACCGGCATTCCAAGGGGCCTGAGAGAGCCACTGGCCGTCACCCTAGTAATTCATGACACAAGACCAGCTGCTCCGAAAGATCACGGGGTTTGTCCCTGCTGGTGGGGTAGGCATGCCCCGTGCAATCAGGATTATGCTCTTAATTTGCTATTTCATAGATAATTGGAAGAGAAGGTCCATTCCCTAGCCTGTCGGAACAATTATAAACTCCAAATTTATGGAGTCCACATGGCCCAGTGGTGACCACATTGCTCTGTGGGTACAAAGAATGTGACATCAGAGGCTGACTTACTGGCGGCCTCAGGGAAAACCGCACAGATTCGGCTGCTCTGGGCCTTCTTGGTAATCAGCCCCGAGCCTCCGTGAGCCTTCCGGGCTGCACGCCCATCACCTTGATCCTTTCAACAAACAGCAGCTCTCCGCTTTCTCCTGGTTCCCTGCAGCGCCGCAGCGAGAAAGGCCGGGCCTCCCTGACCAGGGCGGGAAAACATGTTGACCGAAGCAGGTGGTCCCACCTGGGGTCAGCTCCGGTTCCAGGCCCGCAGCTGCCGCCCAGCTGCACAGACCCAAATCCCGAAGTTTTCGGAGGATTTTCCCACCATCTGGGCTCAGGAGTTCCCAGGCCCGGAAGGTTCCTCCTGAGCCAAAGTGTCCCATTTCAAATGTGAGAGGATCCATTCACAGTCCTTTTCCCTGAGAACATTCTAACCCTCTCCCACCGGCGCCCCCATCTCCAGCAGCCGTCTGGCTTCCAGCCGAGTCTGTCCATCGGAAGAAGGCTTCGCCTCGGCCCCTACTCCACACCCAGCTCAAGGCGCTTGGGACCCCCCCCCCCCATAACATTCTTTTGCCCTTCACGGTCATTGTTGTTTTATCATTCTACTAGAGAAAAGGGAGAGTTTGAAGTTCTTAGAAAAATCCTTCAGTCATCTCCCGCTGGTCTCCTGTTGGTCATGTAATAGCCCAAGCCTGGGACTTGGCACAGGGGATCAGGGAGCCTTTCTGATCCTAGCAAGACCCCAAGAGCCGGGCCCTATGTCCTTGTCTCCTCTCCCGCACGTGCTCTCCATGTCTCTGCTCTCAGAAAAGGGGGGCTCGCGTGGCTAACTCGTGCAGTCCCCAGACGTCCCCGCGTGCGGACTGGGAGCTGAGCTGTGGAAGGAAGAGTGAAGGCCGCTAATGCTTACGGCGCTCGGTCAACGCGTCTCCAGCTCCCCAAGCCCTTGACAAGTACGATCTCCCGGATCTTCAGGACCCTGTGCGCAACCCGTGCTGCCCTGTCCAGCCCACGAAGTGCCGGACGCTGGGGCTAATGCACCTGCCCAAGGCCAGCAGAAAAGAGCAGAGCTCTGGCCCGCACAGCTGCCACCTCCGAGAAGCCCTGGGACCACCAGGCGCCTGTGGATGCCCCACGGCCTGAGGCCGGGAGGTAGCGTCTCGGCAAGCCTGCCTTTTGCAACTTCGGCCTTGGGCAGGAGGTTGCGGGGACGTAGACTGGCACCGGAGAGCGCTGACAGAATTCAGGCGGGCCTCACGAAGCCACGGTTCTTGCTAAGACTGAACATTTCCTTGAAATGAGAAACGCAAACGACTGTTCGGCTGTGATAAATGTCGACCAGCGACTCCAGTCCCCACCTCCTCAACAACCATGCCCTTTGCAGTCACTGCTCAAGGCACAAAGCTTGTCGCTGTGCTCCCCTCAGTTCTGGGGGGCACCTCTGCCTCTGCCTCTCTTGGAACAGTAGGATTTGGAGCCCCCCCACCCCACAATTTCTGGCTCTGCCAGGCTGGCCTGCTGGGAGACAAAGCATCACAAGCAGCAGAGCCTAGTACCCCCCGCCGAGGCCACACCAGACTGGCCAGTCCCCAGCAAACCCCCAGCTGACCACAGACATTCCCGCCAGCCCGCTGACATCAGCCGCACCTGGTCCAGGGCAGCAAAGTCTTACAGATGAGCCGCGGGCTTGTGGGAAAGGACAAATGGCTATCTTTCCTAAGCCGTCAAATTCTGAGATGGTCTGCTACAAAGCAACCGCTCTTGGACCCAAGGACTAACAAAAATGTGCAGCATTCCACTCTCTCTCTCCACTCCGATTGTCAGAACGTGGGCGGTATTGGACCCACGTTAGTAAGGAACCCTATGGCAGCCAGGGCTGTGGCTTGGGAACCTTCCAAGGGGTTGAAAAAAATTGTCTGTTGGCTCTGAAATACAAACAAAAACATGCAAAATAAAATGACAAATACTTCATTCAATGTCTTCAAAACAGGCCTTATGTCCGCTAGTGAACCAGAACCCTACTCTGTTAATACATAATCACACGAGTGAAGTAAAATTTAACACAACCAAGGGAAATGAATGATTTTTTTCTTAGTAAAGTCCAACATTTTTTTAAAAAATCATAAGAAAATTCAAATTATCTCTTCCACTTTGAGCCAAATTCCACATAAATTTCCAAAGAAAAATAGCCTCTCAGAAACTCTCAGCCCCACAAAGTGGTCTGGCCCGGGCTGGGCCTGCACTCAATGTGTTGTCACCGGGACCTCTGAAGACCACAGCGGCCCAGCCCGCGGGGGTCAGCAAATGGGAAGAGCATCCCCACTGCTCAGGTGGGCACCCTGAGGACTGGCAAGGCTGGGGGCTCCCCGAAGGGGACAGGTAGCACAGGCGACTATGGGACTTGCTGGACCGTGGAGGAGCCCTTTTCTTGACAGGCATCTGTTCTATGTCCCGCCCCGAAAAGTGGACCCTGTTCCCCTTTGCTCCCACAGTGCCTCACCGTGAAGTTCACTTGGTGAAACTCCTGGGCAGTAACAGTCTGTGCTTTTCCAGTAGCCCCCAAGACCATCAACGTCAGAAGCCTGTGATACTTGTGTCTCCATTCACCGGACGAGTGTTCTTGGAATTTGACCAACGGCTGGGTGCTGGGCTAAGTACTGATTTTATAGCAAGGGCTGAGTGCTTGGCTAAGTACTGAGTTTATGGCAAGGGCTTGGTGCTTGGTTAAGTACTGAGTTTACAACATGGGCTGGGTGCTTGGCTAAGTCCTGAGTTTACAGCAAAGGCTAAGTGCTTGGCTAAGTCCTGAGTTTATAGCAAGGGCTGGGTGCTTGGCTAAGTACTGAGTTTATGTCAAGGGCTGGTGCTTGGCTAAGTACTGAGTTTACAGCATGGGCTGCTTGCTTGGCTAAGTCCTGAGTTTACAGCAAAGTCTAAGTGCTTGGCTAAGTACTGAGTTTATGGCAAGGGCTAAGTGCTTGGCTAAGTACTGAGTTTACAGCATGGGCTGGGTGCTTGGCTAAGTCCTGAGTTTATAGCAAGGGCTGGGTGCTTGGCTAAGTACTGACTTTACAGCATGGGCTGGGTGCTTGGCTAAGTCCTGAGTTTATAGCAAGGGCTGGGTGCTTGGCTAAGTCCTGAGTTTATAGCAAGGGCTGGGTGCTTGGCTAAGTACTGACTTTACAGCATGGGCTGGGTGCTTGGCTAAGTCCTGAGTTTATAGCAAGGGCTGGGTGCTTGGCTAAGTACTGAGTTTACAGCATGGGTTGGGTGCTTGTCTACGTACTGAGTTTACAGCGGTAAATACAGCAGTAGATCCACCCTCATGAGGGAGGCAAAGGGAGGAACGAGCACTAAGCAAAAATGACAAAGTTACGTGCAAGACAAGCTATTTATGAATTAACAGAGCTAACTGTGAGGTCTCCAACCTTGACCTCCACCTCCGCCTCCAGCTTCTTGTTCTACCCACTACGAGGAGGAACCCATGTAGGCCAGCTCCCTCTGGCCTCTGGGAGGCAGAAGCGGGGACGTAGCTGAGGACAAGTGGGCCTTGCAGGAGGCTCGGCTCGTGGGAGGCATAGAGAGAGAAGGAGCCTGTAAACAGCTGGCTCTCAGGAACTGGGGGTTGGTTGGTTGGTTGGTTTTAATGCTGGCTTCATATTTATATAAACCAAGAGAAAAGGAAAACCCCCTTAGAACTTATCCTACCCCGTTCCTAAGCAAGGGTCCCATTTAAAATGCCTGAGCCAGCATTAGCTACCGAATTAACTCTGAGGAAGATTCAGTTCAATTCTAAGTTGGGGTGGTGTTTCCTGAGCTCTAACCTCTTCCTGTAAATATGGCTCCTTGATCCCAAGGCTAGTTGATTAATTCGTAGGAAAATGTTTCCCCTGGTTCTTGATCCAAGCAACTAAGTGCACGAATACTTAAGATATGGCAGGTTCAACTTTGAAATTCTGGATGCCCTGCCCGTGGCCGGAACGGGGACATGGCTGTGGACAAAACTGTCTCGGGCATCTCCGAATGAGTTCCACACTCACTGGCCTCAAACTTGGAGTTGCACGGCAACACGGGAGGCAGCCTCTTCTAACACCATTTTTAAAAGAAGGCGTATTTTCCCTTACAAATGGTCTCTTTCCCCTACTCTTAACACTAGGCAGTTGCTTGGGCCACGGGGCATGGACGGAAATAAAGAGCTCACCGGTCTTCTCCAGTGACGAATGCTGGGGACGCGCGTTCTCAGAAACAAGTCTCTGAACAACCCTGTCAAGATCATCTCATACTGGAAATTGATGAAAACCATGGTTTCACTTGGAAGATGCACTTAATTCACTTCGTTCAAGACAGGCAGGATGTCTTCATCAACAGCCTTGGACAACCAGGTACCTGAACACGCCCTTATGGGCTTTGCTGCCCGTCACCCATTTTCCCTACTTCTAGGAGAAGCATCCAAACTTCCTTTGGTCCAAGAGCTTTGTGAGTTTCAGAGCCCGGGCCCATCCTCGTGCCGTATCGTCCTGGCCCAGTGGCCGGTTGGAGGGTAGACACGTGACCCAGGTCGGCGTGCTCACAACGGAGCCAGGACTCGGGACAGGAGCCACTGGAGATAGGGCTCTCCCTTTTCCCTCGGACTTGAGGCAGCAAGAGCTGGTGAGTCCTGGGTTCTGGTTGCTAAGTTAGAAGAGGATGCCCACATTAGAATTCTTACCCCTTTACCTGAGCTTCAGGAACTGGAGGGATTATGAAAGGACAGGAAAATGTCTGGTTGCATGAAATCCGTGTATGAAGTTCAGACCAGGACCGTCACTAAGAACCAGGCTCCGTGCGGATACGCTCTCCCAGGAGTATGGCTTCCCTGCTCATCTGTCTGTCTCCAGGGCCCAGCTTTCTTCAGCACTCTATGTAAAGGCAGAAAAGGGAGCCCCTTTCTGAGGTCCTTCACGGCCGCCATTGACCAGCTCCCTCAGACTGTCGCACTTCTGAGCTGGTGGAGGCCTTGTTCAGTGCCCAGACCCGGTCCGGTCGGATGTGGCAGAGCAGTGGGGTGGTGTGGCCTCAGCTGTGCTACCAGAGGTCTAATCTGGGGGTGGGGTTAAGTTTTTACCGAAGGGGCTTTACAGACACCCCCAAAATCCTTGGCATGTATGGATACAGACCTCGGGTTTTGCATTCTCAATGAGGGAAAGATTCTCAACGTGGTAAAAAGATGCAAAAACTATTTTGGGGGGTGGTGACCAGCATTTCTGCAAAGGGCTGGACCACCAGCCAGCCAGCCTGTGCAGAAGGAGGTATCACCAACAGTAAGGACCAGGGAAGACACATTCTGTGTAGTTAAGGGCTCCCACTGTGCCGCCCCATGTCACCAAAATTCCGGAAAGAAATCCATCACCTCCAGCAGAATGGGAGGAAGGGGACGGTTCTCAACAACTTCCAGGGGCTCCTGCTGCCTCCATCCCGCTTGCTGCTCTCCTAGCGCTCCGGCCGCTGAACCACCTCCGTCTCGCTTCCCCGCAGCAGTGTTTTCCCCACTTGTCTGGCCCCCTGGATCCTTAAGGGGTGTCCTTCCTACCTCCTCATTCGCGGTGTCGCTTTGGGGAAATGACTTCTCCTTTTTGAGCCTCAGGTCGGCGGCTCGTCCGGAAGTGCGGATGATAATGAACATTCCTCAAATATGAGAATATCCACCAAAACCCCAGAAGCGTTTACCTTCTCACACAGCGGGCTGCCTTCCAGGCGTCTACCCACACCCCCGCCCAGCAGATGCGTCTACCCACACCCCCCCCACCCCCACCCAGCAGATGCCCACATGGGAGCTTCGGCCTTAGTCGCTGGGGCTTTACTTGTCATAATACAGTATTGACAGTTTTGTCTGTCAACGGGTACCCACTGAACAGGCCATGGGATAGTCATCTTCCAGTTATATGAAGCCAAAAAGCAAGGTCAAAAAAAGTACAGGCTTATGGTATAATAGAAAATAAATACTGGGCCCCTGTCCCCAGTTTCTGGCACAGAGTTGACAGTCTTTTGTATGTCCATGAGGTGGCTCATCGGGGAGGGGTGGGCTCCTTCAGGATTGGGCCCAAGAGCCAGAAAGACCAAGCCAGGGTGAAGGGCCCAGAACTTTCAGTGCACCCCATGACCTCCAAGGGGCGAGGGCCTGGAGACGGGGTTCAGTCGCCTGTGGCCACTGATGTAATCAGTCGTGTCTATGTAATGAACCAGCAACAAACCCTAAAAGCTCCTGGGCCGGGAATACTTGGATGTGTCGGGAACATGTTGGGCTTCGAAAGCTCCCGGACGCTCCCTGTGGCTCTGCCGCCCGCTTCCCCTACACTGCACCCTCCACAACCCGTCCGCTTGGCTCTTCCTGAGTCGTGTCCTTCGTGATAAAGCTACGACAGGGACAGAAGAGCTTTTCAGAGTTCTAGGAGTCACTCTAGTGAATTATCGACCTGATGGGGGGCAAGGGTTGTGTGAACCCTCAAATTTGTAGTCAGCTGAGCAGAAGCATGGGTCCCCAGGGCCCCCACTGGTGCTGGGGTCTGGAAAGGGGCCACCGGGACAATCTGACGCTCACTCTGGGAAGGTGGCGTCGGGGCTGAACTGGACCGCCGGACACCCCGGCGGGAGGCGCAGCGTCGGAGAACAGGGGTACGAAATGATGCATGTTTGATGTCAGGGAAAAAAATCTATCATTTGGTGTAAAAAGTGGAATCAGGAAAAAAAAAATCACACAGTGTTGGACACCAACTTCTGCGGAAGCAGAGAAGAGCAACCGCGTGCTGGTCTGCGCCCCTGACCTCACAAGCAGACAGCGGCAGGTAGACTGGAAAGCCGGAGAAGTGACCCCCTACAGTGGGTGCAGGAGCACAGGGGCTGAGGGCAACTTTGGGGAGTAGTTTTAATTTTTGAATCACGGAAAAGTATCACTTGTTAAATGCTTTAATTTAAAAAATCTTCATCAAGTTATCATGAGCCTCACGTCCTCACTGTGTCCTGTCACGGACGCACCATCTACGAGGGTGAGTAGGCACCTTGCGGAGAGCCGAGGGCTAGCGACCAGCTACGGGACCCGGGGCTCGTGACCTCTCTGGGCCTCGGTTTTCTGGATCATCTGTAAGATGAGAACAACGACAGAACCTGTGGGCTGGAATTATATTGAAGATTTACAAAGGCGACACCTAACTCTGAACCAACAGGAGAACGAAGCATGCGCTTGGGCTCCGTGTGCGAGGGGAGACCCCTAGAAACACCTGTGGACTGGCTGGTAGTCAGCGTCACGGAAGCCTCGCTTCTGGGATGACTTAATACGGTCTAACGAGAGGTCTGGATTTTCAGCCCTGAACTCAGACTCTCAGAAAGGGAAGAAAATGGGGCGCCTGGGTGGCTCAGTCGTGAAGCCCTCCAGCTCTTGGTTTCGGCTCTGGTCGTGATCTAAGGGTCGTGGGATCGAGCCCCACCTCGGGCTCTGGGCGGGGTGCGGGTTCGGCTGGGGATTCTTTCTCTCCCTCTGCCCCTCCCTGCTCACTCCTGCTCGCGCTCGCTCTTTCTCAAATAAATGAATAAATCTGGGAGGGGAGGGAGGGGACGAGAGAAGGAAGGAGACAGGTGCGCAGGGGTGGGAGGCGCAGAGCAAACGTGGGCTCCAGACGAGCGCTTCCTGGGCCCCCGGAAACCGCAGCGGGGCGGGGTAGTGGTGGGGGGAGAGCTGTGAAAGGAGGGTTTGGGGGTGAGGACCCTCGGGCGGGAGGTCCTGCCGCGGAGCGCCCACGGGTCTAAGCCGGAGGAACGGAGACCCCCACCCGGACGAGAGTCACCAAGCGGAGGGAGAAGTCCTGACGGCGCCACAGAGACCGGAGGACCCGCTGCCGCAGCACAGCCACGGTCTCAGGGACACGTCTCGGCCGTGGTACTGACCTCGGGGGAGAATGACATCCCCGAACAGTGAGGGGGACACAGCCGACCGCCTAAACCGCTCCCCTGCCCAAGCGAGCACCCAGCGCACCGACACGGAGCCGGCTTCAGACGGACGAGGACACAGAAAGTTCACGACTCCAGAACCGTCAGTTCCGGGGCTGGCCCGGGGCAGGCTCCGGGGAATCCAGCCCCCTGCGGGCTTCCGCCCCCCGCGTTTTCCTGGCGCGCGGCGCCCCTTCCGTGGTGGCTGCTGTCCCCGCGGCAGCGCCGCTGGCGGCCCACGAAGCCGAAAACACGCACGCCGGGTCCGCAGATGCCTGTGCTCTGGGCCCCGTGTGGACCCGCGCGCTTGCTCCTCTGGCCCGAACCCCACGAACCCCACTGGGCACGGGCCAGACCCAATACGTGGCACACGGAAAATGTCCCCTTCCCGCCCCAGTGGACGAGCAGCCCCCCTCTTTTCTGGGGCTCGTGTCGGAAGTCCCAGGCCAGGGGTGTGTCTAAAACCAAGACAAAAGCCCATCGGCCCACGGACAAGTGTCTTTCCCTCGGACGCGCAGAGCTTGCAGACAGGGAGCTGGTGGACCCGGCCCGTTTCAGGCGTGCGGAAATGATGGGGGGTTTCGGGGACAGAGCTGGCTCCGGATGCTTCGTCGTGACCGTGGTGGTCACCCCCACCGCTCTCCCTTCCTGTCCACGTCTGCGCCCACCCCCCACACCGAGTCTGACCCACCGAGAGCCACAGCCCCTTGGCCTTCCCTGAGGCCCCCACCTCGGCCCCTGGGCTTCTCTAAGCCTCTGCTCAGCTGGGGCGCCCTTCCCCCCAGGGCTTGGCTTGGCTCATCCTCACTCACCTCCTCCAGGAAGCCCTCCTTCCACCACCAACCCCGGGCCCGACAGCCCTCCTCTTCAGTCCGCGTTACAAACATCCCCCGGGTGCCTTCTGTGGCAGGCCGGGCCCCAACACCTCTGCCTCTTCCATTCCTCCCTTCACCTGTTGCCAGGTATGCAGTTCGTCATTCTGGAAGGCTGGAAGGATTAATGACATACACCTGGCGGAAGCCTGGTTGCATTCATTCCTCCGGGCCCTGATGGTGACTAATTCTTAAATTTCCCCACGCTAAATACTGCTCAGATCGCAACGGCTCCGAGCATTCCTACCAGGAGAGAAAGAAGAAATCACATACCCGATGACTGAAGGACCCAAGTGGGTTCATAACGGCCTGAATAACAGGTAACTGATTTGCTCGAGCTTTGGGAGACTTAAGAATTCCTATAAAAGAATTTGGGGATTTAGAGAATATGTGTCTTCTGGGGTAGGGGGGAATCAACTATCCTGACAATGTCTATAAATCAAATTCTATTACTTTGAGAGATAGTCTAACTTCAAAGATGTGCTTCCGTGAGAAACTTTGAGTCAAAACAGGAGCTAGTGACTAGTTCGGAGAAACCTGGAACACGTGGAGATGAGGCTTCATGCCTGCTGTGAGTTCAGGATTAAAAACATTTTTTAAATGATTTTTTTTCTTTCGATTGGATCTCTGGGCAAAGCAAGGAGGTAGGCAGGCCGGTGTTTATCATGCCCGTTTTATAAACGAGGAAACTGAGGCCCGGCTGAAGGCTAGGCCCCTTGGTGATTCAGGGGCAAAGCCAGCTTTCTGGCTCACTGGCCCTCCTGCTGGACTTCAGGGCCCCCAGACTGGCGGGGATGCCCACATCGGGTCAGGTGCTCTGCTGTCCCCATCCTGAAATTCTGACAGGTTTGAACCAGGAGCCCCGCACCTGCTTTCCGCCCTGGGCCCCGCCCATCCCGCAGCGGCTCCTGCTTCCTGCCCCGTGGACTCCCCTTCCCTTCCTCGGCCACCCTGTGTCTGTGGCATCTCTGTGGGTGCCCGGCACAGATCCCGCTCGTGCCTCCCCTGGGCCCTGGCAGCCACTGCCGCACGGCCTCACGTCCTGCAGCAGAAAATTCCTGTCGGGACTCCCAGTGCATCAAGGCCACAATTCTCCAAGTGAGTTTCACTAAAAGGAGAGGCTCTTGGGTTTTCTCAGACTGGATGTGATCAAGCCCACTCAGAATCCCGGGTTTCCCTTTGCTCTTTGGTGAGCTTCGGTCCACTTCCCGGCCCGGGGAGCCTCCAATCCTTGAGGCAAAAGAGAGAAAGAGAAAGGAGGTTGGAGAGAGGAAGGGGAAGAAAATGAAGAAACCTAAGCCTGTTCTGACTCTTCAGCCCAGAGAGACGCTTTCGCCGTCCTCAAGGCTTAAAGTGACTGCAAGGGAGGGAGGAAATCCAACAGAATGTGGTCACTTCTGGCTGCTCATTCTCGAGAGCTGTACGCAGCAGAGCAAAACGAAACGGCCACATACGGGACCGCTCGGGTCGGCCGCCGGTTGCCGGCCGTGACTGCCCTGTCCCCGGACTCCTGCCCCAGCCCTGCTGTGGCCACTCGGGGGCTCCACCAAGTGACTGGGACAGCGCCAGGGAAAGGAGCCAATCCTCTCCCCAAACTTCCCCCTTCCCGGCTGCCTTGAATTGTTTATCTCGCTCAGATGGTCCCCAAATCCCGCTCCTTCCTTAAATTCAAGCAGCCCCATGCTCGCCTCCCTCCATAATTGACTTTGGATGGATTCTACTTCCTGGACTGTAACTCGCTCCGAGCTCTCCAGAGGTCCATGAAAAGTCGATGTGTAACCATGCATAGAACACCAGTGAGAAAAACCCACAAATCAGAGAAAACTTCAAGATTTTTTTATTATGCATTTGACAGTTAGTATTTTCTGAGTGTTAGCACAACGAATGAATTTCTCTCCAAGATACCATCTTGCCACAGAGCCAAACAGTTCATATGCGTTTTAAAAATCGGATTCAAGCTCTAAGGACTAGGAGTTTGGATTCAGAACACAATTTAAAATCTCTCTCTCTATATAGTGGCTTTACTTTTAACAGATCCACGTAAAGGAATTGAAGTAAGGAAAAGTCTCGAAATAAATAATTGCTTCTCTACACTACACACCCCTGCTGGCAAACCAGTCCCTTCTGCTTCCTCACGGCTGATACTCCGTTTCATACCTATAATAACTTAGGAAATACTCATGGAGAACTCAACATTTGGTCAAGGCCACGGCTCGGTCCCCCACCACCTTGAATTTCTCTGCAGGGTGACCTGGGCATGCCTCAAATGGAGGTTCTCCTCTCTCTGCTGGTGGGAGCTGGGGCTTGGGGGCGGAGGGAGGGGCCGTCCCTGTTGGTGACATCGTCCCGCGTCCCTCTGTCAGATCCAGTAATCCTGGGCTGGCCGAAAGCACAGCCGGAGCCGATCGTGAGCTGCCGGGCGTGACCCAGTGCTTGCCGATTATATAGATAAATAGGAATTTACATAATTTACAAAGGGTTTGCATTTGTGACTTATTTTGAAGCCATTCCCCAAAGATCCACATTTATTCATGAAAGCAAATATTCTCGCAAATGGCCCTGAGCTGCAGCTGGCTGCCTTTCCTGTGGCTCTCTGGGAAGAGGCCCGCCGTGCCCTGGTCTGACGACCCGCAAAAGGCACAGGAAGTCAGGGCCCGACCAAAAGCAGACACTCAGCCACCGCCCAGGGTTCAAAGCCCACAGATACTCATGGACTCCTTTGCTGGTCACAAACATCGTTCTTTTTTCTTTCTTTTTTTTAAGATCTGTTCTTTCCGGTGGGCACCACACACAGCTGAAAATCTCTGTCTACATCCGATAAGCTTCACAGTCCTCAACTCCGCAGAGCTACGACCTGCACCCAGAATCGACGCCCAGCGCCCTCCCGGCTCCCACCGCGGGGCCGCCCCATGTCAGGACGTGAGTGTCACATACTCCCACCACCCGCTGCGTCGCGTACAAGAGGATGCGCGTTCACGTGTGCAAAGCCAGCTCAGAGCCCACCTCTCCTCCAGGAGAAGGAGAAAGCTAGCAAGTGGCTTTCCAACATGCCCTACCACTCCAAAAACAATTTCCTGCATGAAACCCGAGCCACGGGCGTCAGGCTCTGGGGCACATCTGGGATCATTTTACCCATTAGAGAAACCGGGTCCTTTGGACGGGGGCTTTCTTGGGGTAGGGCGGTATTGTTAAGTGACGACCCTCTGGATGGGTTTTTCTCCCCGGGGGCAAAACGCCTTCCTTGACCTCCAAGAGGTGGGAATGTGAAGCGGGCAGGAGCAGGGACTGAGGCCCCCGAAACCGGGTGCCGCGGGCCTGCTTTGGCGGGGGCTCCTAAAACTGCAGAGCTACAGGCTGAACGAGGAGCCCTGCCTGGGGAAGCATTTGATGCTGGAGGCCTAAGGCCCGCTCACTTTGTCCGTCCCTGACTTCAGCCTGTCCCGGAGAAAGAGGTGAAAGACAGAAAGGCATGTAGCGCCGCAGAGCTCCCACTGCCTGTACAGGCGACTTCCCCCCGCGCTCCCTCTAGCCCCGCTGCCTGCTTTGCTGAACCTTCTCGCCAGTGCTTCTTGGCAATTTCAGAGCCTGCCATCCGCCCAGGAAGGTGTGAATCAACCACACTAGCAGACGTGGCCGCCGGGAGCTGCCCCGCAGCCTGGTCACGGCTTCGATTATCACAAGCTCGGGACGGTGGCAAGCTTCCACTCTGAGAATGTGAATCTGGAAATTACTAACTTGAGTCTTGCAGGCAAGTAGGGACCGTGGCTTATAAGAAAAAAGATGTTTCTTCCTGAGTAAATCTTCCTACAGGAGCTTTACATGAATCGCAAAGACCTGGAAGAACCACCTTTCCGGCCCCAGGGGGTAGCACCTGTGCTACCTTCCTCACCTTCTGGACCGTCAAGACGACAGTAACAGAGCAACAGCTAAAGCAACCTCGTACTTTCTCTGTGCACAGCTCTCTCGCCTTCCTTGAACATACCGGGCACATTCCTACCACAGGACCTTTGCACTTAGTGTGGTCCCTGCCTGAAATCTCTTCCCCTTCCTCATCCCCCTGGCTCACCCCTTGACTTCCTGAGGGTCTCTAAGCCAACGTCACCTGCTCAGGGAGACCACGCTGTCCACCAGATCCCAAACTACAACCAGCCCCAGCACTTCCTGGCCCGACCCTGCCTTCCTACTGTCCCTCATCTGTCTCGCCCTGTTATTTCACGTACAGTGGTCCCCTCTTAGCCATGGTTTCAGTCACCCGCTGTCAGCCACGGCCCAGAAGCAGACGTCCCTCCCTGCCTCTGACACTCTCCGAGGGTCCCCAGTAGCCTCGCGCTGCATCGCGGGCCTACGTGTCCAGCTCCCTCCCCTCCCCACACAGCATCGTGTCATTCCCTCCTCGCAAGGAGGCCGAGTACAGACCGAACTGTTTTGAGCCAGAGAGAGCACATTCACAGAACCTTTATTACAGCAGACTGTTTTGCTGCTTCTAGTCTAGGGTGGGCTATTGTCGTCGCTCTCTCCTGTGCCTAATTTATAAACCACGCTTTCCCAGAGGCGTGTACGTGGAGGAAAAAGCACAGTACAGACGAGGCTCGGTGGTGGCCGTGGTTCCAGGCGTCCACGGAGGGCCTGGGCACGTAGCCCCACGGATAAGGAGGGAGACCGCATCTGTTTGCTGCCCGCTCCCCCACTATTTAAGTTCCACAGGGCCAGACGCTTTGCCTCGCGCCCTGCCGTCCCCGACTTCTAGAACCGTGCCCAGTGCGTCCCAGGTGCGCGATTCACAGGTGCATGAGGGGTGAATAAATGAGGGGAAGGACGGATGGCTTTAGTCGCACCCCGCCCTCGCCGAGAGGAGTATGGGTGTGGGGCGAGAAGAGCAAAAAAGGAAAGAGACAGAAAAGGCAAGGCTGGGACCAGCTGGGGCCTGGCTCGTGCTCTCTGGGGCCTCTCTCTGCCGCCTCGCCCGCCCCGCCACTGTCTCCGTTCGTGTTCCGGGTGCCGAAGGGTCTCCCTGGATGCCGAGAAGCCGCTGGCACTGATTCGGAAAGCCTCCTGTGTACCGAGCACGGTTTAATCTTCCCTTGATCAGTCCCTGTAGGAACCCAAGCCACCTCCAGGCCATTATTATGGACATGAATCACCGTCCCATTGAGATGTGCGGGCCATTCATAGCAATTCCTGATTGAGAGGGTGACAAAGAAACCCAGTCTGGCTGGAGAAACCCTCGGAATCTCTCATACCAAAGACAAGCAGGCTAAAAAACAAAAAACAAAAAACCAATGTGGGGACACGGGGACACGGGGCCTTACTGCCAAGCCAAGCTGCTGTAAGTCACCGCTCGCCAGAATCAGCTGCTGCAGAGAAGAAATGATTTTTTTTTTTTTTTTTTTGGTAACGACCACATGTTGCCTCTGGAAAAGGCGACACCTGGGCCCAGGTAGATGAGCCGGGGCTGTTGGGGTCGGGGGAGGGTTGTGTCCGAGCAGCAGGCCAGCTAGCTGTGTCTGGGCCGGGCCCACTGAAGTCCAGAGCCGGCTGTCGCCGCTCCAAAGCTGCAAGGGATGCAAGGCGTCAATTCTGTGACGGAGAGTGGCTGCCCAGGGGCCGGGCAGTGACAGTGACTGTCCACAGCTCCAGCCTGCTCTGCCCCCAGAGATAATGTACCGAAGGCCCCGTCCCCTGTGGATGCCGCACCCCGTGCGTGCTGGGGCTCCCACCGGCTGTCCTCACGACCACATGCCACCCTCACATCCTCCTTGTCCCCAAGGGTGTGACGCCTCAGAAAGCAGTTTCACCTCCTCGGACGCAGGCCCCCGTTGGCACCGCTGGCTGGCTCTTCTTTGTCAGGATTTGTTGCCGTCCTTGAGTTCCTGTGGGGAGAGAGCTGGTTTTAATGAATCGACCCGCATTTCCATGCGGCTGGTTTTTTGGTGCCAAATTAGGGCTTCCTCTTCCCAGCGGGGACATTAGCGCACTCCCCAGGGATGGCATCTCGGGCGCGGCATCCAAGGTTGAGCGCATGCGGGCGGACTCCGACCCGAGCACAGTCGACTGGCTCCTCAGTTATTCACCGGATGTTACAAAGCCAAAGAAAATGAGGTTGGCCCTGAGGCTTCGGACAGAGAATCCAGGGTCCCTGACCTCAATGGCACCCGCGCACTTGAGCAAATGCCACCCGGGGCCAAACTTGGGGTCTGCTCATCTACTCAGGTCCACACAGATTCACAAACTTCTTAGCTGCCAGAGTCGGCTCCTGAGGTCCGCGAAGTAAGGTGAGGGGCGACGCAGGCAGATGCGGGACGCACGTCTCCCCGGATGGGAGTGGCTCCCACGAGGTTCCAGCCTCTACAGGCCAGGAGGGGAGGTGGGGCCCCTTGGGGCCAGATGGTCCCATCTGCTGTTTTGCAAGAAGCTAAAAATACACATTGGCAGGGATGGGTAATTCTTCAATCTTTAAATGTTGGCGACTTATGCAGATTTTGGCAAAGCGCTGGGCAGTCCAGAAGTGTGTCTGGAGACCAGACACTGCTGCAGCCACCCTGCAGGCTCTGTTCTGAAAGGGACCAAGAGGGCTGGACCCACCTCTGAAGCCAAGGTCATGCTCCAGACCACCCTGGCCAGGGCACAGCCACGCCCTCCCAGGCCCGCCCTGAGCCCCGCCCCCAGGCCCCGCCCCACCCCCCCCTACTCCATCATGCCCCACGCCCATGCGCAGACTCTTCCCGCCTCCTCTCACTTGCCCAGAACTCCAGATCTGCGGAGGAGTGTGACGGGGGCGTCATACCTGCTGACAGCCAGGGTGCGGGCGCAGAAGTGCAAGCAGGCGCTGTCCTGGCTCTGCACACAAGAGCAGCGCGGGCTCCACTCGGAGGGCTGCGGGCTCTGCGGGAATGGCCCTGTGGACCTCCTTCCCCGGAAGCTTCCTCTGTAGTTGGACAGTCCATAGGGCACGGTCCGTCTGCAAAGGACAGAGCAGCGTCAGGGCCCTGCATGGACACACAGGCCAGGCCTCCCCACTCAGCGGGGAATCCTCGTGTGACTGGCTGCCTCTGGGAGGCCGTGGACATGGCCAGAGTGATGGGGCACAGCCACACCTCCGATCTGGTGTCCACAGACTTCCCCACCCTGGGGGAATTAGGAAGACTCTGCAGGCGATCTCTACCTCCGTTTTCCCCAAGCTCTCCACAACGGCCCTGGGGCCCAGGGGACAGGGAGGTGGGGTGCCCTGGGGGAGGAAAGGTCGGCACTCCCCAGGGTCCATCCTCTCCCACTTCCAGTGTGCCCCCAGTCGCGAGCCCTTGGAGGGCAGTTATGGGTTGCCTTCCTGTCCCCGGCCTGGCACAAGGACATTGCGGCCGAAACACAGGCAGGCCAGAGCACGTCCTCCCTACCAGTAAGAGGCCTGCCCAGCCCCAAGCCCAAGGCCAGCCGGCTGTGCTCTGCAGGCCTCATGCCCAGTGTCTTCTGTGCACACGTCCCCACGCTGTCCGCACCAACCAGAATACGCAAACGGAATTCCAGGCTCACCCTGGCCCCAATGCCGTGTCCTCCAAGACACACACATCAGGAGGGCCCCCAGGCACCCTGAAGACAGCCAAGCCAGAACTGGCCTTGGGAAAAGGCTTATTTAAAAAGTCTTTAAGTCTGGGGGCGCCTGGGTGGCTCAGTGGGTTAAAGCCTCTGCCTTCGGCTCAGGTCATGATCTCAGGGTCCTGGGATCGAGCCCCGCATCGGGCTCTCTGCACAGCGGGGAGCCTGCTTCCTCCTCTGTCTCTGCCTGCCTCTCTGCCTACTTGTGGTCTCGGTCTGTCAAATGAATGAATAAATAAATCTTAAAAAAAAAAAAATCTTTAAGTCTGGAGCTGTTTGCCAGTCTTGTTCACGGTCGGAGCTGGGAGGCGGGAATGCGGTCATCTGGGACCAGTAACATTTGTCTGTTTCTTATGTTCGTGTTAGTCCAAGACATCACTCCAGAGAAGGAAGAAGACTACCTGGAGGCAGTGTGGTGGGAAAAGTTAAAAGCATATGCTTAATTCATTAGCACTATTGAATAGGACTGGGGGACAAATTGCTAATTACCAGAGGAAACTTCTGTGGCCAAGTTACTGTTCCAGCAGGGCCGGGTTTTCCAAGAGGAACCACCTTGGTTTCTGTGACGCCCCTGGGGCATCACCAATCATGGGCCTCAAAGGGAGTTCTGACATCTTCTCTGCATTTTCAAAATAAAATCAAATTGGATTTACTTTAATTTGAAACACACACCATGGAGCATTTCAGGGGGGTCGGTGGCAACCCTCTGTGACTGTGACCCATGCTCTGAACCAACTTTCCCCTGCTGGGTTGGAGGCCAGTGAAGGGTGCTGCCACCCCGTTTCCTTTCTCGTGTTCTGCCCTGTGCTGGGTTCCTTCCTGAACAGTAGAAGGAGGGCTCCTCGCGCCTCGAGGAAGACTCGGAGTTGAGCAGTCTGTGCCCCCAAAATGGAGAAACCAAGCAGTGTGCCGTCCCGGTCTGAGCTGAACCTGTGCTAAAACCCCATTTCTTCTCAGGAGCAGGGCTGGGAGGTGGGGGGGCAGAGGGGCAGCCCAAATACAGACCCCGCTGTGAGCCAGGATTTGGCTAAAGGTGTGTTTTTCCAGTAACAGGGCCACATCAGATCTCCAAGGGTCGACATTAAACCCAGTCCCCGTTTTCGTGGTGAAGACTACACCCAGGAATAGCCACGCTCCTATTTCTCCATCAACAGCAAGTCCTGCAGTTCTGAATTCGCCGTCGCCGATTGTGCGTTTACGCGAGCAGAGCTGCTCGACTCCAGCGAAAACACCCCGGCGTGCTTCACGTGAGGAAATGAGGCGACGAGGTGTTCGTTAATAGAGAAATGCAAAGGCTTTCTCACAGCCCAATGCAAAAAGCTCATACGCAAATGAGCCCTTGCAATTTTCAGAGCGTTTACAGTGAGCTCCCCTTCCCCACAGGCAGGCTGAGAACCCCTGCTCCAAGCGCTGGGGGCCAAGCGTGCTTTCAGGGGACTGGCCTCCGGAGGGGGTGGGCGAGGATGGAAGCCGGCAGCTGGCGGGTTGAGAGGTGGCCCAGACTACGGAAGAGCCTACCTCTAACAGGGCTCCAGTCCAGTGAGGCTCACCACCCATGGCTCAACAGTTCAAAGGTTTTAAATAACCTCTTAAATAAGACAGGTCCGGCCGCCTACCTGAACAAATATGGCTTCCAAACACCCTGGAGGACCAGGTGTGAATTTAGATTCCTGGGGCTCCACGGAGTTCGGTGTTGGAACAGGGCTGCCCAAGGAGGCTGAGCACCCTTCCGTCCGACTCTGTCCGACTCTGTCCTACATCAAGGGGACCTCAACCACCCCTTGGCCACCCTGTGGTCTTTGGGATCTGTCTGGAGCCCTGTTCTGTTCCTTGGTGTCAGATTCTGGAAGACACCGACCTGCAAAGGCCCTGGGAGTGGGCTCAGCGACATTTGGGTAAAGGACTGCAGGATCCCGGACGCCGGAGACTCGGTCTGGAAGGGGGAGACTTTGAGTCCCACAGAGTGGGAGACATGGCCAGAGGATGATCAGAGGCAGCCCTCGAACACACGGGGCCCAGGGCAGGGGACTCCACTGTCTGGAAGTCACTGTGGGTCACCCCTCCTCAAGAGCAGAAGGCTGGTCTGCATCTTTTGTAAGTGCCGTGGACCCCGCGCAAGACTGAGCAAGTGAAGGCTGCTGACTGAGGAACGGGTAGTAATCGTGAGATAATCTGGACTGTTAAGACTAGATTCTTTCCAACCTGAGACGTTCAAGCACCACGAAAAGCATTATAAAGAATCCCCAACGTCTGCCAAGCATCCCACACGTACGTACATAGGTGTATGTCTCCAGCACTATTCCAAGTGTGATGGGGAGACAGAATGGTGTTCAGGAGTTCGTGTAATACTGGGCTATGAAATCAGGTAAAGGAAACATTACAAGCCAATGCACACAGGTATGTGCAAGGTGCACAGAGAAAGGTGAGCCGATGATCCCACTGTTAGGCTGTAAAGCCCTTTACACGATGATCACTCCCCTCTGGACAGCGTCCTGATCTATGACAGACTGCTTGTAAACGGTTAGGGAGGGGCTAGCAGTAAATTAGAGATAGCTCTTTGTTGTGTAATTGGTCTGGGAATTCAAGGGATGTGATCAGGCAGGAAAGCGCCATCCACTGGCCAGCGGCCTGCATTTCAGACGCAAGAGCAAGAAAGGAGTCCGAGCAAGGCCTTTCCGTTCTCTGCCGCGCTTCCTCCAGGCTGCTCTAGCTGCACGGCCCCCCTGAGAAGCACTTGCCCTTGGTTTATCTTGGTGCCCTTTCTCCTGTTTTAATGAGAACTGGAAGTGACCTAAGCAGTGGAACAATGAAAATGAAGTCACATCGCGGAGAGCCTGGGACCAGCATGCTCTCCGGCCAGTCGGTGTAGCTACTGGTGCACAGCAGGGCTTGGAGGACGCGATTCTTGGTAAAAAGTAGGCAGCTCTCGCGTCTGCTTATGTTCCAGCTACAACACGGAGCTCCGCACAACAGAGAAGCGGATGAGAAGATCAGTCCAAACGCTCTCAGACAAAACAACACCGCCTTCCAGATACCTACATATGCGGCGTCTAGCGTTGTGTGTCTGTGTAAGAAATCGTCCCTCAACCTACGTACGTTCATTATTGATGGGAGACGGCGATGCCACCGTCTTATTTATCACAGTGTTCCTTATTTACCGCTTTTCCCAAATGTCATATATAAATGTTATTAAATATGAAACTTCCAGATCCCCCGTATGCTTTCTTCATCTGCATATCACACTGACAGCACTCGATTTCTCGCTGCAACAAGTTTTTAAATAAGGAAAGTTGGCTTCTTTTTTTTTTTTTTTAAGTTTTTGTTTTCAAGTTCAGGGTTGCCTGTTCATAAATGAATTAATTACCTCCATCTTTCTGATCAGGGAACTGGCCTCTATCCCTGAAGTTTAAAGGAGAGATGCAGACGTCCACCAAGGCCGGCCAGACGCAGCCAAAGGAGACTCACTGGTCAAAGGCTCGTTTCTCCAGAAAGTTTAGCAAACTGTCATTGAAAACCCAGTTTTTACCGCACCCCCTCCCGCCGTGCCCCTTAATGAGAGGCACGCTACAGTCTCTGCCCCGTGCTTTTCGATGCGCAGGTGCTGGACCAGACTCTGGGGGAACGCCCAGGAACAAGACAGGTGGGCCTCCACACACACAGTTTGAAGCTACTGTAGGGGTGAGCAAATTCGCATTTTATGGGTTTCACCCAATCAACAGAGAGTTGTTGTTGTTTAATCTGAAAACTCCACACAAACATCCCAACTTGCAGCTTCTCCGGAGTGAGGAGGGCCTATGCGCACACCAGCCCCGCTCTCCAACACGCCAACGATCGTCCGGAGGGAGCACTGAAGTCACAGATGTGGCATGAACACTCCCCTTTGCCCCAGCCCCAGCCCCTGCCCCTCTCAGTGTTGACCGACCCTACAGCAGAAAGGGACAGAAAGGACCGTCCCGCAGGCAGACAGCCACCAGCGGCCATCAATACCTGTGACCACTCCGCTGACAACCTCCCTCTCAAGCCCTGCACACTTTCCAGTGCCGGCTCCGTTTCAGACTTTATTAAATTCCTTCTGTGGCAGGCATCACTGACCTGCTCTCCCGAGCGGAGAAACAGCCTCTTGGGTGAGGAAGAGAGTGTGGCTCACCTCCACTCACAGCCTTTGTCCCCTTAATGGGAAAGAAGCGTCAGGCGAGAGCTCTGCTCTGACTGCTATGACAGGAGGGGGTCCCTCCCCACAGGCGTGTGTGTCACTACGCCACTCACTTCCACAGGCAGCCGGTGCACTTGCTAAGCACAAAGGCCAGGAGGCCAGAGGCACCAGCTCAGAGAGGGGAGCACCCCTCTCCAAGGACTTGAAAGCCCAGAATTTTCTAGTGCCCAAGACCAATAGAATTCTCTAGAGCCTGAGGCCACCGTTGGTCGCTTTTGTCTCCAGGAACCTAAGCGCTGCCTTTCCCTTGGGGAACGATCCTCCCTCCGTCCATGTGCCGCACCGGCTCCTGTCTGAGGACTCACCAGTGACCCCAGTTGGGCAAGTGAGACCCCGTCTCTCCCAAGACTCTCTCCCGAGACGCCTGAGCAAGGCAACTCAACATCCAGAAATACTCTGGGGCTGCTCTTTGCCCGGTTCCCCCCCGCTGCCCCGTCCCCGTCCCCGTCCGTCTGGGCCCCCAGTCTCGGCTCCTCTCCAGCTGCTGGGACGGCTTCTCCCTCTCAGTCCGCGTCCTCCCCATAAACGCGTCCGATACCATGTGAGCTGACCAGGTCGTCTGGGGTTTGTGGCCGTGATGGCTAGCTGCTCCGGAACTCCCTTCCCTGAAACCAAAGTGACCGTAACCTCTCGGATTGAATAGCAAGACCCAGAGTGTCTCCAGCTGCTGGGGATGAGTGGAGATTTTCTTCATTGCAACCAAACACAAAAGACGGGGTTCAGAATCAGGACAAAACTCGGCAAAGAAAGCCGGCTGGAGTCCTTCCTTCCCCGGTGTGCCCCTGTGAAATGTTTGCTTTGGATCATCCTGTCCTTTCGGCAGGTGAAGCGAGCATCCCGCGCACTCGCATCCCACGCACTGTCCTCCGTCTGAAGATGCTCGGAGCCCAGCCCCAGGCCGGCTCCCCGGCTCAGACGTCATACCGTCCTGTGAACTATTCCTCGTCCACTCCTCAGATGCTTGTGCAAGTCTGCTGCGAGCCAGGCCTCGCGCCAGACAACCCACAGGGAGCCCTTACAGCCTCCAGGAAAGAAAACAGGCCAGAAAATACAGCTCCTCAGCGACCTTGTTATACAAGCAGAAAATACACACACACACACGCTCTCCAGTTCTAAGGCCGACTCCGCAAACCTTACGCTCACAAACAATGTAAAGTGAACTGGGAATTTGCAGCTTTGCTTCCACTGCAGAAAATCCATGCGTCTTAAAGTTGGAAGACCCCAAGGCAGAGACTGCTCACCCTACCACCCAGCCAGGTGAAAAGTGCCCTTCCCGCAGCCCCCCAAAATAGCCAATGAGCCTACGGTATTTGGAAACATGAAAGTGAGCAATGGGCTGTGTGTTGGTGGTTAATTTGGGGGGGGGGGGGGGCTACTCCCCCACCAAAGGGAAAAAAATTTTTTTTAAGTTTGGATTTATCCAGGACTTGGCTGTTTGGGAATATGACAGTAATCAAAGGCATGTTGCGAGTGTGTTTGAGCCCTGAGCTCACCAAGCAGAGCCAGGAATGAGCGTCAATTCTGCATGTGTACAGCGAGTGTGGCTGGCTTCTCATGCCCCGGGGTCGGCAACATTGGACCTTTCCAAGCACAAGCCAGGACTCCAAGGGCAGCTGACGTAGGGGTGCTCAGGAAAGCCTCGGGATTTTAGCAGTAACTGTGTGTCGTATGAATGAGGGGAGGAAGGAGTGAGGTCTGAGTTAGCCATTACTTCTGGTCCACACCCCATCTCCCATATGTACTGATGTCGTGGGCTTCTACTGTTGCCCTCAGCTGGCCCATCTCAGAGGGGTTTTCCTGGAGAGAAGATGTCCTGGGATGGAGGGGGAAGAACCAGAGCTCCTGGCGGCCACCCCCGGGGCACGAGGGAGGAACCAGGTTGCACAGGTGGCCAAGTCCTTGGAGGGGAGACAAGCTTCACGAGACGGACCCAGGTTTCTGGTCCTGATGGAAGACTAGCTCAGTGAGAGTCCCCAGGAAGCACCCGCCCTCGGGCCTGGGGAAGGAAAAGGCTGGCTGAGTCTCGGAGACGGTCTGTCCAGCCCCATATTCCACCTAGAGATTCTCAAAGCCCCGCGTCCCCAGGTCTCCAAACCGCAGGGCTGCTGGGGCAGGCGCGACCCTTCACTCGGGCAATAAAACCGCAGTGAAACGCAGGACCCCTGCCCCCCAGGCCAAGGCTCCAGGGACCACCACCTGTACTCGTAACGCTTCCGCCTAGACTGCTGTGTCCTATCACCATATAAACAAGCTTAAAAATAACACCGTAGCCACAGACTTTCTCGTGCGCGCCAGCTCCCTCTAGAACACAGGCGTATCCCTCCCGAACAGGGGCCCACGCTCACTCAAGGAGATTCGGAGGCACGAGGGGTCCAAGAAAGGGGAACAGAAAAAAATGCTCCGCGTTTGTGGGGTGGTCTGCGATCGCTATGAGTTACGGCTCAAACAAGAAGTTGGGGGAACAGGCTCCAACACTACGTGGGGAATGAAACTGTCCGTAGAATCCCACAGATCAGCTGCTTGCGCCTCCGTCTGGCGCGGCCCCCGCGGGTGCCCGGGAGGGAGCGAGGCTGGAGTTTCTCTCCCCAGCTCCCCCCACCTTGACCCGAATGGATTCCAGGTCGAATGTAGGCAATCCCACGTCTGTCTGGCTTGGCCTCATTAGAAGTTTATGCAAAGCTGCAGACAGACATGGCTCAAAATAGTTCCCAGCTGTGGAAAGAGTGACCATAAGTAAGGAGCAGGTACTTTTTTTAAAGATGGGGGGAATTTGCAGAGGGATAAGAAAAAGAAAATACAGACACCATCCTACATCCTTGAAATAATCCACAGTAAGAGAAGACAGTCCTGCTAACTGTTCAGAGCTTTCGCCAACTGCTATCGAACAAAGACGCGCCCACCTGCACGACTCGAACAAAGACTCCTTCTCTGCCAACTCCAGCTGTTGGCGTCCTTGGGTCCTGTCCTTGCGATAGCCCTGATGTACTGATCACTCACCTCAAAGTAAGAATACCTGAGTCCCCGTCGGTACAGGCGTTAGCCCCACACAAGAACCCGATGCTGGGACCCGGGCAAGGTGAGGGAGACAGGGCAGACACGCACAGTGTGGGACCCTGCCTCATTACTAATGTTGACGTTTTGTTGATGATGAATTTTCTGCTTTAAATTTAAAAAAAAAAAAGGGCACTAAAAAAAATATTGCATTAATATTCATTTATCTTGACTACAGACTCTTGGGCAAATCCCTGAAGACCGGACCTGGGGCAGTATGTTTACTGGGCCTCACCCCAGCCTCGACCCTACAAAGAAACCCAAGGAAAACAGTCTGAGAAAGACACACACACCTCTCTGCTTTCTCGCTGGCCTGCTTCTGACTTTCGGCAGAGCTGTTACACTCCCCGGGGCATAGGTGGGGCTGCCCCCCACCCCCCTGGGGCCACTCGTGCCGTTGTCAGGTCGGCCTCCGGGCCCCTCGTGGATTCCCAAAATGAGTCTGTTTCATTTTTTTTGAGTTGCTGGGCCAAAGCACGGGGCTCCCTGGCTGACCTGTTCCAAAGCGTCCTGTTCGAGTCAGTCCCGAGCAGGCCACCAGAGAAGAGAAGATCTGTGCCTCCCGGCCTTCAGACGCATTCTCCGAAACTGCTGGGCTCCCCCAGGCTCCCAGCTGGCACAGCTGAGGAGGGCAGCGGATACCCCGTCCTGCTGTCTGTCAGTCCACTCGAGCAACACTTGCCAGTGACACGGGAGCTCCAACGCGCCCCAGACAAGCGGCTCTTCCCTCACGGTAAGACGGGCTCCTGTCCAAGTAAGGGGAAGTGTGTGTGTGTGTGTGTGTGTGTGTGTGTGTGTCCCAGTTGAAGGAACTATTTCGTTATCGGAAACATGACGCACAATGAGAGCAGGTCGCCTCCCCATGCCGGAGGCCGAGCCGTGCTTTTGCAGGAGGGATGGAAGGTGCGTGGAGGTGCTGGGGGTCCCGCCGGCTGAGGCGCTGGAGCAGAGAGCGGGCCCGGCTCCAACGCAGCCGCGGGGCCTGCTAGAGGAAAGCGCTGCTTGCTCCCAGCTTCCTTTGTTTTAAATTCTTGCAGGAATAAACCACACCAGAGATGTCAGAGCCTTTCACCTGCCTTCAGATTTAAGGCCAAGTTCCCAGCTGTGAGGTCCCTTTCATCTAGCAGAAACCCAAATTCTCCCCCTGGGGTCACACCGGGTCAAGCCCTTCGTTCCAAGCCTTCTTGCTACAAAGCAAACCGCCCCTCGCCTCGAGTCACTGTGCCTCGTTGTGGGGACCGGCTGCGTTTCGGCCCGCCTCGTCTCCACCCCCGGCCTCCTCACACCCACCCCGGGACACAGAAGGGGACTCTTGGTCCCTGTGACCCCCAAAGTGGGGTCACCTGGTGTGCGCCGACCTCTCCAACAAACTGAAATTTAGCCTCAAGGCCCTCGGCTTTGAAAGCCCTATCTTGCCGTGAAGTGTCTTCGGAGACACACTACCTGACCTCAAAGCCGGGATCTAAACATTTACCCGATTTTGAAGGACACAGAATGGTTGTGCAGGGAGAAAACTCACACCAAGTCCAGCAAAACCACCTTTGGTCAGAACCCCATGTCCAGACTCCTGTCCCGTCTGGCCAACAGCGGCCTCTCTCCTGGGTCCTTCCCACAAGTGCATGAACCAGTGTGCCCAGTGTCTCCTCCAGGCCCCGGGACGGGGTCCTCCGTCCACAAACCCCAAGGCTCAGTGTTCATGCAGGGGACCCCACGAGAACGCAGACAGACCCCTCTACAAACAGGGTCCACGCTGATCGTCCACTACGCGGACACTGCCGCACTGCCCCGCTACAGGACCTGGGAGGCCAGGTCCCACAGAGAACACCTAGGCCCAAGCATTGCAATGATTTACTGAGGGGAGAGCAAGGTAATAGGAAACAGGAGAGGCAGAAAGGGCGGGGCCAAGTCTCTTCAAGCCTGGATGGACCTTTGGCCAGCCCGTCCTTATCAATCTACTTATCAGCGGTCGGTGGCGGGCACACCTTTACCCCAGCTCTGTGCCCCGTAAGCTAATGGCATCTAACAGACCGTCTGCCGAGCTGGCTCCGCGCCCCTCCAGGATCCAGATGCCATCCCGGGTGGCTGGTCCCAGGAGGAGGCCTCAGCAGTCCTGCGGAAAGCACTACCTCCTCGCCTGCGCCCTCCAACCACAGAACGGGGTGCAGCAGGCCGGGCCTCGGCCCCAGTGGGTTTACTCCGCCCCGAGGCCGCACAGTTATCCGGATGGTCCTGTCTTCGCGATGCCGAGTGCTCACCAGGTCACACGTCTTCACTCGGCGTCCACACCGCCCACCATCACCATCGTCATTCACGGCACTCGGGGTCTCCCGATGGCCGGAAAGACTCGTTGCATCTCTGGCAACGGGGCTCCCGGTCCTGACTTATGGGCCGGGGGGACAGCTGGCCTTGTATCAGCAGGAGGCAGGGGTTCCGGATCCATCCACTTCACTGGAACATTGTTACATTTGGAACGCCCATTCCTGGAAATGTGAGTGTTACTTTCTTGAACAAACTGGGGCAAAGATGAATCTTTGGTATTGTTGCCTTTTTGTGGCAAAATACATTAAAATGCAAGTTTCAATGTTTTTTTAATTACCGTTTTGGTTTTGTTTTTTTTTTTGTTTTGTTTTTTTTTGTTTTTAACTCTACTTCTTTGGGGAGGAAAAGAACCCAAAACAAATGTCATTCTTGCTGGACTGAGTCCGAGAGGCACGCTTTGAAGAAGCCAGTGTGGCGGGCAGGTTGGTCATCTTGTGCGGTCACCATCCCAGCCAGACTGGCATTGACGCCTCGCCGGGGCACGCTGAGAGCGGGGGCAGCCCACCGGAGCCACTCAGCCTGTCAGCCAGGACGCAGCACAGTGCCTGGCTCTGGCGCGCTGCGGGCTGTAGACCCTGGAGTTTCCACCACAGTGGAGACGGCAAACATCCCCATCACTCTTTCCAAAAATGCATTCCTCCTGGTCAGCTCACACAGCTCCGAGTTTTGTGTGGAAAACACGGTCCCCATCCCAGCCCTCAGTGCCTCTCCCTCATTCTGAGCTCGGAGGGATTCGAAGCTGACAGGTTCTCTCGGGTCTCGGGAGCGGAGTGGGAGGAACACAGAGGAGCTGCTTGCTGGGTGCCCTGCAGCTCCATCATTCCCTCGATGGGGGGTTCATCCTCCCACCAGTGCATGGTGGCCGGAAGAGAGGGATTCGTTTTATGTGTCAGTGTAGCTGGGCCACCCCAGCCACGTGTTTGGTCCAGTGCCAGTCTAGATGTTGCCGAGAACGTATGTTTTTAGATGGCATTCAGATTTAAATCAGAAGACTTTGAGGAAAGCAGATTACCCTCCATGATGTGGGTGGGCCTCGTCTAATCCGTCAAAGGCTCTCGTGGGAAAAACCTGTGGCGCCTGAAGAGGGAGGAATTCTGCCTGCGGGGCTGACTGCAACATCATGGGCCGTGCACATGCGTACGTGTGTGTATTTACACACACGTGTCTGCACACACACAATGTCCTGTGAGTTCCGTCTCTCCAGAGACTCCAACTAATTGTGTGACTCCTGGTTTTCAAGGACTCGTGGAGAATGGTCCCAGGTGTACAAGTGTGTAAGCACGTGAACTACTTGTCCATGACGTCTTCCTTGTCATCTTATTCTTGGCGCACTTTCCATGACCCTAAGAGCGCATGTGTTTTTTCTCTGATTGGGAGTTTTGTTTTTGTTTCTGTTGGCAAGAGGGGGGTTACTGGGGAGGAGGGGTGGGAGCTCCCTAACACGGCCAGAGAAAGTCACAAAAGTCATGAAAACAGTGCCACAGGCCAGCTGTGGCCTCAGCCGCCTCCAGAGGCCCAGCACACATTTGGTTCCCCTTTCTCAAGGCCACGGTGGAAATCATGGGCAACTTCTCTGAAGAAACCCACATTCCCACATGGGTCTCCTGGGCTGTTCGAGCCTCCGCAGAACATCCATTCGCCCTGCAACAAGAAGCCTCATTGCTGGGAGAAAGCTCTGCAGACCAGAACCTCAGTGAGACAAGGAACAACCTCCAAGCAGTACAACCTCACCGAGAGCCAGCCGGCGTTCCTGAACGCCCAGTACGCACTGGGGGCCAGCAGAAAGAACTGGGCCGCCTCAGGTCTGGAAGATGGGCTCACTGACTTGTGACGTGAGGGAGCCAGAGAGTGTCAGCTCTCACACCCAGAAGATACTTCAGGACCGCCTGGTCTCCCTGGCCCTCGCCAGACAATGACTTCGCACTAAGATGCACGAAGGCTCTGGGCAGTACCTTGCGTCCCACCTGCAGTCTTCGGGTCCTTACACGCAGAGTGAGTGACCACACTCCCGGGACTGCCCGCAACCCTGCAAATGTCCTCTCGGGGTAGAGTAGGGCTGTGGGGTCTGTCGTCACAGGAAAGGACGGGCAGGAGGAAGAAGGACACGAAGAGCTGAAAAACCACCCAAAGTCAAGCCTCTCAACATAGACATGAGGTTCAAGAGCCCTGCGCTTCCCGGCGTGGCCAGCGGCAGACCCTGAATGCACATTACACACTGGAGAAGTTTCCACAGACCAGGAGGGTCCGCAGCAGGAGGCGGGTATGGGAACAGCCCGGAGCCGAGGAGACCCGGTCACTCCCCACGGTTGTCCCGGCCGTTCCCTCCTCCGTGTCTCCAGAGGCCCACGTTCCCTTCTCCGAGAGCCCGTTTTCTCACATCGCAATCTTGTCCAAGATGTTTAAAGACAGCAAACGGACCCGGCTACAAATCTATCCAGTTTGGGAAGGAAGGGAAGAAAGGGAAGGAGAGAGGCAAGGGAGGCACGGGGCAAGGGAGGAAGAAACGAGAAAGAGCATCTGGAAGAATCTGTCTCGGGAAAACTGTTCTGCTTGTCTAATTTCACACTGCTCGTCGGGCTGCTGTCATTTCTGTTGTACACAGAACTCTCCACACCATCCTTAATCCTTCTTTCCTAGTGTTTAAAATGAATCCGGGTCAGGAAAGAGGGGAAGAGGTCAATCAAGCTGTCGGGGCGGTGGGGGCGGGGGGACGTCAGCACGTCGGCGGCCCCAGGAGAAGTCGGCGGTCCACGGCTTCACACAGGACGACTTGGAATTACGCGCGGGGGCTCCACACAGATCAGAGGGTGTACGTGGAGCCCCCTGGGTGCATTTCAAGCCCTCGGTCCTCCAGCCGGTGCCAGAAGCCTGACCACAAGCAGAGCGCAGAGGTAATCTCCAAACCCTGTCCTCCCTCCGGTCCGCCACTCCTCTGTCCCAGGACCCCGTCCCTAATGCAGTCGGCTTTCCTTTCTTCTTCTATAGGCACAGCCTGGGACTCGAGCCAAGGCAAGACTCAACCCTGTGCTGACTGCCCCGAATTCTGGATACACTGGCCAGATCACACCACCAGGAGGGTAGGAATCAGAAAGGACAAGTGTCCGGGGAACGCGGGCCGCGAGAAGAGGTGACTCTGATTGTTGTCTGAGAAGAGAAGCCGATCAGTGGCACCTCGCCCACCGCACCCCACTTTCTTCTTCCCGGCGAGGACGAGCTGCGTCCTCCCGGCTGTGGGCTGACTGTGCTGCCTGGAGCCCGAGTGGACACAGCCTGGAGAGCGAACTCCACCATCCGCACCGGCTACACAATGTGGGGAGCCCACGATCAAATGCCAACGCCCAGCGTCTGGTGCAACAAGTGTTAAGAATTTCAAGACAGTGTTAAACGGAGCGTGGCTCCTTCCGAGCCTGGGACCCTGAGCAAGGGTCAAGGTGGTTTCGTGGAGCCAGTGCCGCCTGCCATTCTGGCATCACGGGGTCACTTTCCAGACCTGCCCCAGATGCACTTAGATCCTGTCACCTGATTTGAAAGCTGCTCGACCCCTCGGGGACACCCTCCTCGGCCCCTCACTCTGCAGGTGGCTCCTGAAACAAGGTGGGTAAGTGAGCCCACCCAAGCTGTCACCCAGTGTGCTCAGAGGTTTGGGGGTGGAGGAAGACAAGGGGACCTGAATCAAGGTGGCTCCAAACACAGCAGCCAAGTTGCCCCTCCCAGCGAAAGGCTCTCCTGCACCACCAGCTCCTCCAAGAGACTCCCAAGGAGGGCACCAGCAGGAGTCGAGTCCCGCCAGGTCCCACGAACACCCTGAGGAATGGAACGCGGAGACATCGGGTCCAAGCCCCAGAGTTTAGAGCTCGGTATGGCAAAGCCCAGAAGGCGGGAAACCAGAGCAAGGTCAGACCCTCTTTACTATCAGGGAGGTGGCTGAGGGGATGCGTGCGCAGAGGGAGGGTCCCAGACGGCGGAAGTGAATGGAAGACACTGTCACACCCTCCCAGGGCAGAGCACTCTCCACCCAGTGGCCTTGGAAGAAGGCTGGCTTTACAGCAAGGCCGACCCCAGGACTCCCGTGGCACTGGCCTCGGTCCCGTAGTAGGAGTAAGAGCTCTTCGGGGCTGGAAGGGAGGAGGCGAGGTCATCTGGGGGAGAAGGCGGCAGTGGGCGGCAGCGGGTGATGGTCAGCCTGTGGCAGGACCAGTGGCACTCCAGCCCCGGGAGGAAAGGAGCCTGCGCCCTGTGGAACTCCCCCCGTCCTGGGAAGGTTCCACCAGGCTCCACCGAGCTCACCCCTGCACTCCCTGGACAGCAGGCTGCTTTCAAGGAATGTGAAACTCCTTGGAGCCTGGCAGGGTCGAGTTGGGGGGGGGGGCACTCATCCCCGGAGGCAGGAGATAACTTTCCTCCATCGAAGAAGGACTTCTCAGGTGTCTAATCCCTCTGGCCAGCTCATTTCTCTTGGCGGGAGGGCTCCCCCTTCCACTGGATCCGAAACTCTGAGATTGGGTTTCTCCCAGGCCAGGCCCTCAGAGGGGAAGGGAGGCACAGCCCTGACCGGCAGACCAGGCCTGCGCTGGCAGGAGGCCCCAGCAAGAGCTCCAGGCTGTGCGAGGGTGGGCTCCAGGCTGACCCGGCAGGGATAGGATGAGGTCCTCTGGGAGGAGAGATGCAGGCCAGCCCTCCCAGTCACTCCCGCCACCCAGGGCTGGGCTGACTCACTCAGGAGTGTTGATCCAGATGATGTCCAGGTGGCAGTAGTAGACACACTCCTTGTCCTTGTAGGTGAAGCACGTACAGCGCCTCGCGCGGCGGTGCACAGGACCCCCCTTGGATGCCTGCTCCCCAAACCGACCTGGTTTCTGCTCCTGCCCAGGGCGTCTGGGAATCAAACCCTGCACTGCAGTAGTGGCCACAATCTCCTCGATGTCCCCCTCAGATCTGGCTGCAGTGGGGGGCCCGGGCATGCCGCTCCTGCCAGCGTCCCCAGGCTGGGGGCGAGGCACCAGTCCTGCAAAAGGCAGATTGAAGGACTCCTAAGCTCCTGAGTGTGCAGAAATCCCCCCCACACATACACCTACCATTCCCAAAAACCTGGAGGAAAGGGACAAGGAAACTTTCTGCAAAGATTGCCAGCTAGTTGCACTTTCTGTAAAGTCTCCAAACTCTGCCATGTGTTCTGAAAAGTTTGCAAAGCTATGTGCACAGTTTCAGAAAAGACTGCAAGTTGTGTGCATACTTCGTGAAATGCTTGCAAGCTATTTTCACTTTCTGCAAAGTCTGCAAGGTATTTGCACCCGTTGAGAGCTCTGCAATCATTTTTGCACAGTTTCTGAAGAGTTTGCAAACTTTTTTGAAAAGTTCCCAACTTCAGGAAAAATTCACCAAGTCCACCCAGCCAGCCCCATCTCCGGTGAACAGACGGTGGACTGCAACCCCCAGAGCCCCCCGGGGTAGTTGGCGCTCCGTTTCGGTCCGCCCCCACCCTCCGCCCGCCACCAGCCCACCCCTAGGCGCCTCCAGGGGTGGCGAGCCCAGGCAAGAGGTTGCTCCCCACAATGCACCCTTCCCCGCGCCCCCATCCCAGGGTCCTTTTGTGTGCGCTCCCGCCGGGAGTGGCGCGCCGCCCCGCCCGCTTACCTGCAGCGGAGGTCACTGTGAGCCCGAAGAGGAGCCACAGCCCCGGCTCCATGAACCCCGATCGGGCACCGGGCCGGGAGCACGGACGCCGGCGGCCGAGAAAGGGCGCTGGGCCCGGCACAGCGGCCTCGCCCTCCAGCTGCGGGGTCCGAGGCCGGCGCTCGCTCGCTGCGTCCCCGGCCCGGCCGGGAGTTGGCGGCGGCGGTCACACACTTGAGAGCGCGCTGCCCATCTCTGCGCAGGGCCGGCTGTGGGCTCGGGCTTTTCTGGCGCCCGCACCACCCCCTCGCCTCCCCGCCCCCCGGAGGGGCTGGGGCCGCCGCGCGGGGCCTTTGAACCCGGGGCGCGCCAGGGGTCGCCTCCCGGCGCTTGCGCTGGGGAGCGGGGAGGCAGCTCAGCGGCCTGGGGGGGCGCACTCAGCTGGCCAGGGGCGGGGGCAGCGCGCCAGAGGCGGTGGGTGCGGTGGGTGCGGTGGGGGGCACAGCTGCTGGGAGGCCACGCGCGCGCACACACACACATACACACATGTGCACACGCACACGCGCGCTCACACACACCCCACTGCCTTGCAGCCCCCTGGACCTGCAGCTCCCACCCCTGCCAGCGACAAAAGGCTGAACTGGGAAGCTGTTACCTTTTATCTCAGCGGCTGTGGGAAAGCAACATTTCTCAATGTTCACCTAATGACACCTTACCCTTGCACAGATGGTCCTGCCAAGGCCCTGGGCGTACTTTACACTCGTGACTCAGGGGCACGGGCAGTGGCTCCCTGCCTCTCCCAGGAGCTCAGAGCCAGTGGGTGTGGGCCCGTGGCAGGGGAGCAAAGTCAATGCAGAAAGAGGTGAGCGGCCTGGGCCACCCGCACTCGCTCACAGCCCCCTGCACAGGGTGGGGGCGGCCTTGAGAGGCCTCCTGGCATCCCCTCCATGGCCTTCAAGGTGGTCCAGGCGCCATGGGTGGAGGGCTCCCGCGGCTCACCTGAGTCTTGTCTGCTGCCCCAAGCAACATAGAAGACAAGGACTGTCTTATTTGGTTGTTACCAAGACGGTCTGTGCTGGGCCCCGAGGAAGCACTTTGGAAAGATTCACGAGTTGAGTGGATGAATGAACCTGGGGACCTGGCCCTGAGCTGCTGCCCTCTGAGAACCCCTGGAAACCCCCAGAGGGCTTACCAGAGTCCTCAGATCAGAGGGACAGACAAATACACAGAGGTGGTGCCCCAGATGGCACTGGGCAGTCCCCGCAGGGCTGGTTGGAGGGCCCAGCCTGTGCCGGGTGGGAGCTGGCTTCTCCAGGGAACCACGGGCACCGCCAGGTCATGGGGCAGCAGACAGGCCTGCACTGGGAGCTGCTCCACTCCCAGAGCCCTGGAGGTTGACTTCACACATGTCCCCAAATCCGTAGACTTCTCCCAGAAAAAGCAGCAGAAGTCATAAAAGGGCCACAACATCCACCTGGCTCCCTCCGTGGGGACGCTGGTCCTCTGAGCCCAGCCGTCACGCTGGGAGGAAGCGCGGGTGAGCCCGCACAGAGCCACCCACACAGAGAGAATCCAACAGCTCCCAGCACCGGCCAGAGCCCACTGCTGACACATAAATGCAGGAGCCCGGGGGGTGACTGGAGCCCCAGCCTCCCAGACTTGCCGCTGAGGACTGGGTGGCCCCCTAGGCTGACCCACAGAAACCACGAGGGCCACCGATGGAGGTTTGCCCCAGTCAGTGCTGAGCAATTTGTTCCAACGCCATGCGAGGCAAAAACCAGGCAAGCCCCCAGAACAGGGCTGATGGGGAAGTTTCTCCAGCCCGCCCCCAACCCCTTCCACCCTGCCCAGTCCTTGAGTCCAGGTCAAGGTGCAGGATGTGGAAGACATTATCCCTTAGGGCGACTGTCACCAAGCAGGATGTAAGCTCTGTAAGGGGGCGCTGCTTCATTTTTTTGTGCTCCGTGCCTTGAAAATTAGAAAAAGCGCCAAGACTAGGATTATCTTCTGCTCCTGCTGGGCTGGAACTTGGATGACTTTATCATTATCCCTTCCCTTAGAATTAAAATGCCCATCACCTACAAAATAAGATGCTTGGAACTGGGGTATGGCTGCAGAAAGAGAAAGTCCGCTAGCGAGCTAATGCAAGAAGGGGGTTAGAAAGTGGTTTTGGGATGCTCCCAGACAGGAGGCATCAGAGCTGCTCAGACCACTCACTGAGTCCCTTGCCCCCCACAACTTGGACCAAACGCAGCACACCTGGGTGGGCTCCTCGGGAGGCCCACCATACTGCAGGAGACCAGCCTGGCTCTGGCCCTCCCCTTAGAGTCTCCTAATCGAGTCAACAGCAGGAAGTCTGGGACAGAGAACCCAGGAGACAGGGTGCTGAGAGCAGAGCTGAGAAAAGAGGCCACAGTCCGCTGGATGGTCAGTGGGGGCAGAATCTTACCTGGTCTTCACCTGGGTCAGCAAGCTGAGCCCCGTGACTGGAGCGGGTGCTAGCCAGGGCGTTCAACAACACCCGCTCTCCAGCGAGAAACTTCTCCCCTTTTCTGCTCTTCCGCAGTCCTGACCGCTCCCAGGATTGCTCCTGGGTCAGGAACATCTGTAAGAATTCTCATACAACCTTCCTTTTCGCGCTGAGAGACAAGGCCGCAGGCTTGGAGACCTCGGGCCAGCCACAGAATCCAAATAGGATTTCTTTCTTGCTCTCGATCTCTCTCTCCCTTTTTTTTACATAGTGGTAAAATATGTATAACATCACATTTACCCTCTTAGCCATCGTCAGTGCCCAGGTCAGGAATGTTAAATATATCCACCCGGTTAGCAACCACCATTACGACCCCTCTCCGCAGACAGCCCTTTCATCCTATACGATTGAAACTCTGTCCCTATTAAACACTGACTCCCCGTTTCCCCCTCCCCACAGCGGGACAAGACTTTTGTGTCTGACTTATTTCACTTTGCATGATGTCCTCAAGCTTCATTCCTGTTGTAGCAGGTGTCACAATGTCCCCCGCTGGAGAGCCGCATACTATTCCCTTGTAGGTATGGACCACGTTTGGCTTATCCTCCATTCATGGACGCTGCACTGCTTCCATGTTGTAGCTGTTTCGAAGAATGCGGCTGTGAACACGGCTGTGTGACTATCTCTTCCAGAGCCTTCTTTCAATCCTTTTGGGTTTACATCCACCCAGAAGGGGAGTTGTTGGATGACATGGTAATTCTGTTTGGTTTTTTTGAGGAACCTCCATACCGTTCACCAGAGCCGCCATTTTCCATTCCCGCCAACAAATGTTCCTTTTTCGCCACATTTTCGCCAACATTTATTTTTTCAATTTTTTGATAGTAGTCATACTAATGAGTGTGAGATGAGATGGTATTCATTGTAGTTTTGATTTAGGCTTCCCACATAGTAAATGATGTTGAGCATCTTTTCATGTGTTAATTGGCCTTTTGTATGTCTTCCTTGGAGAAATGTCTATTCAAGTTCTTTGCCTGGTATTGAATCTCGTTGTTCTTGTTGTAGTTGGGATTTCATTAGATTGTTTCATTGCGTCTAATTTTATGTTTATCTTTTATTTATGAAAGTGGTACCGGTTTTGCGTGTGCGGTGGTGAATAGAATTCCTCTCTAAATTAATAAAAAAAAACATTTTTATTAAAATGTTTTAAAGAATAACCTGAATTAAAATATGAAGTAGTCATTGTGAAGGTAGTTTGGAGACTTGGCAAAAATCACAAAGCTGGTTTGCCCATAACTGAAGTCTAGAAGGATCTCATGGGCAAGGAGGAGGGGGAGGGGAAGGAGAAAGGACCGGGCAAGGAGGAGGAAGAGCAGAGTGGTTTGAGGGAAAATCGCTCGGAGGGAGGACAGTGGACACGAGCAGAGAGAGCTGTTCCTTGCTTTGGGAAGGGGAAATCTCATCATTCTGGAAAGTAGCTCTTAAAAGAATCCGTGGAAATAAATAAAACACATATGATACCTATTTTGACAAGTCGAAGGTACAGAGGAACTTTGAAACTCAAAATCACTTTTCTTGTAACAGGGAAAAGGGCCAACAGACAAGGAGGGTGCACCTCTCCTCGTCACGGCGCTGCCTCGGGAAGTCCCAGGTCTTGCTCCCTGTGCTCTCGTGGTTTGATCCAACTGGTTGGGTGTGCAGAGGGAGGAAGGAGAACTTGAGAAGATCAGGAGTGCTCTCAGCGCCCTCCTCCTATTCCTGTTGGATTGTTTGTCCACTTCAGGATGCACTGATTGATTCCTTAGCCATGACTTCTGAAGGACGCTGTGGGAGGCACTGGTTACTTTTGCTCACCCAACATCTCCTCCCTGCCTTTTGGTCACAGCACTTTGGTTTTTCCTTGAGGACCGACCTTTCCTTTGTCTATGTAGTCAGTGGGTCTGGGACTCCAAGGTAGGCATGTGATTAAGATCTGGCCAATCCAAAGAGCCTGTCTGCTTGGCCCCGGATCAGTTCAGGACTGGGCAAAGTTGGACAAATCAGTCAATCTCAGGACTTCTGTTAAAACACTTGAGAAAGAAGTCTCTACTCACTGGGAGTGTAAAGAAGAAAGGGAACGTACCTGAAGCTACCGGTAACCGCCTTGCCATCATGAAGAAAGACCCTGCCTGAGGATGGACCCAGCATGGGGGAAAGTGGAGTCAAGAGCTAGAAAGACTAGGTTGGTGTTCTGTTTTGAGCCCTGGATCCAACTGGGCCTGAAATCCGTACTATCTCTACGCTTTTCATTTGTAATAGCTCATAATTTCTTTTTGATTTAAGCTTTTTGGGAATGCTATTCCTTTCAATGGGATAAAATTCTGTCTGGAACACTACCAGTCCTCCTGGGCTTCCGTCTATGCAATGTGTAAAGGAAACAGACAGTTCACATGATTTGATGTGTGCTGATGGCGAGCGTTTTAATCTTTGTTTTGCCCTTGTGACAACTCAAAAAAGTCTGTGCTATCATTATCCCTATTGTCTAGACGAAGAAAGGTTAACAGTTATAGAGGCTCAAAAAGGTTACAGTGACCGGTTCGTGGTCTCAGTCAAGTGACAAGGCCAGGATTTAAATTCAGAATCACCCAGTTCCATTCATAACCACTGGGCAGGTGCCTCTCAAACCCGTACCCTGGGTCTATGATGACACTCGTTTTCTTCTGTGTATCATTGACGAGTGCGCACCTCTCCATCTGCCTAGCTTCCCTATTCCCGTAATCACTGATGCCAGGTCACTTGAAAGACCGTGTCCCCTCTGCAGCGGACAGTAAGTGGCCTTGCTACTCCTCCTTGATCACCCTTCACTGCCCCTGCCATCAAACGCACCTGGCTGAGGAGACACGTATCGGGACACTTGGGGGCCTTGGCCAAGTGCATGGCAGGCTCATTCTGTTTATATTCTAGTTGCTTCTTCTAAGCTGGCAGATGTGCGGCTCTATCTTTGTACCTCTCAGTTAAATTTTGATTCAAAATCCAGCCGTTAGGAATATTGTGATTTATCTAGATAAGCATCGCCTCAAGTTGCCTCTTCATGTGCTTTGTGACTCTTTTGAAGGTTGTTTTCTTTCAAATTTAGAGGATTTAAGTAAGAGTAACATAATACATTATGTACTTTTCCATTATCCTGGAGTTTCTTCCTCCCACCCAACCTACGCCAGCGGAACTCCGGACTTACTCAGAAAACCAGATAATTAAGTGCGTTTCTGTGTGATCCAAGTCCTAGCTGTGTACCTCCTTGTCAGCATGCGGCTCTTTGTAAGATGTGCGGCAGGGGGTATGAGGCTTCAAATTCCTTGATGTAAGAGTGACATAAATTGTATATAAAATTCCCAATGAAATAAAATCACCACAATGCATTCCAAACTTCAGCCCTGCCAATTACACGCATTGAAAGTCTAAAAGAAATTGGGTTGATCCCAAAAAAAGAATCTGACAGTGAGTCTAGCAAAAACTGTGGACAAGAGCTCCAGAGTTTCTCCTGTGTTTGCTGTTGCTACCCTCTTCAGCATCCTGTCCCTCCAGGTCTGGACTGGAACTCCCCACAGAAACTACATCTCCCCACAGCTTGTGTAGGGCTCCAGGGGCGGGCTTATGTCTGTGGACTAGCCAGAGCATCGCATCACCTTTAAAATGGGCAGACCTCCAGAACCGTAATAAATCTGCGAGGTTTTAAGCCCTTGAGTTGGTGGTAGTTAACGACAGCAGCTAAAGGAAATTAACACAACCTTGAATACAGTGGTTTGTTGGAGGGCAGCGCTGAGAGCCAAGCCTGGCCCCATCAGAGCAATGAGATTCGGTTCTGGGACTCTGGATGTTTTCCTATGGGGCTGCTGAGAGGACCAGAGGGCAGCGCAAAGGTGCTGGCAGCCATCTTGTCACTATGAGGGAAAAGTCTGTCCCACATAGAAAGACCAGAAGTTGGAAGCAGCCGCAGGGTGCTGCGACTAAGCGTTGAGCCCCTGGACCTTTCACCTTGGACTTTTCGCCTGCACGCACCGGCAGGCACAGTCCCATCTGAGACTGTTCAGATGACGCTCCCGCCACCTGCGGTCAAAAGCGTCATGATGTTTCGGCTCAACCACTGGTGCGGAGGTCAGTGTCACGGCAGCAGCAGGTGAGAGAGCCAACCTGCTGGTGGTTGTCTCAAGAGCAGGAGCAGGAGGGGCGTGCTGGTGACCCGCTCAGGGGACGGCAGGGCTGCCACAGTAAATGTTTCATCCGTGCCCAGAAAATCTGAGGTTCCACACTTGTCCCAGGCAAGACATGAGTAGCCTTCACAACCATTTCTGGTGGCGCACAAAGGACGCAGCGTGGGGGTGCAGGGCGGGGTGGGGTGGCGAAGGCTGCCCCTGATGTAGCGTGTTAGTTGGCCATTAGATGGGGCACCAGCCCGGAGCCTCGCGGCTGCCTGGCACAGCAATGACCAGTTCCCGAGGGAAGGGCACAGAGGCTCTGTCTTCAGCAGCATCAGCCCTTGGCGGAAGCAGACTGAGCTCGGGAACCTCTGTCCTACGCTTCAGGCCCTCGCTTTCAGGATTTTCTTGGGTGATGCCTCCAGCTCAGTCCTTTCCCAGCGCCCCCAGGAGCCCCCGGCCAGACCATTCACACATCCACACCCATCCACCCTTATCTCCTACATGTGTGCTCTCAGCGGGCTCCTTCCACACCTCCCCGAGATGGGAATGTCAGGCATCCTAGCAGATTCATGGGAGAGATGCTTTTGAGCAAGTTAAGTCAACACGCCACAACACACCTGCCTGTTTTACCTACCGTGAAGTAGCCTTGACTCTTATCAGAGGAATTTTTCACGAGCGATGTCCTTCCAGAGCTCCTGACACAGTGAGTTCCTGTGTCCACCAGATGCGACCAGTCGCTGGGTTTAGGACACTTGGTTCCAGCAGCTACCGAATTTTAGTTTGATCTGTTTGCAGAATATTCACAAAGGCACTTCTCCATTCCCTCCCCCGCTGCATGAATCCTATCCAAAGCCACTTCAAAACCCAAATGCGGCCCCTGCCATAAAGTTCTACCTGATTTGCTTTTTAAAGGAAATACCTTCTGGCCCTCTCATGGCCGCTTATAGCCCCTACAGACTTGGAGTAGAGCCTAACAGACCCGGATGGAAAGTATGACCACCCCACCCTTGCTAGCTGTGTGACCTTGGCCAAGTCACCTCGCCTCTCTGAGCCTTACATTTTAAAATGTATTTTAAATTTAAAATTACATTTTAAAATTAAAATACATCTTAAATGGGGATAATGGGAGTTACTACCTAGTAGGGTTGCTGTATGATTAAATGAGAACACAGGCATATTGCTGTATGATTAAATGAGAAAACACAGGCATATATTGACTGTAGGGCCTGACACAGTCAGTAAGCATTGAATTAATTGAATAAGCATTGAATAATGTTACCCAGCTATAGTAGTGGTTGTGGTTATAATTGTACACATACTTTTCTCTCCTGATCAGAAGTCTTGGGGGGCGGGGGAAGGAAGGGGTGTTTCTTATCTACTGCCAAAATAGCATGCGGCACAAACGCTCCCCAAACCACAGCAACAGTGAACGAGGCCATTTGCTGGCTGAGCGGCTCTGAGATCTGGCTGGGCTTGCTGGCCGTCCAGGCTGACTTTGGGGACCAAGAAATGACTCAGCTTTGCTCCGTTTCTTGTCCTGCAGCAGGTCAGCCCGGTGGGGTGAGAGCACGCAGCACACAGACGGCTCTCAGGCCTCTGTCCACACCGCATCGGAGAACATCCCTCTTGGCCAAAGCAACTCCAGCAGTCAAGCTCTTGGGCCTTGGTGGGGCGGGGGCGGGGGTGGGGGCGTCAGCAAGGTGACAGCGTCGAGGGCATGTCAGGGAGCGGTAAAGAACCGAGCCCGTTAAAACCCGCCCCGGGCCAGGGTTGAAATCCTACAACATGCGTGAAATGGCGCCTTGACCCCGAAGATTCTATAACCCTTGGCTGACTTGAACAGGAATTGGGGCCCCAAAGTTACGTGGCAAAATGTCAGAATCCGCGGCCCTCGGAAACGGGAATTTGCAGGGTGTAGGCGGTTCATTCTCACTGAGGTTTGCACGGGTTTTTCTCACGCAGCTCACTTCGTTCCCTTACATGGAAATACTTAAGTTTTCGTTCCCAGGGTCGGAGAAAAAATATCTGTGGGCTTTGCCCACCTTCCGGGGCGCGCCCCTCCCCCTTCCTCCGCATCTTGGTCTCCCTCACACCCGAGGACCATCCGGCCTCGACACCAAGGGCGCGAGAGAAGTGAAAGCCCATGTTGGGAAGTAGGGGTGACGGTCGGGGATTAGGGAAGGGCAGGACAGGATCCTGTGTGGGATTCCCCGATTCCAGAACTTTCCAGAAGTTAGAACAAGGAAGGGATTCCTCAAAAACCTCCTGGGTTGTAACTCTGATGCATTTCCTTCTGAAAGACATTTCATAATCCGGGTTTTTAATGAGCTCCACATTTTCCCGTGGAGGCAAGAGTTCTCTCTGAAAGACAAGAGGAGCCCCTCCGCAGGACACCAGTTAAACAAAAGAGCGATGCTGTGAGGGTCTGGAATTCATAACTCAAGTTCAGGAACGCACGGAGGGCGGGGTTTGACCCGAGACCTTCCCGGAGCCAGAGAGCAGCCCGCTCTCGGCCCCAGTGCGCGATGGACGGGGGAGGAGGAAATCAGGGCACTTTTTGTAAACCTTAGGATTCAACTCTTCGTTTCGGAGGTCAGCTGGTAGCACAGAGAGAGCACGTTTCAAAGGGCTCTCGGCTTGTTCCTTTATTCGCTCAACCACTTTCTGGTGAGCCCCATCAGGAGGAACCAGACTCTCACCCCAGACGCTGCTGCTGGCACCGTGAGCAAGGGGCGTGCCTCTGCGATGCCCACACACCACGGGCGGGCAAGACAATAAGCAGTAAAGACACAAATAATTAACTCGTGTGACTGGGGGTTGGGACAAGCACCATGAGGAAGAGCGCACAAAGGGAGAGCTGGAGAGTGACAGGGCAGGGCAGGGGCCCCATTTTGAACGGGGTGCAGAGGGAGGCTAGCCGAGGCCCCGGGAGCTGGAGGAAGCCGAACCCCGGGAGAGGATGGAGTGTCCCCGACAGAGGGACCGCGAGCGGCATGAAGGTGGCTCGGCCCAGGGATAGCGACAAGGCCAGCCTATCGGTTACTCTTCCCAGAGTCCTCTGACCTCCCTTAGGCCCCAGACCCGGCCTCTCGGGCTGGGAAGACTGAGGACTGATCCTTTACAGTGTTCTTCAGAATTGTGACAAAATGCCTACATCTGGGATGATCCAGTGAGTGCCTGACCCCCACGACCATGACGTTGCTGGACGGCACTGACCAGGTCTCCCTGCCTGCCGCTGTGCCCCAGTACCTGACAATTAGTAGATGCTCCACGGGCATACTCGTGCCTTCCCTCCGTTCCCTCATTTAAATCTCACCACACCCCTACCCAGCGGGTTACGTCATTATCTCCATCGCACAGGTGAGACCCAGGGAGGGGAAATGACTTGCCAAAGGTCACAAAGCTGGGATGGGGAAGTTCAGAACTTTAATTCTAGCCTGTTGGACTCTCATTTGTTCAGGAAGGAACCAGTGATGTGCCTGGCAACATTTGCCTTGGCTTCTGGAAAGAAAAGCCATTGTTCCCCACTGTGGAGGCTAAGGTTGAAGGCAATGCCATGGAAGACAGAATGGAGAGAGACTGAGAGAATCGGGTCCACAGTGACATCATCTGAGGTGCTGGATCAAGCCCCACCTGAATGAGACTTGCATCTGGACAGCCAAGTCTTTATGTTCCAAAGCAGCACCAGAGTGTGTCTTTCACTAACAACATCAACATTTTCTAATTGGTCATCACTATCACTCCTGGGTCATTGTTTCACAGAAGAAACCAAGACATAGATATGTACACATTTGGCCAGAGCTGGTTATGCTTCATTTTTTCTAGAAGGTCACTACTGCTTGTATCCCGTCCCATTTTCCCGAACCTTAGCAGCCCAAAGTGCCCCAGGGTAGAGCAGCTGTACTCACTCCCTGCTGTGGCCACCACAGCCCCAGAAGGAATGAGATGCCAAGAGACGCTTATAATAGGAAAATTCTGAGTTGTGTTGGCCTTGTTGGCCTTTTCCTCAAATGTATGAGAAGTGCTCAATTCATGCCAAATGCTCAAACCAGGTACTGTCCTGCTAGAGTAGTGAAGCCCGCAGATCGAGACCATCCGTCACCAGCAACCAGGGAGCCAGGTGCTGGGTGCCCGGGGACATGCAGAAATACAACAACAGTCTTTGCCCTTTAGAAGCCTGACACTTGCCGAGGAGACGAAGGAAGAGGCGGGGAACCGCCGGAGCACAAAGCCAGGGAGGAGCGATGAAGGGCTGGGGCTGTCCTGTGGTCTGTAGGGCGATGGGCATTCACAAGGGGCGAGGCCATGTCTGCGCGCGGCCCACGGACCCTGCAGCAGACGCATCACACACATCCTCCAGCCAGAGCCCTGCACTCCTCCACCACTACTCCCTTAGTATCTTTTACCCCATACCACTTCTCAAAATCCTTACTTTAGAAAGAGATGCTGTCAGTTCCACAAATGGAAACCAGTTTCACATGCTGTAAAGAGAAAGTCACTATAAATTTAAGTACAGGAAAGTGCAAAACACCTTCATCAAACATCTAACCAGATACGATTGTGTGCCAAAGCCTCTCACCGCTCTTGGCTTTCCCTCTCTTTATGCAAAAGAAAAAAAAAGTGAGTCATCATTAAGGAGGCGCTCAAGGTATGTGGTCTGCAGAGAGACTGTCCTGGAGGCAAGCGGGATCCGGGCAGGACTGGGGCATGGCCTTATCCTGATGGGATTAGTGTCAGTGACCCAGCCCCAGCTCCTGGCCCTGTGCCACCTGGATGGTCTCCTGTGCCGCCCTGGAGTGCGCCCGCGGGGGAGCTGTGCACAAGGCTACCCGCCTCCCAGCTCAGGTTCGGGTGTCGCTTGCGCACTGGTCGTGGGCACCCACTCAGCTCTCCAAACCTCTGTCCTTCTTGGAAAAACGGTGACAGCAGGGACGCCCCGCTGGCTCACAGTGCTGCTGGGAGGATTCTAAGTGAGCCACATACACAGTGATAGGCACATCTTAACTCCACAGCTCTACCCCGATGGTATTTTTGCTACAGTGTTGCCGATGACAACAGTGACCTTGGAGCCCCTCGAGTGGAGGGGGCCCAGTTTGCTTATCCTTTAGCAGGGGACACAGCATGAGCCCCAATGAAAGTAAGGTGACGCTGTGACAATGGCGGCACGGCTGAGCTCAAGGTGTTGGGACGGGGCTGTCCACCCATGCCTGGGAATCGGAGAAGGTCCCTGGTTCCGGTGAGGGAGAGCAGGGAGGAGGGAATGCGTGCAAATGAGCAGGTCCGGGCAGCCCGTGCGGGAGCAGCGGATTCAGGCAGCCCGTGCGGGAGCAGCGGGTCCGGGCAGCCCGTGCGGGAGCAGCGGCGGCACCTGCCAGCCAGGTCCCGCCCTCAGTTCTGGGGATTTCCACCCAGCCGCCCTCTGGGCAAAGGCCGGGGGGCCTCCCAGCGCAGGCGGGTCATCGGTGAGGGTGTGGCGGACCGTCTGCAGCCTGTTCATTCCAAAGGGCTGCGTGGGTGTCACCCTGCGGCTGCCGGGGAGAGGTGCTCCCTCCACCTTCCGTTCCGTTCACCCAGCAAAACTTGCTTCCCCTACACGGGCTCCTCACTGCCGCAAAGCAACAGAACCTGAGGTCAGGCACTCCCAGACACGGACCATAAAATGAGCCCCGAGTCACTCCTTTTGCCAAGTATAGGAATCACTGATAATGTAAAAACTTTGATGTATCGTGTCTGCTTCAAGGACACTTGGGGCCACTGCAGGAGACAGTCTGGAGACAACTCGGGAAGACAGTCTAGCTCAAAACCAAGACTTCTACTTTGGGTCCCCCAATGCAATTTGGAGCAGCGTTCCACCCCACCACAAAAGTACCTGTGATGCAGACACGGGAGGGATACAGTTCACCTCCACCAGGCCAGATACGAACCCAGGTGCATGGTGTCTACAGAGTCCTATAGAGATCATTTGTTACGATTAAAAGCTATAATTTCTTGTGTCTGCTGTGTGCAGGCACCACACTAAGCTCCTTCCGCATCTCATTCATCGTCCTGTCAACCATGGAGCAGATATCCTATGATCCCTTTTCTCCATCTGGGAAACTGAGGCACAGAGAGGTAAAGTAACTGGCCTTAGGGCCTAAAGCTCAAAACGAACGGAAGTCCTGGGCCAGAACTGAGGTCTGACACCACGTCCAGGCTCCCCATCATTCCCATGCTTCCTTGTCTGTGGTAGCACGTCCTTGCTACGGGAGGGGGGCCTTGAAGGTGAGACCGTGGGGTCCATGTCATCATCACCTTCATATCCCGAGCCTCTCTCACCACCTGGCTGGTGCTGGCATCCGGCAAAAACTCTTCAAATGAGCTTGCTGTACTGCGCTGACACCCACTGACATGGGGGCCAGGGGTGGCTAGTTTGGGAACGCGCTCTAACAGTGAGGGCTTATGTTCAAGGGAAGTGGACCCAGCCCCCTCTCTAGAGGAGAAGGCAGCAATGCCCTGGCCGTGGGGACCTGTGTGCCCGTGCGAGTCAGGAGCTGACTTGCCCTGTTCACCGTCTTGGGGGCAGAGGCTGGGAACATGCAAGGTGGGCTCCACAGGACGCTCTGGCGAGGCCACCAGACCTGCTGCGGGGTTTCCACCTGCCACGTCTTCCTCAATTGCCTTACTTGCTCAGAAGCGAGGCAGGCCGTCCAGGGGCAGCTGCAAGGCCGGGAGCCAAGGAGGAAAGCTGAGATGCCCCTGGTTTCTAGGTAAGCCCGAGGGTCCCTCAACCACTTCCCCAGACTGGGGTCTCTCCAGGAGATAGAAGGTGCGTGAGTCACAACATCAGATAACTGAAAAGGCATGCACATGTTCCTTGCAAAGAGCTATGTTATTCTCTGCCGGGGATAGTGGGCCTGTTGGTTCATCTAACACTCATGGGTGTGTTCAACACAGGTGCCTAACAGTGGCAAACGCACTTTGGAGCTACACTGCCTGGGAGAGAATGCGCCTTGATCACTGTGGGCTTATGAAGCACGATGCTCTGGCCTGGAAGGAAGGGAAAACAGCAAAGGGAAGGGCAGAGGCCAGGATGGGGCAAGGAGCAGACCGAAGGAGCATGAGCTCACCGGGCCCAGCCACTGGCATCCGGGCACTAGTGGGTGACGGAGGCACGGGATAGCCAGAGACCAAGCAAGACGGAAACCCCAGAGCCCTGAAAAAGAGTCTCTTGCAGAAGAAGAAAGAACAGAAAAGTGAAAGGCAGAGGTCTTGCCAGGGCCCAGAGTCTCACGGGGTGCCCTATGAGCACTATCGTAGGCTTGCTGGGGGCCTGGACCCCCCATTTTCTCCTCTTTTCACAAGGTGAGAAAATATAACATCATATCTACAAGACCGGGGCCTTCTCTGCCTTTTATCCATCCATCCATCCATCCATCCATCCAACAAACCTACTACAGACCATGCAGGACATGGGGACCGTCTTTGGTGCTAAGGTACAAAGTCCCAGCCCTCAAGACACTTATAGTTCTGTTGGGGGAAGACAGGGAACAAAGGGACCAGCAGCCGGAAGAACATAACTGGACCGTGGAATAATCTGGGGGGGGCCTGTAAGGCGATGCTGAGTAGCTAGGGAGATCATTCACATCGGTGCTGGCAAAGGCCACTCGTGGTAGCTAGCAGATTTTGGAGTGGACCCCGAGATGGGGGCCAGGGGGAGGCAGATATTTACAGATCTGGGGGAAGGGTGATCCAGGAAAGAAAGGAGCGAGCGCAAAGCTCCCAGAGGGGTGGACTTGAGCTTGGCGTTTGGCTGGCAGGAGGAGGGACAGCAGGAGGCAGGCGAGCACACTAGCTTTCCGTAGCTGCTCTACCCAACCACCACACAATTAGTGGCATCAAACAACAGGAATCTAGTCTCTCACAGGAGTCCGACACGGAGCCTGGAAGGCTCTGAGGGAGGCTCCTTCTGCTGCCCCCCAGATTCCGGCAGCTCCAGGGAGGGGCAGTGCAGCTCCCACTGGCTGGGCCCTCGCTCTGCCCTTCTCTCGGGAGGACGCGCGGTGGGGGATTTAGGGCCCATCCTAATCCAGAATGATCTCCTCCCTTCCCAACTATATCTGCAAAGATCCTTTTTCCAGATAAGGTCACATCCACAGGTTTGAGGTGGACCTATGTTTAGGGGAAGGTCACCATGGAACCGACTGCAGTCTGACCCCCGGCTCCCCAAAAGCACATCCACCCTACACGCAAAGCACACTCACCCCAACCCAAATCCCCCAAAGTCTCAGCCCATGACAGCATCAACACTATGTTCAAACCCCATAAATTAAGTCCCCGATCTCACGATCTACATCATCTAAATCAGGGATGGGTGAGCCACTGGGTGTGATCCATCCTGGGGCAAAATTACTTTCCTCCTGTGGATGGCGCCCCAGGAAACTGGCTACCCACTCCCTGAATATAATGGCGGGACAGGAATGACGTGGACGTCATCTCTCCACAGGGAGAGAGATGGTGAGGAGGACGGGGTCGCTGACTCTGTGCAGGTTAGAAACCCAGCAGTGCCAACACCATTAGATTTCAAGGCCTAAAAGTTACCCTCTGGGGATCTGGGCTCTGACCCCCAACCCCGGGCCCTCTAGCAGCATGTGGAGAATGTAGGGACAAGATCAAGCAGGCAGATCAGTTGGGGGGCTCGTTTGGATGCGGATCTTTCATGGGGATCATGGTGCAAGAATAAAGAATGGCGATCAGATCCAGAAAATGTTTTGGGGGCAGAGCCAAATGGATTTTGTGATACGGGAACACCCTCCCCCATCTGTGGAGGATGTGTTCCAGGACCCCCGCTGGATGCCTGAAACCTCAGATACCACCGAATCCTACCCACGCTTTTCCCCATACATACCTACCTCCGATGAAGTGTAGCTTGTAAACCAGGCATGGTAAGAGACAAACGAACGGCGTCAGTAAGGAAATGGACCAATAACACCACCACAGGGGAACGGCAGTTAGGGACGTGTGACCTCCGTCTCTCTCTCTCTCTCTCTCTTTCTCATCATCATCATCATCATCCTGTGCTGTTTCCCCTCTTCTTATGAGGATGTGAGAGGAGGACCTGCCTCCATGATGAGCCTATGACACAGCACAAGCCTGTCCCCACATGGGGGGTCGCCCACGGGGCATCGGCCCCATGACAAGCGAGACCTCGGACACGGAATCTGCCGCTCTGGACTGGAGAGGGAGGCAGAAGCACGGTGGAGAGATCACAAAACACCTTTCAGGATTTGGGCTTGAAGCTCAGTCCGAGGGGACGGGGTGGGAGGGCTGGGGGCGCAGGGAGGTTGGTCTGAATGAAGGGGACGTCGCACGCCCAGTCCGCAGCGGGGCCTGGAGGGTGGGCCGCCCTGGACTCTCAGACTGGAGGCCTTTTCTTGTGGCTCAACCACGTCCTCTCTCATTCCACCCATCAACTCGGCTTCAAACTCAGGTTTCCCAGACAAGAGTCCTGGGGATGAGAGAGAGAAAAGTTCTTCTTGAAGGCCTGAGGTCACCCCGAGTCCTGGGAGGGCCGCCCTCCAGCTCTGCCCGCTCCTACCCTCGGGGGGAGGCGCCGCAATGGCTGGTCCGCTAGGCCGCCTCCGGAAAGCCCCGCACCCACAGGTCCCAGCCATTGCCTCCATGACCCCTCGTTCTCATCAGCACCGTCTCTCAACAACACCTCGGTCGTCAACAGCTCAGAACAATCCTGGAGTCTGTTAACATCCCAGCTTTGGGGGCACCTGCGTGGCTCAGTGGGTTAAGCCTCTGCCTTCCGCTCAGGTCATGATCTCAGGGTCCTGGGATCGAGCCCTGCATCGGGCTCTCTGCTCAGCAAAGAGCCCGCTGCCCCCTCTCTCTCTGCCTGCCTCTCTGCCTGCTTGTGATCTCTGTCAAATAAATAAATAAATAAAAACCTGTAAAAACAAAAACACATCCCAGCTCTGAACTGGTTGACGATAAATGAAAATGACAGATGAAAACCTTTGGGAAAATAGATTAACAAGAAAAAATGCAAACAGTACCCATCCTTCACACTTCCAGGAGGCCAGGGGAGGCTCTGAGCCGCCTTCCCCGCACGCAGAACAGCCAGGAGACGCTGGGATCTGCCACAGTTTCGTTCTCGCTTTCATTCGCCCGTGCTCATCCCCAGGGTTCCTTATTAGGGGTGTCTGATAGTAGAAGTGATCTCAGGAGTGTCCGAAAGCAGAACCTTCATAAGATAAACTTCCCACTTCTTGGACACCTACTGGGTGCCAAATACTGACATGCAGAATCTATAATTCATAGCAGTACAGAATGTCACTTTATCACCATTTTACAGATGAGCAAACTGAGGCTCAAAAAGGCTCAGAGACTTAACCACAGTCTTGCAAGAGGGATGGTTGGTTCTGGGGATTTGAACCTGGGAGCTGTCCGCAGAGGAGCTGCATTTATAGCTTTGGGGATAAGCTCACCTTGGAAATGAATGTGGATCAAGAAGGCACCTAGAGACTGAGATGTGAGGTGACCCGGAGCTTAGAGCTGGAAAGAGGAAGGAGATTCAGAAGAAGGGACTGAAAACAGAGCCCAGCTGTGATTCCCACCAGGCCACAGAGCCCCCACTGATAATGGGGGAGAGGGTCCAGAGACCAGTGGTCGCTCCCATATTCCCAACACCATTTATCCCCTGGCTCACCTGTCTGCTCAACATTTGGATTCTCTGCACCACTCACAAGCGGTGGGCAGGGCACCGCCAAGGAGCCTACGGGCTGGAGAAGGAAGCTGGCTGTACCAGGCCATTAGGGTACTGCATAGCCGGCCTTCAACATGACCGAGAGCAGCTGGTTTCAATAGGGATCAAGTAGATCCACCCACCACGTCACTCAGGTATATCCACACCTGACTACACAGGTCGGAGAATCCTAATAAACAAAACAAGAGGCCACCAGGCAACACCAAGACACAAAACAGTGAGAAGATCTGGGCACTGTTCTGGAGAAGTTTCTAATCTAGTGGAAGAGCTAAATAAGAACCAAAATCACTTAGAAGCTGTGAAAACAAGGCAAATTCAGGTCATACATAAATATGGTAAAAGTTACTAACGACAAGCCCAGGGGAAATAACCTCCAACATATACTCAAGTGATTTTTGGCAAGGGTGCAAAGACCATATAATGGGCAAAAGAGTGTTTTCAACAATGCTGGAAAAACTGGATGCAAGGGAATACAGTTGGAATGTTTATGTAACACCACGTACAAAAACGAACTCAAGATGGCCCGAAGACCCAAACAGGGAAGAGCTAAAACCGTAAAATTCTTAGAAGAAAATAGGAGGGAAAAGCTCCATAGCATTGGGTTTGGCAATGATCTCTTGGATATGACACCAAAGGCTCAGGCAACAAAGAAAAAGCAGACAATTTGGACTTCATCACAATAAAAAAAACATTTGTGCGTCAGAAGACACCACCAACAGAGCGCAAAGGCGACACACAGAACACACAACACAGAAAAAAGGGAGGAGGGATCCACAAGTCTCGCGTCTCTGATAAGAGACAAATATCCAAACTGTGCAGAGAATCCTCAACCTGACAACAAAAAAGCACGCCGATTCAAAAAGAGGCAAAGGACTCAGAGAGACGTTTCTGCAAAGAAAACATAGCCGCGGCCCACGGGCGCATGCCAAGACGCTCAGCGTCATGAATCGTTAGGGAAACGCAAACCGAACTCACGGAGTATCGACTCGTGCCCATCAGGATGGTCACTGTCAGAAAAACCAGGAGGAGGAGGATTGGAAGCCGGGAGCACGCGGGTATTTGCACGCCCACGTTCACCGCGACACTCTGCACCAGAGGAGAGCCACGCGACGGAAGCAGCTCTAGCGTTCACGGACGGCTGAACGGATCAACGAAATGTGGTCTACACAGACAAAGGAAGATTTCTCATCCTGAAGCAGGGGCGGGGGTCCTCAACTCTTTGCAACAGGATGAACTCTGAGGACACTGCTCTGAGGGAAACGAGCTGCTCACATAAGAGCAAACACCATACGATTCTCTTCTCCTGAATACCTTGGAGTCGTCAAACTCCTGGAGACAAGAGTGGAATGGTGGGTGCTTGGTGGGGGGGAGTTGGGGCCCGGGATGCCGGAGTGAGGCGAGTTAGGGTTTAAAAGGGACAGAGCTTCAGTTTTGCAGGAGGAAGCAGTTCCAGAGACGGCTGGTTGGGATGCTCACGCAGCGATGTCCGTGTACTTAATACCACCGACCGGGATGTTTAAAAATGATAGAGTTTATGTTCTGCCGCGTTCACCAGTTTAAAGAAATAGGGTTTTGTTTTTGTTTTTGTTTTGTTTTGTTTTGTTTTTTTAACAGAGGAGGGAAAAAAGCTCCCTTCCTTCCCCAAAACAAGTGTCTGCTGTCAGTAGTGCCCGAGTACGGTGTGGGAACCCTGTAGTCTAGACCAGAAGGGCCAAGCAGGAACTCCTGGGAGTCTTTGAACAAAGGAGTTAAGGCCCATCATTTCCTCTTCTCCCAGTCCCTCTACAAAGCTTAGCCGGTCTGCAGTGACCTACTCAAAGTCCTGCTCCCACCCACCCTGAAAGGGCAGTGAAGCCCAGTGTGGGACCGGGAGGGCTCCGAAACGCGATCCACGGCCCGCCGCCACTGTGATCCGGCCACAAGGCGCCCAGCGCAGGGTGGGACACTTGGAAGGGGACCGTAACCCTTGTGTGATGGATGGGCCTGGCTGGCGGCAGGTTCTTCCGAGGCCCCTTCATGGAGGTCAGCGTTAGGGGCTTCGAGAGAATGGAGGCTCCGCAGGAAAGAGATGCTCTGAATCCCTTACAACGAATCCCGGGAGAAAGAACCGGGAAGGGCGTCAGGCAACAATGCCATGGGCAGGCCTGAGCCCCAGGGAGGCCGCAGGCTGCGTTCGGATCCAGGGCCAGACAGGACAGCTAGCACCGGGGCTGCAGAAATGGGTCGGAGGCCCAGACAGTCTGGACGACACAGTTTTTCCGTCAACTCTTCCTTCCTCTGGGCGGAGCATGGAAAGCCTGGGTCACGGCTGGGTGAAGCTCGGAGGCTGCTTCCCTGGGAGGAGGGGGTCTCTCCGCACTGGGACGAGGGAGCGCTCCCGTTGCCCCCCAGCCCTGAGAAGAGAAGCGTCTGCGCCAGTTTGGGATGGAGACTCTCCCCTTCTGGGGTCACGCGAGCTACAGCTGCGATGTCGCCTGGCCTTTGAAGAGGATCAGGCTGTTTTGGACCAGTTTCCCTGCTGAGGGGAGTTTTGATGTCAGATCCCAATAGTCAGAAAAATGAAGGCTTCCATTTAGCCTGGGCTTTGTTTGGAAAGAAATGCATTATTTAATGACATTTTGGAAAATATTTCAAATTAAAGGATTCCTGTGATGTTCAGACAGAATAAAGAGTAAATTGCCCTACAAGGGTTGTCAGTGACAGGAAACAAGATTATTTGCTTGCGAAGGTTTTTTTGCTTGCTTGTTTGCCTTCAATATTTATTCTGTATCAGTCTCTTAGATTCTCTTTAAAAAATCGGTCTTCAGATCCGTGTTTACACGGCTTCATCCAGGCAGGACCTCGGAAGCATCCATCGATTTGATCAAATCAGTTTAAAAACCTAGCATATTTTATTGGACAATTGGTCTTGCTTGGTTTTTTGTTTTCCTGCATTGGCTAATTAAATTGATTTGAATTCAACCTTCTTCTGTGTCAGTGAGGACTATACAATTGTCTCCTCTTACTGCCTGACACAGTGACCACCTAGACCACCGCTGCCCTCCGGCCCCAAAGTCCGTGTGTTTGGGGACGGAGAGCAGTGGGAGGATCCCTGGAAACTTGTTTCAGGGGATTAAGGGGGAAAAAAATCAATCAGCAAAGCAGGGGTCCTGAAATTAAAGGCAACACCGAGGCAGATCGCCATCCGCTATAAGATTCCTTGAACTGGGGGCGCCTGGGTGGCTCAGTGGGTTAAAGCCTCTGCCTTCTGCTCAGCTCATGATCTCAGGGTCCTGGGCTTGAGCCCCGCATCCCGCATCGGGCTCTCTGCTCAGCGGGGAGCCTGCTTCCCTCCCCCGACCCTCTCTCTCTGCCTGCCTCTCTGCCTACTTATGATGTCTGTCAAATGAATAAATAAAACATCTTTTAAAAAGATTCCTTGAATTGGTTTTTGCCGTGGGTGCATTTCCACAACAGAGTTAGGAAGTTTGACACTTTTTCTGGGAAACACTGCGGGGAGAGGCCCACTGATGGCGGCCTCTTACCTCTGATGAGGTCTCCTAGACTCCGGGCCTTTGTTCTGCATCACAATAGAGTCGTGAATGAGATTTCATGGTTAGAAGGAGCCCATTAGAAGGAGCCCAAGTCACCCAGGGAAGCAGACCATGGATGGGTCTCTGGAGAAAATACTTTTACATAAACCAAACGGGAGGCCAGAGGTTGCCTAAATAAGCTTTGGAAAAGAATAATTCTGAAATAAGCTGGGACCAATTCTGTGGTATAATGGATGTTCAAAGCGGTCCAGATTCAACAGAGGAGAAGACAGCATCATCAGGGCGCCCAAAGTTAGCAGCTGGGAGGCCATGGGGCCTGCCCACAGGCCCGGTCCCCTCAGGCTGATGCGCGCCAAAGCCTCACCTTACAAGACCATTCTGCAGACTTTTCACACCTGCAAACCAAAGGGAAAAGAAACATCCATTCTAGTGACAGAACCCGATTAATTACAGGCTCCGCTATAAACATTCAGCTGTGTAACTTTGACAGAAAGCAAATTTGTCATCTCGAGGGGAATCTGACATTGTAAATAAATAATCGTGATTAGGATGATAAGCAAACTTCTACCCACTTGAAACCCCTTCATTATGGAGAGAGAGAAAGACAGAGACAGGGTGTACATTTGAGCAAGACAGGGAGTGTTCAGCAAGAAATTAAATGAGTCCCCAACAGACCAGTGGGTGAGCAGTGGTGACAAGCTGCCTCAGGCGAGAGACACCGATTTATCTCCCAGAACCTTCCGGAATGTAAATGGCTTGGATGGGCTTCAGCACCTGCCTTTGGAGACTCCGAGCCTCTTCGAACACTTAAGTAACGTGTTTTTTCGTTTCATTTCACCTAATCTTATTTTACCGTTTGGTGTTCTCGCCCGATCCATGGAGTACTTTTTCTAGAATTCTTCAGAACGAGGTATTCCAGGTGTGCCGGCCACGGTGGTTCTCAGTTGGGAGAGATTCGCCTCCCTGGGGGACACCTGGCAGCGTCCGGACTTTTGATTGCCACAGGTTCGTGGGGGAGGGACGTTGGCTACCGGCATGGGGTCAGTGAAGCCCAGGGACATCCTCCAGGGCACAGAGCAGCCCCTACCAAGAAGCCAACACGCCAGGGCTGGGAAACCTTGACCCAGCAGACCGCACATTTGAAAGCTCTCGGTGGGTTGGATGACAGACCCTCACTGAGCATTCCTTTGCGCACCAGGTTCTGCCTTTAGAAATCTAAGGACTCTTTAGATTGTAAGAGGCAAAACCCAGCTCAGACACAGAACAGGCAGAACAGGCTCTGGTGACTCCGGTCTCCGGCTGGAACCTTTCCTGGACTGAGCGCAGCGGGTGCCTTCGTGCGAACTCTGATCAGACCGACCAGCACGCCTGCAAACCACACGTCGGGGCACAGTCTCTGCTCCTGCTTGATCCTTCCGAAGCACCTGCCTGACGCAGGTAGAGCTTCTGTTTCTCGTCAGTGGAGGTGGAGGAGAAGGGAGCCCGCAGACCTTTGATTTTCTGCTGTCTTCCAGACTTCCCATAGAACTAGTTGGCATCTCTCTGGGGGTCTGGACTCTTTCCTAGAAAAGAATGGTGAAAATCAATGTAATTTACACACAGCTGGAGCTTACACACATGCCTTGTGCAACATAACGCCCCCTCGAGATGTTTTCTGTGCAGCCTTGTCTGTCCGCACAGATACTGAGGGCATCTGTGAGTTCTGGGGCATTTGTAAATCCTAAGGGACAAAGCTGAGGCTTGAGCTAAGCTAGGATCTCCCCCTCGCCCTCAGAAAAAAAACAAAAAAACAAAAGAACTTGTCTTCCTCAGTATCCATTTTTCACTCATGGTCTCAAAATTGCCATGAGTTCTTTAACAATTAGGCTAATACGATTAAAGTGTTCTGACAGTTGCAAAGAACAAAAGGCAAATCACACCCAAGCCCATCACTGCTTCTTCCTCAACCCAAAACTTAAAAACTCTTTTTAAAATTGCCTGTTTTCTGGTGAAAGATGGAGACTGTCCCTCATTGTGTGTGGCTGACCGCTCAGAGGCAAGGAACTTGCACAGCGCCGTGTTTTCTTTCTTTCCAGAGATGACCCCCGCCTCTGTGTCCCAAGCATGTGGGGCAAAGTGACAGATGACGTCCTTCCAGCCTATAATTTAAGACCCTCACATCTGTGTTGAATTTCCTAGTTAAAAATACCTGTGATGTGTTTTGTATCTTTGAGTCTCACAGTGTTCTCAGATGGGGCTTTTGGAGGACTGGAACTTTCTCATCTTCGTGTGCCCAAGGCCGAACGGCTAAACTCAGGGTGAACCTGAGGAGAAAGGCCAGCCAACTGCTTCGATTCCCCTGTCATGTACAAGGAGGCCAACAGCGGGCCACTTTGAAGGGAGTATTCTGAGGTTACATGGGAAGTTCGTAGAAGAGCCACCACAAGTGTTCCTTTTGGCCACGAGGTTCTCCTGGGAGCTCTTCAGAAAGAATCTCCCCCTTCTCGCCACGGCTCACTGTCCCACTACATGCTGAGCTGTGGCTCTGTGAGCCTCTGTCCCTTTGTCTGTTGGGCTCTTCATCCTGGGCCAGAGACGGCTGTGCTGATTCATACTCCGGTTTCCCACAGACCCCAGCTGCCGGCAGCCACAGCCCTAATTCAGAAGCCGTGGAACAAACCAAAGTGAACAAATCATTATGGATTGGAGGTGGAGGCCCCTGTCCACACCGCAGACTTGGGGCCCAGGGGCTGATTTACCTTTGTGTGAGACGGACACACATCCTGACAAAGGGAAAATAGCTACTCGCTCAGTTAGTTCATCCATGTGTCTAGTCGTCGTGCACCTGCCATGGCCTGGGATTCTCCTCAGCTTCCCACAGGCATATCATCAGATCCTCAGAATGACCCTGGGTGACCAAGGTACATGATGGTGTGCAGGGTACTTCAGCTCTGTGGTCTTCTTCCCTCAAACCCACCACTGCAGTCGAATCACGAGGAAAACATCAAATGAACCCAAACAGAGGAACCTTCACAAAACCCCTGGCCGGTCCTCCACCAGCTGCCAAGTTCATCAAAGCCAACTGGCATGAACCAGAGGAGCCTAGGAAGGCCACCAGATGGCCAGTGGCATCCAGGGTTGTGGGACCTGCAAAGGACACTGAGAGAAAAGTGCCAAGATCGGAGTGAACCGTGTGGTTTAGTTACTCGTAACGCACCAGCATGGGCAGTGTTGTCTTAGGTGCGTCGTGGAAATGTAAGATGTTAAAAATCGGGGAAACTTGGGTGGAAGGTTTACAGGAATTTTTGTACTCCCTCTGCAGCTTTTCTGTAAGTCTAAAACAATTTTAAAATTAAAAAGTTACTTAAATTAGAGAACTGGCTACAAAAATCTAACCCTTGACTGTAGGCACTATTAATCGCCCCAGTTGGGTGGGCAAAGGTATCGTCTAGAGCGGTTACGAATCACCGTCTCCTAACCTGATCACCATTCTTACAACTTCTCAGAGCCTGCTCTGGGCTCCCGTTTATACCGTAGCTCCTGAGAATTAGATCATGGGAGGGCATCTCGAGGGGGTAGTTTCTCTGCTTGGACGCACGAGCAACCCGACTCGCTCTGAGGGGAAGCCAGTGAACGCTTCTGCACGGCCTGGGCGCTGGGGGCTTGTGCAGTAATTGGACCGTTCGAGCGCTCCCAAGGGAAACCCTGCAAGATTGATTTAGAGGGATGCTCCCAGACCTCCTCAGAAACCCTCTAAGTCTTAGATGTCTGAGTGGTTGAAAAATAGTTCCAATTCAGCAGGGCCCGGGCAGCAGGAAATCATCTGGAGGAACCTCTAACACCAGCAAGATACCAAACTTTCTGCCTCTCTGCGGAGTCAAAGGCCCACAGCTGCTTCCCATCAGGAAAAACAAACTTTCCTTCTTGGAGCGCCACACTCTTGCGCATGTGCATTGCCGGCGCCTCAAAGCCCTGCTCCCTCACCGCAGTGCCAGGGAGGAAACTCGCACCCTTTGGAGATCCAGACCCAGCGAGCGTTCCCTTCCTCCCGCTCTCCTCGGGAGCACCGGCTGCTTTGCTGAGGTCCAGTGGCCTCCAGCCACCCCCACAGGGATTTTCCGGAAGGCACTCTTTCTTCCAGGCTTTTCCATCTACCGCTGGATTTCCAACAACCCACAGGCATGTAGACTGCAACGGAGCCTGCTGGTTCCACCTTCCCAGCCCCCACAGTCCTTTCCTCCCAGATGATCACAGGCAGGGCTGTGTCCCCGAACATTAGCTCGTGTCCTCGGGCTTCGGAAAGAAGAGGCTCCCACCTCCCTCGTCCAGGCCTGGCTTCATCACGGCTGCAGTGCATGGCTGGCTCCAGCAAGGGAACACAAACCCGGGGGCTTGGCCTAAACTGTGTCTCCAGCAACAGAGCGTCCTGAGTGCTCTCCGTCGTGGAGAACTGCTCCTAGGTGGTGCTCCAGGTGGCGTGCACCCCTTTACCTCTCTCCGCACCCACGTTGGCCAGTCAGTTATAGGACTACGTTACTTATGGTGCTACCTGACCCCTAAGAAAGTCACCATCAACCGTCTGAGCCATAATCCTCTATTTTCTTCTACATCCAACTGGAAGACAGTGCTGCCTCTTGTTTTTTCCCACAAATGCAAGCATCCTATCAACAAGGTTACACCCCTTCCTTTTCGGACTCGGTCACCCTTCTCTGTCATACTTGTCCATCTACACCTTCATTCCAACGCTGTGGAAATCCACCAAATGCTTGTACTACGGTGTGCTTCACACTGACCAGCCGATGGGTGTGAAGTTGTTCCCACGCTGTCGCTGCCGCAAACAGCACTGCCTTCTCTCATAAAAATGTCTCGGCTGGGCGCCTGGGTGGCTCAGTGGGTTAAGCCGCTGCCTTCGGCTCAGGTCATGATCTCAGAGTCCTGGGATCGAGCCCCGCATCGGGCTCTCTGCTCAGCGGAGAGCCTGCTTCCCTCTCTTTCTCTCTGCCTGCCTCTCCATCTACTTGTGATTTCTCTCTGTCAAATAAATAAATAAAATCTTTAAAAAAAAAAAATGTCTCGGGTGGCCTCGTAAACAGGTTTTTGGGGGGCGAATGTCTAGCAGTGGACGCATTACTTGAAAGGGAATGTGTGTAATGAGCACGCCAAGGGCTCCTCCGTGGCCGCGACCTGAGCAGAGGGCTCATCTTTAGGGAGCACGTTCTGGGTGTTGCTCTCCATGGTCTACATTTTTCTGTGCGTTGAACCCTGAGCAGGAGCAGTTCCTACCCCCACTTCACAGATGAAAAAACTGAATTTTGGCAAACGTAAGGAATTTGCCTAAAATTGCATAACTGATACGCACACAGAAAGTGCGGATTTGACTGCAATCCTGCCCAGCTCTGGAGCCTGTGCCTGTCACCCTCCCCGATCCCTCCCAGTGGCTGTGTGTCTTGGAACTGGGAACATTTTCCTAGTCTGCCCTGCTTCCTGAACTCTGTTAATGCCATTTCCACAATAATCGATTAGAAATCAGGGCGATCAGGGTGGGGTTGGATATGAAGTTCTCTTCATCTGGTTTGAATTATTATGAAATCAGGATTATGTTGGTATTTTTCATGCTACATCCCGGAGGAGAGTGATTATTTTCTCTTATTCATTTATTTTCTTTTTCTATCAGCTTCAGTAACTAAATCCACCTCAGTATAACCTTCCGGATCTTCCCAAAATTGCACCGGATGAGGCGGCTTTACTGTGTCCTCAGCAAGTCTGCTCCTCAGGGTGGGTTAGGCGGCCCCACAGGCAGAACGGTGTTTCCAAGGTCTTTATCTTTTGGCCTATTTTGCCCATAAACTGTTGGTTTCTGCAGGGAAAACACATTTCTTCAACACCCCATCAACAAGCCCACATAAACTCTTCCACACACAGAATGCATCAGAAGGCAAATGGAAAGCAAGTTGTATTCTGGAGCTGGGGCCACCATGTTCCTCGGCTGCTGGTGAGGCATAACACTGTGGGAAACAGCAGAAGACTCTGTGGACAAACTAGCTTTACTGTCCTCTCACTCTTGCTTCCCTTCCCATGGCTTCCTCCAAAGACTTCACTTAGAATTTCTAGGCTGCTGAGTGCCAGGCCAGAAGGGTGGGTCTCAATGGAATGACTGTGGGGTCACCGCAGTCACCAGCGCCACTTTTGTGTAGCTCAGAGGAGGTGAGTCTGTTAGGGGTGGGGGGAAGTAGTGAGGAAAGGAAGGTTCTACAACTAGAAAGGATGGCCACCTCTCCCAACAACACCTTGTCTGTTGGGATGGAGGCACTGACAAGTTCAGCAAAGGCATCAGGGACATAACATATAAAATGTTCACCTTGTGTAAGGGAGTATCTCAATGTGGTTTTGATTTGAATCTCCCTGATGGCTAGTGATGATGAACATTTTTTCATGTGTCAGATAACCCTTTGTATGTCTTCATTGAGATACCACCTTACACCAGTTGGAATGGCCAAAATTAACAAGACAGTAAACAATGTGTGTTGGAGAGGATGTGGAGAAAGGGGAACCCTCTTACACTGTTGGTGGGAATGCAAGTTGGTTCAGCCACTTTGGAAAACAGTGTGGAGTTCCTTAAGAAATTAATAGAGCTTCCCTATGACCCTGCAATTGCACTACTGGGTATTGACCCCAAAGATACAGATGTAGTGAAAAGAAAGGGCATCTGTACCCCAATGTTCATAGCAGCAATGGCCACGGTAACCAAACTGTGGAAAGAACCAACATGCTCTTCAGTGGACGAATGGATAAGGAAGATGTGGTCCATATACACTGTGGAGTATGATGCCTCCATGATGAATACCCAACTTTGGTATCAACATGGACGGGACTGGAGGAGATGATGCTGAGTGAAATAAGTCAAGCAGAGAGAGTCAATTATCATATGGTCTCACTTACTTGTGGAGCATGAGGAATAACACGGAGGACATAGGGAGATGGCGAGGAGAAGGGAGTTGGGGGAAATTGGAAGTGGGGATGAACCGTGAGAGACTGTGGACTCTGAGAAACAATCTGAGGGTTTTAGAGGGGAGGGAGGTAGGAGGTTGGGTGAGCCTGGTGGTGGGCATTGAGGAGGCCATGTATTGCGTGGGGCACTGAGTGTAGTACATAAACAATGAATTCTGGTACATTGAAAAGAAAAAAAAAAAGGGTTAAAAAAAAAGTTCACCTTGTAAACCCGCATCCTTCCACCCTGGGAGTTAAAACTTGACCTTCTGAGGTATCAGCTAAGAAACCCAGCACATTCCTATGCATAAAGACAATAGAGCCATTTACAATGCCGGCACTGGGAGTTGAGTCAACCTAGAAGAGTGGGCAGGGATAGGCAGATAGGGCCATCCTGGTAAATAAATACGAGTTAAAAGTGATGGGTACGGTGAATGCCTCGCAACACGGATGGATCGTAACAACAAAGGACTTCATTTTAAAAACGAAGCAATAGGACAAGATATATAGATCATTTATATAAATTGGAAATACACGCACCCCCAAATTTTTTTATGGTAACAGAAGTTAGAATAGCGGTTCCCTTGGGATGCAGGGTGGGTAGTGATGGACTGGGAAGAGCATGGGAGAGGCTTCTGGATGTTGGAGGTCACCTTCACCTTGCTCCAGGAGCTGCATCTGAGTTACAGACGTGCGCTGAAGTCCCCTGAGCAATATACACTTCCAGCCTCGTGCTTATATGTGTGTATGCACATAAAATAATAATACATATTTTGCAAATAATACAAACGAAATGATTAACACCTCTGAATGTTGGGCCGTGGAGTCCAAAGAAAGGGGAGTGGGGTAGGGGGCTAAGTGAGGATGAATGGCTAGATGGAGGGAGGGGTGGGGGGTTGAGAGAGGATTGAGAGAGAGGGATGAATGGATGTGTGGACGGACGGACGGATGGGGGGGTGGGATAAGCTGACCTACGGCCAGTTGGTGGGGAGGTATAATGTCATCGCTCTTGATCCACCACAGTAGGTGCAAGTAGCAGACACCCGAAGCTGACGCCAGCTAGCTTCAGCATTGAACAAATTGATCAGAAGGACATAGGTGAGGCCATAGACCCAGGAAATCGGGCTCAGAAAGCAGGCCAGCCCAAAGGGAACTGAGAAGCCACAGAGCACTTGCGACAGAGACAACCCGAACGCCGGGTCTCGAGCAGGCAGGCTTGAGTCATCCTGGAGACTTCATGTGTCTCCTTCAAGACTCAGAGTGCCGGCGGAGAGCAGACGGCCAGCCAAGCGAGAACATGCGCCAGAGCCAGAGTCGCATGGGCTGGGGAAAAGGAACCAGCACCTCCATTGTCTTGTTGTCCCTGTAGTGACGGAGGGAGACTACACACTAAGGGGACACTACGGGGACTTCCCCCAGAGAGAACGTGTGTTCCCACGCCAAGCAGCCGCTCTGGCCTCTCTGCTCTGACACAGCAGAAGAAGGGGGGAGACGAGAAGAGCAGTTCTCCAGGTTCAGGCGTGAGGCCAGTTCCAGCCATTAAGACCAAGGGCACTTGGGGAACACGAAGGTCTGAGCAAGCCACTGGCTGGAGCAAAACCAGAGAGAGGAGAGGGCCGAGGGAGGCTCAGCATGCGTGCCTCTGTGTGGGACTGTCAAACGTAGGGCGCCCGGCTGAGCAGCTGTGCCCAGACCTGAGGGACGCAGCGGGGGGACCCTGGGCTTTCCACACCCCCAACCGGAAAAGCCCAGGAGAACCAGGACGAGGTGGTCCCCACGGCAAAGACTCCATCAAGTTAGCACTGGGAGAACACGACTCCGCCTGGACCGCTCACTCCCCAAAGCGGGGCCCGGGTGCCGGGCCCAGAACTTTTGGTTCTGGAAAGCAAGTTCTGAAAAGTTTTGTTGAGTTTCAAGATACAATAAAAAACATGTTAACTATTAATGACTTCCTCCGCCCCACTCCCGCCCCGCCTTGCAGGCGCTTTGATTGGATCTGGAGTGTTTCTCCGTGATTTGGGGCAGGACAGGAACGCAGGAAACCGCGTCCTCTCCCGCCAGCTCCCCCCAGGGCAGCCTCTCCGTTCCCGCCGCTATCAGAGGGAAATCCATGGGGTATATGACAGAGCCTTGTAAATTGTAAAGTATTATGCAAATGTAAGTAAGATATCATTATTATCCGGGGTTGTGAAAGTCCCTTGTGGTATTGATGATTTTTTATATGACAAAGATCTATGCTTTTTTCTGTGCTGAATTAATAATTCACTTATGCTAATAAAACAAAGAAATCCAGTTGCCAGTGTCTCAAAAACAATCTTATTTCTTCCCATGAATTCTAATGTGGCTGGGTTTCTTCCCTCTCATCTTTTTTCCTAACTGGCAAATGGAAACAGGTGAGTTGCAAAGTCTTTAGGGTGTTTTCAGCCCAAAAGAGCAAATGGTCTGTGCATGTAAAAAAAAAGGGGGAGAGAGGAACATTCCTCCGCATTTGCTTAACCTCAGAGCTGCAAGGGCTCCGGGCCTCCTCTCAGGGGCAAGCCCTTTGATCAACGACCCACCTTTTTGGTCAAAGCATGAGAGACCCTTGCTGCTGTGACATTTTGCTCCTGCCCATAAACGTGCCTGCCTCCTTGGTCCTCCACGAATGTGTGCTGTGGGCAGGCCCCGCCACCAGGTAAACCACAGGGAGAGCGAGCTGCTCGGTCGCTGAGGATGTCTAAAACCTTCTAGATGATCTGACAGACTCTTCCTCCGTGAGTGACTTCTGGTTCCTAGAGATGTTCTGGAAAGGATTCAGGTATTTCGGGGGTGGTCCGAATCTTACTATTTTCCAAAGCCTCCCGTCTTGAGATTCCAGTGGCCTCACTCTGCCCGCTTCTCGGGGCGCTGAGATGAACGGCTCTTCGGGGATGGGGGGATCATCCCTGCCGGAGAAGAATGTCACATGCTTCAGGGCTGTCCCAGTGCCCCCATTTCCCTGGAGCAACGAGCGTCAGGCATTGCTTTGTGCTCTCTGCCCCAAGGTGGTAGTTCAAAGTCCCTGGGGGCAGAGAGCTGGGTGTAAATGCCAGCTTGCTGCTTCGCTTGTGTGGCATTGGTGAGGCCTCGGTTTCCTCATCTGTAGAATGGGAATGAAAATAGCCTCCGTCCTGGAGGGTTGCAGTGAAAATCTAATGACTTCCCACCTTGGTGTCCATGGTGTGGTCTGGGTCCCCTCGACCCTTTCAAGGGTCTAACTCTATTTTAACAAAAAGCCTCAGGGGCACCTGGGTGGCTCGGTTTGCGTCTATCTTTGGCTCAGGTCAGGGTCTCAGGGTCCTGGGATGGAGCACCCAGTCGGGCTCCCTGCTCAGCGGGGCATCGGCTCTCCCTCTGCCCCTCCCTGCCACTGCTCACGTGCATGCTCTCTCTCTCTCTCTCAAATAAATAAATAATTTTTTTTTTAATTAAAAAAAAAGATAAACAAAACTCAGACTCAGACTCTGTCTGACCACACAGGGGAGATTACACGGAGAGTGATATTGCAACAGACTTTAAAAGTGACATGCAAAAACGATGAATAATACCCTTCTTTTCCCTAAATGCCCTGGAAAATATCAGTGGTTTCCATTAAAAAATACATAATGAGTTTATCACTGCTATTTTTAAATGAGTTAATAAATTATCCTGCATATGCTCAGTGTTAATTTATAACACAATAAATATCGATCGCTATGCTGTAATAGAGATTTTGTAACAACAGCCCTTTAGGGTTCTCCATCATGTTTAAGAGTGTCGAGGAATCCTGAGGCCAGAACTGCTAATACAAGTAAAGCTCTTGCCGAATGTCACCAGTCGGAGTGGGGCTTCCTACTGTCCTTGTTTTAGAGAAAGGCAAACTGAGGCACAGAAATTCAGAGAAGAGGCAGACTCTAGCCCAGGTCCGTCTGAGTCCAAAGACTGTGTGTGTGGCCCGACATTGAGTTTACTCCCCTGCGGTCCTCTGTGCTACCTAGTGACTAGTCGACCATGCCCCGCACGCGGTGGGCACTCTGGAAAGGCCCATCGAGTGAGTGAATCCATGACTGAGCCTCCCAGCTTACACTGTACAACTGGACACATCTTGGCCACCACATGCCTGCATGTGCAGGGGCTAAGACGGGTTTCCCCAGAGCAGGAACAAGCTGGTCTTAATCTCTGGGTCTTCGATGTCTCACAACGGTGGGCTTATAGGAGCTACTTGCTATGCAAATTGGCAAGCTCAGGTGACTGTTGGGGGTCTGTTCTCCAGGGAAGCAAAAGACTTGTTAAAGGAAACCAGTGTCCATACTAGCAATGAACCCCACCACAAAAATTGTGTGGTTTTGTTTCAATACCAGAGGAAATCTCTGGAAGCTTAACAAAAGAGGGCCTTCTAAACTTGGATTCTAAAGAATTTAGATTAATTCAGAAAAGACTTCTTGTCTGTCCCTCATTTTATCTTGACATTAGTGAACTTTTGAAATATCCCTGAAATTTAGACACAATCCACCTTTTGTCTCTCTGACTTTCAGGGTAGAAAATGGCTGAATGTATCCAGAGGTTTTTCTTATTCAAGGCAGATCTGAAATCGATTCAGGCCAGGGCCACCACAAGGGCTTTGCAGTAAGGAAAGTAACGTGTGCCTCGACAGAGGGCTGGCAAGGTAGGGGTTTTCGCCCCCACAGTGCTCACCCCCAATACCCTAACTGCATCGTTTTATGGGGCGGCGTGGTTCTGCTCACGTGCACACACACGGGCTGCAGCCCCCGCCGCGTGAATCCCCCTCTCCGGTACACCAGGTAGTCATTTGAATTTCACATGTATGTAATTGGAAGCTACGTTTCCTCCCGCAGCGCAGGAAACCACCAAGCAGTGACCACAGTGGTGATTAATAATATAGCCTCCCCCACCCCACCCCCCAAGCTCCGAGGTTTAGGGAAGAAGTCAATTAGATTTCCACCTTTAAGCTCCCTGCTGCTCTAAAGCATATTATTTTATTCAATCTGTCAGTAATTTCCCACAATCTGGTTATAAAATCAAGGCACAATCTGGAGGGCTTTTTTCCCCTCCATCCATCCTCCTATAGGTTCTTTCTCCCCCAGATGAAATAGTGATGAAACCTGCACAATGGGGCTCTGATCCTTGGTCATACGCAGCCCTCGCCTGTTCCCAAGGCTGCGGGCTTCTCCCGGCAGAGGACTCTTACTTCTCCGGCCCTGTTCATGTCTTGTGGCAGGTGTGTCCCCCAGGAGGGGACTGCAGCTTTACTTTCTTGGCCACTTGTGAAAATTGAGTTTTCACAGCATGAGGGGTCTACAGACGGTTCTAATCCTTCCTGCTGAGCGGCGTTTAGCTTTGGGTCAGCGGCACAGGCCAAGGCAGGTACTGGGACAGCTGGGACAGCTGGGACCCAGGGGCTCCACGCCGTCTTTAAGCCACCGGTGGTTTAAGAAGTTAAATGTGCTTCATTCTCACCAGCTTCCTTAATTAAAGACCAACATGCATGTCTGTTCCCCGGCTTCCAGCCCCGGTGTGGGATCTGACACTCTGAAGACAGCGCATTTTGAAGTGCTTTTCCCTGATGCGCTCCTTGGTGGACATGGACCACTTTTGTAAGTGCCAAATAAAAGATGACTCATCTACCCTGACCCAGGAATTGGTTTTTTAATTGGATGATCTCCATGGGGGAGACCTCAGCTACTAATTGAAAAGGTTAAGCTTTTCAAACTTTATGTTAAATAAGGACTCAGCCTGCCGAAGGCAATAAGGCAGCCCGGGAGCTGGGGGGGGGGGGGGGGGCACGCCCTGAGACAAGCCTGAGCAAGACCACAAACACTTACAGCCTGCTCTTCCTCAAGCCCAAAATAGGTTGTTTTTCAAATGCTTCTCCACCATTCTCTCTGGCTGAAGAGAGAATGAGGGACAGAGAGGGAGCCCCAGACTCCGAACATGAGTCCCTTCTGGAATTGTATCATTTTCTAATTGATTTTGATTCTGCTCCTACATTAAGTCGGAAGAGAAACCTCTTATTCTGTGAGTCCCACAAGGCACAACACTGGATGGCAGACATCTAGAATCTTCTGGATGTTAAAGTGACCTTTTCCTTTCATCTTTTCAACCAGATGAACACAAAAATTGCAAGGCGATTCCAGCCACCTACTCCTTCATTACAAGCTTTACGGACCGCAGTTCTCAAATCCCACGGTCGACTAACCCTTTAAGTATTTTGTGTTATAGCTTAGATAATCCCCTGTAGATGGTCAGTTGTGAAAAAGTGGCCAGGTTCAGTGGGATGACAAAAACCTAACTAGGTCTGTATGAAATTTTGCACGGCTCTGCACAGTGCCCCCTTGCGCCACATTGAAAGCAGCTGATTTAATCTTAGGTTTGCTCCCATTCTCAAAAACTATACAAACTTCCTGGGCAGGTCTGCCATTCTCATTTTAAACCAATTTCCAGCTTTCCGGTCCCAGAACTTCCCTAGCTCCCCAAACATGGTGTGAAATTTTAGGTTGTACTGTTCAGGATAAAAGCACACTGCTTAACTCTGTCCACGGACTCCTCAGATCCAGCCTCGCCCAGCAGTGTCATAGCCACTCCCCTGTGGCCCACAGGCCACCCGTCTGCTCCTCTCCAGCTCCGCGCTCCTTTACCGGGAGCACCATCACCCTCATCCCAGGTCAGCCTTCTGGGTCCAGCCCAAAGGCTCCCCGAGTCTATTGGTTTCCCCAGATTATTTTTTTCTTTTCTCACCTGGCATAGTCCCTTGTTAGCATTTGTTAAGTTGTAAGTAAATAATATATAATACTTTGTTCAATGACATCTTCTCTACCAGGCTATGCTGGGCAGATGGCAGATGCTCAGTACATATTTGTTAGATAGGAAGGAAGGAAGGACAGATGGACGGACGGACAGGAGGGAGAGGAGGGACAGGAGGGAGAGGAGTGGACGAAGGGGGGAGGGCGAGGAGGAGGAGAGCAGGGAGGGGCGGGAGGGAGGATGGGCCTGGAGTGGAAGCGCAGTGGAGTAGATCCTACGATGTCCCAGCCCAAATCCCCCAGGGAAGGGCCAGAGGGCTGTCTCCAGGCAGCAGTGGTCCCTCCAAGGCCCACTTGGGCCACAGAGAGCTGCTTCCCCCAGGGGCACAGCCCCTCTCCAACGCACCCCATGGGGTGGCCAAGGCTGTCTTTGTATTAGGGCTCAGCCCCCTCCCTCTGCCCCTTCTGTTCCCCTGTGCTACTTTACACAGCTGCCCGTCATCCCAAGGGCCCTCCCAAACCAATCTCCAACACTAAATTCTGTCTCAGTCTGTTTCCAGAGAAAGCCAATCTGAAACTCTCACAAAGCTCTCCTTGCAAATGGACGCTCTCTTAGGAGGAGTCAGCCAGCCCCTAAATCTCGGGTTCCAGCGGGGGAAAATCCTGGGTGCTACTCCCCAGCTATACCTCTAAGATGAGCCATAACAGTTTTGGCAAAAACCTTAGAAGAATGGCCTTTCTGGACCCACCACTGGAATCAGCAATGAGGCATCCAGAAGTTTCTCTCACCTGATTGAAAGTGATTTTAAAAGTAGAAAAAGTCACAGAAAGTATAGCCTGGTGCCTGGCAACATACCAAATACCCAATAAATGTTTGTTGAAACAATGAAAGCTGCTTTTCCCCCTTATTCTCTGTCTCTCCCCTAAGAATTTAAAACCAGAAAAAGAAAATAAGACTAACACATTCAGCCCATGCAGTTATTTTCTTCAAATCACTTGTTTTTAGCACAAAAGGGATAACTACTTGTGATGTATTTTTCCATTATTTTCTTTGTGCAGGAGGTTTTTAAATTAATTTATTCTCTCTCTGCATCAGGTTGTCTTATAATTGAAGATGTGAAGTGTTTGTCTTCCACAGGCTTTCTGGTGATGTCTTTCTGCTGTTAGCGTCTTCTTTGTCTACGCTCGTGATCCCTGCCAAATTGCCCATGGAGCAGCAGCTCAAGTACATAAATTAGAAGACCACATAGGCGCTGCTAACATCACAGCCTGTGATGTCTGTGAGTCTAATGTCTTAGGACAGAAGTTTCCTTTTTGCAAAATAAACACAATCAAACCTTGGTTAACTAGAACAATTAGGAAATGGGATAGTCCGGATAATTTCATTATCTGGGTAATTTCCAGTTAACTAGGAATTGATCAGTATTTTCAAACTCTGATGCAGAGAATCTTTTTAAATAATGTATTGCTCTTCTTTGCACTTTTAGCAAGGATGGTAGAACAAAATGGAACATTTCAGAGGCAGAAGGTGACCGTGTCATGGCAAGAATGTTGGACTTCAGGGCTGAAGCCCAAGTGTTAGTCATGGCTAACTCTGACTCAAGCCAGGACAAAATCCTCTGGTTCTCAGTTTCCCCTAAAAAGAAGAAAGCTCAAGCCAACAAGCTGGCTCAGCTCAGTCAAATCCAAAAGCTTCCCGGTACCGACATCAGTATCCATATTCTTTCCTTCCTTTTGGCTCTGGAGACCATCTGAGAGTTTGGGCTGCATTCACCCTCACAGGAAAATCCAAGCTTTTGATCTAGAAATATTTCCTGAATGTCTACTCAATACTCAAACACCTGTTCACATGGATTTACCTTCTCATGTCCTGGTTCTTTCTTCTCAAGGAGGAATGCAGAGTAGAAAAAGCAAATGAGATTCAGGGTAATCGGAACCATAACCAACAGATGGCCTCCTGTGTGCAGACTCTGGAAGCACATCCTCATGCACCTGTGATGCTGTGGAAAGTCTGCTGGCCTGGGATGTGGAGCCTGGACTCTACTTCGGGTCCAGTGTCATCACCATTATGAGGAGCAAGCTGTTCGTGGGTCTCTCGTGGACTGTAACCTCACATGAGCCCCAGGCGCTCAGCTTAGTACCAACAGCTCGGTGGACTGGACATTTTTGTGCGGGGCCGGCCCATGCCCACCACAAGACATGCACCGCAGGATGTCGAGCCGCATCCCTGGCCTTCACCGCAGCACCCCTCACCCCAAGCTGAGACATCAAAACTGTCTTCAGACACTGTCCAATGTTCCCCTCTTGCCCAAGAACCCTCTTTTGAGAACCATGCCTTTAAGGGTGATCGTTTAACCTCCAAGAAAAAGAATCCAGGACTCAGATCATCAAGAGGACTTTGATGGTTTCTGTCAAGGGAGTTAGGTCTAAAACATGCTACCGTGGGATCCAAGAGGCATTATCAGCATGAAGTCGCCATGCCTGGGTCAGGATATGCCACGGACACTGAAGCGACCAAGAAAGTAAGCACAAGACTCATGCGACCACTCTGCAATGCTCTCTGACCGTGCGAGAGAACTGAGGTGGCTGGCACAAAGTGGCATAGATCTTAATGTAGAGGATGACTTCTCCTGCTTTACTGAGGACAGGAAGAGAGAAACGTTTATTTGCCTTAAATGTTTTGAATTGGGGTGAGATAGACACTCTTTAATATCTCCTTAGCACCACCTGAGAGTATATTGTTTACATATTCGTCTGTCTGGTTGGTTAATGGACACTCCCTCCTCCCAAATTAAAGCTCCATGGAGCCTGACTTTTTCAATCTTACGTCCTCATATGCCTACTGCATACTTAAGCACGGGGTAGATATCGGCTGAACAAACAGGATGGAGGACATCATGGAAAGTGTTGGCACACTCTGAAATCGGTGGACGGAAACTTTACGCTTTTGTTCATCTCTGATAAGGAGCATCAGGGCTGGGCTGAATCACTCATCTGCGAGTCTCTCCTTCCTCTCCCTGCGGAGCAGTGAGCCACTTCCCAGGCTTACTTAACAAATGCGCGCTGGTACCCGCTGGGAGCCAGGCACTGCTCCAGCTGCTGAGGACACCCAGATGTAGATGCTGCGGGCTGTGCTCCAAAGAGATCCCTCCTGGACTACGTATGTGGCCATCTCATTTCCTAGCTCACCAGCCCTGCTCCACTCATTCTTGAACAAGAGGACCTTTTGTGTAGGTCCTCCATGAATGGCCTCTACATATGTGCAGGAATCCTTAGAGCAAACGTGTCTGACTAGAACACTAGCATATAGGAAAAAAAAAAAAAAAAAAAAAGCCTGGATAGCCAGGCTTTCATTTATAAGGGTGTTGGCACCTCATTTCTGCCAAATTACATCTCATTTCACACTACGTACTCACAGAAGACGACCAGATCTGCACTGTGGCCAGAGATAGGACTATGTCACTCTGCTCCAGATGCTACACATACATATAAAACCACCAATTTCTTACAGGAATCTATTCACTCACACATTTATGCAGAAAAACAATTCATGTACTTCTGGGAAGGAATCAATCATAAAGGGTGCTGAACTTGCCTCTGGGAGGGAGACTGAAAGCAGAGATGTCTGTCACAGCTGGAGACCAAGGTCCTAGACGCCACAGGGCAAGTCTTTCTGCAATTCATAGCCCAAAGATCAACAGGCTGTCACCAAGCAGGAGACTGGAAGCTGCTCTCCATGGTTCTTGGTGCAGCCAAATCCATTCACTTCAAATCCAGGAGTATGGAGACAGGTCCTTGAGCAGAAGCAGAATTGAGGATAGTCCTTGTGGTTGTGCATGGATTGCAAACTGTGCCTTCCTTGTACCACGTGGTACTCACCAGCCACCAACCTATCGACCAACCCAGCAACCAAACACCAAAACAACAAAAAATGTACAAAAAATGTATCACAAAACATGATGTGACTATTCCTTTGCAGCTGAAGGATGCCATAATCCTTTGACTTGGAATGACAATAGCTCACCTATGAAGTTTGACTGATGAAAGTTATCTGACAAACCTACAGGTCTACTTCTGGTCACCAGTTCATTTGGCTTGGAGAAAAAATGGGGAGAGAGCTGTGCTTACCACGAACTAGAATAGCTAAAGAAATTAACAATGCATGGACCTTTCAGATTCACTCAATGCTCCCGCAACTGTGAGGGCTATACCACTGGCAGTGTAAAGATGGTATTTAACTGGTACATGGATGAGTAATTTTTAGTAGTTTCGTTTGTTACAGATCAGAAAATAAAACTATCTAATTCAGGCTGAGATTTCACAGATATTATTTAGGGTAATAATCACTTCTTTGAGACAGGGATGATAAAGAAGATGTAATACACAAGCACACACGCGCGCACACAGTGGAATATTATCCAGTCATAAAAAAGAATGAAATCTTGCCATCCGTGACAACATGGATGAACCTAAAGGATATTATGCTAAGTGAAATACATGAGACATAGAAAGACAAACACCATACGATTTCACTTACATACAGAATCTAAAGAACAAAAACAGATACTCTAAAATACAGAGAATAAACTGGTGGTTGCCAGAGAGGAAGTGGGTAGGGGTTGGGGGAAATAGGGGATTGGGAGGTACAAACTGCCTGTTATAAAAGAGTCAGTCACAGAAGAGAAAAGGACAGCATAGGGAATACAGTCATTATTATTATAAAAATGTTGTGTGGTGACAGATGGTGACCACACTTGACATTGACAATTGTATAAAACTGTTGAATCACTATGTTGTATACCTAAATCTAATGTAACATTGCACGTCAACTGTATTTCAACAATAAAAATTTTCTTAAATAAAAGCATGTGGAAAACAAGATGAGTTAAACACAAGTATTAAGTAAATAATACACCCATATGTGGACACATATGGCAAAAAGCACTAAGATGATTCCCAAATGATTGAAGTTTGGAAATCATGGGTTAATTTATTACTATTAGAGTTTGACAAGTTAGCCAAAAAAGTCTCAGAGCCATCAATAAGTATATCTGTGCCTTCCATGTTTCCATTCGTACTTTTTCTCTCGAAGCATTGTGTCTCCATTGACTTAAAGGGCCTTTAAGACGTATAGAAGACTAGTGTTGTATCGGTATGTAAAAGGACTCCACTTATTCTTGTGAAGAATACATGGACTATCTTCATAAGGAGGTACTGTTTTGAATTAAGAATTTTTTTCTATTGATGAATAATATTAAATATCAAAGAGACATCAATTCTAAGGGGGGGAAGTTTTGGATTATTGCACTGTGGATAGTGCCCTCATGTGGCTTCAAAACTTCGCTACATTTAAGAATTTAAAAACACGTTTTTAAGTTAAGAAGTCTAAAATATGGCAGACGATGACAAGTGAGACATGTGGGAAACGGAAACAGCACAAGAAAATGTGGTAATCTGCCATTAGCCAAGCTTTTTGTTGAGTGGAATGGGATACCAATATGGTGAACAGGATGTCTGGTTAACTGCTTGGGAGTAATCAGATATCATATTCATACAGGCTACTGCCTGTGATAGTTTGGGCTCAAATGTTAACAAATCACACAACACATTTTTCTTTTCAGTTTTATTTTTATCAAAACAAAATAATTTAACTATATAAAGGAGATAAATTTCAACAAACATCCAAGAGGCCAATAGCTTTCCTGATTATGAACAATCAAGAGAGGAAGTTTTGAACAGTTGACTGCATATAGGAGATGCTGAGTCATCCTCTAGGGCTCCAAGTGACAGAGATGGGCTATTTTTCCTGGCTCCTTTTCTTCCAGTGGTGAAGCAATATGGTCAAACGTTCCTAGACTTCTTCACATCGAATGACATTATGTGCCCACATAAATACAAAAGCCATGGGTAAAGAGAACTGTACAGGTGCAAATCTAGCACACAAGATTTTCTGGGTCCTGACACCTATATTTACTGAGTTCTGAAAGATAAAAACAATGTAATTGTGCTTAAATATCAAGAAACGTAGTGTTTCAAAAGCCAAAGAGAACTCTGGGAATCACAACTGAAGTGAGGAAAAATACACAAATCTGTTCGCTGCAGTCGTAGACATCCGATCGCCACGGAGCCGGGCAGACCATTTTCTCCTCACCGTATTAAATTATGTCTGCGGAGTTGAACAGCAGCACATTCCAATAATGATGACAGTTTCCATAACTATAAAAATCTGCTGCACCAGGCAAATTTTGTGCAAAATGCAAATTTCTATGCTGGGGAAAAAATGAATAATGTGATCATTCTAAGTAATGAATGTAAATGCAAGGAAATACTTTTTGGCACAAGGCTGCAACTCGTTCATCTTTCATGCCAAGAACTGTGGTCACAATGCATTCTCGCAAGGCTACTCTTCCCATATCTTCCTTAGAAGAGGGATTTTAGGAGGAGAAAGTATAACCTGCCTGCAGTTACCCATCATGCTACTGGCAGGTTTGATTGGAATCAGAGGCACCCCACCCATCTTTTTTTAATCTCTTGGCAAATGAACCATAGGTTCTCTTGCGTTGTGAATCGAAGGGATATTCATTCATCCAGTCTCCAAGGTCATACATGCATAACAGAAGGGATGTGCTCCACCATGCCTTACAAAAAAGAGGATCCAGGCTGTCTGTTAAACACCATGTGATTTCAAAAGTCACTTAATAGTCCAGGCTGCCAAGGAGGGAGGTAAAACCCCTTTCCTTCATGCATTTCTGACAAGGGATGTCTGGCCAGGTGTAGGTACGGCTGGAGAGAGAAACCGGGTGGTGAGCCTTGAGTATAACGAGTCATGGCACCTGTATACCTAGCCCTGAGAGAACAGCAAAGAATTCAAAGTGCACTTGACTTTAGTCTACACCAGAAACCCTGAAGTGGAAGAAGCTGAGCACCAACCGCTTCAGACCCTCACCTGAAGGTACAATGACATTAGCAGCCCTCGGGGGAGGGGCAGTCCGCCATCTGTACACTCCAGTTTGCCTTGTTCTGAAATCAATTTGTTTTCCCTTCGCCACTACACAGTGAACACCTGAAGAGTAAAAACTGTAGCAATTATCAATTAATAATATTTAAATTTTATTTTCAATAACATAAACTGGGTTGTAGACTGCTGATAAATGTAGCCCAGGGACAGCATTTCTCTTTAAGCCCCCCCACAGGAAAATTAAGATTTATAAAATCAGAGAGTATTTGTTGCTTTATAAAAGGATTCTTTTTTAAAAAAGAAAAATTATACCTTAGGATGATTTCCAATAGCCAATTTCCCTAGAGTCACTCAAAATATTTTTTTTAAATCCATTGGAATATAGCTTTTCACAATACATGCTGATATAAAGTGAGGCACCCTTGTAAACACAGCCACCCATTGCAAATGACCAGCTGACAGGATGGCTTAGCAACCTGCTCGCCCTGCTAAGACACACATACAAGGAGCCAGAGAGATGGAACCAATGTCCTACCATACTGGATCCAGGCTGGGATGTGGCAGCCAGCAGTGGTGGCTCTCAGAAGGACACAACTTCCACCACCATCTGAAGGCCAGTGCTATTTGGAACTGCGACTTACTGATATAGATCAGCAATCTCACTGACAGCTTAGCAGCCACCAGGAAAAAAACATCTGGAAGATAATTTTCTTCCCCTAACCACGGCGTCTCCAGAGTAGTCAATTCAGCCCATAGACATGTTGTCTTCCCTCACATGGTAGTGTTCTGGGTTTGCTTCCAAGTTTTGAATTACGAGCCAAATGTATAAACTGGATGACTGTACCCCCAAAATCTGGAACTCTAAGGAAAAAGAAATCATATGGAGCTTCTCTGAGCTCATGTTCTTCATGGCAATACTTGGCTGAAGATGTTCATGCTTCAGCTCTCCATGGTCCCCCCTGAAATGTCTTGTGGGGGGCCCTCCCCATGGAGGCCACCTCAGAGCCCCCAAACCTCTGTAGGTAAAGGAGAGAAAGTTCATCTGACAAGGACTGGAGCCTGGAGACAATTCCAGCTCATCTGGTCCAACTCTGATTCTCAGCTGGAGAAACTGAGGTGCAGAGGGCTTGTGTCTTACCCATGATTTCCCAGCTCAGTAAGGACACGGGTAGGCTTTTTACTCTCCCTCCAAGACTCAGCCACTTTCCTAGACCTCCTCTCTCATTACAGGAGCATGGAACATTCAAAGGTAGATAATCACCACATCGCTTTTGTTTGGTTTAAGAAGTACACAAAGAACAAAACGTACACAAAGTGAGTACCTAGCATCCTTTCCCCTCCCTTCTTACGGTTTCCTTGGCTGGGCTTGAAATCACTTGAATATTTATGAGTGCGTCTCATATACGCTAAGTCACCAGGGGAAGCTGGTCTTGTATTGAAGTTTCCTATGAATAACTCCAAAATCAGAAAACTCATGTTGACAATACTTGAAACTTGCCCATCCTCAGTCCCAGACAAGGACACGTTAAGCGTGTTCACGTGTGTGAGATACTGTGCATTGCTGCTGCTCCTGAAGGTTCAAGATGTCACATATACTTCATCACATCAAAAGCTAAGCCAAAAGAGCTTGGCTATAAATTTCAAATTGTACAAAATCATACCAAAAGCAAGTATAAAATTTTTTTTTGAAATGCAGCAGTGTAAATCTCTTTAAGTTTTTCCTCTCCCATTTAAGGAGAAGGAGAAGAACTCTTCGCTCACTGAGTTGGCTGACGTCGATCAACTATTTTCTTCTGCACAGGGGCGCACTGGCTTGGAATACGGGGGAATTTTATCTGTACTGTTCTGACTTGCACAATACAGAGGCTGATTTAATTTGACAGCAAAGTAACACCAAGCCCCCAAAATAAAATTACTGAGATGTAAAACAGCGTCAAAACTCCAATTAGTTTTGTATCCTTGAAGCTTCTGGAGGAAATCTAAAAGGCTCCCGTCACGATGAGCAGGCATCAATTTAAGCTGAAGAGATTACTAAAATGTAACCCTCTAATTGAAATTGCTCAGAGCACAATATGACAGAAAGAATCAGAGAAAAATAACTGAATTTTTCCCCCTCAAAAAATGACTCATTACAGAAACTGTTCTATTAACTTTTAACACAGCGTTCCTTTGCAAGAGCTAAAAAACCAAGGGTTTCAGAGGTCTCAACAGAAAAAGCACCGGGCCCAAGAGCAGTGCATGCTTGTGTCGCTGGATCACATGTAAGCTTTGACCACTGGCGGAACATTTAAGATAATCAGCATTTCACCAGATCATAGGCGTTTTGGAGTATATTTACAACTTCCACTAAGGACGCAAGTTATTCTAACCAAACTGCAGTTTGAATGAATCTGGATTTTGTTTCCAGAATGAACAGATGTATCTTGATGCCCCATTCATACCCATTTCCTCTGCGAGCGACCCCGATCACCCACGTGTGCTTACCACCTCTGAAGCAAACCCTCAGCTCACTGACGGAGGAAGTCGGTCCACTGGACTCTACAGGTTCACTTGCACATCACATGCAGACCGGCTGTCCTGGTTAACGCCACCTCATGGACGAGGCAGTGGGCACGACGCAGAGGACGCGGCTGGGAGGCGAGTGCGGTCTTTGTGCACCAAGCATCCCGGACTGGGCTCCGTTGCTCCCTTTGCCCTTCCTGGCACCTGGTATATCGCAAGGGGGCCGGGGGGATGCGGGCTGCAGTTGGCTGGGGATGCCTTGGAAAGATCCCCAATGGCTTTCCTCGTAGGGAGGTGCTTGGTGAAAGAGTGTTCGGCTGTCCTGCCAGCCTGATAGCATCTGGGCTCCGACCCCAGGCTCAGAAGCTTCACATCTCTATCACTAACCGGTCCTCGTCGTCACTGCTGCTGTCACTGACCTCCACTCGAGTCTGCTTTCTCAGTCCTTCCAGACCCCTCCTCTTGACAGTCTTTGAAGGGACTTCGGGAGCTTCTTTGGGCTGCCCTGGGTTAGAAGTAACCACACGGTCCTTTAGAGCAGTTAATCCAGGGCCTCGACATTTCCCACCGTCTTTTCCTAAGGGAGGGCAGGGGGCTTTCCTCTCCCCACACCTGTACTGTCCCCCGGTAGGAAAAAACATCTTGTGTTCCCCTTCCTCTTGGTATGAACTAGCCAAGCCTGGTCCTAAAGCTGGTATTTCAAGATGAGTTTTTCCAGCTGACCCCAGCAAAACCAAACCTGAAATTCTTTGCCCAGATGAAGGTCTCCCTGGCAGTACTGGTGGCGACACGCCCTCCGCTCTAGCTTTTCTGTCTGGGGAGCTTTGTATCAGGGCCTCCCCTGCAGCCCTGTGGTCTTGTGGCTCTGCACTGTGAATCCCCAGGGCTGTGTGAGCTGCTCTCTCCCCCAGAGCACACATGGCACCCACAGAGGGAGCAATATCCTTGCAGGGGGAGGTTCCTTTGGACTCAGGGGAAGAAGGTTCTTGAGCATCTGAGAAAACGTATGGTTTCAGATCCACGGAGACTTGCTCCTGGGAGGGCAGAGGCTGGGGCTCCAGCAAGCCCGGGCCGAGACCTCCGCCTCGAGACAGGAGGCTGTCATTCTTAGCCGGGGCCACACAGGACTTGGAGTGCTCTGACCGTCGTGACCCAGCAGCAGTGTTCCGAGGGCAGCGGTCACCGTGCCCACCGGCAGCTGGAGAAATCGCCTGCAGAAAAAGTGCAAAGGAAAATAAATGGGGGAAGAAAGGTTAATTGGTACAAAACAAACAAGCAAACAAAAACCTTGTGGTCAGAAACGTGGTTCTCAATGAAACTAGGTCTTGAGTTCTTAATGATTCTTTACCAAGCGTGAACTTCAACAGGATGCCCTCCATCAGTTCCCATTAGCGACTAACCGATGCATTAACTCGAGAAGAACCCCTTGTTGAGACAAAATCAGTCACTGAGATTGCCAGGTGTTTTGATCTGGCTTTATGAAAAACCCAATCGCTCAATTATCCCCCTAGTTCCAAGCATCTGATGCTAGATTACCATGCTCGTGCGGTAGACGTTACCTCAAACTTAAGTTTTTCCAGAGAAGCAGCTTCGAAGTGTGGTCTGGATTAGCATTTTTGTGCTTTTCAACCCACACCCAACCCCTCCACCCCCAATCCTGCCTGGCGGTGAAGCCATGTCACAGTGATGTCGGCACATGACAGCATCTCTGTCCTACTCAGGGACTAATTAAAAGCGTAGTCAGGATTTGAAGTGATCATCCCATTCTTCCGCGCACCGTGTCTGCAGGTGTTTGTGCACTCCTGGCGTTTGTGTGTTTGTGTGCCAGGTGGTGGAGGGGGCTCTCTGCCTCCCAGGACACCAACGACAGCAAGCGAGACCCATTAATCCAGACAACCCACGGGCAGAGAGCTCAGAACGTGGTCCCCACCTTCATGGTTACATGGTCTATTCCACTGCCAGCCCGTGAACTTGTGCTGGGAGAGAAGCTTCCCGACGTTTGTCTGGAGCCATCCTCCTCCTCCTCTCTGTGCCCACAACCAGCAGGCGATCCCGAAGAGGCACGAGATGGCTCCTCCTGCAGATTCACACCTAAAATGAGGAGGCACACTTACACACACCGAAACTGATAACATCAGCAAACAGGGGTTCCCTAGGACTCTGGCTTCCTGCGCAGCTCGGGGCTCGTTTACCAGAGTCCTCCACAATGTGCGCGGGAACACAGCTTACTGTGAACCACTTCACACAGCCTAATGAAACGTTTCCACTTTGGCTAAGAAATGGTAGAACCAATTCCCTAGGCAGAAAAATCCCTAAATCACATACATTAAAAAAAAAGGTCACATGGATGTTTTTCAGCAGCACTATCTTCCCGGCCACGTTTAGGTCAGGTTAGGTTCACTTCAGGTTGGCGGGAATTCTCTGGTCACGCAACCAGGATGGAGGGTGGAAATTTCCGTCTCCATGGAAATGGGATTTTGTCTCCACTGGAGCATGGGGCAGCAGGAAGCCAGGTGGGTTTTGGTGTTGCTGTTGTTTGGTGGCAGTTACTGTGACCTGGGTGGGCAGAGGGCACCGAAGAGGAGACCTTGACAGCATCTGCCACACAGCAGCGTCCTCTACAGGGAGCAGCTGCTTCCCCTCCTGTCTCCCCCGCACACACTCTCCTTCTGTCACAGGGGCCTGGGATACGGGTCAGAAGGACCACGGAACTGCAGAAAGGACGGATTCCATCATGAGAGGAGATCAGAAAATATTCTAGAATGGCTGCACCACCAGAGAAAAGCATTAGATCCCCTTTCAAATTTGCTTTCCTTTTGATTAAAATTACATATGCACAGACTTTCAAAAAGTCCAATCTTTCTACTTATTAAGAAAAATAACAGTGCTTGCCCACCCACTCACCTTTACCCACTTTGGATTCTTTTGATATTTACCTACTTCACTTTAATAATATGCTTACTGCAGTACTTCTTGATTACTTTTTTCCAGTTTGGAGGAGAGTCTATGGCTCCCCACGAGGGAAGGCAAGCGCTCACCTCTTTCTCCAGCACTCCTGGATGCAGAACCTTCGTTCCCCCACCGCGACCTGCCACGTGCGCACACTGCCCACTCCATCTCCTATCACAGTTACGTAACTATGATGTCATAATGTCGTTTAGGAGAATATTCAGTGTTTACATATCAGGACCGTGTCTCTCACTGCTGAGCCATGTAATGTGGCGTGACTACACGGTCTTTCTGGCCAACACTGTTTCTCCTCAAGTGAACAGCTACCTTGTTTTTAAATTTTGCTTGGTTGCCCATAGGTCTACTACTAAAACCATCCTCCCGCCTCTTTCGCAATTGTCTGAGGTTTTCTTTCATTTCCTTATAAATGAAAAAATCTCTTTTCATTAGAAAGATCTCTTCAAATTCTCTGACCTGCCTCCAGAGGCGCACTGCTCCCTGGGCCCACTGTGTGGCTGTGCCCCCAGATCTCCTTCACCCCACTGTGGCGATTCTCCTCACCTACGTGGCTCCTGGAGCCCCCCACTTGTTTCCTTGCTTTCCTAATGCAAAGCTTCCCGCGGCTTCGTGAGAAAGGGTGCATGAAATACAATTGTTCAGACTTCAGTCTGCCACTTGTTGGGGTATAACATTCTGAATTAGAATTCATTTGCTTTCAGAATCAAAGACACCATTCTGTTGAGTTCTAGTTGTTAAGAAGTCTGGAGCCAACATGATTTATGATTCACGAACCTTTGGGCAAAACCTTTTTGTGTTTTGTCTCTCTGGAAACTCCTAGACTCTTCTTTGTTCAGTGTCTCCATGGTCCTGCGTCTATTTTCATTCATTGTCTGGGCATTCAGTGTGCCCTTTCAAACTGAATCATGTCCTTCAGTTTTGGGAAAACATGGTGCTGTTTCTTTGATATTTATTCTCCGGTTTTCTCTTTCCTCTCTTTCTAGAACCGCTCTTGGTAAGTTACTGGGCTTCCTTGTCTAATCCTCTTTTTCTTGTCTTTTCTCTCTTATATCCTACTTGTCTTTTTATTTTACTTCTGGAATTTTCTATTCCAACTCTTCATTTCCTATTTCTGCTATTAGGTTTTTTAATTTCTAAGAGCCCATTATTATTTCCTTCCTTAGAGCACCCTGTTGTTACCTCATGGCTCTAGTATCTTCCATTCTGTCTCTGGCAATATTGATAATGTTTTGTTGCCACTGCTGAAGTTTGGCTGAAGTTCTGGCTGAAGTTTGCCTCTCCCTAACTGGTCTGTCTTCCAAGTTCCTTTTGTTCTCATTTGTTTTCACCTTTACCTTTCAGAGTAAAGCCTGCCTTGAGGTATCCATCAAGCAATCTCAAATTTCCACCCACATCTAGCAAACAGGCACTGCACAACAGACTGTGAGCTCTTTACAGGGGCACTTGGTCCACTGGGGCCACCCTGAGGGGGGCAACCTGCTTGCCACATTTCATTGGGAAGCCCTGAAATAATTCTCTGGGCCTTCCACAAGGACTGGATGGCTTCTGTGTGAGGAGTCCTCCAACCTTCTGCCTGGAAAGTACGATCTACTTCCTATATCTCGAGGGGTAGGTTACCAGATTAGCAAGTGCATTAATCCTGAACAAATCAAGTCTGAAAATCTATAGGAAAGTACAACGGTTTGGGGAAGGAAGTAGTCATTTTTCCTTTAATACAATTTTCACTTGAGCACCTGTGCATCAACATAGAACCCGACTCTTGGTATTCCGTTCATCTGCTCATCAAACATGTCTTGGACCTGTTCAGTGAAGCAGGCGCCATGCTGCTCGGCCCCGAAGCACTGGACAACAGGGTGAAGGAGTCCCGGCCCCCGAGAGCCTCTGCTTCCGTGGGGAAGACAGACGAAGGCCGGTCAACTGATCATATCATTTCCAGTTGTGCCAGGGGTGGAGGAGGAGACGATCACCCGCACACGGCGGGGCGATCGCAGGGGGGCTCTGAAGGAGACTGATGGTGAACAGGGAGGGGAGCACATCCCCATCACCGTAGCAGGGCTCTCACCGAGAGCTGCAGTCAGTGGGGGGCGCAGGACAGGAGTGGTAGGCGGGTCACTGCTGCCCATGACCGAAGAAGGTGTCTCTGAAAAACCAGTATCTGGAATGAAACTTCCAGGTGAGAAAGAACCAGCCCAGGATAGCCATTCCAGGTGACAGAGGAACAAATGCAGAGACCCTGAGGAGGGAAGGAGCCTGGGGTGGGGAACCAGTGGGAGGCCATCGTGGAGGAGGGCAGTGAGCAGGAGCGACAGGAGACGAGATGAAGGTGGGGCAGCCAGCAGGGACCCAGACGTTGTTGGATGCGGGCAGCTGTGGAAAGGGGCTTAGACTTATCTCGCAGTCACTGTGAAGAAACCAGTTTCCAGTGGGGGGGTCCCCATCTTCTCAAGATGCATACTCGCCTGCTGCCCAGCCACCGGGGCTTCCCAGGGCAGTCCAGTGGCCAGATGAGACAGTTAGCAAAGGCAGCGGATGTTGAAATGGAGAAAACACGTGGATTCCAGCTAGATTTTCACTCCCCCACCATGAAAAATCACCAAAAGATAATAATGATGAGAAACGTTTCTCCAGCCCCCCTGCTCACCAAGCGCAAGCACCTCAGCCTAAGTGGATTAAGCTGGGTCCCCACAGTGACAAAACAACCAGGCAATTCATTCAATTCAGTGAAGAAGGAAAACCAATTAGTATAGAGAAAATAATCAGATTGGCCAAATGTCTTCTCAGCAGGCTGTTTGGGTTTTGAAGCTTAACGGAAAGGCCATGTGCACATTTGACCAATACTTTCTGACTCATCTGAGAGCATGAAGGGAGAAAATCCATTGATTTAATTTGCTTTTGACCTACAGTCTACAGAGAAAAGTGAGTTATCTTTAATAATTGTGAAAAATGCCCAAATAATGTCACTGAAGTGTGTTAAACTAATTTGGATTATTGAAGAAGGATGCTAACTCACTTTTAAATGAATGGCCCTTTTCAAAAAGTAAGTGGCGCCCTGGCCAAATGGTAAAGCACAGAATGTGGTCCTGTTTGGGGCACAGCATCACTCCGTGAATCACTTCCTACATCTTCAGAAATGACGGAGTCTGCCTTCTTCACACAGTCTTCAGAAATTTAACCGCTCTCACACAATTACGTGAATCTTCTTAAGAAAGCACCTGTCATCTGAGCTCCGCGTGCCGTTCTGTTCTCCCCCTGATGAGAGGCTGTGCTTTTAATCATTTCCCTCAGAAATAATTGCCAAGCCACGTTGAGAGGAAGAGACTGCTTAAAACGTTGTAGCAAATTTAAATTTAGCCATCTTGAAAAGGCTACCAGAAACTGTAAAATAATTAGAGAGAAAATGGAGTGAAGCAGGCTGATGAAACTCACAGAACTATCGACCTCTTCAGAGCCAAGCCTCCTCCCACTGTCTCAATCCCTGGGCTTTATGGAAATGCTAATAAACATATTACTCAAATATCATTATCAATGATAATGCAAGTAAACGGATACATCTCCTTCGGTTGCCCCAATACACCAAAAACTCCATTAATCTGGAGACCAGACTCTGAATTGTGTATGAGGAAGGGGTCAAAAGAGTCCACTGTGTTGGGCTTCTAAGCAAGGTACAAGCATCAACAAAAACACAGGCGTGATCTCCACGACTCTGAACTGATCTGAGATTGAACTGTTTAAGAGCATCGCTATCACAGAAGGACGCAGTGTGTTGGTGAGAAAAATGTGCAGTGACTTAAGAAAGGCCAGGCAGAACTTTTCAAGTTCTGCCACTATATTGGCAGATGTTTGCTCACTTATTCAGATGTTCACTGAACCCATTTTTCTGAGTCCCTATTTGTTGGGCCCATACACAAACCCATATCTGTAAGCCTAACTATCCAGTGAGCCCAGGTTTACCGAGCACAGAGTCCAGCCAATACTCGTGTCCAGAACCACGCCGAGCACAGGCAATGCATTCAATGGCAGTCAAGGCAGACACCCTCATGCAAATTACCGTCTAATGGGGGAGAGATGCAGCCACCACAGTAGGACGCAGAAAATGCACCAAGCAAACATGGTAAACAGCCTGAAGGGAAAAGTGGAAGGAGCCATGAGATGGTGAAAATGGGGCCCTGACCCCACCTAGACCTGTAGAGGACAGCAGAAGCCTACACACTGCAAGAATGTGTGGACGCTGCACCTGTGCAGGCTGCTTCTCTCTTCACCAAGTCTCGGCATTCATTCATGTTATTATTCAGCCAAAAATTTTTAGGCTCTGTTTCATGCCAGACATTGTACTAAAATATTTTTGCAAGTAGATTCATCCGCTTCCTCAATCATACTGCAAGCTTCATTGGTAGGGACTCTGTGGAAGGGTGATGGAAGACAGGACTTCCTCTTCTCAGGGAGAGCCTGGGGGATGTCGATCCTAATCAGAAGGTGATCATGAGCCAGCAGGAGGCAGCCTGAGACCCGAGTTCCATAGACCAGAGCCATGGGAGGGAGGACCACAAGAACACTTTCATCGGGGACAGTCTCAGTGTCTCTGTGCCACCCTAATGCAGTCTCGTGAGAGTTTGCCTCTAAGTAATCACAAACGAATCTTTTACTTCGGAAACTGCATTTCCTTGCAGTTTTCAACTATTTTTTTTTCGTGGGGGGAGGGTAGAGGGGCAGAAGGAGAGGGAGGGATGAACTTTAAGCAGACTCCACACCCAGCACAGAACCCAACGTAGGGCTCAACACAAGGACCCTGCGACCATGACCTGAGCTGAAATCAAGAGTCGGACACGTAACCAACTGAGCCACCCAGGCACCCTCTTGTCCATATATTTGATGAAAGGCAATCAGTCAGGACAAGAATCCTTCTCACCTGGAAACTCTTCACTAAATGGTGTTTAGTGCAAAGGGTGGTTTAAAATCTTGCTTTCACAGGGCGTCTGGGTGGCTCACAGTTAAGTGTCTACGTTTGGCTCAGGTCATGATCCTGGGGTCCTGGGATCGGGTCCCACATCAGGCTTCCTGCTCAGCAGTGAGGCTGCTTCTCCCTCTGTCTCTCTGTCTCTCATGAATAAATAAATAAAATCTTTAAAAAAAAAAAAAACCCTCCTTTCAGTTATAAGTTTTATCATGTCCAGACAGGAGTGTGACTTTAAGGCACACAGCAAAAATAGGATTAAAGAATCACATAAGGAAAAAAGATCATAAAAGAAAGGCCATTTGGAACATTATAAATGCCAAGGCTGCACCTCGCCGATCTACTTCATGTATCGTTATTCCAGAATTTTCTTGTTGCTAAATGAGAACTGTCTACGCGATCCTCTTCCCTAGGACATAACTGATACACCCGCAACATCCTCTCATCTTTTCTCAAGATTTACACCCTAGAATGAAGAAGGAATTATTCTGTTTCAGCAATTTCGGAGCACTAAGACTTAACTAATAGCTTTCGGGAAAGAATTAATACTTCTCTATTAATTCTAATCAGAGAAGACGTGGAGAAGTCATTACCTCCTGTCAGAGAGGGAGAGCGAAGGCACGGGGGAGTGGGCACTGCAGAGACCCCTCTCCAAACCCTCCTGTGTCTTCCTGACACTCGGACTACATTCCAGGGGGCACCCGGTTAGCTCCCGAGCTGCCACCATGAACTCACAAAAGGAAAGCACCGCCAAGCGACCGGTGAACAAAGGCAGAAGCCACCTTTATTCCAGGGACTTATTCAGCCTCTTCATACACTAGTTAGAAATTGTACCTTTTATGTATGTGTAATTAGGTAAAGCTTTTACTTCCGAAACCACCTGTAATCGTGGCGTCTCCACATTTCTGTTCCTGAGATGAAAGGGATGCGTTTTGATCACTTTCTCCTCTCAGATATTTTCTCCCAGCTCAGTGCCTGGGGCTGGTCTGAAACATCTCGGGGGTTTTAGAGCTCAGCCGTGGACGGAACTCAGCGCGCCGTCACAGAGTGACCCAGGCCCCCGGAACCGGGACATAATGAAAGACGGCCTCACCTCAAACCCGGCCGAGGACAAGGGTTTCGTGATCCGTCTGCAGCAGTGGTTCTTACCCGGGGGTGATGTGTCGAGACTTCCCATGGTCATCCTGACTCGAGCGGGGCAGGCCACTGGCATGTCATCCGAGGAGGAGGCAGCCAGGGAGCCAGTGCCCAGGACAGGGCCCGACCCCCGGCTGCTGAGTCGCAGAATAGACGGCCCGCCTGAAACCAAGTCACCGACTCAAACGCTGTAGGGCCCAGGCGAAGAACATAAATGAGGGAGGCCGCCTGGGGCTAGGGACTGTGGTGAAGGGAAGGCATGCCCAGGCTCGAGGCCACAGGAGACCCCCAGGGCCACCAACGGCCACTGGCAAGGACCAGTTCGCCACATCTGTCCATTTTCCAAGAGAAACCAAAACACTGGATTCCATGTGTTTGTCAGCACCGATGATGAATTTTCACACAGCAACGCTGTGCTAACCAATGTGCCCGCGGTCCGAATTCGGCCAACGGGGGTCAGTCTGGGGCGCTCGCCAGTCACAAAGCTCTGGGGCGCCGACAGCAGTGGAGAGGCTGTACGCCTCACCCGGGCCTCGTGCTTAACGGGAGCAAAGTTTCTTTTAAAAAATGCTGCTGAGTGCGCTGTGGTGAGTGCTGTGAAGTGTGTAAACCTGGCGATTCACAGACCTGTACCCCTGGGGCTAAAAATACATTATATGTTTATAAAAAAAAAATTTTTTTTACAAATGCTGCTGAAAACTACGGAGGAGTAAACATGGTCTTGGAGAAGTACTTTGGGAGTACCTTACGCAGGGAAGTACGTAACGAGAAACTACCAAACGGAGCCAAAACATTTCCTGCAGCAATAGTTGTGGTAGCAAAACAACAGCAACCGACCAAAACACCCATGGAAACGGGCAGGGTTGAATTAAAAAACTGTGGTACAGCTATGTCAAGGGATTTTTATGCCATGATTAAAATGATCAATCAATCTCTAACCTAGGCCCAGAATTTTATACAAGACGGACGAAGAAGAGTCGCACACTTCTACAGATGGGATGGCTCTAGTTGTGAAAAAGCAAGGAGCCCGAAGTGTCTGTTCTGAGTTTTCCGCACGCAGAGGAAGGTGTGCGAGAACACGAGCGGAACCCTGGCAGCTGCAGAGGGCCCTAGCCTGGGGACCATCGAGCTCTCCTCAGATACGTCAATACTGCTTTCTTAGCTGCAACAAGCATGGTATTGCTTTATTCATTTGAAAGAAAAATAAGAGGCACTGGCCCTAAAATTCACACTGAATGGAATAAGGAAAAGCCCCCGGGGTGTGCCGGGCATGTTTGGGCAAAGCTACGGCTCAGGCCAATTCAGTCAGAACGCAAAACACCTGCTGACAGAGGGCTCGAAAGACTCACACTCTGGTGTGTCATGAAGTTCTGCTTCTCGGGCAGAGAGCAGGGGAGACTCACCAAAGAAGAGAAAAATACATTTTTCCATATCTAACCAAATCTGGAGCATTTCTGAACTACCCTAATTTTTTTTTTTTTTGAAATTTCGCCTCTTCTGAGTAATCATTTTTCAATCTCTTTTTTTCAGAAACCACTTTTCTCTATGGTTCGAATTTCTCTTCTCTTTCTCTGATGAAAGGCAATCAGTTTGAGAACACTTCACTTACCATTTTCTCCCAAAAAAAACACATTTAGTGGAAAAAGTATGCTTAAAATCTTTTGGTAGGTTGAAACTTTAATCACACTCAGACAATAAGAGAATGCTCTAAAATGAAGAGAGGACAAATTGTGGAGAAGAAAGAAAACTAAATGGAGAACAAAAAATAGCTAATATTATTTGAATTATTTAGTGCCAAAATTGAGTCAAGAGAATCCACTTTATGGACCATTACTTTCAAAGTTTCTTAACTCTAAATGAAACTGTAGAGAAAAAAAGTTCAGGCTTTAGAATATAATTGATGTGTTTAAGCAATTGTCTCATCATTTCTTAAGATTTACACCCTGGAGAAGGAGGTGTTATCCTGTTTCAGCAATTCTGTAAGCAATATTACTTAACTAATGGCTTTAGGAAAAGAATATCTCCCCATTAATTCTGACAGGAAAAATAATGGTACAGAGCCATTAGCTCTCGTCAGAGAGGCAGGGAGGGAGTTCGTGGATTTGGAACCCTGGAGCTCAGGCTGCCATTCGTGTTTCTCTTAGGAAAACACTTGGAGGTGATTTGTGACAGAGGGAGCAGGGCACGACCAACACCGAGGGAGCCCTACCACCCCCATTCCACTCATGGCAGACTAACAGAAGTTTAAAGGCTAAAAGGGGGGAAAAAAATGAAGATACTTAATTTCAGAGAATTACATCACTATACTCACATAATATTTAGCTATTCTACCTCTTCAACACAATTAGGTAAACCTTTTATCTCAGAAAGTACCTGTCAGAGAAGTTCTCTTTACCTTTTCTGTTTTTTCAATGAAAGACAGCTGCTTTGATAACGTTAGCCTCGGAAGCATCTTCCCTAAACTATATTCGTGGGGGGAAAAAAAATCTAGTTAAAACATTTCAGTCACTTAAAAGTTTAGTTATGTGCATAATTCAAAGGAAGAGATTCCAGTGAGAAAGAAAGTAAATGAGACAAAGAGAAAGAATAGAGTGGCTCCCTCACCCTGGAATTAAATACAGGTTTATGGTCAATGATTGAAGTAGCTCAATTCTACCTAGTTGATGCAGCATGCATGTAGCTGAAGAGAAGAAAATTAGGACATAATCACACAATGACTGGCATTGTGATAAATACCACAAAGAACATGAGTTATGAATCATACCACAAGGACATCTAGTCTCGCTTGAGACTCAGGAGCAACCAGCCTACAGACCCACTAAAATGTCACCTCACAAAACCATCCAAGGAGCCAACCTGATGAAGAAGGCTCAGCCTGGTTCTTCAGAGAGAACATGGCTGAAGGACCCATCAGAGGGACAGGAAAATACATTTACTGAAAACCTCACCACATGCCTGGGTATTGCCCCCTCCTAATGCAATTTTCTGAAAGTTTGTCTCTTCCAAGTAATCATATATTTTGTTTCAGAAACTACTTTTCTTAGTAGTACTCATTTCTTTTTCGTTTCTTTGATAAAGGGCAATCAATTTCAGATTTTCCTCTTGGAGAGTTTTTCTTTCCCTAAAAGATGTTTAGTGGAAAGTCATGTTTAAAATCAATTCTTAAGTTAGAAGTTTATACCCAGACCATAATCATGTACTTAAAATTTACAGAGCAAATGCAGACAATGAGGTGAGGAGGCAAAAAATACAATTACTGGAAATACCATTTGAAATCTATAATGCCAAGACTGAAATCAAGAGTATCTACTCTTTGAATTATTATTTTCAATGTTACTCATTACTAAATGAGTCTATGAAAGATAGTCCATTTCTCAAAATATAATTGAGGTATTTGAGAGAGCTCATTTTTCCTCAAGATTTGCATCCTTAAAAAGAAGAAATTGATCCATTTCAAGGATAATAGCTGGGAAGAAAGATCTTTCCTTTTCTACTTCATTAATCCTGATAAGGGGGAAAAATGGACTAATTTCAAACTAGAAACAAAGACAAGAAAGAAAATATTGGAGTTGGCCTCATCAATTCTGGTTTTCCAATATACCTTAGGAAAGAAAACATTCCCAGCCCAGTCTCTGTGAAAAGATAAATGGTCACAGAGAATCTAGCTCTTCCCTCAATTCTAAATCACAGACTAATAAAACCAAATTTGATGACAAAACCAGGGAAAGAGGAAGAGGGAACACTCTTCTGTTTCCATGGCATGTTTGGGTACGCTACCTTGTGTGGCACAAAGGTCATTTCTTACTTCAGAACACCTGCCGGTGCGGTGCTCTTTGCTTTCTTGAGGAAAGGCAAGTGTTTGGAAAGCTGGAAACCCTCTTCCACTCAGATACTTTTTCTAAACAACATTAGTGGAAGAGTCTGTTTAAAATATTCCAGTAATGTGAAGTCCTGTACACGGACAGAATTCAATAGCATTTCTCACATACTATCTGAGAGCAAGGGGACCGGGATAAAGGGAAAGAAGAGAGGTGACCCCTGCTCTTGAAAAACTTTCATACCAACGTTCACTCAAGAATGTGTGGTTTTCTTAATAATGGCAGAACCCCGGCCGGGTCAACTATGCCAGTCATTGAAATACTTGCAACTCGGCTTCATCTTTTCTCAAGACTTGAGAGAAACAGAACTCCTGTCCCTGCAACCCTGCAGCAACACGGCGAGCAGTGGTTGTGGAGGAAAAGCCTTGGCATAGTTTCTATGGATCCTGACACGAAAAAACAGGGGGATGGTCCCAAGTTCTTTCAGACCCCAGTGGGTAATGAAATGTCAAGTAGGGGCGCCTGGGTGGCTCAGTGGGTTAAAGCCTCTGCCTTCGGCTCGGGTCATGATCCCAGGGTCCTGGGATCAAGCCCCGCATCGGGCTCTCTGCTCGGCAGGGAGCCCACTTCCCCCTCTCTCCCTGCCTGCCTCTCTGCCTACTTGTGATCTCTGTCAAATAAATAAAATCTCTAAAAAAAAAAAAAAAAGAGTCACCTGTGCTCTGCTTGGGAAGACCATGGACACTTGGGACTCACAGGTTCCCTGTGCCTCAGAAGCTGAGACACGGGCAACAAAGCAGAAAGGAGGAACAATAGGAAGACAGGGGCCAAATTCTCACAGGACTTTATGAAGACACTCTTTTGTCCTTACACCAGTTTTAGAAATCCTCCCTTTTATGATGTGAAACTTGAAGTACCAAACTTTTTTTTTTTTAACTTCAGAAATTCTCTCCCACGTTCAGAATAGCGCCTCTGGCCTCCTCTGAACTTAACAAAAGCTCAGGTACGTGTGCAACTGAAAGCCTACCTGGAAATAGGGGTAAGACCACCAGTGCAACAGGAAGGAAAGAAAGAGAATACAAAAGAGAGAATACTGCCCCAAAAATCATTTTTAATCCCAACTTATCAAGAAATCAAATTTCCAGATTTCTTTTTTAAATAGACATTGATATAGTGGAACCATCTAGAAAGTCCAAACTTTGAGGCATTTTAAAAAACTTTACACCCTTCCTGAAGACTTCTACTCCACCGCCCCCCCCCCAAAAAATGTACATCTGTTTTGCAGTTCTAAAGCAAAATAAGGGAAGGAAACCCATGGTCTGAGAGAAAATGGGAGGTGCCCTTCAACTTTTGTCTGGAAGAGACTGTAAACAACATCGTGCATCCAGAAATTCCACCCGGAGAAGGGGTGGAGGGAGAGTGGAGTGGGAGCTGAATCTTGAGGCGGATACACAGTTCTGTGTAATGACCAAAAGGAGCTGAGGGGGTGCGGCAAGAATGGAATGTAAAACACTTGAACCCGCTAGAGGGAGAGGGGACAATCGGGGGGAGCTTCTGCCTCGGAGCAGCTCCCAGAATGCTCCCCGACAGTGGCCCTGGGCAGGCACAGGGTGGGGGCATTGGCACCCCTCACCATATAGCTGTCCACCTGCTCCTTTTCCTGAAGTAAAGACAGCTAAGACTGGTAAGATTTGCTCTCCAGAATCTTCTCCACATAGAAGGCACAGGGTCTGTTTAGAATGTGCACAGAATGAAATGAAAATTCACTTAAGCATGGAAAACGAGGGTCCGAGGAAAGTAGCCTTGGGTGTGTGTGGGGGGGGGGTGGTATTGTCACTGGACAATCATTCAAGAAATCCTCTTGACTCGTCTTTAAAAATATGTTATTACTAAACTCAAATCAGAGAAAGAATACACAGCCTAAATTATCATGGAGTAAACTAACATAATGATTTTGAAATAAAGTAGTTTACACTGTTTCTGTGAATGCTGACAGGAAAATAATGAGAAAATTGCATGAACATCCATCAAAGAATGCAGGCTAGAAGCACCAGGAGCGGGTTCTGGTAGATTTGCTCACTCAGGCCCCTCATGAAAATTGAAAAAAGTCAGTGAGAAGAAGGCAGAAGACAAATGGCAAGTAAGCTCCAGCCCCAAAGGACGCCGGTATCCAGAGACAGAGAGCCCATGGCAGCCTGCCAGGGAGAAAGAGATGCGTGGATTATGATGTTCCACGCGCATCCTATCACTTCAAGGAGTTGCCAACTTCTCTGTGCAAGAGCAGCCTTCAAAACTTCTATCTCGAGAAATTATTAGTCTATTTTCACCTCAAATATTTCTCTCATACAGAGGAAAACAAGGCTATCCATTTTCCTTGCAAAATACCCTCCAATCTTGTATTCACCGTGAGCGGTTGCCAAGTACTCTTCATTATTATGAAAGTTCTCTCAGGGAGAGAAATCCATACCCAGCCTCTAATAAATTCAAGGGGGAGAGGACAAGAAGAGGTGAAATAGCATGAGGTAGATAATCAAATTTAAAATAGGTTCTAGTGTAGAAATGTTACCCTGTACACAAGCTCGGAGTTCGCTGCCTCCTATTACTAGGGCTTCCCAGTACATCTTCTGAGCCAGAATGGCGCAGCTTTGATGCTTTCTGCCTCACGAATTTCAAAGAGAAGAGAAAATTAACCCCTTTCCTTCCATGATTTAGCTTTGCAAAAAAGGAAGTGAAGGTGGCAAAGTAATGGGGAAGGCCCGTCACTGTCCTCCTATCTGTCCTCTGGTTGGGGTACGCAGCTTGGGAGGCCTCAGACCCTGAGGAGGAGGAGGAAACCCTGTATATTTGAGCCAAGGACCCAGAAGCGAGAGCGACAGACATTCAGAGAAGCGAAGAGACCTAGAAGGATCAAAATGACTGACGACAGGAGGCTCCAGAGGGTCCGGACGGCCAGGATGGAGCCGGCCTTCCACTCCTCTGACGAGGAACTCCAGTAAGAGTTCCTCCACCCCGAAATCAACGCAGCCACCAGGCTTCCAGGCAGATGGGGCAGGAAGGGCAGGAACCTCCAAATTGATGACGATTTAGAAGTGAAATCAGATTTGAAGGAAAAGTTGAAGGTAAATTTTGAATCACATGGAGACCCCCAGGGAGGCCTCAGCCAGAAAGAGTGCTCTGAGGATCTCGGGGAAGCGTTGCCAGATAAAATGGGGATGACCACTTAAATCTGAATCTCCGGTCAGCAAAGGATCATTTTTAGCATAAGTATGTCTTGTGCCATGTTTGGGACATACTTATGCTGAAAAAATATACTCACTGTCTGAAATGTAGCTTTAACTGGGTGCCCTGTATTTCCATTTGGCAACTCTGGCCATGAGCCACATGGAGCCTCTTCCCCTGAGCAGCTCCAAGCACCACACGCTGTTACTCCGGGAATGGCTGCAGGCTCTAGATCAAGCAATTATTACCAAGCAAGAGATCTTGTGACAGAGCACACCACAAACATGCTGACAGTCCGATGGCCCCAACCAACTGCTCTTTTAAGATATTATTTATTTATTTATTTATTTATTTATTTATTTGAGAGACAGCACATGTACATGAGTGGGGCGGGTGGGGAGGGGGTAAGAAGCAGAGGGAGAAGCAAACTCCTCGTTGAGTAGGAAGCCCAATGTGGAGGTTGATCCCAAGACCCAGGGATCATGATCTAAGCTGAAGGCAGATGCTTAACCAACTGATACAGGCATCTCGGCCCCAACGGCTCTTGATGGAGAAACGGCTTATGCATCCGAAACACTCAGGAGCCAAGCCCACAGGCAAAGGCCAAAGCCCGGTCTGGCGTGGGGAGAGAGCCAACATCCCAGCCCTTCTCCCAATTTTCAGAATTTTTTCACCACCACGAGAAAACAACCTTCAGTCTATTGGGGAAAATTATTAATCTCTCTAATCTCATGATTTCTCCCACTCCTGTGTACCCAAGGATCCCAAGCCATTCATTTTCCTCCCGAGAAGTTCCCCGAACCCACACTCACTAGAAAAGCCATCGAGTAGAGTTGGTTATCAGGTTTTCTGGGTGACAGACCATGGCTGGCCTCTAACAAATGCCAGAGGGAAAGAGAAGCAGAGCAGAAATGGCATGACGCAGGTCACGGCACCGGAAGGCACATTCGGCAGAAAGGCATTCTAGAGTTCCCAGCCAGTACCCAGGACTGGCAGGCACGACGACACTTTCAAGACAAGAGTCTTGTGCTCATAACTTCTCCAGCAAGAGCTTTAACCCAGAGGAAGGGGAGAGAGAAAGAGCAAACTTCTTTTTCTTCTTTTTAAGCCAGAAGCGGCGGGGGGTGGGGGGTGGTGAGTACAAACTTTGGCTCTTAGTAGTAAACCAGCCAATGGCATCTACTTCAGAAAAGAGCAGAAGGTCTTTCCTGCCAGGAACATCTTTTTCCCCAAGGGCAAAAGGCTCAGAGGAAAACAAGCCCCATCCAGAGGAAGGGACTCTGCCCTCAAGGAGGGCTCCCTGAAGGGACAGCCGAGCACCCCAGAGAGACACTTGGGTATTCGCTTCCCTCCCACACCTGCTAGAGGAGGGAGAAGGAGGCAAAAGGACCCAGTGGAATGTCTGATCCAAGTGTTCGCTTTTGGGTTCATCACATGGTTACAGCAGAGAAAGGCGTGAGCTGCTTCATGAAAGCTTCTTGACGCTGCAGGGATCTGGGCAGGCCTGGAAGGAGGAATGTATTTACGAGGATTTCAAATGGACCCGGAAGGCCACAACACACAGACAGAAAGTACGGGACTGACCAATGGCCAGGCTGGAAAATCAGGATCCCATTCCCTTCCAGTCAGTTCAAGGCATTTTTAACCTCACTATGCAAAAACAGCCATCAAAAATTCTGTTTTTAAAAACTATTCGTCTGTTTACCTCAGAAATATTTCTCCCCAATATCTGAGGACCCAAGGCTATCCATTTTTCTCACTGAACATCACTCTACTTGAGTGCCTCACGCTCCCCAGAAGAGAATCGCATGTGCGCACTCCAGGATCATGAAGGTCACTGAAGCCGAGAATGCTCTGCCCACCTGCTAATAAACTCAGAGAACAGAAGTGGGAGCCCATGAAATAGCACAGGGTAAATAGTAAAACTTAAATCAGGTTTCAGTGTGGAAATGTACCTTATGGTTATTTTCTAGCTAATCTCTCTCCTCTGACTTACGTATGTTTTCTCAGTGAGGATTCTAATGCAGTTCCTATCCAATATTTTCAAGGAAAATAAAAGTAATTTACTTTTCCAATAATGTCTGGGTTCAGGTAAAGACTATGTGAACTTGCGTCTCACAGAGCAGCTCCGGGTTATCCCTATTCCAGAAATCCTAATTACACCATGCATCATAGGAGACAGAATCTGGTGAATGGGGAGACTCTTGAGGGCAGAGGGCAGAGTCTGCAACCAAAGGAAACCCATGGAAAAATGGGGGAATGGGAGAGGGAAGCCAACTTCCTGCAGGTAAAAAGTTAAGGGTGGGCATAGGGGCCAGGTGACCTTGCAGGGGAGAGCTTGACAGACCTCAGCCCCTTGGTCAAGGTCAACATCAACTGCGGTGAGTCATGCCAAGAGCATGCACCCTTGATACGATGGGTCGAGAAGGTCACTTCACCCCTGGAGTCTTGCTCACCAAACCATCACCCCAACCTAATCATGGTGAAAACACCAGACAAACCCCAACAGAGGGACATCTGACAATATACCTAGCCAGTCCTTCTCTAAACTGCCATGGTCATCAAATACAAGGAGGGTCTGGGACATTGTTACAGCCAAGGGGAGCCTAAGGAGACATGATGATAAAAGCCACGTGGTGCCTGGGTGGGATCCTGGGCTGGAAAAAGAACACAAGAAAAAAAAGTAGGGAAATCTGAATCAACTATATAGCTTAGTTAATAATTCTTTACCCATAGCTAATATATCACTAATTATAACAAACATGCCATACTAATGTAAGGTGTTAAAAATGGGGAACTGGGGGTAGGCTATATGGGCATTCTCTGAATGATCTTTACAACTTTTCTGTAAGTCTGAAACTATTCTAAAATAAAAGGTTGACTGGGGAAGAAAGGAAAGGCCAGTGTGCCAGGTGCTGTCTCCTGGGGCCAGAGCTCTGTGGCGGAGGGAGTGGTCTTCCCCTTCCATTGCTCTAGAGGTCTCAAGACTTAGACAAAAATCTGAGGTTCCTCTGGAAGCCCACATCCTCTCCCTTACTCTCCACGGCTTGTACAACTTGACGCGGCTCTTCTGACATGTGACCATGAGGGCCTCCTTCCTCCCGGAAGAGACCTGAAGCAAACAGACACCTTGCCCCCACTCTCCTGTCCAACCACCTTCCTCAGCAGAATTCCGGGTACTGTGCTGTCCAGACACACAGCCTCATCTGCAGACCTCATGGAAAGGAAAATGCAGGCTCTTGTTCCAAAGGACTGAGCTTTTCAAGCCTCCCAACAGAGCCCAGGCCCCGGTGTGGGGCCCTCTGAGTGCTCACACGGGTCACACACTGTGAGGGCTGTGGTAGGAGGCGTTCACAGCTTGCCATGAAGCTGTTAGTACCAGCACGGACAACCCACAGGACAGCACCTGGAGGGCAGAAGAAGGGAAGAATGGAATCTCATAAAGCCTGACATGCATGGAAGTGGGGTGGCCAGCTGGAGGAGCTACACCTCTGTGCCCTCTAACTCCCGAGGAAGCCCGAGCGCCCCCTCCAGCTGGAGGAACCGGACAGCCCGCAGTGGGAAAAGCCGCTCACGACCAGAGGGGGTCGTGAGGGCGGGATGGTGATCTGGGTTGTTTTCTCTCCTATTCTTTCCCAGAAGGTGGGAGTGGAGTGGAAAAGGGGGACTGTTGGCTTTAGGGGCGGGCACGCATGCGCGTGTGCACACACACACACACACACACTCTCACTCTCCTCCTCCTGAGAGAGGGATTAACTCCTCAAGAGCTGGCACACAAGGACTATCGTTGTCAGTTTGGATCCTCAGGAACATTGGAAAGGGGCTTCGGAGAATCCCTCAAGCTATCACCCTGATTCCTGTCATGTTTTGGGGATAAAGCAGAGGAGTGGCTTAGGTCTGATAAATAAACCTTTCATCCAACCCCAGGGCCACACGGTACTTCAGGGATTACTGAACCAGAGGGATCTGGGTAGGGACAGGCGGGGAGGGGGGTGCTCTTCTTCCTCTGAATGGATTGGTTTTGAAGCCTTGGCTTTGGTAGAATTGACCTTCATGGCTGTTTCCTGATCAGATTTGTGGGTTTTTGGTTTGGTTTGGTTTTTGGTTTGGTTGTTTGGCTCTCCTGTTGTCCAGTGTGCGCCAGACTCCCCCTGAGTTAACGTGTCCTTGCTACATGCATGTCCCCCACCACAGCGGAGGGGCTCAAAGGCAAATGTCGGGGGGAACTCCTGGGCCCATGGCAGCTCACTGAGACACCCACTGCCCATGCTGAGGGAGGAAGGAGGTGACAGCCAGTGAGTGATCCTGGCACCTCAGAGCTGTGAAGAAAGTCGTTGGCTCCCACCTCCGGTCTGTGCCTCAGTGTCCTCAACTATGTGATGGGACGATTCAAGCCCTTCCTACAAGGGTGGTGGAGAGAATTCAATGAGCGGATAGCACATGCGCCACGCTCAGGCCTGGGATGTTGTGCCTCAAACGGGTGGGGCTGCTACGGCCTTAGCGCTGCCAATACCGTCACCTCTGTGACATTTTTGTATCATCTGACTCATGGCTTTGTGGCTTAGGCCCATCTCCCTCTGGCATAGTGACAGGACCTGGTCCTGATCGTAGGTTTTTCCAGCACCTAAAACACTGTGAGTGGCACATAACAGGTACTCCATAAACAACCTGTTACATGAACTCACCGAGTGAAAACTAATCTTGACTCCAAACTCAAACCACACCCTGCTTTTCCACTTCATTCCTTGAGATCGCAAATACAAATTTGCATAGAGACTTCCCCCTCTGTTGTGACGGCAGATCCTGGGGGAGGCTCGCCAAGGGTTAACGAGGTGTCTAGCAGCCTGGGGCGAGGGGGAGAGGTCCTACAGTGGAGGCAGACCCCAGGGAGGACTCACAGTTGGACAGGCTTTCCAGAAAATCTCGTCTGATTAATTCACAGCAGTTCTTCCCTCCCACCCCCACAAGTGAGATCAATAATGATTTGACTCTGCTCTACTATTCTCACTGATTATAATCATATTTAAAAACCCTGATCATTTTCTTAAACTCCATTTAGTGTCAATTTGCATTCATCAAGGGTTTTTCTTTAAAGGGGTAGTGCTCTTTAACGGCTAAATCTGAATTTTGAAGGTGACAGGTCCAAAGTGTGAAGGGAGTTTGAAGAAGATGAAAGGTGCCCGTGTTTTCCAGCCATGTTCCCACAATGGCCTCGCCACGCGGGAAGGTTCTGCCTCCTGCGTTCGGAGCCGGCTCGAGCCTCTCTCCTCCCAGTGACACGTGGTATAACCTTCTTCGAGCGGGTATATGGGCGTGCCCGCGAGCAGACCCTGGGCGGTTGGTGAGGGGCACAGAGAAGGAAGAAGGGACTATGTACAGACGATGCGATGCGCTTCTGCAGTGATGACGGGCTCACACCTTGTTCTGTGTCAGTAACAAAGGTGTTTCCACTACTGTGAGCTGCTACTGATGCTCACCATATAATTTGAGATTTCTTCAGTGGGCGACGGTGGGAAAGAGCAAGGACTGAATCGAAGTGACAGGGAGGAAACCAGCCACCATTGGGTACAGTGCCTAGAACCTTGGGGACAAAGGAGGAAAATGTGTTCCCTGTTTTATGATCGGGGGCTGGGGGGAGACCATGCAAAAAGGTTTCAAAACAGAAGCATCCGAAAGTATATGCTCAGGAAAGAAAGGCACGTCCCCAAGCTTGTAAACATGCACATGGCTGTTTAGTAACAAGACTCTTAAGCGGGATCGCTCGCCTTCTGCAGATAAACAGACAAAAACATGCTCTTCTCTAACGAGCATTTCAAAGTTCTAGCTGTAATTTTTTTTCTTTTAACTTGACTTGTTACTGTGATAGAGAATGCAATCACGAACAAGATTTTACTCCTGCTTAGGGAGGCACATGGTCAGGGTACGGAGGGAAATCTAACCAAGGAAACAGAACATGGAAAATGGCATTACTGCATGAATGTTAACTGAAACTTCTCTTTACATGAAAAAGAGTTTTGGACGTTCAGCCTGTCTATATCTCTAGCTCATGGGGCAGAGCATGTGAGAGGCCTCCTTATTCCTGATCCCTTTTCTTAGTAACAAGAACCTACTTTCTAAGTGAGGTGCACTGTTGCTCTGCTTAAAAACTACATTTCTCAGTTTTTCTTGCAAACATGACCAGGTAATTAAGTTCTGGCCAAAGAGATATGAGAGGACATGATCCACAGAATTTGCAAGGCATGCCCTTAAGGGAGGGGTAGATACCTTCTCCTTTCTCTTTTCCCTTTTCTGTTAGCTGGAATGCAGACCTAATGGCAGGAGCTGGAGCAGCCATCCTATACCACAGCAGAAGGAAAACCTATGGCAAGGAGAGTAGAGCAACAAGACAGAAGGAACCTGGGTCTCCACAGCACCATGGAGCCACCAGACTAGACCAGACTACCTACACAGATGGTTGTCTCTGGGAGAAATAAACTATGTATCTTTTAAAATCATTGTTACTTTCAGTAGTGGTGAGAGAAGCTAAGGCTTTATTGTGCTAATACCATGGTAATGAAAAACACTATAGTGCAAAAGTCTAAACTTTGTCCACATACAACGTTGGTGAATCTGCCATGTCTGCTGACTGCAGGAAGTATTAAGCTTCCATCATTTTGCCACATCTGCAAATTATCTGAACCAGGGATGAGCAAACTATAGCCTGTAGGCCAATTTGGCCCACCACTTATTTTTATAAATAAAGTGTGATGGGAACACAGTCACGCCCACACATCTACCTTGTGTCTACGGCTCCTTCTGTCCTATCATGCCAGAGTTGTGCAGTTGCAACAGGGCCTGCATGGCTAGCAAAATTTTTTTAAAATACAAAAAAAAAACTTATCTGGCCTTCTATAGAGAAAAGTTTGCAGACTCCCATCTATACTATTAATTACATAAAAAGGTATAATTAACACCCTTTTCCACTTAAACTAAATTTAAAAAAAAAAAACTATATTACTGCCTCAGGGTGGGATGCTGGTATCACTCGGGCAGGCGCTGCGGGCTGTCTCTCCACTATTATTCTCCATGCTCTCTTACCCACGGGACCCCAAAGCTGTTTGGGGCACCTCTACAACACTCTTTTCCTGGACTCCTTGCAGCCACGGGTGGCCTTGTGACCCAGATACCCGTAGACGACGAGACACAAGTAAGCACTGCTGGCAGCCCTCAAGAACGTTCCGGAGGCATTCCCCTTTGGGCTTTAGGCCCTTTCCCTGCCTGCAGCACAGTCTTAAGGTCTGCGGGCACTGCAGAGGTCACGCTACCCACAGAATAAAGGCACAGGGTGGCAGAAAAACAGAAGGATCCTGAGTCACTGGAGGCTCCCCGGCCAGCTAGACTAGCTCAGACCTCCTGTCCTTAGCCTACTTGTTGTATGAAAAAAAATGAACCATTTTTTTCCAGAGCTCCTGACAATTGTGTTCTAAATTGCTACACGTGCTCTAAATAGAAGGTGGGGTTGGCGGATAACACAACACACACAAAACCAGCCTAATTATTCACCATTTCCTATGCCCACACCCTCTGCAATGTGATTTTTAAGGCCTTTCATGGGAGATGGAGTCAATTTCTTCACCCTTAAATCTAGGCTGGTCTCGTGATTCTCCTTGGCCAGTAGTCTACAACAGAGATAATATGCAGTCCTAAACCTAGGCCCCCAGAGATTGGTGTGAATCTCCTCGCTCGATTTCTCTCACTCTCACTCCCTTGGAAATCAGTGCAGGTTGGGAGACATATTCTTTTCTTCACTCTCATTCCCCAGGCTGAAGCCCAACCAACTTTCAGGGATGCAAGTGAAGCCAATCTCCCAGCCGTTGCCCCAGCTCACCCCCACAGACGTGTGAGCGAATCTGGCAAGGCTGGACCAGGCAGGATCAGGTCAGCAGAATGCCCAGTTAACCCAAAACCTCACGGACAAGACTAAAACACTTACTGCTAGGAGCCACTGAATTTGGGGTCTTCTGTTACACAGCAGTAGCAAACTTCAGTCATGGCTAAACATATATTTGATGTAAGTTAGCTACTGCTGTACAGCAGATATATATATGGTCACCTCTGGTGTAAGCTATGTACAGAAGTACTCTATGATCTAGCCATTGCACTCTTGGGTACTTACCCAAAGGATACAAAAATACAGATTCAAAGGGGCACAAGCACCGTGATGTTTACAGCAGCAGCATCTACAATAGCCAAATAAGAGAGAGAACCCAAATGTCCATCAACTGAAGAACAGATAAAGAAGTTGTGGGATGTGTATGTACATATATACATAGCAGACTATTACTTGGCCATCAAAAAGAATGAAATCTCACCACTTACAATGATGGGGATGGAGCAAGAGTATATTATGCTAAGTGAAATAAGTCAGAGCAAGAAAATCACATATGAGTTCACTCATATGTGGAATTTAAGCAACCAGACAAACATTGGGAAGGGGGAAAAGAAGGAGGGGAAAAAAAGAGAGGGAAATGAACTGTAAGAGACGCTTCATGACAGAGAACAAACCGAGGGCTGCTGGAGGGAGGTGGCTGGGGGGTGAGCTAGACGGTGATGGGCACCTGTCGGGATGAGCACCGGGTGTACTGAGTGCCAAATCGCTGAATTCCACTCCAGAAACCAATATTGCACTGTATGTTAATTAAGTAGAATTAAAAGTTTTTTTTAAAAGATGTGTAATCAAGTGAAAAAAAGTAAGATGCATGTGTATATTTATGATTGACAGGCATATTTTTTGATAACTAGAATTCCTTCAGAATAGGTCTTTATAAATCACAGAGGTCAACACACTACATGTCAGGGCTTCCAGTGACAGCTAGTGAGGTCTGGAAAGAGCAGCACAGTAGTTCATGACCTGGAACAAGGGGTTGGACCGCCTACTTTCCTGCTGTTCCTCGTTACCACCACCTCCACGTCAGTTACTACCTCTGGGTCGATTTCCTCATCTGCGAGATGGGGATAATTACAGCACCTGTGTTTCTGTCCAGAAGCTTCCAGGAGATAAAATGGCTCAGAATAATGACTAGTCCAATGATAAGTGCCCCAATGATACAAGCTACGATTATTCCTGTGGTGATTATCAGATAACGTAAGATTCTACGAGCAAATCACAATGGGACCAAGCACTGGGCAGAACCAGAGTCTGGGAATAGAGATGTTCACACTAAAGAATCCTAAAAAGTGAGTGGTTCTTCACAATGGCACATGGGAAGCTAGAGTTTCCGCGAATGTCCCTCTCTGACTGACTCATCACTCATATGCTGGGTCTTCTTCTGTACCTGTTTATACTGAAATACTGTGCTTTCAGAAGGTCACGTCCAAGTCAGGCAAGACCCGCTGGTCCCACCTCAGCCACTGCTGAGTGTGTAGAAGGCATGGTACGTGGAGGATTGCTCAGGCCTGACTAGCAGAGGTTGCCCCAGCTCGTCCTTCAGAAAAGATGGAGCCACTTTATGATCACATCCTTACAAAATCTCCTACTGTATGAGGAACTCCCCAGTTACTTCATGTTGAGTTACAAAATACAGTTTAGGAAGGTGCACTGGCCTCACACCATGCCGGCCCCTAGTGGGCTGGCTCACTGACAGGAGCACTAATAAAACTGGTGCTGAAAAAGGCCACAGGAGGGCGGAACGTTAACATAAACCTAGTTATGCTTGGGCACTTAGGACTTGGTTATAAGCACTGGATATTGTTGCAGATAAGTCTCTTGAAGATTGCCTTAAAAAGCAAAACAGGCCCTGTTGACCCATGGAAGCCGCATATGCGCATGGACCAGGAGAAACTAAAGCAGCCCCAGCGCTGTGACAGCATGGAGCTCCAATTCCAGAAGCACTGAGTCTCAAGTGGCCCAGATGAAAGTGCAGGTGTTGCGCTCTGGAAACTCCTGTCTGACTCTGGCAGGTGGCCCTTGTGGTGACAAGCGGCCACACAAAGATGCACGCCACAATCCTGGCTAGAATGATGGCTCATGCGTTGGGAGCAGGAGACACAAGACGGCTAAGTTAATAGTTTATGTCATGGATGGTTTATGTCCATATTGAGTATGGGAAGGAGAAATTGCCTGCTTCATCTACATCTTTACTTATTATATTTCAGGTTAGCTCCCAAACACCTTTCAATCTTTGTGTTGAGAAAACAGGGAGGCCCGACATTAGGATGTGAATGGTGGGGAGCTGCAACACACAGTGTGCGGGTGACTGCTATCTTGGGTTCTTGTGAAAGTGATTTCTGGAGAGGGTGCTCCTGGGAGAAACCCGACAGGAGCTGGAGAAACAAGAAGTCAGACAGCAGTGTGACTTCTGAGAAGTCTAGCCTCTGCCTGAGCCCACAGGGAGGTCTGCAGTGTGTCCCAGTTGGGGGGGCAAGGGCTGCGCAGCCCGACACCCAGTCAGGCAATGCCCTGTGCTTGCAGACGGTAAGATGGTCCCATCGGCCAAGGGCAATCCTTTGCAGAAGGGCCCAGAGAAGAGCAGGAAGCAGCATGCGGTGATGGGCGGGTGCCTGGCCTGAAGGGGAACCTGGGCAGGCCACCAACAGCACCTGCCGCCACCGCCGCCCACAGTAACTTGCAGCACCCTGCATGGAGAACAAAGCTAACCTCTCGGCTTTGACCTCCCACACCAAGGAAGCGAGAGAAGCTACGATAAACATCTGAGTTTGTTCTGAGTTCAGCAGCGGGTTGGTCCATCTTCACCGTCCTTTGGGAACATCCTTTTCCAAAAGAAGTCAGCTGGCTCATGATCACCTCTCTATCTCCAGCTACGGGCATGTTCTGCCCATCTGCCCATACAGAAGCTTCCGGGCCAGGCGCACGACCCCAACCTCACTGAATCAGAGTCAATGCTGGGGTTTCAGCCCGAGTGCTCTTTTTCTACCACAGGCGCTAAGTGGGGAGGATAAAAGCTAAGGCCCCTGGGAGTCGCAAATGGAATGAAATGGGATAAAAGCAACCCAGAGGAAAGCCAACTCCAATAGGAAGATGGGAGAATCAGAGCCCAGGTGACATTGCTGGAGTCCCAGTCAGGACCGCTGAGGGCTCTGCATTACGTGAGCAAGCCACATCTTCCTGGTGCTTAAAACCTTCCTGAGTTGGGATTTCACTTATTACCAAGAATCTCGACCCATCCCCAAACGTCCTCTGACTCGTAGACTTCCTCCCCCCTTCCTTGTGTACCAGAGGATGAGAGGGGCAGATGCCATGATACCCACTGACCCTGAACACCCTCTTAACCACATTAAAGGTGGGATTACAGAGTTCCTTCTTGTTACCTAATGACGGATCTAAAATTCAGACCTTGATTGTCTGCTACCAGCCCCTGGAAAACCATCTAATGTGTTTGCCTAAGAGCTGCAATCATGACTTTGATGAAAGAAGCTAGTCTTTTTTATAAGGAGACATTTCCAACAGACATTGATTAATCTAGTTTCCCATTCTTCTAAGCAAAATAATAGAGAAATCATCATTTTCTTCCTTATCTAACTACACAGATGACTGCTTCGTGACTCCTCAAATTTATTGAGTGGCAAAACTGGAAGCAAAGAAGAAATATGTCCTGTGTCCTCAGAAGCATCGAGAACCTCAAGATGTCAGGACCAAAGCAAGCAGGGTGACGCCAGTGGATGCACATCCAAGCAGAGGCAGGGACAGGCAAACACATCAGGAAGAGCCTCTTCTTCCTCCAGGAGGCTCTGGAGCAAATCAGGCTAAGCAGGTCTTCTTAGCATTAATGCAGAGTTACTTAGAACTCACTAAAAACGTTCCCCATTTCTTAATTAAAAAAAAAAAATTTATGCATTGATTCAGAATGAAATGTTACTTAAATGAATCCAAATTAGTTGAAATTAAAGACAACACAGACTTCAAAAGGCAGAGTGGATCAAGATTATTAAGTGAAAATACATGTGCCCTCTCCCCTGAGCAGTGTGCGGCGGTCTACAGAGTAGAAAGCACAGGGAGCCCTGCAGACACAGGAAGCAGTTTTAAAAGGAAAATAATTGTTTTCATATTAAAACATATAAAACCGATTTCTTTTGAACCACTAATGTGTGGATTTTTAAGAATCAATAACATATTACATTTAATCCAGTTGAATGAAGATGAATGGGAATGCTTGTCCTTGGTTCTCAGTAGTGTTCATGAGAATGCTTTTTGGAATTGCCGTTAGCATGCAATTTGTTGTTTTCTCTGTTCAACTTGGAAAAGCTTGAAAATCTCAACACTTTACGAGACAGCGGGAACACAGTGAAGTATGCTTGATATGCCCTTCAAGAAACAATGTCAAATGCGCAGTAGCTGCTCAGTAAACAGCCCCAAGCGTGTGGATGCCCAAGTTGAGAGAGATGCCTCAGCCAGGACCGGGCCAGGTATGAGAGCAGTCAGACTTGTCACGACGACAGGGCAGCAAGTGTGCGCGGGCAACAAGCACCATCCTCGGGGCGGAAGGGCATGGAATCGGGAAGGGACATAGGAAAGCCAGAAGGGGCAGCCCCTATGTTCTCTTCTCATGGTGCAGGGGAGTGTCACCCCCTTGAACTTGGGAGAAGCCAGCCTGGGAACAGATGCCACTGACGGAAGCCAAGCAACAAGATGTGTGGGCTGGCAAAAAGTGCGCACCTGTTGTAAGGAGAGAGAGAAGTCTCCAGGGACAAGGATGAGGTCACACCATCACGTTTCCATAGCGGCTACTGAAGAATTCCTCATGGTCTTGAACTCACAGTGGGTGCGGTCTGTATCCTGCCAGGGGGAGCGGAGTGGGCCCACTTTCCCAAAAATCATTTGCCCCATAGTAGCGTGAGCACACTGGGTTCGGCGTTTGGCTCGAGTGCCCCAGATGCTCCGGGTGCGAGATGGCAGCCAGCACCCTCCCTTCCTCCCCGCTCCTCCTGAGGCAGCCTCTGAGGTGAAGGCTGGAAACTACCTGAGTGCGTGTGGGTCCGGATCAGTGTGTACGTGTGTGTTTGAGTGCAAATTCATCACCATCGTGTAAAAATTGGGAGAGTTTCTTTAATGGAAAATTCTGTGTCTCTGGCTTCTCTATGAAGACAGATTAGTAACAATGAGCTGGCAAGCTCACCACGCAGCTCCATTTTAAATCATATCTGATTAAATTATAAATTATAATTATTAAATTTTAAATTATATATATATGATATAAATGGTAACTCAACAGCAAGCAGTTACTGCTATTATAAGCCTCATGTTATGGATGGTAAACCAAGATGGGGAGAAGCAAAGACTCTCCCCAGAGACCAGACAAGGGAGGGTGGGGACCACCAGATGCAAGCCAGGTTGTCTCCACCCCCGCCCCCACGTTGCCTCCCAAGGACTCTGGCACCAAGGGGAGGCGCCATGGCCCCCGCTGGGCAGGCTGCTGCGGCCTCTCTCCTCTCCTGCATCTCTGTTTTAAAAGGTTTGCTATTAACATTTTTCATGTGCTTTTTAAAAAAACATGGCCAACTCTAAAAGAGAGCCGGTGTGCTTCCTAGTTGGGGAGGATAGAAACGGCTCCTACTTGGCACAGAGAGCTTCAGAGGTCCTGCTCAATCCACAAAGACAGGCAGCTTAAGTTCGTGGCGGAATCCTGGATTCCACATCACATGCCTCAGGACAGTCCTCAAACCCCGAAAAGGTGCTTGAGCGCCCCGTGCAGTCCTTCCCGACTCTTACCCATCTTCTCTGGCTCCCCCTTTCCTCCCCTCTCCGACTCTCCTGTTCTCAGCTGGGGCTTCTGCCTCCTCTCGTCTGGCAATCATGTTTGTTCTTGCACACGCAGGCAGCATTTAAGTACAAGCAACAGAATCACACAGAAGAGCCAGGGTCTTCCTGCTCTGACAATGGCGGAAGTCCTTCTCCAGCAGGGGTCCAGCCTGTTTCCAGAAGCACCAGGACTCCCTGTCTCTAAAACCCTCCTCTCCCTTTCTCTGGCTGCAGCCTTACACATTAGTTCAGCCACGTAAATTCCTAGGAGCATGAGACAAATCTGTGGTGAGGGGCCCCCTGGTATACAGAGCAGCCCCCCATGTGCCCAGCACCCCCCCCCCCCGCCCCGACCCCGGGTAAAGCCAGGTCCAATGCACATCCAGACCCAGGCCTGGCTGAGATCGGGCACCGGGGCAGAAGCAGGCTGCAAACGTATGCTGTGTCAGCCTGTATTCACAGACCGGCGCTAGGGGGCTCCCTTGAAGTTTGGAAGACAGTTTCACATCAAATAAAGAGTCGTGCTTTGCTTCTTCCGGGTAATAAATTCGCAGAGCTTGTTTTTTAACCCCCACCAGAGGTTAAAACAGTTTCATAAAAAGTTTTGGTAAATTCATGGGTAACTTTGGAGGTTATACGAGGTTGTTGCCAAAGGGAAAAAAAAAAAAAAAAAGAAAGAAAAAGAAAAAACACAGCCTTTCTCTCTGCTCATGTAAGAACCCAAATGACAGAGCCCGAGAGGGCGGACAGGAGGGGGGCTTTGGGCTTTCTTGTTCCTTCTAGAAGGGTCCACGCAAAGACGTGGTGCCCACTGCCCCCTAATGCCAATCGGGGGGGGGGGGCTGGGGGGCTGGGGGGAAGCAGAGGCAGGAGATGAGCTGAGCTCATCCTGCACCAGGGCTCTCAGACTGCCGCGAGCCCCTGCAGCCCAGATTGCCTATCCAAGGCTGTCTGTGCTGCCTTCCTGATTTTTCCACTGCTCTCACCCACACTCTGGGGCAAGGGCTGGTCGGGGCTTTTGCACCCATTTCTTCCTGCCAGGTAGTCAGGAGTAAAGCAAAAGTTCCAGTCCCTGAGTAGGGGGTTAAAAAGAATGAGAACTTTATAGGATTCATAAGAAATCAAAAGAGACAAGAGGAGGCAGAAGGAAAACAGCGCAGTTAAGGGAGGGGGCGTCGCACATTAACTATGATTCAGAGACTCAATGCTCTGAGTTCATTTTTCAATCTGCCTTTAGCTAGGGGGAAAAATATAAGGAAATTATAGAAAATTGAGAAACAAACATCTCCGAGAGTGCTTTGCACCCGGGGGTGCTTAATGAACACTTAATAATTTCAAATGCAAGTACTTAGAAAAATGGTTTTTGTCCATTCCCGGCACGCCAGGTGCCTTGTAGCAGAAATGGGAGAGCTGACAATGACTGGAAATGATCACTAATGTCTACGTGGAGGGTACAACAATTACTTTTTCGTGTCTCTGAAGTTAAGGAAATAAACAAGCCAAAATTTTTAGAGTTTTAGCAAAGGAAAAACCTTGGAACTTAACTTGCATTTCTTGTCCTCAATGTTTGAATTCAGGCAGGCCTCCTAACTGCGATGGAGGATGGCCACAATACCCCCCTGCCGACCCCACGGGGTCATAGTGAAAATGAGATGAGGAAAAACCCTTGGAGGAAACTCTCCAAACGCTCAGGCAGAGGGCAATGCTTGTTGCTGGAGCAGACTTCCTGTGCTCCCTGCCAGCATCCAATATTGGGGTGAGGGCCAGTGTGAATGCACATCTTCAGAGGAAGGCAGTGCCCCTAAGCAGAGCTGGGGGTTGCCAGGGAGATGGGGTGGGGCTGGGTCACAGAGGGTTATTCTGATCCTTCTTGTTTTTCTACCTTCAAAGGGTCTCACCTGAGACAGGGAGAGCACCTATGCAACCATGTGTCATAAAGTGCCCCCAAATAGCTCCCCAATAACAATGAAATTCACCAGCCATGGACTCATGGGACTTGTAGAGGTCTTCTCCAGATCTGGGGTGGAAATTCAGCACACAGCCTCCCATTGTCAGCCATGAAAGCCACACTGACAGAGTCCTTTATGGTTGACAAAACACCCTTCTACTCACCAACACACATAGCTTGAGCCTCTCAAGAGCCCCCTGGGCAGATTCCCAGACCAGTTTCATGGGGTTTTCAGGGGTCAGGTGAAACGAATCAGTGCAGGTGAACACCTCTGAGATCTATCTAACACCCCCATTTTGACAGATGAGGAACTGAAGCAAAGAGAAGGGATGGCCCTTGCCCAAGAATGCAGTAAGAGGAAAAGTCAGGATTTGAACAAATTCTTCTGACTCCAAAACCAAAATTTCTTCCCTACACCAGTCTTGTCCTAAAAAAGGCTAAGAGGAGGGTACTGGGATTATTGGCTATCTAAGGTCTTTTGTACAAATCAGCTGGGTAAGATGAGATGTCCAGCATACAAGGATACCTGTAAATATAAATGTAATAAAAACAGAACTGTGCTCTCAAATTCTAGCTGGATTTGCAACCTAACCTCTCTCTGTTTAACAGGGAGATTAATAAAGAGTTGGTTAGCAGGCATTAAGTAGTAGCATCAAAACAAGACATTCTCTGTGATATAATCAAGAGACTTAGAGGGGAATTAAGAAGAGAATTACCTTCTCACTATGACTGATGTATTTTAATGTTACTGTATGTATTACAGGATCACTCCTCCTCTAGGCTCACCTAGAGGTGATGATGCCACCATTCTACCTCAACTTACCACTAACCCCTTAGTTAGAATTACTCCTAGAGGAGTAATCCTCCTAGAGGATCACCTGTCTCCAAACCTACCCCCTCCTGAAGAGAAGGTATGATGTGGAAGTGGGAAGAGAAAGACAGCGGGAAGAGAAGGATCAGCGAGGTGAGCTCTGAATCCTTGGTAATTCTGCACGCCAGCTGGAGGTCTGCTGAACATAATGCCAGAGATCGTCACTTCTCATTCTGTCTCATCCTCTGACTCTACCTGCCTACTGGCTTCAGCATTTCACACAGAAAATTCTAGAACAAGACTCAGATCTTCTTTTGTGGGATCTGCTAAGAAGGGGCTCTTCCAACTCAAGGTTGAGAATGGTTTCCAGAAGGTCCTTCAAAAGCAGGACAGTTTTCATTTCAGGTTTGGGATTGAAGGTCTGTCTTTCCTTCTCTCTCTCAAACTCTCAAGATAAACATACGTCTATCTTTCAAATGCCCGTATTTCAACTTCTCCTTAAATGACTGTATCATCCTGCCCTCCCACTTCCTCAACTGAACCAGCCATGAGTGCACGTTCTCACCTTCCGTTGGCACAGAAATCAGAATTCAGAATGTATCGCTCTGTTCCTACAGGAATCTATTAGTGACTGCCAAGGGAAACACTTAGCATTTTAGATAAATAAGTAAATAGTAGTTAAGTGCTGTGCGCCTCCATTTCCAGCAGTTTAGTGTATATGGCAAAATTTCTTTATGATCCAAGGAGGAAAAGACGGATGACAGAGAAGGGCTGCCTTCGGGCCGGCCGCGTGCTGCCATCACTCCACGCGCGGTGGGGGCCCAGGTGGAGGGGCCTTCGAGGGGGGGGTCAGAAGCGTGGCGGCCCCCCCTCATTATGTTCCTGTTTATGCTAGCCTACTCTCCCTTCTCGCTCCAGCCGGCCTTGTCAGAGTCCCTCATTTGGCAGCTTAATCATATCAGCGCGCTTACCGCACTGCATCTGTAATGACTTGTTTACCAGTCTGTGCCGGCTCCCTCTGCCAGACTGGGCTCTCCCTAAGGACAAGGGCCGCGTCATGTTCTTCTATGCCTCTCTTCCTGCTCCCACACACTGCCTGGCACAGAGCAGGCCCCAGTAATTGCATGTGAACCTCAGGCTGTGTGACTCTGGTCTGTGCCACAAAGGCGTCCCCGTCCACCAAACAGTCCCTAAGCTCCTTGAGAAGAGGGCCCACGTAATCTCCCTCGGCGCTCTCAAGGGGCAAAAGGGGACTCAACTCATCACATGTGTGTGCTGAACTGCATGAGCCCAGGAGTAAGAGGTAATCTGGACATCCGTGCTCTTTACCTGCCTTGTCCCCTCTTCTTTGGGGAGACCAGCTCTCCTTGACCCTTAACTGCCGTGGCAAAGGAGGCCCCTGCCAGTCCCTCCAAACAAGGTCAGATACGCGATCCAGACCTGGCCACTCAAATCCCTAGTGACTAACTCAGGAGAGACACATGGCCCCATTCGGGCCAGCAAAATTCAGCCTGGGAACTTGGGCAAGGAGCTGGGCAGAGTGTGAACGGGCTGGGAGGTCCCAGGGGAGCTACAGCTGACAACTAAGAGGACAGAGGGGCCAAGCGATGGAGAGAAACATCGTCCTGATGGCATCACCCATACCTCTGAACCTGGCCAAGCCTGCAGCCATTGTCTTACACAGAAGGGTTTTGCTCAGGCCAGTTTCAATGGAGTCCCTTTTCCCTACACCCAGAGCCCTTCCTGCCACCACATGCAGAGTGGAGAGCTCCACCTCCAGTGGCAACATTTCCGAATAAGACAACCAGGGTGTCTGTTTGGGGATAATAAAAGCTTGCAGAGAGAAACATTGCTATCATATTGGCAGACGCAGTTCTGTGAGCCTTCTCATTTTATCCTGGGAGTCTGGGCTGTGGCCCCAAATCCCACACTAAACCAAAAAGGACTGAGAAATCCATCTCTCTGCCTTCTGTTTATAATGCAGAGCAAAGATGCTGCTCAGCCTCTCTCTAAAGCCCTCACATATGACTGTTTGCTCTCCTGAGCTCCCGGGCGGCCTGAGCTCTCTGGGAGGGAGCTGGGTGACACTCAAAGCTCAGCAGCCGGCAGATCGATTCATCCCCTCCTGCAAACTGCTCACCGGGTCTAATGAATTGGCTAGGCACAGAGAAGGCCTGCGTGGCTCTGTGTCCTCCACAGTGACAGAGCTCTCTCAAAGCAGACTAAGACGTCGTGCCTTGACTGAGGAACAAATCTATTAATATTGGGAGAGAACATCAAACTGTACTGGTGGACCTAAAGTCTGGTCAAGAGAGACTCACTTCCCTGCGATTTAAAAGAAAAGAAAACAAGAACAAAAACAGTCTTGTGATTCCTCCAAGTTTTTTCCCTACTGGGTAAGGCCAGCCTTCCACATGGTCCATCTGGGGAGTGGTCCCAAGTGAGCTGCCGGGTGGGGCAGGAAGGCCACGCTGTCCACGGGCACCGGAGGCAGTATCTTTTAGCCATCAGAGGAACTTTTTTAAAAAGTTGGAGAAGATCAAGGAAAAGAAGATGTACTTTGAAATGCTACAGCTGGGAATGTAAACAGAGAAGCAATCTGGAGAGATCTATCAGAAATGTGCAACCCAGCACCCAGAGACTCAGCCATCCCTCTACTTGGGTCTCCCTATAGAAAACCCCCCGCTCAGGCCAAGAAGTTTGAACAGCCGGTCCCAGGAGCAGGATGCAACAGTGAAAGGCTGGCAATGCCAGACTCCCCCTGATTAGCACGGCTCCATAACTCAGAGCCCTCCCACACAGAGAGGCTCTGTCCCTATCTGCAAGGTTGAGATAGGTCTCTGTGTATTTATTAACAGTGTGGAAAACTATGAAATGTGGTTGAGTAAAACAAGCAGCGAGTTGCACAATGAGACATACATGTGGCTGTTAAGCACACATGCACGTGGCTGTTAAGCACACACGCACGCACACGCACAGATAACCATCTGGCAGATGCACTCCAAACAGCCGTTTTATCTGAGGGGGTGCTGGGAATGGCGGGGGGGGGGGTGGTCAAAGCGAGCATTAGCCTTATCTACTGTACTCTGATGCGTTAAAGGAAGTATCATTCATGCTTACACACATAATTAAAAATTAATAATTCACTATTTTATACCTCTAGGTGGAGCATCAATTTTCCCAAGATCTTTTTAAACACAAATGTGCCCAGCCTGTCTCCAGGGCCTTCCAATCAGTCTCCTGGGGACCACGCCATCTGCCACAATCCCTGCTCCACTCTGCGCCCGGAGTGATCTTTTCAATGCCTCCAGTGACAGTCTCCCCGCTGCCCTCCTCCTTGTACCCAAACCCTTCAGCAGGTCTCGGTCTTCCTCAGAAGCAAGATCAACGCCCCACCCGAATGTCTGCAAAGGCCCAAAGAGTACCAGCCTCTCCTGCATCCTCTGATGGCACCTGGGCCCCCAGGCCTTTCTCACCACCCCCTTCCTCAGCAGAAGCCTCTGGGGCGCTGTGTGGGAATCAGATATACAGAGTCTGAAGTTGCCTGGGAGGCCCCTGGCAGGCCCTGCCCACCCCTAAAGAGGCAGAGAAGGTACGGACTTCCAGGAGGGTCCGTGCAGGTCATTCCATGGCCTCGGCAGCTGACTCTGGTGAATGCAGAGTTTAAATCTATACAGGTCAAGCAAGGCCTTATAAAAGTTAAGGAAACATTAGGTTAGGACAACACAAGCTGAGGGAGGTCCTTCCTTTGGTCAAGGAAAGGGTGTGGCAGGCACCAAAGTCCCAGGGAGAGGAGATTCCCAGCTTAAAGTTAAATAAAACTGCATCACACAGTGAGAGAGCCATGCCCTTGGAATCCCTCTCATCAAGGGAAAGAAGAAAGTCTCAACTGGGTGCTAATGGACCTCTAATGCCCCTCAAGACTTCACACTCTCTTGCCAGCAGAGGGGGGCCTTCCGAGGGCTCCTGGCCTTCTGCCCACAGCAGACTGCAGCGGGAATCCATTTACCATCAAACATTAGAGTGTTTTTATCCTGTGGCACTCTCTTAATGCCAGGTGATGTTGGCTTTCCATTATCCGTGTGCAGAAATAGTTTCTCTTTAAAATAAATGTATTTGCGTTTTTGGTGAATGAGTTTAAAGGATAAGATGAGCAAACATTCACACAAGTGACATGCAGACGCAACATTTCTAGAGGTGACACGTGAATTATGTGAATGCAGAGAACACTGCTGACCACAGCTTTATCACGCCAGGCCCCCCGGCAAGCTGCTGACGCCTCCCTGGATCTCTGTTTCTGCGGTTGCAAAGGACATAAAGAGTCCCTTATCACTAGCTTGCTGGGAGAGTTTCTAAAATCTCACTGTGAAACACAGCCCTGAACTTCATCATGTTCAGTGTTTCAAGCCATACTGGTTGCAGGAAATTACAAAACCATAAACATGGTATAGTTCTTATGGTTCAGTAAAACATCCCCCTCAATCGGTAGGACTTCAGACATGTCATCCAGGCAGAGGGCCGTGCTCGGCTCCCCTCAGTGTTCCAGGTTTAGTCTGGGCACCAGCACAAGTGTACGGCTGCCAATGTGCCTGACGAAACCCGAATAATTAACCTCAGCCACATCCATGTTCCCCATTCAGCTCTGCAAAACACATTTCTAAGGAAATACATAAGCGCGCTCTTTATACCATGGAATGTTTTAATGTATCCCAGCATCAGAGTAAATAGAACAGGTCTCAATTAATGGAGCAGGTCCTTTTAACACAAAGGGTTTCAAAAATAAAAAAATAAAAACTGGTATGTCATCGACTAGAGAGAAAGGGATGTGCATATAAACATGAAAACAGGGCAAACCTAATGAGATTCTTTTTTGCAGCCCAGGGTCAATAACAGTGATATTAGGAAACTGCTAATAGGGTTGCATGCTCATGGGTTTTAAGCTCCCGGAGACCAGAAAGTCCCACTTGAAATGCAAAGAGAATTCAATAATGTTGTGTTCATCTCCACTGCGCCCCCCATTTTGAAAAGAAAAGTATTCATTTCAGAGCAGTGACCTCATCAGGAGAAACACACTGGGAACTGAGTAACCACAACAAAAGAGAATCAGTAGCTGCTTTCGCTCAGGTGGTGTCATCTACTTTATATGGATGTGTGGGTTTTTCTATTGCTTTTCTAATGGAAAAATAACCTTCCAGTGCGAGCTGTGCACACACATGTGCACACACATGCACACGCGCACACACACATGTGCACCTGCACACACGCACATCTGCACAAATCCTCTTCTTAGATGAGACCCCAACTTGTGAAGTAAACAATAAAGAAACCACTGTCATGACAACGGTTGGTGGCGAACTGCCCCTTACAGCAGAAGAGACGGTCTCTGGCTGACCTACACCAGCTGGTTCACACTGGTGCGGAGCAGCTGCCAACCAGAGAACCGCCCCCAAGCGCTAAGCCAGCACCAGATGAGAAACACCAGCGTCCCACCGCACATTCCGACACTCTGAACTCTTGAGACGCTGCTCCCCACACCGCCCAGAAGACACAACTCCAGTATCTTAATCCCACCACAACAAGCCAGTCCCTCAAGATGCTGGAGCGGTTTGAGAGGCTTAATGCTAAATCCAAATGGCACGCACTGTGCAGCAAAGCAAGGACACTGGAAAGTTCCTCATTCCCCTCCTTAGAGGGAGCGTTTGCTGTTGATCTTCAAACAGCTGGGACAGACAGAATGCCTCTTTTCCTTACTTCTTTTACTCAGTGGTCCTCAAACATCTTGTGCATGAGAATTTCTGCTCAAAGCTACAGACACTGAGCGCACTCTTGCAACCAAGTTACGGGATTTTTGAAGATAGCACTGCCCACAGATTGTTTCGACTGAAGTGCGGGCTTCGGCAAATGCCCCACTCAAGGTTTAGTCCCACCATTGTGTAAGAGAGGACCCCAGGTTAAGAGACATCAGAGTGAGCATCCTCAGGTTCAAAGTCACCGTATGTACCTCTCCGGGGCTTCCATCGGTATACCTGAGGTGGCATTAGACAGACAGATGATCCTTAAGGTTGAAGACGGTAGTGCCACAAAACTGAGCCCGGCAAAGGTAGGAGAACATGGAAGTTTCATTTTAGATGAAAAAGTTTCTTTTATGAAGAAAATAAAGTTTCTTTTATGCTACTTCGCTCCCTGCCATCCAAACCACACACCCACTGGACTCCTGTTGCTGACAATGCTCCAAAATACAACCAGAGATGAAGTCTACCAGCTGCCTGCCCCTTCCTTCATTCTCCAAGAAGCCTTGGGGGTTGATTTTGCTCATCCTTTCAACTGGGCTGAGGTTCAGGGCAACTCCCTTCTGTTTGTTCAGTTGCTCATTCCATAAATGCTTGCTAAGAACCTGACAACGTGCTAGGCATGGGTGCATAGGCAAAGATGACCCATCAGCTCGGCAAATCGGGCCCTTATTCACCAAGATGAGTAAGCTTCCCCAGTGGCAGCCGGGAAAGGCCACTGGGGAAAGGCCACCTAAAAGGAATCTATTCACCATGGGGACCAAAACTCACACAGTAAATAGTGGGAACTCTATTAAGGACTCTGAGAATTTATCTTGAAATCGAAAGTTGTGAAAGTAAGCTGATAAACCAACAAAGATAAAATAAAAATAAGCCCTCACGGCAAACTGTGAGCTAATTGTTGAAATCAATGAAGGTTAATCCAGTGCTGATGGGGACAAAACCATAGAGCAGTTTTACGAGCTGTTCTTCAATCTACATTTACGCTCACAGGAAGATTAAGAGGGACCTCCCCTCCCCAATATTATATGGCCTCCTCAATTCTCCCAAGGGGCTTCTCCTAACTCTCCAACATGTACCTCACTCTCTTGGAATTAGCCTCCTTGGAGTTCTCCTGTCCATTTGTCAACTAGTCAGATTCTGTCACTGAGTTTCCATCAAGGCAGTGGTCACTTCCATTAACTTCATGAAATTCTATGGCCTGAGCATGATTTATGGTTTCACTTGGCAATCAATTTATATCATGAAAATTAATCTGAAGGGCAGGAATGAAAGCTATGCTAAGAAGAGAGAGAGACACAGAGAAAGTGGTACTTTAAAGGAGTCTGAATTTATAAGCAGTCAGTTTACTGGAGAATGTTCTCATCCTCTGACAATCACCGCCTCCCCAGGCAGCCTGTGACTGGGGCGTCCCATAAAGAAAGTTTGGATTATAATGTTTTCCCTCAAATCGCTGTATGCTCTTCTTGGGATATTCAACTACTTAGTATCTTAAAAAGCATCTTTTTATGAATTCCTTTGATGAGGAACCTTGAGCTTCTGAGATTAAAACCACCTAACGCCATGCCTCTCCGGCGATCCTGAGGTGCACAGGAACGAGGAAGGCAGTGCTCCAAAACAGCAACACCCCTGACAATGGACAGTCACCATTGCTGCTAGGAATTCATTGCTACTTGTTATTTCAAGAGAGATTTCCAGCTTCCCTGGCCCTCCTGCTGGAAACATGGAAGGCACGGACCACTGGATTCAGGTTTAAAAACAGACTCAGTTCTCAGGAAAGTCTCAAAGACTCCAATCACTCTAAAATCTTATAAATTAGGTCTTTATCCTTCCTAAGTTCTCTGGCCTTCTGCTTGCAGATGACTTCACTGCCAAGCCATCTGTCAACTGCAGTGATTAGTACCCAGCTATCAGAATAGTTTAAAGAAAAGGGAAATTAAGCATCCTTTTAAAAAATATTTCTCAGAAACATCCTCTTCCTCTCATCTTTATACACTGTTGACAGGAAGAGTCACCAACACTGAAGAAGACAAAGAATCGGTTATGACAGTTTCTTTCAGTCCCCAACACAAGTATTCATGCCTACTTATTTGAAGAGATGTTTCTGATTCTAGTTGACTTATAAGGATCAGGGCTAAAGGTTTTCCCTATCTTTTAATTGGGAAGTTCCCCCCAAAGACCATTCTCAATTTCTTTGCTGCATTTCATCAAGTTCCCTCAAACTTACAGCCCCTCAGGTCACCCAAAATAGAGGATTCTATCGTTGTCCCGCCGTGGGAAACAGGACCTCCTGCCGTACACACACCCCGCAAAAACATATCCACAGCCACATGCACTCACAGGCACATCCCTGCACAGGCACACGCACGCACACACATACACATACACGGACACGGCGAGGCCAGCTCCCTCACTCAGAAGCCAGCACTGATCTCTCCATGCAGGACCTGCCAGGTCAAAGGATAAAAGAAAGTTGTTTGTAGATGGTGGGTGACCAAGGCCCGCTGTTCAGTTCCTCTGAAGTAGCGACACTCTGTCTTCGAACACCCAGCTCTCAGAGTGCCTGTCACTCAAATGTGAAATACTGGTAGGGGCAAGCAGTGGCAATAAACTCCCCAGCCCCTTTGATTTCCAGGAGGTATTTATTTTAATGCACTCTACCACCCTCCGACTTGGTGTCCATCATGACCTGTCCACCCTGGGCTGGCCGGTTGGGTAAACCAGCCAGCCCTATTCCCACTCGGACACTTCAATAAGGGACAGGGAGTGATTAATACTCCACGGGCCAATGCTCAGCTCACATCCTGCAGGCTCACACCTGCTCTTAATGGACATCCTCCATGTTCTTCCTAATTACGGGGGAGGGAGCCCTTTGAAAATGGGCACCAGTGACCCAGACCTCTGGCTCAATCCGCTTCTCAAATAATAAACACGAAAGCAGAGACATTTGTCACCACTTGGGCTATTGCTGGGGCATTATAATACCCCCGTGTGGGGCCACATCCCAGGGGACGTTTGAATTATGGATGGCCTCTCCTTTCTCAGCTCCACGTTCAGACTGTGTTTCTGACTTGTTTGTTTGTTTGTTTGGGTCTGTTTTTCATCCACATTCACCGTGCCCCAGTTTGCTGTGAGGCTTTGGTAGGAAAAGCTGCCGTTGAGATGGGAGGTAGATAGAAGAGGGATTTCTCCCGACGTGGAAGGGGTCTCCAGGTGCCCTCCATCAGTCCATATGGGTGGGAGCAGGACCACCCCCGAGGCTGAGAGAAACTTTCAGAGGGAAGAAGGGGGTGCAAAGGACAGTGACAGGTCAGAGGCTTCCTGCTTGGTGTCTCTGCTTACATGGGGGTCCCCGGTCCATGAGCACACGGGGCACCTGTCCACATTAGGAAGAAGACGAGAGAGAAGCCAGGGCTGACATCCCAATAGTCAGAGGGCAAGGCCGGACACACCAGTGGGAACTAAACTGCAGGCCCCGGGGGCACAATCCACACAGGCAGACCTGCAGGGCTCGCCTGCGCCCTACCCCGTCTGTCCCTGGGCTTCTCCCTAAAGAGAAGCTAATGGGTTCTCTACCCCAACACAATGGTCCTGGTGCTGAAGCTACTCCTAAACTCTTCCCCCAAATCTGGAACATGTCCTGCTGGTGGTGGGCCGGGTAACTCTTAATGACTGTGTATTGGTTTGGTTCGAACAGAACTTTCCTACCCAAACTGCGTATACTCAGTAAGAGCACAACGTGCCTCATCAAACCCTGAATGTCCACGTGTGCTGTGGCTTTTCTCACTTGGAAACGTGTTTTTAGGTCACTTCTGTTGGTTCGCAGTGGCGGGAAATTGTAAGAGTGGTACAGTGATTGAACTGTGACCACAAAATGGTATGTCCAAATCCCAGTTTGCATCACCTGTGGCTGTGGCCTTACTTGGACAAAGAGTCTTCGCAGGTGTCATTACATGGAGACTGGAAGTGAGAGCAGCCTGGATTTGGGATCAGCCCTAAGTCCGATGACAAGTATACTTACAAGGAAAAAGGAGGAGGAGATTTGATCCACAGAAATACACAGAGAAGTCCAAGTGCAGAAGGAGGCAGACGCTGGAGAAATGCAGCCATGAGCCAGGGGACAGCCGGAGCTGCCAGAAGCTGGAAGTGGCTGGAAGGCTCCTTCCCTAAAGCCTCTGGAGAGAGTGTGAGACAACTGGCCTCCGTAACTGTGAGAAAACTAATTTTGGTTGTTTTAAACCACCGAGTTGGTAGCAATTTCTCCCACAGCTGTAGGAACTAGTACAGGTGGTAGCCAGGTGGGGCACCGGCTTCAGTGGCTGTCCCCTGTCCCACCGGCCCCGGCGCACTGGCACATCTGGGCTCCAGCCGCCCTATCCAGAGTCTGCATTCTTGCCCCTGAGCCCCTACTCACCACTCCCCATCCAGCAAGCCTCTGTTCGGTTCTCCCTACATCTGCATTTATAGAAGAAGCCCTATATCTCTCGAGAAAACCCCCCCTTCCGGTCCCTCCCCCAACACTGACCTCAACCTCTGCCAACAACAGAAACACATCTATGCCGTGTACCCCACACTCGTTTGGCACGCGGCACCTGCCTGTCTTTATGCAGGTGTGCTTATCGTGCTCAGCAGATCACCACAATCAGCATCCATCATCTGCTGTGGAGTCGCACGGCACCTACTGCATATAGCCGCGCGCCCGACACGCACACTGAGCCACTGGGTAGGTACAACCTTTACCAACAGCCTTGCTGTGCGGACACAGATCCCAGGGGGCAGCTAAATGACCTGCCGTGTTATCCCCCATGTGGCTGAATGAAGGGGACGAGCAGGTCCACCAGCCCATCGGGCTTCTCCCTGCAGCCCAGAGGATCATCTTTCTCCTCCTCAGCGCACAGCACAGCCTTCAGAATACACGCATGGCAGCTGCCACGAGCTTCCAGCAGCAGCCGGACTTAGCCCCCTTTGAGGCGCTGGGAAGAGAGCTGCTGGGAAGGTTCTGCCACTTGGGACAAGCGGCAGCGTGCCACTGGGTTCTGTTGGAGGGGGTGGGGGTCACCCAAGCAAGCCCTTGGGCAGTTCCCTCGGCTGTACCCATCTGAGAAGAGTAGTCCTGAAGTTGAGAATGTGGCCCAGAAGCGAAGGAAGGACCAGCGGGGCTCTGCAGGGCCTTCGCGCTACTCCCCCTCTCCACCCCCGCCACCGTCTAAACCTCCTTGGTCCGAGGGATGCTCTTCCTAGCCAACCTCCGGAGCAAATGCTTACCTTGATTTAAATTCGCACTGAGAAACAAAAGACAAACCCCTGTCCTTGCCAAAGGGAGAGGGTTTGGGGGATGGTGGGGAGGGGAGTGAGGAAGAGCCATCTGCCGGCAGGGGGCACTGGAGCTACACAAAGCTGGAGGGGGCGGTGCCCCCAGCCAACTGTCCCCAGGGACCCAAACCTCAGCCATCAGACACAGCCCAGGGTCAGCCCTGGAGCCAAACAGACAATAATCAGCCACAAAAGGATGGTAATTCAGTCACAGCCAGATGGGACCCTGTAGCCTTTCCACAGAAGCTCTCCATTTTTCCCCCCATCAACACCTTGCAAAGGAGGCTAAAACTGGGCCCATGGCTGCTGGGGCAGAGGAGAACCGGAGCGGAGAACAAAGGTCCGGAGTGATTTGCCCTGGTTGCCCAGTGATTACAGCTGAAAATAGTCCTTTTTCCAGGAAGCACTCTGCATTAGTTCATCCTTGATTTATTTCTGAGCATGACAAAACGTGCACCTCTGACACCTTCCATGTAAGCAACGTTCCCTGCAGCTCCCACACGCGCCGGCTGCTCCTCTTTCTATTCCAACACTGACTCTCAAGCCCCCCACTGACCCACTGCAGCCTCGAAATGGCCCTATGGAAAGAATCAAGTGAACTTCCTTTTTAAAAACAGGGGAACATGGAGGCACCTAGAGTTCTGACTCACATTCCTGAGGTCCTTGAGGAGCTCTGTACCCAGCACCGGGCCCAGCACACGTGGCCAGGACTGAAGGACATACCCTGACTTCTCCATATTCTTGCCTAGTATGCCCCCCCCCCCCAGTTTGGGGTCACACTGACTGTCCCACAGATGTCCCACCTTTGCCAGCATACCTTCAGGCTCCTGGAGCCAGAACAGCCGGCTCCCACCCGTCCTGCACACCCAGCCTCGGCAAGGAGCCCGGCCCTCTGGTGTGCCCAGTTTGGATTCACCTCCAAAGAGAACATTACCTGCCATTTCTGAAGAAGGCTGCCTGCAGGTCCCACGTGGGTCCAGCCCCTCGAGTGGGGAGGGGTGGCCATCTCTTCTCAGCACCCTGGGTGGCCTGCGCAGTCCACTCCCTCTCAGCTGAACACGGCTCTGTAAAAAACTGCCTTTGTACCTGTGGGACAGAGAAGCACGTGTGCTGTATAGCCTTCCCTGAGCACATGTGCCCAGAAGCCCATACACACAAACATTTACAAAGGCAACACTCGGACAATAAACCCCCAGGTGAGCCTAGAAACTCCTTATCCTTTCTATCCTCCTTTCCCCTCTAGGACATGGAGACAACAAACAGCAGGACCCAACTCGAGAGGCCGCTGGAGGGACGACATGAGACGATGCATAGGAAAGGCTTTCCGAGCCGCAGTGGCTGTACTGAAATCCTGAGCCATACGGTCCTGACTACATACAAACACGTGGCTCTGTACAACTTCCGACAATGACAGGAATGTTCTATGATCTGCACTGACCACGTGCGGCTGTTGAGCATTTGAAATGCAGTGTTTGAAATGCAGAGGAAGTGAGTTTTACTTTATTTCATTTTAATGAATTTAAATAGCCACATGTGCCCGTTGACTACTGTACTGGACACTGCAGGCTTAGAGGGCCTTTGAAAAAATGGGCATTGTACACTTTCCATCTGGAGAGGACCTTCCAGATCAGACCATTTGATGTAATCTCTGAAATGTACTCCCGTCCCAGTGGGAAGGCACGGCGAAGTTGAGAAAGAAAATACTGGAGCTTATATTTATATGTTTTCTTCCAGACTTTCTTGAATCTATTGCTGTATGCCCTTTATAATATACATAACACATCAGTAGAGTAGAACGTGTGTATAATTTGAGTAAGCAATTATGCATGTATTAGGATGTGCAACGAGACATATAACCAGAAACAGACCCACACGCTGCTCCAGGGCCGCCGCAGAGCAGGGCCTGTGAGCCTTGAAACAATTAAGACCCCTTCACCAACTGGAGCTAGGACCCTGGGTCCAGCGCTCTGTACTGGTTTGTGACAGGCCACCATCAGCTCTTGGAAAAGACCTTTGCGCTGCTTCTCTATGCCCCATGAAGCCACCAGGACGCCCTTTCTTTTCCAAGCCTTAGCTTACACGAGTTCTACTCCCAGACACTCTTCAGCCTGTGGGGGAAGGTGAGGCCACCTGCTCGGCCATTTTCCTTTCTCATTTGTCTGAGCCACCGCCAGCCTCTAGCTGCAGTCCCCTAATCACCAGGGCTGCTCACAGAATTTTAAATAAGATCTGCAGGATGCTGTATTCTCTTAGGTGCTGGTTTTTACAGCATCAAAACAATGAGAAAGTGATTTTTTGTTCATCTTTTCTGGAGTCCGTGTTCCGGAGAGGCTCCAGTCACATGACCCAGCTGCCTCCCTGGCCTTGGGCAGGAGCTGTCATTCCCCGGGGGTGCCTGCCTTATTCTTTGAAGCAGTGGTCCCTGCTTGTCAAGTCCACAGGTTCCTGAAAGAGTTATCTGCGCCTGGGTAGGGAGCTAATCACAAGCCCCGGAACCAGGCAGGGCTCCTGCTGGGCCTGGGCCGGAGAGTGATTTGGAAGTGTGGAGACAGAGGGAGGAAGGGGGGTAGGGGGTGGGGGTTACAGGGCGAATTCTTCTCTCTGTGCTGCCAGGTCACCTTTACTCCGAGTCAGTGGGTGACTGCCACAAGCTTGCAGGTGTTAAGAATGGCACAGTTTGAACTGCTGGGAGGTTTTGCTTTTGGAAAACGGCCTAGTGAGGGACTCTGCTCAATGAAAACCACCAGGAGACTGCGGGAGAGCCCCGGCCCCTGAACTCTGGTCTCAGGAAGGTGGAATCTGGGCCCTTTAGCCCTTGAGGGAGCCCTAGAGGATCCTAACCTAGCTTCAAAGCAGCATTCTGTTGAGTCATGGGCAGGGCCTGTTGCTCTCTCTCCTGGGTTCTCTCAGAGCATCCTGTACGCCACCCCTTCCTCTGGGCAGGAACACACAGGTGTGGCACAGGAGGCCAGCTTGTCACCACCACGAGACAAACAAGGCCTCTGGTACTTTGGCAGATGTCATGAAGACCCCTCTCAACAGCCTTCACCCGGCTACACGTTGTATCCCAGAGGCTCAAGGGTTAGCTGCTAGTGATTCACATCTACCCCCTTCTCAAGAGGACTGCCCTTGGCTGATGGGAGCCATCTTGCCTGAAGAGGCCTGGGGAAGAGTGCACTCACCCCAGGAAGGGCCCTTAGCCCCTGACCAGCAGTTGCAGAAGGTGACAGCTCAGCCCCTTTCTCTCTGAGCAGGACAATGTCTGGTGCACCTCATACTCCAGACCTTCCCACAGGATCGGGTAGGACTGCCAAACCCCGGTGTGTTTCCCTCGCTCCCGAGAGCCCGCCCTCTCAGGTCGCCTGCCCGGGAATGCCTGTCTCAGGCTCTGCTTCTGGGGAGCCTGACCCTAGACACATGATTCAAGTGTTTCCCCTCTCCTCTGAGTCCTTTGGCCTATCTTCCCCAGAGACTCTCACTCAAATATGTTGACAAACATCCTTAAATATGCAAGGATCCTTATAAATACATGGTGTCGCTTTTGTGCGGGACGTAGTCCTACAGAGCCATTCTTCCTCTCACTGTGGTTTTACCGGAGGTTACCGTTCCAGTCCACCTAGGTTTCTGTGTTTGTGTCTACTGAGCTGTGAGCTGATCTACAGAGTGGCTCCCAGGATCTTTAATAAACTGCCACTTACAGTCCAGATTTTAAATGTAACTCCTACACTCGGAGTACCCCCTGTGCTCTCGGGCCCTCTCCAGAGCTCTTGCTTGAAGAGCCTGCATTGCTGACACTTATGTAAGACCAGCACAATCGTTTTGTTGATAGGCCTCATGAGAAACTGATCAGAAAAATAGCCTTCTTACCCCACATAAGCTCCAGCAGACACCGGTGACTGGCTGGCCACGGTCAAGAACTCAGGAGACACTGGTTTTAACTAGAGTTCAGTGAGGAGCTCTCAAAAGGAGGCAGAGGGAAGTTTTTGTCCTGTATCTTGAGGCCGACAGAAGCCACCGGCCACCCTGCCTCCTCCAGCCGCTCCTCCCCACCCCACACACTTTCCCTGCTCCTTTCATCAGCCAAGTCTGCGGGAAGGAAGGTGGGTCCAAGGAGAGTGTGAGGTCCCTTCACACATGCTCGCTCTGGGGGGAAAAGAACGTGTGCTGTCATACCGTTCCTCCCATTGGATCCTACAGGAAATAAAAAAGCAAAAGGAAGCAGAGTGGAGGCCTGAAGACCTTCTGCATGCCGCTAAGCAGGACGCAGGACTGTGGCCAAAGCCTCTGGCGCCTTGGTGAATGTGACAAACGTCTCGTGGAGGCCACCACCATATCTCTTATGCATATCTCCACCTCACCTCAGAGACTGTGCCGTCGCCCCTGAGAGCGCTACTTCCCTGAACAGGTAAATTGTGTCATGACGTGACATGAGCAGCAACTGCAGGGGATACAGAAGATACAGTACATATACAACGGAATACTGCTCAGCCTTTTAAAAAAATAAAAAAACATTCTAAAAATTATAAAAAGGAAAAGAAAAGGAAATCTTGCCATTTGCTGCACACAGATGAACTCCGGACAGAATAAGCCCGCTACAGAAGGACAAGCGCATCATCACTGGAGTCACGACTGAAGTGAGCGGACACGTACCTCAGACAGACAAACATCCACTCTAGAGGGAAAGATTTTATTCTCAGGGCCCGGTTTTCTCTCTCTCCCCCACTTTCAATGACAAACATATACTTTAGGGTTTCCAGCGCGCACTTCTCCATGTGACCCCCAACCTCTTCCTCGCTCATTCTGGCCCACTAGGGACCTCACAACCCATTGTTCCGTTTGTCAGAAGCGTCCCCAAATAAGCGTCGCATGCTTCGTACAGCACGCTGCACAGTTACAAATTCATCAATAAAATCCAATTCCATGGTCCAGTGCTTGCTCTGGGCACAGCAGAGCCGTAGTCTGTGGGCACTCTAAATCTCTCTGCCTCTAGTTTATGTCAGGGCAATTAAGCATCCAAGTATGAATTTTCTACGTTTTTCCATTTCCCCTCTAAAAATGGATCCTGCATTTTCTAATCCCTCTCCTTTAGCTCATGTACTTTCACTAATGAAAACAGCCATTTTCATTACAGTGTGGTATTTAGAGTTGGCAACAAATAAAAAGACAAATAAAATCAAGTGGAGGGCCCAGAAATAAACTCCAGGTATAAATGGGAATGTAAAATACAGCAAATAAGAAAGAAAAAAAGGTAAATTGATCCAGAGCTCTGCAAGTTCTCTGTATAAAGGTCCAGAAATAAATATTTTTCAGGCCACACACCATCTCTACCCCATATTCTTTTATTTATATACACACACACACACACACGTGTGTGTGTGCGCACGTGCGCATGCGCTTTTAAAAATGTCACAACCTGTCTAGCTCACAAGGGTATATAAAACAGATCAAAAGTCAAATCTGACTCACAGCCCATAGTTTTCCATATGGACAAAGGTAAAACTAAATCCTTCCTTACATTAATGTACACACAACATAAGGGAATACATTTTTGTGTTTTTGACACTGGGAGACTAGGAATGATGAAAGATCTCTTAGACAAGACCAAAAAGTAATAATCATAAAGGAAAAGGCAGCTCCACTAGAATACAACTGAATATACACCTTCTTGATGATGTAAAGAAGTCCACTTCCAACAGTACAGCTGACCAGTTACTCTGGTTGTCTACCACTATACTCCTATATTAAAAACAACTAAAAACGCAGATTAAAACATAAAAATGTTCAATACTTCTACATAAATCTATTGATGTTCTGATTAGAAAGTGAAATATATTTAACATCAAAAACCAAGTGAAAACTGAAACCTGAAAAGGTAAGAGAGTTTTCATTTTGAAAGGATTTCCCAAATCAAGTGAGCTTGATCTTCCACTTCTATGGTCTGGTGGGGTGCAAGGAGCAGGATTCAAACCCAGAATCCATCCTAGGTGCAAATCAAGTGGAAGACCCAACCTCTAATCCTGCAAAAGCTGAGACCTCAGAGGGACCCTCAATAGATAGGTGAATTAGAAATACTACACCCGACCCTCACCGCCTTCCCAGGGAACCCTGAAAAACTCCAATCTTATCACTAAGTAAAGAGGGCAAAAGTCTCTTCTGTTAATTTTATAACAATAAGACAGTCTTCTCATAGGTTTGTAATCTGAATTCACACTGCACATAACATGAAAAAGCCAAAAAGTAACAAATTTTATTTAGAGTAGTGCCCAGTGCATGCGCTCGGGCACCTAGTAGAAGCAAAACAAATCATTACTGGAGAAACCCACCTCCACCCTAAGTCTCAAAGTCCAAAAATCTCAGCTCACCATCAAAAATCCGAAAACAAGGAAATGAGTTACTACAAAGTGAGAGCTAATGATACATAAAACAGAGTCAGATGTGCCATGACTCCCTATGTTGGTATTATCAGATGTAAAATATTAAGTGTATTTTTAGAAAACGTTGAGAATAAGAGTAAAGATTACAGAAACTTTGAAAAACAATCCCAAAATTCATACGCAACCACAAGAAACTCTAATAAACCAAGGCAATCCTGAGCAAGAGCAACAGAGCAGGCTGGATTATATTTACTGATTTTAAAATATATTTCAATACTATAGTAATAAAAATATTATGGCACTGGCATAAAAACAGACATATCAACTAATGTGACAGAAAAGAGAGCAACAGAAGCCAGAAATAAACCCACTCATTTACTATAAACTGATTTTCAACAAGAGAAACAAGAATACACATTGAGAAAACTGGATATCCACATGCAAAACAATGAAACTGGACCCTTATTTTATACTACACACAAAAATCAAATCAAAATCAAATCATAAGACATGAAACTGTAAAACTCTTAAAAGAAAACATAGGGGGAAAGCTTCTCAGTATTGGCCTTGGCGGTGATTTCTTGAATATGACACCAAAGGCAACAAAAGCAAAAATAAACAGCTGGGACCACATCAAACCAAAAAGCTTCTGCATGGTGAAGGAAACCATCAACAAAATGAAAAGGCAGCCCACAGACTGAGAGAAAATACCTGCAAATCATTTATCTGATAAGAGGTTAATGCCCAAAGTGTCTGAGGAACTCATGTAACTAAACAGCAGGGGTGGGGGGCAGGTAAGGAAGAAACAAACAAACAAAAAAACCAACTTTAAAAAAATGGGGAAAAGACCTGAGTAGAACTTCCTCCATAGAAGTCATAGAAATGGCCAACAGATACATGGAAAGGTACTTGACATCACGGATCATCAGGGAAATGCACAACAAAACCACAGTGAAAGATCACCTCACACCTGTGAGGATGGCTATTATCAAAAAATAAAAATAAAAGATAATAGTATTGACAAGAATGTGGTGAAAAAGGAATCCTTGTCATGTGTTGGTGGGAATGTACATTAGTATGTCCTCTATTAGTATTTCCTCTATGGAAAACAGTATGGAGGTTCCTCAAAAAATTAAAAATTGAACTACCTTATGATCCAGCAATCACACTGTTGGGTATATACCCTAACAAACTGAAATTAGGTTATCAAAGAGATAACTGCACACACCCATATTCAATGCAGCATTGTTTACAATAGCCAAGATATGGAATCAACCCAAATGTCCATCAATCAATGAATGGATGGTTAAAGAAGATACGGTATATATACAACAGAATGTTACTCAGCCTTTAAAAAAAGAAAAAAAAAAAGGAAATCTTGCCATTTGCTGCAACACAGATAACTTTGGAATAGAATAAGCCAGCTACAGAAAAACAAAGACTACATGACCCCAGTGATAGCAGAGATCTGACACAGTCAAACTCATAAAAACAGAAAGGAGAATGGTGGTTGCCAGGGACCAGAGGAAGGGGGAATGGGGAGGTGTTGATCAAGGGGTACAAGGTTTCATTTGTGCAAAATGAATGAATCCTAGAGAACTACTGGACACCATAGTGCACATAGTTAACAATGCTGTATTGTGTACTTACAAATTCAAGAGGGTAGATCTTCTGTCATTTTTCTGATTTTAAAAAAAGGAAGAAGCTTCTAGAAATTAAGGTAAGTTTAGGACATCATATGTGAGGATGGTTTCATGGATGTTTTCATATCTTCAAACTCATCATATATACATTAAACTTGTAGAGCTTTTGTGTATATCAATCATAACTCAATAAAGAAAAGAAGACTAAAGAGCAAGAGACTATAAAAATGATGAAGCAGATCTGAAAAATAATTAAGTGGAACTTTTTTGGAAATAAAGCACAATATACATAAACAATCAGATTTAACACTCGATAAATCAGTCATAGGAGGGTAACTGGGGGAGGGTGCAATTAAGAAGCCACTGCCAGGGCGCCTGGGTGGCTCAGTGGGTTAAAGCCTCTGCCTTCGGCTCAGATCATGATCCCAGGGTCCTGAGATCGAGCCCCACAATGGGCTCTCTGCTCAGCGGAGAGCCTGCTTCCTCCTCTCTTTCTGCCTGCTTCTCTGCCTACTTGTGATCTCCGTCTGTCAAATAAATAAATTAAAAAAAAAAAAAAAAAAAGAATCCACTGCCACTGTCCAGGGTCTTTTTCTCCTGAGCAAGACAGTTTAAAAGTAACTGCATTTATTCTCCCAAAGAAAAAACGAGGCAAATATAGAAAACAATGGTTTTCAGGACAGGAGACATCATGTAATGAAAGCAATGATCCCTTGAGAGTACAGAAATGGATGAGGCAGATCCTGTAATTGCTCAGCTTCCTGGTGAAGGGATTTCCCAGGTCCATCACCATCCGTGGATAAGACTATACTCTCCTTTGAACCTTCGGGGCAAATCAACTGACCAAATACAAGGGGCCTATTTCTGTACTGTCCATTCTGTGCCATGGACCTATTCGTCTACTTTGATGCAAATACCATTCTGTCTTCGATATTTTAGCTTTATAGTAAGTCTTAAAGTCAGGCTGTGTAACCAAGATGGTGTGGTGTTTGCATCAAAACCAAGACATGGACAAAGGGCACAGACACAATTATACGTCCACACACAAACACGGGAACTTCCATCTATACCACTCGATACAGAAAAATTAGGTGAAAATGTATCATAGGCTGGAATGTTAAACCTAAGAGTATAAAACTGCAGAAGAAAACCTAGGAGAGAAACCTTTGTGGCCACGAGTTAGGCAAAGATGTTGTGGTGATGACACCAAAAGCACAATCCAAAGAAAAGAATAATGACTGGACTTCACCAAAATTAAGAATATATGTTCTTTGGGGCGCCTGGGTGGCTCAGTGGGTTAAATCCTCTGCTTTCGTCTCAGGTCATGATCCCAGAGTCCTGGGATCGAGCCCCACATCGGGCTCTCTGCTGGGTGGGGAGCCTGCTTCCTATCCCCCTCTCTCTGCCTGCCTTTCTGCCTACTTGTGATCTGTCTGTCAAATAAATAAATGGGATCATAAAAAAAAAAAAAAAAAAAAAACAGAATGTATAAGGAATCCTCAAAACTCCAAAATAAGAAAACAGCCCATTTTTATAATGGCCAAAAGAGCCGAGACGGTACTTCACCGAAGCGATACAGGAAAGGGAAATAAGCACATGAAGAGCCGCGCCGTCCCGTGAGTCATGAAGGAAGTACGGATTCCAACCTGCGGGACACCACTACACACCTACAAGGATGCCTGAAGGAAAAAGAACAGCCACGTCAAGTCTCGGCAAGGCTGCAGAGAGGCCGAGAGCCTCACGCAGAGCTCGCAGGAGTGTGTTATGCTACTGCCGCCTGGGAAAGAGTCTGGCATCCTCTACACTGTCCGGACGCTGCACTCTTATTTGCTCAAGAGAATTTAAAGTATATCCCCGTACATTTCAGAGTCGGCTCCTTTGTCTCTTTTCTTCTGTCTGTTCATTTTGGGTGGGGGATGGGTGAAGCAGGTGAAACAGGAGAGAGCGCACTTCTCGTCATGAGCCCCGAGAAACGTACAGAATGGCTGAATCACTGTATGGACACCTGATGCTAATATAACACTGTATGTTAATTATACTTGAACAGCAACCAAAAAAACCAACTCAGAATTTTAGAAAATAAAGGATACATTCATGCAAAGACTTGCATATGGCTATTTATAGTAGTTTTTACTTACAACAGCCCCAATCTGAAACAAACCATTAATGTCTGCCAACAAGTCAATGTATAAACAAATTATGACATATCCACCCAATGGCTTACTACTGAGCAACAAAAAGGAATGAATGACTGGGGCGCCTGGCTGGCTCAGTTAGTTCAGCATCTGACTCTCAATATTGGCTCAGTTCATCATCTCAGGGTGGTAAGATCGAGCCTGGTGTTACGCTCTACACTCACCGGGAAGTCAGCTTCTCTCTTCCTCCCTCTCCTTCTGCCCCTCCTCACACTCGCATACTCTCTAAAATAAATAAATAAGTCTTTAAAAAAAGGGGGGGGGGAATGAATTATTGATGCATGCAACATGATGAACCTCAAAATAACCATGCTGAGTGAAAAAAAAGCCAGAATGCCCCACCCCAAAAAAGAGTATATATTGTGTGATTCCACTTCTGTAAAATTCTAGAAAAAGGGAACTACTCTATAGTTACAGAAAGCACATGAGAGACTACCTGGGGATGGCAGGAGGGAGGACACATGGAAATCTGAGGGATTTTTGACACATGACCTTGATGCTGTTATTGGTTCACAGGTGTGTACATACATCCAAACCTATTAAATGGTATACTTTAAGTATGCATAACACTATAATTCAGTATACCTTAACAGTGCTTTAAAAAGAATAACTCAGGAGGTTGAGAAAATTAGTAAAATTTTAAAGATAGACCTGAACAAAGTATCTAGATTTTAGCAGAGAAAGACAAAGTTATTGAAAATAGAGGTTAAGACACATAAAAGAGAAGATCTAAGGTACATTACTTCAGTGTTCCAGAAAGAGAAGACCGAGAATGGGATACAGACAATGTTTGAAGAATGATGGCTGAGAATTTTCTAGGTAGAAATCAATCCACAAATAGTAAAAGCCCCATGGATTCCTAATGGAATAAATAATGGCAACATACACCTGGACACATCAAAGTAAAACTATGGAACACCAAAGATTAAAAGAATATCTTAAAACTAGCCAGAGATAAGAGACCTTCAAAAGACAGATGAGTACACTAATAGCCGAATTTTCCACCACAAAATAGAAGCCAAATGACAGTGTGGTAATAGCTTTGATGTGTGGAGAGAAAGTAACTGTCAGCCTAAGGTCGTATACCCAGCAAAACATTTTTCAACAACAAGGAAGAAATCAATGTATTTTCAGACTAATGAGAGTGGAGATTTTTCTTCTTTTACAGAAGTTCTTAAAAAAAATATGCTTCAGACAGAAAAAAACAATCTCAGAAGTAAGATCTGATATTAAAAAAGAATGAAGAGATAACACATTTGCAATTATGTGGGTAAAAAACATACAGAAATGGGCTTAAAAAGAGAAAAGAACAGATTTGGGAAAATATCTACAGTGTGTGTAATGGCAAAGCACCTACACAAACCTAGAACATATACTGAAACCTACAAATTCTGGATGGGCACAGCATACAAATATGCTAATATCAAACCTTAGTAGAAATACGGGAGCAGGGCGAATTCTCACTCACAGCTGGAGGAAAACAAGAAGTGAACCGTCAGCTCCCAAGAGCCATTCAGAAATGACATGTAAAGTTGAAGATGTGATTACCTTGTAACCCAGCAATTCCACTTTCGGGTCTAGCACTGAGAAAACCTCTTGCATTGAGCCTAAGGAGGCATATATGTATATACATTCATTCACTGCAAATCAGCAAAAAAAAAAAAAAAAAAAAGAAAAAAGAAAAAGAAAGAAAGAAAGAAATTGGAGACAATTTCAATGCCCATAAATAGGAGAATGGACAATAAAATGTGTTATACTCATGGGAAGGAGACCGCTATGGCACCTATAATCAATGAATTTGACCAACATGCCTCGATCTTCAAAAACATGATACTGAATTTAAAAGTCAAACTGAAGAATGATTAATTCCGTATGATATTTATACACGTGCTTTAAGGACTCAAAACAATTGTAGATGTTATTAGTGTGTACACCGAATTGCAAATTATGAAAACACAGATTGAATCCGTGCCAAATATGTAAAACTACCTAACATTTATGTATACGTGTATATATATATATGCTATATGTATAATATAAATATATACTTCAACTATAAAATATAAAGTAATATTTTATTTCATTTTTTTAAAGGCTCAGAAACAAATAAAACAAAATGTTAATATTTACTAATTCTGGATCATTACCCAGGAGTCTGTTGCATATTTTCTGAACTGTTCTGCATTTTTAAAGGTTTCTCAAAACAAGAAGTAAAACAACAGATACTCAGCAACACGGGTTTCAGCACATGCGCTAGAGCTAAGGCCTGCAGAGAATCTCTGCTGCAGTATTTCATTTTCTGGTGAATGTGAAGACAACTGAAGTGAAATGGGAACGTGAGTAAGAAAACAGGCCTCTTTATCGAGAACACACGGATGGATAAATGACAGAGAGATGCATACAACGTACACATGGGAGTGCGAAGACAGATAAATTGATGTGTACAAGTGCATATACATCATACACATGTGGGGAGACAGACGGACAGGTAGATGGCGTGGAATAATGCCCCACCCTCAAAGATGTCTGTGTGCTAATCCCCAGAGCTGTGACTATGTGACGTGCCTGGCAAAAGGGACTTTGTGCATGTGACTAAGGACACAGTCCCCAAGATGATAAGGTGTCCTGGATTATCCAGGTAAACCTAAACTAACCACAGTTAGTCCTTCAAAATGAAAGAAGAGGCAGAAGATAGGGTCTGAAAAGTGAGACTAAACAAGAAGGAGCAGACCTCAAGTGCGAAGGGGACCCAGCCGCCCTTGGTGGTCTGTGACACGGAAGCGCAGCTGATGGCCAGGAACAGAATCCTGCCAACCACCCAAATGAGCAGGAAACGGATTCCCCACTGGGGCCTCCAGAGGGAATGCAGCCCTGCCAACACTCTGATTTTGTCAGGTGAGACCAATACTGAATTCTGATCTACAGAATTATAAAATAATAAACTAGTGTTCAAAACAAAATTTACACGAAACTAGTAATTTGTTACAGCAGCAGTTACTCTGTTACAATAGAAAACTAATTAGTGGGATGGTCCACATGTAGATGGGAGAGTAGATACACATGAAGACGGAGGGAGGGTAGATGAGAGACCCTTCATCAAAAGTTTTCCTGGGGCACCTGGGTGGCTCAGTGGGTTAAGCCTCTGCCTTCGGCTCGGGTCATGATCCCGGGGTCCTGGGATCGAGCCCCACATCGGGCTTTCTGCTCTGCAGGGAGCCTGCTTCCTCCTCTCTCTCTGCCTGCCTCTCTGCCTACTTGTGATCTCTGTCAGATAAATAAAGAAAAAATCTTAAAAAAAAAAAAAAAGTTTTCCTGTTCGGTTATCTGCAAAATAAGTACACAGTAAACAAATCCTGTTACTATTAACGTCTGTTATAAACTAGCCAGAAGTTACTATGTGAGAAATGGACGGATTTCAACATACTAAGGAGGAAAAATAAGTTGTGCAAATGGCCTCCTGAACAGTGAACTCAAAACTCCTTTAGACCAGGCACTACCTCTCAGCATTTTCCCGATATTGCCCCTCAGACTGGGCATCAAACCCCTGTTTCTGAAGATGGACTAAAATATGACAGAAACGGAGAGGGCACTTCTCCAAGAAGCTCTATCATCCAACCAGAAAATGAACTGAGTTTGAGACCTCGTGTGAGTCAAAAAAAATCAGTCATCTCCTTTATCAAACCTTTGCATCCCAAAGGCTATCAAACCAGTGATAGTTTGATAGAAGGCTTAGTAAGAAATTTGCCATTAAAGGGAACTCTTTTCTTATAAGCCCAGCATCACATTCCCTTCTGAACACCTCTCCAGAGAGGTGTATCCTTCATTAAAAGGAGAAGTCTTAGCAACCACTCACCATGAGTGGTATGATGGAAGACACTGGGTCAGAAAACTCAGACTGCAGCCCTGAAGTGAAGGCCTTCTCACCCATTAGCTGGCTGAGCCAGGGAAAGGCATTTCTGGCAGACATACCCTAGAGTTACCTTTGTGTAATCCTCTCGAGTGTGGTGTGACTTGCTCCTAACAAAATATGGCAAAGGGAAAGGTATTTTTGCTGATGCAATTAAAGTTTCTAATCAACAGAGAGATTATCTTAGGTGGGCCTGACCTAATCAGGCAAGCCCTTCAGAGGAAGATCTGGAGCTCAGACTTAAGGCAGCAGAGGCACATTCTGTCTCCATTGTTGGTGCTGATGAAGCAAGCTACCATGAACTCTGTGCCTCAAAAAAACAAACTCTGCCAAAACGCTGGGAAGGTAATGAAACCAGATAGTGGGAGGGAGAACACTGAGGTTCAGGGGTCAGAGAGGTCCTACCGTGATAGTGCTGTCTTTGCTGAGACAAGGGAAGGCCAGCCAGAGGGGAGCTGTGCAGGAGGAGGCCCAGGATCTGCACGTGCCAAGATTGGAGCTGGAAGCTCCAGCAAGCTGGAAAGAACTCAAAGGACAGTCACAGGCCGGTAAAGGCACGAATGATGGCTCATTCGTGGTCGCCCAATAAATGCTTGATAGACATAAACACCTCAACAGCCTCGTCCTCATCCAGGACTCAGACTTCTCCTTTTTCTACCCCTGCGCCCTCTCCTACCTTCCCACCCGTGGGCCCTTACCTAGAAGCTCGCTGATGGAGGAGGCAGTTTTTTGGCTCCCACAAAACCAGATGTTAAGACTATGATTTGCGGGCACCTGGGTGGCTCAGTGGGTTAAGCCGCTGCCTTCGGCTCAGGTCATGATCTCAGGGTCCTGGGATCGAGTCCCGCATCGGGCTCTCTGCTCAGCAGGGAGCCTGCTTCCTCCTCTCTCTCTCTCTCTCTTTCTGCCTGCCTCTCTGCCTACTTGTGATCTCTCTCTGTCAAATAAATAAATAAAATCTTTAAAAAAAAAAAAAAAAGACTATGATTTGCAAACTCAAATGTAACACAACAGGAAGAGGTGGGGACCGAAGCAAGGTGCAGAGCACAGGCACGCTCAGTGGGGGCGGCCACTACTCAGTTCCCGCTAGCTGCCGCCATGCAAGAAGACAGGACAAGCCTTTCCAGAGCTCCAAATACTTCAAGACAAGCTAGAAATTCAGGTTTTTATGTGAAATCTCTTGGTATTTATTTGGCTACTAAGAGTCAAAACTTTTAAGTATGGCCAACCATAACGAGATTCTCACCCAGGCTGCGCTTGGTCCAGGAGCTGTTGCAGACATCTCTCCAGGCCTCCCAGAGAATCAACCTGGCGCCACCAGCTGGGTGTGGGGACGCTTTCCCTGTGGCCTCCGTATGTGGCACCTGGCACCTAGCAGGCGCACGGCAACAATCTGTTGTATTAGCTAAACTGAAGCCTTGGGAAGATGGAAGGAATCAATGAGGCAGTCAACATTAGTCCCTCACCCCACATCTCCTGGGACCATGACTGAGGCCCAGAAGCAGGCTTGGCAGCTGTCACTCCATGCAATTTAGTGCTTCTTCCACATCGGTCCAATGTGTGAGATACTGACGGGGCACAAGGTCACCTGCCAACGTCCCTGTACTCCCTGAATCCATGAGCAGCTACTCTGGCTAGCATCCATTCCATCTGAGGAGCCATCCCTCCCCTACTCTACATGGCTCAGGGGTTTGTGGTAGGGTTGGATATCCCTGTCACACAGGCAGTGACCCTTCTTTCGCTCAGCTTTGAACAGCTGGGCTCCTTTTGGGAAGGATGCAATGTGGTTTGGGGCAGCACAAAGAACAGCTCCTGCAAGAGTGTTCCCTAAGGGCCGGCACCCTGAGCATCACCTGGGAGCCTGTTAGAAATGGAGGGTCTCGGGCCCCATCTCAGACCTGAGGAACGTGTCTCAGCATCAAAAGAAAACCCAGGTGACGCTTGTGCCTGTTGCAGGCTGGGGAGCACAGAGCACAGATAGCAAGATAGCAAGCTGCTCTCTGCCATAGGGGCTCTGAGGTAAGACTTGCTGATTCAGGGGCGGTGGGTGGCTCAGTTGGTTAAGCATCTGTCTTTGGCTCAGGTCACGATCCCAGGGTCCTGGGATGGAGCCTCCTATCGGGCTCCCTGCTCAGCAAGGAGCCTCCTTCTCCCTCTCCCTCTGCTGCTTCCCCCTGCTTGTACATGCTCATGCTCTCGCTCGCTCTCTCTGGAATAAATAAAATAAAATCTTTTAAAAATAAAATAAAATAAAAGACCTGCTGATTCACATCAGGGTGCTTGGAGAGGCCGCCCAATCTGTCTGTGTCTCAAGATCCTCAGGGGAAAAATGGCAGCGGGGGCGGTGATCACGGTCACACAGTGCCCAGCACATAGCAAGCCCTCAGTGATACCAGCTCTGGACATGCGGTCCTGCAGACAACTGAAACAGGCAGAGACCTCATCTCAAAGCCTGTCCAGATGGCACATCATCTCTAGCCATGAAGGTTCTGAGCAGCTGTAGGGAAGAATCAGGAATCTGCACTGCTTCTTGAAGAATATCTCAGCTTTGGGTCAAATACCAACAATGAGGGAAGAAGGCAGGCAGGTTCCAGGAAGAAGAGAGTAGGAGGCTGAGATGTGGAGGGGGAATTCAGGAAAGCATTAGGGCTCTGGGCTCAGAGTGCAAATTCAAAAACAGGAGATGCGGAGGCAGCACGAAGTCACCCTGAGCAGGCCCGAAGGCCACAGGAACACCAGATCCAACAGCTTCTCTGGTGGCCCAGAGGAGTGGGGCCTCATGAAAAAGTGGCCTTCCCCCTTCATCCCTAGGGGCAAGACCGTCAGTGATTAAAGAGCGGGGTCCGTAAAACCTGTGCGGCCCATCTGTTGTCTGGACATGCTGCGCGTGCACTTGTCACAGAGAGCAGTCTGCAAGAGAGTGCCCTGCACACCAGCAGCACCCCCAGGGCAGAGGCAGTACCAGGGTGCTTTAGCATCTCCTCCTCGCTGGCCTCTCTTTCCAAACTCCTCTGCAAAGGACACGTACCGCTCGCATAAATAAAAAAGCAGTACAAGCTGTAAATAACTAACGCACTCTCTCCTCAGGACTTAAATGGGTGGGTGGGTGTGTTTCGACTCCGTTATTTCCAAAATTTACTGGATCCCTGGCCTTGGAGAGGCACCCCCAGAAAGCACACAGTCAGGCCGGGGGTCTGCTGTGCGGATGGACTGATGGGGAACCTCCAGACCCTCACTGCCACACAGATGTTTCTGGAACCCCTGTGAAGGCTTCCCTGGGTTAGCAAATCACCCCGATAGCTCCGGACAGACAGAGCTTGCCACGCCCCCTACCTTCTGGAGCAGACGCTCAGCTTCCGTTTGCCGTTTCTCCGAAACATCTTCGCCTTCCTCCACAGCAGTCCTTTCTTCCCTTCAGGCTCAGACACCTGCTCCTGGGACACTATCCCTGAGGCCACCGGGCAGGAGAGCTGAAAACACCAGACATGTTGGCATCATATTGCTCAAAGCCCTGTGGTGTGAACTGGAGGCCCAGGGAACACCACGGCCAGGTCTCCCCCCAGCCCCCAACCCCTCCTCTCTAGGAACCCCTGCCTTTTGGAGGAAGGAGGGCCCAACTGGGTCTCAGCCCACCCTACCCCCTCATCTGAGCCTCAGCACATCTTTATTAACCACCACTCTCGGAATGAGGAAGTGCCTGCGAGGCTCTGGAATCCTGGCCCTGCCAGTGTTGCCCACGGTTACATCAGAACAGAACCTCTTCAGCTGCCCTGGCCTGAGACTTCCCAGAGCAGCATAGTCCAGACACATAGATTTGTGCTCGAAGTGGGACCACAAACTTACCACTAGTCACCAAGTGATAGCTCCAGAGCACTCGGCCCCTTTCCTGTTAGCCACTCCCAGGGAACTTGGACATCAAGTTGAATCTGACCATAGTAATTGTTTCCCAAATTCCTGATATAATAGCTCTCTTTCTCTCTCTCTGTTGCTCGCTCTCTCTTTTTTAACTTTATTTTTAAGTAATCTCTACACCTGATGTGGGGCTTGAACTCACAACCTGAGCTCAAGGGTCCCATGCTCTACCACCTGAGCCAGCCAGGCACCTCAATAATTCTCTCCTTTTAAGAGATGGTGTTCTACCTGCAGTGTATCTCTCAGTAACAATTTCCAGCTTATAATCCTGGGCAGTGTTTCATTTCACTCTTCGCTGCTGTTACCAGGATGCTCAGAGTTAAATTTAATGTCTAATGATGAAAAGTATCTCATCTTGGATCTCGGTACAAGAATTCTCTCATTTGAAATGCGTCTTTTCATTATTTTGTTTTGTGTTACATTTTTGGCCTTTATCCCACCCTGCCATGAACGTGGCAGCCCCACCTTCCCTCAGGAGCAGGCTGAGAAGACCGTATCACAAAGAGCAGGTGTTCCCAGGGTGGCTTCATGCCTCCTCTCCATCATTCGAGTTCTGTGTGCCAAGCACATTCCCCCAGCCCTGGGCCCCCAGGCAAAGGAGGATGTTACCTTTGACGTCTGGACCTGCCCTCCTTCTCCCAGGCCTGTCTTCATCCGTCCTCCCACTGTCCTGCTCACGGGCCGGGTGTCTGGACCCTTGGCCTGGGTGCTGCCACCAAGGAAGTGCAAAGCCAAGTACACAGAAGCAGCCTTTTCCTTCTGCTCTGTGGGCAGAGGCAGGCTTCGGCTCAAGCAACACCATGTGAGTCGGGGCTCGGCCCTCAATGACGGGAAAGGGCCGTGGGCCCTGAAACTCCACTGGGTCTCTGAGTGGGTACACGAAGCCAGCTCTGGCCAGCTGGGGGGTGTGGAGGCCGCGAGGAAGGAGCAGCAGGAACTGAGCCCAGCCAGGGGTCCTGAAGGAGGGTCTCCCGGGACATTCTCTGTAGGTCCCCCCAACTCCCTGAGTGCGCAGGGACTCGGGACACCCCCAGATGGCCTGGCACCCACTGCGGTGCTGCCCATGCAGAGGTGACGGGTGTCAGGGGGCCCACTCTGCCGAGTGGCACACACTGGGGTGGGCAGAAAGGAGGCGGTCTCCCTGGGGGTGCCGGCGGATGAGCCAGGGGACTGGCCCCCTGCGGGGGTGCCAGTGTCCAAGTCTCCTTTCTCCTCTCCCTGTTCCCCTTTTCTCCTGCCCCAGGGCCTAGAGCAGTCGGGGTCCTCCTTGAAGCTGTGTGCCCCACTGGTGGCCATGACTGAAGTTGGGCGGGAAGGCAGGCGGGTCCCCAGCCCTGACCCAACAAAGGACACCAGTTCCTCAGGCCGCCTGCTCCTGCACGCGGGGTCCTGGCCTTCTCCCAGCCTCGCGGTGACAGAAGGTGGTGGGCAGGTCTCTCCCTGAGGCAACTTGAGGAGGTACTTGGGAGGGAAGGCAGTGTCTGCCAGAGCAGTGAGGACACCAGGTGCCGCGTGGGAATGATGCCCAAGGGACGTGGCTACAGGACACGGCAAGATCTCTTCCCCCAGCTCCGCCTGCCTCTGGGCCACAGAAGGAGTAGCAGAAGCGGCGCCAGAAAGCTCCAAGGGCCTACCTGGCTGCCCAGCCCTGGCCCTCGCCATGCCATCAGCACTCTCACATAGCTCCCCTGGCTTATCCCCAGGGTCCCTGTCCTGGTTCTGAGTCGGTGGGGAGGCGGCCTGCATGGGGCCACCCGGGGCCTCTCTTTCTGTTCCCAGAGGCTCTGAATGCTCCTGGCAGCTCAGCTTCTCCACCTTCAGCTTCTTCCTCTCTGAGGGGAGCTTGTCCTCTGAGGGCTGGGGTTCCCCAGAGCTACCACTGGGCCGCCTCGGCACAGTTTGGGTCCACTGACAGGGCTCCTTCTTGTCCCCACCACGAAGGGTGCCTCCTTCCAGCTTAGGGTCTGGCAAAACCAGCTTGGGAGTCTCTCTATCACCTCCCCTGAGGGGACCAGGTACTGGGGGCAGCTGACACCCCAGCTCCAGCCTCCTGCTTGGAGAAAGGAGGGGGCTCTTGCTGCCTGAACAGGAGGCTTCTGTGCAGCGGACGGTGGGAGGAGACATGGCCCTGTTCACCCGAGGCTGGTCACTGCTTCCCGCTTGGGCTACCATCGCCCTCTGCTTGGGGGGTTCCATCACTAAGAAGCCCTCCGGGGCCAGTGGATTTTGGCAAGGCCCTGGTCTGGCCCCCGCAGATGTCTCTCCATGACCAGGGCTCCTCCCGTCCTGGGATGGTACTGTGCCCTCTTTCCCTGCTACCTCTTCCTGGAGCGGAAGGTCCAGCTCTGTCCCACTACCCACGGTCATCTCCCTGGCCTTCTTGCCTCCATGGCAGCTGGTTTTCATTTTCTGGTAGATTCTCTTGAACGTCTCATTCCCATACACCTGCCACTTGTCCTGGGAGAACATCTTCAGCTTCCTCTGGCTGCATTTCTTACTGGCTGCTCTGCCCTTGCTGGCTGCCCCCTCCCCAGCAGCAGCTCTGTTTCCATCCGGGTCCTCTGCAGGCACCAGGCTGTCTCCAGAAGGGGGACATGGCAGGTCCTCCACGGCAGCCTGTCTCACCAGGGCCCGGGGGTGGCCACTGGGGACATCCACCAGTCGGGAGGGGGCAGGCCTGGGGCTCAGAGGCTTCTGCCTCCAGGGGCAGGCATCCTGGTGGTCCGGGGGCTCCTGCCATGTCCTGGTGCCCTCGACAAAAGGCAGTGAGTTGCTCCTGGTGACGGGCACACAAGCCACAGTGGTGGAGAGCTGAGTGGGGACCGAGTGAAAGAAGAGCGGCCGCACCTTGTCTGGGGGGGTGAAAGCAGAATGGGCCGAGCTGAGGGCAGCAGGCTTCCTCCGGCCAGGCTGCAGCGCCCGGATGTCAAAGTGGAAGGAATCTTTGTAGGTGTAGGGCATGGGCAGGTCGATACTGCCTTGCTTGCACAGGACTGTCTTGCGGGGCCGCACGTTGTCCAGCTGGGAATCGTCCACCACAGCCTGATTGTGGGAGATGAGCCAGGAGATGCGCTCCTCTAGCTTCTTCTTCTCCAGCTGCAGGCCGGGCCCCCCAGACCCTAGTGCCCCCTCCCCCTCAGACTCAGCCCTATGCTCCAACAGGCCGCGCGGGGGGCTGCCAGGGGCCGGCGGCTGCTCTGCACTATCCGAGCGGGACAGGTAGCCCGAGTCAGTGCTCTCACACTTCCGCAGCCGGCCCTCTGAGGCCTTAGTGTCCCAGGGCTTCTCTGAAGACGTGGCCGCCTGCTGCTGCTGTAGGGAGCACATCCGGCCGGCGGTCGGGGACGTCTGCTCTGGCAGCTTCCACCTTGGTTGGGAGCCAGGCAGGGCGAGCCCAGGGGAGGCTGTGTGGGCAGAGATCACAGGGGTCTCTCTGTCAGCAAATGTGGACCCTGGACAGGGAACAGCTTCCAACTTCAGACCCAGGGTCTTGGCAACAGAAGACAGGCGCATGGCAGGCACCGGGCAGTGCCCAGCACCCTGGGTGCCTGGAGAAAGGGGTCTCTCGGATTGGGCCCCATCACCCACTCTCTGGCTGCTGCCGTCCCCCAGGCCTTCTGCTCCGGAGCTCTCTCCAGCCTTGTCCCCCTCCTCCAGGAGGCTGCCCCCACCTCCGTCAGACTCTGAGGACAGTCGAGAGTGGTTGAGGTGGGTCTGGGTGCGTCTGTGCTTATACAGGTTGCTCTGGGTCTTAAAGGCAATGCCACAGGTGGCACACGGAAAGGGCCTCTCACCCGTGTGGGACCGGATGTGCTTCTCCAAAACACTGGGCTTCAGGCAATCCCGGCCACAGTGTGGGCAAAGGTACTTGCCGGCATTCCGTACCTTGCCCGGGCTCCCCAGCGTGGGCCCCAGTCCTGGCGACAGGACAGGCAGAGTGCCCACGATGTTCACGGTGAGAGCCGGGCACACGAGTGCCGGCTTCCCCACCTGGGCAGGGCCAGGTCCTTCAGGCCGCAGCAGGGGGCTGAGAAGAAAGGGTGCACCGCCCCCATCCAAGCTGCGTGTGGCTAGGGGGGCACGTGGCTGGAGGCCCCCCGGAGGCACTGTGTGGTACAATGGGAGGGGCAAGGCCTTCAGGAACACTGTAGGGGCCAGACCCTGCTCCGGGGGCAGAATGACAGGACTCAGGGTCAGGTGAGGTGAGACCTGCCCACCGGGGGCTCCTGCATGTCCAGGAGCCGTCGCTGGCTGGTCCCTGGCAGGCGAGGCAGGGGAAGTGAGTCCTGGCACCTCCATCCTGCGTCATCTGGGTGGTTCAGGATGCCTGGCGACCTGCGGGCAACAACCACACTTTACCGCGGGCACCTCTCTTCTCTCATCATGTAGTAAACCCTTCCCGGCCCCCATCTGGCATTTTATCACCCCACTGGAGCCTGGTAACAATCCCCCCACAGAAGGGGTTATCCTCACATTATTAAAGGAGAGACAGAGGCTCAGAGAGAATTGACATGCAGCTAATACACAGCAAAGCAGGGTCTGGACCCAGGTCTGTCTGAATCCTGCCTCTTCTTCCACATGCCTTACAGGAACTCTTGACCCTTGCCCTCTACACACTGTAGGCTTGCTACTGTCATCCCCCAACACCCAGCACAATGGTCTGTGCAGAGGGGACACTTAGAAAGTGTGCTGCCTTCATGAAAAAGAAAAGTCGTGTAGCCTAGCAAGGTCCTCAATGTGATTCCATGCTGGGACTCGGTTTCCATATCTGTAAAATGGGCAATCAGCACCTTCCTAGGACCTTTTCACTCGGAGTTCTTAGCTTCTGCTGTTGGATGAAGGCAATAAGGAAGAAAACTGACCTGAAGGGAAGCCTAACAGATTCAGCATTCTTTAGTATACACACATCCCAATCTTGCACAGGTCATGCTTATACTGAAAATTATGTACTATTTACCTGAAATCCACATGTAATGGCAGCCTGTATTTTATCTGGTTAACCCACTAGGACAAGGAGCACTTCCTGAAACTCAGGATCACACTTGGGTCTCTGCTCAATGGTGGGGCTTCCAAAACCCCTCCAGAGCCAACTGGGACACAACCAATTCCCTCCCAGCCAGAGGGAAGAGCTGGACAATGTGAGGCAAAGCAGCAAGAGAGACCTAGCCATGTTCCTCAAACCATGGGAGGGAAAGACAAATACAACAGCAAGAGACAGGACAGGCCCATGGTTGCAGGAATGGGGGTCTCCAGGTGCTTCCTGCTCAGATACCCATTCCCTAAGAGCCCATAAGCACGCTCTGACTGTCCCCCAGCTCAGCTCCTTCAGAAAACCAACACATACAGCAGCTTTTTACTGCAAGCTGGGTAAGGTAGGAGTAATGGCAGGAGGGAACCAGCTCCTATTGGTTCATACCAGCTCACGCTGGCTCATGAGAGCTGATTTTCCAGAATTTTGCAAGCCACTTGTTAAACATAGCCATAATTAAGAGTTTAATTATATAAACTTATAAGTTATATTAAAAACAAAAGTATACAACTGGATATTCACATGCAAAAGAATGAAGTTGAAATCCCTATCTCACTTCATATACAAAAATTAACTCAAAATTGATCAAAGACCTAAATGTAAGAGCTAAAAGTACAAAACTCTTAGAAGAAAATATAGAAGTAAATCTTCACGACCTTGGGTTTGTTAATGAATTCTTAGATATGACATCAAAAGCACAAGCAATTTTAAAAAATTTTTTACATCGAAAACTAATGACATACTGTAAGATGACTAACATAATAAAAATAATTTTTTAAAAAGTAGAAAGAAAATATAACCAAAGGTTACAATGTTAAATGTGTACCTCTGAAGTGAAATTTTTATATTGAAAGCCTAAAAAATTAAAATAAAAACCTGGCACTGTTAACACATTTAAATGTATCTTTAAGAAAAATAACTATATAAATAGCATTTTGTGTGATTTTATACTAACTTTTTAAATCTAATTTTATACCAACTTTTATTTTTTTGAAGATTTTATTTATTTATTTATTTACTTACTTACTTACTTATTTATTATTTGACAGACAAGAGAAGGGAGAGCGGCAGGCAGAGGGAGAAGCAGACTCCCCACCGAGGAAGGAGCCTGATACGGGGCTGGATCCCAGGACCCTGGGATCATAACCTGAGCTGAAGGTACTGGCACAACACGAATGTACCTGAATGCTGCCAAGATGTCCACTTTAAAAGAGTTAAAATGTTGAGTTTGATGCTATGTGAATTTTACCTCAATAACAAAGGTTCTAAATACTCAGAGCTCATCACTTGCTAATTATTCTATTTCATCTTCCCATTACCGGTGCTCTGGGGGCCCTTGATGCTGACCGCGTCGGCATGATGGGAATGCCATGTGATGGTGCGGCACTCCGCATCCCAATATCGTCCTGACTTCGGGTTCAGTGATGGCACACTCAGAGCCTGGGACTGGCCACGGTGGGGGGTATCACATCACAGAAATCAGCAAATGCCACAAGCCAGTCCTTTTTTAATCCTGAAACCAGCTCTCCCAGGCTCTGTCCCTCACAGATCTAACCAACATTATGGATCTCATGCCGCCATGCCGCCTGCCTCAAAACATTGGACGGGTTATAATTTTTTAAGGGAAGATTTAAAGACAAAAATATTTAGAGATCAGAAGAGAGTACTGGAATTCCTCAGAACTGACTGACATCGAGGAAAGACAACGACTTATCCCAAAGCACTGTGTCCTACTAGCTAAAGAATTTCGAGATGCTTTCCAGAAGAGCCATCGGACTGAGTTCCTGTCCCTGCTCACTGCTGGTGGAAACCCCTCAGATCCAGATCCCTCCTCTCTGAGAGCAGGTCACTTGGGCAGAGCTACAGGGAGCCCTCCTGACACAGTCTGTGGGAACACTGAGCATGGCACCAGACATGGAGCAAGCGCTCCACTTATTTGGGTTTCCAAAGTACACCGTGATATTTTGAACTACTCACTAGTGAATTCTCCCCCGCCCTCTCTTCTCTCCTACCCTGCTGCTTCCCCCATCAGTCTGCAGACCCCAGTTATTGTTTCTGGGAAGAGATGCTGTCTCATGCTGGGCTCCCCCAAAAATGATGTCATCACAAGGATTCTATTTGGGAGGTGATCCCAGAAAACACTCATAAGGGGGGGGAGAGAGATGAGAGGAGGGAAGCTACAAAGTGTGTGTCGTGGGGCAGGTAGAAATTGAGCCCGAGGGGGAATGATGAGAGACCACACAGAGCACGCCCACCCAGGAAAGGAGCGGTCATACGCCAAGAGCCCTCCTGAGAGCAGTGCGATGTTGGAGGTGCAGCCGGCCACGGGCACACAGCAGGCAGCTCTGGCGATCTCATCAGGCCCGAAGTGTTGCCCGAAGCCGGCTCCTACAAGTGCAGGGAGAGATGGGTAGGCCTCCCACTGGAGTTGCTACGGCAGAAACAGAGTAAAGTTTCCGGATTCCAGAGCCTAAAGCCCAAGGAGGAAAGCCATTTCCCAGTCCTCAGTTATGATGGTCCCTGAGGTGGGAGACAGCTGAAAGAGGAGAAGTGGCAGGCCAAGGAGGAGACCTGTCAGTTGGCTTCAGGGGGAGTTGGGTGGAAGGGTGACCTGGACCCCACTCGCTGGGGGAATCAGGTGAGGGGCCAGGACAGAGCAAAAACAGCCCACTGTGCACATCCAGGCAAGCAGGACTGAGGAAGCCTACAGGGCTCCCACGCCCCCAAGTGAATACCAGAGTCCCAGAGAAACTCCAGTTGGTCCTGGGGGTCTTGCTTGGGGAGCTAAGGACTGAGCACATGCCCCCTGAAATCAGCCCACCCTTGGGGGAAGGAGAAAAGCAGCCCAGAGTGCCTCAGGGAAGCAAGGGGCTTCAAAGCAGAAATTCCAGAAAGAGTGCTACATTTCTGACACACCTGCCATGATGATTATTTTGCTCTCCCTGAAGCCTGTTCTGTGATCACAGCAAAACCGACGCCCTTTAGGAGAAGCTGATCCCTGCCGGCAAGATAATGAGCCAACTAACACCTTCCTCCAGGGAGATGGTACTTTTCTCAGGGAAAAATCAAAGGGCCGCCACTAATTTTTCTCACTCTGAATCGAGGCAGTAGCAGGTCCTATTATCCCCACTGGCCTAATGGGGAAACTGAAGCACAAGGTGGAGAAGGCAGGCATGTCAGGCAAGGCTCGGGGAAGACCACGTGGTTGGCAAGACTCACTCGAGGCACCTCCTTGCCATCCTGAGGGTCCACGTGCGGAGAGCGTGAAGCACCCCTCGCCTCCTCCATTCTGCAGACCCGCACCTCCTCTGAGCTCCTAATACTCGTTGGGATGAGTGTGCAGCTTTACAGGCAGGTAAATGGAGAGGCATCAGAAAGTTATAGGAAAGTGACTATTTCCAAAGCTCCCTTTTTTTTTTTCTTTTTTTTCAAAAACAACCCATAAAGAGGCCTAGGGAAAGAAAGAGCATGGAAATGCCACAAAGAGGTTCTAAAAATGCATGTTTGCGGCCATGAAAGAGAAGGCTTTGGAGAAACGTACCCACGGTGTTAAACACATTGAACTTTTCAGGAAGAATCTGGTGCTGAGTCCACTGTTTTAGCTACAAGTTTCCCAAGCCACTGTCTGTCACCTGCTGTGCCGTGTGGGGACCTCTCAGACCCTTACTTCCTCCCCATCCTTGGGTAACTGGGGTTTGCTGCAATACTTACTTTTTTCTTTTTTTAAGTTTTTCTCTCTCGCTCCTTTTTTTTTTTTTTTTAAGTTTGTTTATTTATTTGAGTAATCTTTACACCCAATGTGGGGCTTGAACTCATGACCCTGAGATCAAGAGCTGCATGCTCTTCCAACTGAGCCAGCCAGGTGCCCCTGGAATATGGTCACTTTAAAAGGGAGCTGTGTGCACAAGAGTGTGAATGGGCTCGGTGCAACTAAACTGCACACTTAAAAACTGTTACAATGATAAACTGTATGTTGTGCGTATCTTACAACTTTCAAAACGTAGGAAAAAAAAAAAAGGTATGGGATGGATGGGTTGCTGTATCATTACCCAATAAGCCAAAACCTTACACTCACACAAAAACCTGCCCAGGGACGTTTGTAGCAGCTTTCATCATTAATTGCTAAAACTTGGGAGCAACCAAAATGGCCTTCAGCAGGTGGATGGAGAAGCTGTGGTCCGTCCAGACAGCTCAGTATCACCCAGCACTAGAACCAAATGAGCCATGAAGCCGTGAGAAGGCCTGGAAGAACCTTCAGTGCATACGACTAAGTGGAAGAAGCATGGCTGAAAAGACTACATCCTGTATGATTCCTACTACATGACTTTCTGGAAAAGGCAAAACTAGGAGGTAATTCCAAGATGAGTGGCTGCAGGGTTTGATGGAAGGGAAGAAGGGATGAGCAGGTGGGACGCAGAGGATGCTCAGGGCAGTGAGCGATTCTGTCTAATACTGTCGTGGCAGACACGTGCCATTATACACTTGTCCAAACCCACACAATGCAGAACACCAAGAGGAATCCTAATGTCAACTCTGAACTTCAGTTAATAATTACGTATTAAGGGGCACCTGGGTGGCTCAGTCATTTGGCTCAGGTCATGATCTGAGGGTCCAGGGATCGAGCCCTGCACTGGGCTCTCGGCTCAGTGAGGAGCCTGCTTCCCCTTCTCCCTCTGCCTGCCTCTCTGCCTACTTGCGGTCTCTCTCTCTCTCTGTCAAATAAATAAATAAAAGCTTTAAAAAAATAAAAATAATGACGTATTAATACTGGCTCGTCAACTGTAACAACATCCCACACTAATGCAAGATGTTAAACACAGGCCAAAGCAGACGGAGGCTCGGGTGAGTGCTACCTGGGAGCTCTCCGTACCCTCCCTTCATTTCTCCATAAACCTAAAACCGTCCTTAAAAAACGAAGTCTATTAATTTTTAAAATTAAAAAAAATCAGAACAATGTTTTAAAAGACACATGAAAAGACGCTTATCCTTAAAGTCAAGAACCGCAAGGTGTATATATATGATGCCCTGTTTTGCCTATCAGAGTAAATTAAAAGAATATATTCTTGTAATAATTGGAGGAAAAAAGAGATTATTTTTCCTTAGAACTATTATTAAAATATGTAACCGTCTTTTTAAACGTGTATCTGTGGGGACCTCAGATGATCTAGCACAACTGAGTGGTATGGTCCCCTGCTGTGGGGAATCATCTCCAATTTAAGATCTTGACCTGGGCCACCTTCAGCTAGACCCTCCAGATCAATCAGAGGCTCTTCCCTGTGCCTTCCCTCAGGGATAGCCATGGCTCCCTGGGCCTCTGGTGAAGACTGGCAGGTCAGAGCGGGAGGGCAGAGAGCCGGGACGGGGCTGGTTCCGAGGGAGCGCCTTCCCTCTGCTGAAAGCCCAACGTTCGTCAGGCAGCATCTCTGGTCAGCTATCCTTGGGGCCCACGGGCCCTGGTTGAAGACCCATCTCCCAGACTCAAATTTCAGTTCCGACACTTACCCCGCTGTGTGGCTGCAGCAAGTTCCTTTCTCTTTAGGCTTCTCATTCGTAAAATGGGGCTAAACAAGGAGGATGAGAGAGAGACTCCCCACAGGCTCGTAAGACAGCATAAGCACCAAAGGGGAACAATCTGCTGACAGTTACTGACATTTCTTTTTTCCTTTTCCAAGTTAATCACTTTCACTTTGGTCAGCCCGAGGCATCTAGCAGCCAAAAGAGAGGATTTCTACAGGCTGACAGCAGGCATAGCTGGGCCTTACCCAGTGCCTGCCATGTGTCGGTCAGCAGCCCCAGTGCCTTCCAGGGGCGAGTCACCCCGTACACACCAGGCTCCCGCTTCGGAAGGCACCACTGGGCTTCCAGGGGAGCGGGAGGCTGCAGGAAGGAGAGACTTGCCCAAGGGCAAGCTGCTGGGGAGCGCGCTCCCTCATGAAGAAGGGAGACGGACAGAGAAACCCGTAAGTAAGCTTCAGCTTCCCACTTGCACAATAGATTTCTGGTCAGACATTAATCTTGAGAGCAGATACTATTGTTGAGGGCAAAAGGTTTTTCCCAATTACTTTCTCTCTTCATTTGACGTTTTGAGTTCCAAGACAAGAGGACCTGCACCTGGAAGGAAGTGGTCCCTGTGTCTGTGTAAGGCAGAGGAGGACACAGAGGCATACACAGACAGGCAACGTGAAGACCATGCGGCCAGACAGAGACAGAGGGGTGCGGCCGCAAGCCAAGGGGCCCCTGGAGCCACCAGAAGAGGCAAAAGATGGGAAGGAGCCTCCCAAAAGCCTGCAGAGCAAGCCCCGCCCTGCCCACACCTGGATTTCAGACTTCCAACCTCCAGACCGTGGGAGACCACACCGAAATTGTTTCAAACCTCCCAGTGTTGCAGGGGGACTTGGTTATAGCAGCCCCAGGACACTCATGTGGGAAACAGAAGAAAATGTTCCAATTGCTGGCTCTGGAAGATGATGAAGGGGTCACGGGCCCAGAAGAGGAAGGGCAAGCAGGACAGGAGAAGGTGTAAGGCTGGGCAATCCCGGCTGCCCCCACTCTGCTGAAGCCCTCTGTAAGGAGATGGCCAGAGCCAGGCAAGGCTGGGCAGAGGGAGACCCCTGGGGCTAAGCCATCCGGAGCTGCCACAAGTCCTCCTAGAGGCTGAACAGGGTCTGGCTTGAGGCTCACATGGTGCTGGGAAGGGGGCTACGTGGTAGGAAGAAGAGCTCTGTTAACAAAACCCCAGAACAGGCCGAGTAGACCACCAGATGCCATCTTGGAGACGCTGTGGGTGAAGGAGCAGCCAAAGGATGTGAGATGAGGAGGCCCAGGACATTTCTTCTAGTTCACTCTGCAGAGAAGTTAGAGAGAGGGGCTTGGGAGGCAGGCTGCAAACCTCACTCCGCACTTATTCGTGCTGTGACCTCGAATGACCTGCACAACCTCCCTGTGACTCAGTTTCCTCACTATAAAATGGGGAAACAGTAATACTGTTATACAGTAATACCACCCCACAGGGTGGTGAGAGTTATGTGGCTTGGAAGTGTGCCTGGCCTAAAGTGCCAGCTCAAGAAAGTCAGTAAACACGTACTAACTTTCCTCTTGCCTCCTGCTAGCCAGGAACAGGGCCTTAGAGAAGAGCCACTTAGCCACAGGCAAAGGACAGGAGCGCTCTGCTCTATGTGTGTCCGAGCCGCAGAGTGAGTGCTCTTTCTCCGTGCCATGCAGTTCTCAGAATCATTACACTTAATGGCTGTATATTATTAAGCATTGGTCTGGACGGCCCGGCACATAGTAGGTATTCAATAAATAAACTGTTGAATGAGTGCAGCGCTAGAGAAGAGGATAAAGAAATGGCTTAGCTTGGATGGGGAGCTGTGGCAGATTCAGTGCCCCATCCAGTGACTGCCCACCCTCTCCCCTTAAGAAAGAAGTCAACCAGAATCAGGGCCGAATGAAAGCAGAGGACACTCCCAGGTCCCGTGTCCCCACAGAATCAGGAGTGAGGGGGAGGTGAGGCTCGTGCCCAGACACGCCAGTATAAAGAGAGTCCTCACCTGACACGAACCAAGCCATGCTGCCGCCGTCTCTCACCTCTCAGAACAAAGGTTCATACAGCGGAGAGGTTGAGCAACAGTAAAACTAATCATTTCAATCTCTTGGCAGTGCCCCTCGTCAACTCCACAAGCAAAGAGCAGGGTAAAAGAAGCGGACCTGAAGCCCGCCTGGTTCTCACTCCATGAGCACCTCACCGCTGAGCGCGACCGCGGCGCCGGCGGTATGTTTAACGCTCCATGCCCTGAATAGACAAGTCCCCGGCCGCACGGGGTGCTCAAACAAGGAAACAAGATAAGCTTTAACACCAAAGGAAAAACTGACCGAGTCTGAGGTACTGAGAAATACTGTTGGCAGGTTACAAAAACCGGCTCAATCCCTCACTCCTCACTGTTTCCACAGCCTTTGCAAGGGGTCTTTGCTGCTCTTCCCATTAAGATCCGGAGACGACTTCTCTACCCATCGACTCTGGGTAACAGAGTGGCATTTATGATCATGAGCTGGTTCCAAGCCTGGCACTCAAAACCCTCCATCTGCCTCCGCTCTGGTTCAGCCATGAGAACAAGCCCCAGTGAGCCGCCTGGGGGACAAGAGCCCACGTGGAGCCAAGACAAGGCTTCCCAGGGAGGCCGCCTCCGTCCGGCCAGGCCCCAACAGAGCTAGTTGCTGCCCACAGACACCTGAGTGATCCCAGCCAGGATAAGACCCACTCAAATGAGCCCGGCCTCAGATTCTGACCCACAGCATCATAAGCTCAGCAAACAGTTGTCATTTTAAGCCACTATGTTTGGGGATGTTTGTCAGGTAGCAAGAGCTAACTGAATAGTATGATAGCAACATGGTGCCCACCTGAGGAATTCTGAGGGTAATATTGACCAGCGGTGATTTTTGCCTTACCACATCCCTCACAGGCTGTGACTCCACAATAAGCCACTTTCCCTGGGATTCGCTGCTGGGACAGACAACTGCATCAGCGGTGAAAGGGGTCAGAACTAATTAGTTCCTCTGGCAGTGGCACAGTACTTTGTCTTCAAATATCGAAAGGTCTTGACATAGAGTTTCTTCAGTTTCCCTTTTCCCACCATTGGTCACCCTCCCAGGCCAACTGAGCTTTGATGATGGCCTCTGTGTCTGATCTTTGCTCTCTGTTTTTTCACCCACTTCTCTGAAGGGCCCCCACAGCTCATAAATTAGCATTTTAACCTACAGCAAGATTATCTTCCACTGGTTAAGGCAAGTACTCGCGTGCTTTTCGACATCCATTTGAGATCAACACTGGTTGTTGGAATGTAAAAGAAACAGCTAGGAGAGAGGCCACAGGACACAAAGGAGAGTTCTCCCTGGCTGAGAGAGCTGACAGCAGGGATATCCCACTCTCTTCGGCTTAGAAAATACTATATGTTCTGCCCCACTTGGTCTCATCAGCTGGACGTTGTGCCAAAATGATGGGGGTGTTCTCATTCACAAACTCGGTCTATTTAGTAAAATATTTCAAACAAAAAGCGGTAAACTCTATTAGCACTGCTCAGGATGACATCAAATAGAGGAGGCCAGCTTAGTTTTCACGTATTAAAAATTCATTTTTTGATCCATTCAAGTGTTTATGGAGCATTTACTCTGGGTCAGGTGCTATTTCATGTGTTGGCTTCCCTTATGATACAGCAGTACACAGAGAGCTGAGAGAATTTTTTTAAATAAATTATATAATGCATCAGAAAGTAAGTATTACAGAAAAAGGTAGAGCATGGTAAGGAAAGGTAGTAGTGAGGCGGGGGAAGAGGCAGGCAAGGAGGAAGGGCTACCATTTGAAATGGGATGGGTCAGCTAAGCCTCACCTAGAAGGTGATGTCTAAACAAACATAGGAAGCTACTGATGGGAGTGAGCCACAGGGGTATCTGGGGGAAGAGGGTTTCAGACAGCAGGAATAGCAGTACCACGGCACTGAGGTGGGAATGTGTTGGGCATGCTTGAGACACGATACCCTAAACGAAAAGGAAAATTCATTCACAGATACCAACCTGCCCAACTTTATTTTGTGATTTTCTCAGGGACAGTCCATTACCCTGGATCTTTGTTTCCTCAGCTGCCAAGCGGGAAGAAAAAAGTCTAGGTACAAAGTGACCTACAACTGTAGGTATAGACTGACCCTTCTCAGTTAAATGACAAGAGGCTTGTCCCTATCACCCCTGTCACTATTACTTTCCTCTAAGGCAGATGGAGAAAGCACAGCTTAGAGCTGTCTCATTGGCCAAGAGATGGGGAGAACTGTCCTCCAGGGCCACCTCCCTTTATCCACAGAACACGAGTTTGTTAGATGTCGTGCATCCCAACACCAGTTCTCTGTATCACGAGCCTGATGACACTGGAGGCTTATCATGACCCCCTGCAGCTCAGAACCCATAAAATAAATGGTACATTAACACAATTCATGATCACCTGGCAGGCTATAAATAGATTTGTGTGTTTATGGTATGAAACATAATTCAGAATATGGTATTGGAGATAGTTACTGTTTTCTATAATTATATTAATTAGGCAGGAAAACTGCGAACAGATGTAGTGCTGAATTCAAAGCAGAATAGGAAAGAGGGTTCCAAATGTTGATCAGATTCAGAAGATTACAAGAGTTAACCCCTACCTATTCAACTGGCCACTATATAGGCAGGCATTCTCTGTACATACACACCTTGTGTGCACTGCGTGCAATGCACAACTACATGCAATGCACAGATCCACCTTACAGGGGGCTGTGGGCTCTACTCATTAAAGGCACAAAGATGATCTCTGGCTGACAGGCAATGGTATTCCTCAAACTTCTCCATCTTTTGGCAATTCCAGCCTGCACCAAACTTTTTCAATTAAGCTACAATTTACATATGGTACTATTTACCTTTTAGTATACGGCTTTATGAATTGTGATAAGTAGATACAGCTGTGTAGCCACCAACAGAACGGAGATACAGAATACATCCTCCTCCTCCCAATTACCCCACATCTCTTCTGATCAGACCCTTCCCTTCCCCTAGCCTGGCAACCACAGATCTATTTCTGGCCCTATTGGTTTACCTTTTCCAGATGGGATAAAAATGGAATTTATATTTTTCTAGTAACTTTTCTAGTTGGACTTCTTTCACTCACCATAATGCCTCTGAGGTGCACCCAAGTGGTTGCATGTTTCATTAGTTCATCCTGGTTAT